>NC_142116.1:8307500-8907500 GCF_056152115.1 Neolamprologus brichardi | reverse complement strand
AAATGTGATTACATGGATTAAACAGTGAAATTTCCTTTCTTCCAGTCTGTTGTACCCTAGTTTAACTTCCCAGCTCACCTTTTGAATTTTTGTCATGTGCAGTGTTGGCCAGCAGAGGAGCAGTCAACACGTGCATGCAGTATTTGTAGAAGAAACTCAGAAACTCTGTCTTCTCAGTTTTCTAGCAGAAAAAACAAACACAAAAAAACTTTAATAAGTGTTTAAGGTTTCACTCAGGGGACACATATGCTTAATCTAGCGGTGGTAACGGACATGTGGAGACACAGATGGGGGATTTTGTCAGATAACAATGAGGTAGGCACCATAAATATGCTGCTTTACATCAGTGTTTCTTAAACTGTGAGGCAGGCCTCACTGGCAGAGCCACTGCAGGTGGGTAAAAATAACACGTGAAACTAAGTTGAATAAACTTGACTTTGTAGACTTTGTTTTTTTAAATAAAGAAGACTCCACTGACCCTAATTTCACTAAATTGGATCCTTTCGTCATTGTTAATGACTAAAAAGTGTGGGGAAATGAGTCACACCAAATAAAAGTCTGAGAACAACTGATTTAAATGAAAAAACAGAGTGATCAACATTGAGCAATGGCTGGAGAAAAAGGAGCGGGGAAGAAATCAACAAAAATCTGGTTGATTTTGCTTACGTTGGTGGAAGCCAACATATTCTCAGGGTCGATGAGTGTCCTGAGCAGACCCATCAGCTGGACAGCTCCCCCCAGCTCTGGGTCAGAGTCACAAATCATCTGCTTAATCACAACATTTATCAGGAGAACATCCTGAAACACAAATACACACACACAAAGCAAACAAAGGAGAAGTTAACACAGTAGCACGCTCAGACTAAAAATAAATTTTGCATGGCATGAAAAGAAAACTGTCTCTCTCTCTCAAAAAAAAAGGGCAAACACACAGTATTAAAACAAACAAAAAAAGCCTTCTTGTACACAGAACAGAGGATCAACAGAGGACACTAAAGAAAGTTAATCAAACTTTGTCTCAGCAATTCTCTATAACAGTTCTGTGTTTTTATACTACTTTATCAAACATGTAAATTGTGTATCAGCTATAAAATGCCTTCAAATGTTATGGCTCTGTAGTAAAAATCGAGCAACTGGGTCATCACGTGAGCCCCAACAGTCACAGGCTGTTGTCACAATACAAAACACCTCTTGTTTACCTCATTGTTCATAAAGCAAACAGTTTTCCTTATTTAGATTTCTCCTCAGTTATGGACTGTTCTACATGCCTGATGTGGTAATGAACTATTTGAAACTGAGAGAGCCTGGGCTGCCAAAACACTGCTTTCAATAAAGAGAAAGTTCCTTTTTAAAAAATAATGATTAGATGCTTACATCATCTGTCTGCTGAGGTTCCTGCATGACAAATTCCCTAACCATGGAGGGGCTGAATTCCACCAGGTAAGAGAAGATATCAGTAGCTGCTGCCCTCACCTGCAAGTCATCCATTCCCTGAACAAAAAAAAAAGAAGTTAATTCAACTGAGCATTGACCAATCAAAAAACACTTTTATTAAGACTACCTCAGATACACATTCATGCGAGAACTAGAACGTACCATTACTATTTCAAGAGCAGGTAAAATGCCTAGATTTGCCAGAGTTTTGAAGAACGCATCCCTGTTTTGAGGCTGCAACGTTTGTGAAAACGCACAGAATTCTTTGACAAAGTTCACCTAAGGAGAGGAGAAAAAAGGAGATAGATAAATGATAATACAAATGAGAAATGCAAAGATCAAAATAATTAAACTGGTCCTAAATAAAAATCACTGTGCCTACCGCCATTTCTGGGCTCATTTCTCAAACATGGTTATGAAAGGCAACTACTTTTTGAGGTTTTAACATATGTCCAAAAAAACCAAGAACAAAAAAACTTCTTAAAACTTGCCAATTCTCTCCTTTTACTGTCCTCGGTCGCATCATCTGTGAGCTGTGCAAAGACCTCCGTTAGGAACTTCTCATCCTCCTGCGGCACATTTAAAGCCGGGTTAAAACATCAGAACAAAAAAGAAACATGTCTTAAAAATAAACAGAAAATCTAATCCTGACTTGCAATTTCAGCACAACAAGAATGAAAGGCAAATTATTCCAGCAATAAACCCATGACTCCTAGAACCGTACAGAAAATTAAAATCAGTCACCTGACTGTGAGATGAAAGAATTCTAAGGTCCTGTTTGTTTACACCATGAAAATAATTGTGTGGTATAAAAATGATTGTTCATAACATATGCCTCACATTTGCACCATATTACAATCCACATACAAGTGTTACAATGGGCCTAAACCTATTCACTCAAAGATTTTTGAAAATGTTTTAATGTATAGTTTTAATTGGTCATCATCACAATACAAAACTTGACACACACATCTTACGCATACATAATTTGTACAGTCATTACAGGCTTATACATTTCCATCTGTTCCCACTTGATTTAACATTTCACATGAGAATTAAATACATTTAAAAACAAAATTTAAATTTGGTTTTAAGCATGAGTCATCTTGGTGGACTAATCTACAAGCAGGGTCATTTGTCAAACAAATTTTAATTAGTCACAACATGTACAGCAATACTGTATATGTACTGGCTAAACTACACAGTAGATTAAATAATTAACTGATAATGTTGTTTTATAAATAGCTTGGTTTGAATCCTTACCTGCAACATACTGACAATTTCCACCTTGTTGAAGAAGATGAAGGAGGTGAGTGTGGATAGGAAGTTCTCCTCAAAGACAGATGGTGTGGGCAGGATTATGTCCTGGATGTACTGAACTCTGTATGTCTGGTGGATCTTCTGCCGCAGTTCAGAGTCTGTGATAGGGATCACCTCCTTAAATTTCGCCGTCTTGGTCAAGAATTCCCGGTGGCGTTTAGGTTGAACCAATGCTGGGTCGTACTCCAGGCAGCCCACCACATCCATGATACAGTCGTCAGAGAACATCACCTCAAAGAGGGCTGCTTTATTGAGAAATAAGACACCTCGGACAATCTCATAGAGGTGATGGAGGCCTTCCCTGTTGTCCACTTCCTCACATACTCTAAAGAGACCCAGGAGTTTCTTGATGTAGCCCTCAGTCATCAGGGCCAGGGCAAGCTTTTCCCTCCGGATGGGTGAAGAAAGGACAGAGGTAACCAAGTCGGCAATTTCCTCCAGTCTGCCTTGCTCGCAAGGGGGGAGCTCAACTAAGTGGCTTGTCTCTGGAATCTCCTCAAAGCGCTCTTCCTCAGACTCATCAATGGGGTCCTGGGTGATGTCCAGAGCAGGGTCTCTGCCTTGGACCTGAGTCACAAATAAAAGCTATTATTAAATGAACACAATTGATAGTATCATGTGTACAGTCACCTCTTTGCACAGGTTAATGTTTCTCAGTAATTTGTCCAGTACACAAACTATTAAATAGATCAACAGAGCTTGCCCATTGTGGTAGGCTCAATGGAATTTTAGCACCAGCGAAACTGCTGTATGTTCCTGGTTTGAGTTTTACCTGGCAAATTCTTTCCCAGATCTCATCACAGCCAGCCTTTTCCTGGAAACTGAGTGCAAGGTCATAGTTATCTGCTTCTGACCAGACAATCAATGTGTCCTGGAACAAAGACAAAGGATTATTAAACTTTACACACGGACACGCTTAACTCTTTCACGGGAGGCACTTACAGATACACACACACTTATTCAAGATACACTTCATTAAATTGTATGTTAACTGAACACATGCTTACAAATGTGTGCACACACACACACACACACACACAGGCAGCAAACGAAAATGTCAACATTTAACTCCTGCAGACAGAGGATCTTGTGGCTCCGTTATGCCTTCTTGTACGTATTGCTGGCAGGATTTGGGTGCAAATCCTTAAAGTGTATCTGAAGAATAAAGCTTTCTATCCTGGTGGGAATGCACTCCTCAAGCATGACAGTGACTTATCCACAGAGTATGAAAATGATTTGAACAAAAGTCTACAACAGACAAAGCAAGCTAAACACATGCAGAATATCTTTTTTGTACCTAGCTTCACCAAGGTGGTTATCAACTCTAAGTCAAACGAGGGTTTTTCGATCTAGCTATGACCACATTCACACGAAAGAGGCAGCAATGGCAGCATGACCAACCAGAAACATGAACCGGCCTATTAGCAGCTGAGGGGCATAGTTTATGAATACTATCATGCTATAAAATTAGCATTATATAACATGAAGTAGGTAAACAGATAATACAGACTCGCTGCAAGACAACTGCTGTAGCCAAAACAGCAGTGTCAGTCTGTGTGAGAAGAAAAGCGCTGTGTAATTTTAAAGTATTGTTATATATGTCTTAAAGTAATAATGATTAAAGTAAATAGTAAAGTGTGTACAAATTCTGATAATTTAAGGCAACAAACTTAATGTCAAAGATCTGGGAAGACCTCATTACTATATTGCAATAAAAAGAAGCTAATGACGTTTAGATTTGCCGCTTCTTTCACTCAGTCTCCGCAATTTGAAATAGTCTAAGGGCAAGTAGAGACAAAATTTAACAAAATAAAAGATTTCAAACTGGTAAGCAGCCAATTTGCAAATGTTTCATGACGTCAGAAACAAAAAGGTTTAAATTGCCTGTTTTAGTATCATTTCAATGTATTACAGCCTATACAACAATAAAGTTGCTTTAATATTGTTTGCAGTCAACAGGAAAGAAGTAAGTTGCCCCCAAGAATCTCTATTTCTTACCGATGCTAATCTGAGACAAACTTCCGATTCTCTTAATAGCTGCACACTAAGTTCTAATTGATCTTTATGCATTATTTCATAGAAATAATTGTTCCATGGGACGTGATTTCAAACATGTTGATCTCTTGTCTCAAACATGCCCCATTCCTGAGGAGATTAGGCGAGGAGTGTAAATTACCACAGTAATGTACCCCATAAGAAGTATAGAAGTAAAGTATAGTAAGTACCAGCTCCAAAACACTGGAAATCCAGGATTAAACCTGAAGTTAGCCAGACCCTAATCATTAATAATGCTATAAATTTTTAGGTAATATAAAAGTGTCATATCACAATGACAGTGATACATAAAAAAAACATGCAACACAACAACAAAACATGTCTCAACATGTCTGAGAACAAGAGCTGCTGTCAGCCTCCAATACCTAAAAAAGGAAGTTATTCAACAACCTTCAACAAAGAGCAGTCATTTTAAAGACATGCAAAAATATTTAGAAAAAGGTGTAAAATATTTTTCTTTATTTAGGAACTTGCAGCTCCTGAAGAGTTACAAGGTTAAGGTTAAGTTGAATTAGTTAAATGTTTCATCAATTACAGCAGCTCACTGTTAAAGGAGGGTGGAAATTGACTTCCAGACACTTAGCTATAAATGTGGGAAGACTTATTCTTTATGCCATAATTCTAATGACACCTTGATTTACAAACAGGTGTGGTGCATATGTGGTAATTACTCACGGCATTACCCGATTATTACTCGATACCAAGTTTACAATTGCACCAGTCAGCCAATTTCTACTGTCTCGCCTAGATTACATTAACT
Organism: Neolamprologus brichardi; assembly: GCF_056152115.1. NCBI lineage: Eukaryota > Metazoa > Chordata > Actinopteri > Cichliformes > Cichlidae > Neolamprologus > Neolamprologus brichardi. Next base: position 8,901,931 of record NC_142116.1, on the reverse strand, counting down.
ATCCAGCAGCAGATCTCAAACCAGTGTTGGGATTATTTAAATACGTGTGCTATCTGTAGCTGAGCCAGACTCAGGTAATAATAAAAACTTACCTGTTGTTTTTGATATGCAGTATTTGGACTTATCTTCGATTCCAATAGCAGTGATCCTAAAGCACAGAGATATAGGTGACTAAATATTCAAGACAGTTAGAAAGCCGGTTCTTTAAAGACGAGGTTTGTTATTCTGCCTGGGAATAAACAGTTATGGCTATGCAAATACACACAAAAACAATCGAATTAAACTAAAATGCTTAAAAACAAAGGTAAAATAACTACAGCAGACCTTAGATTCAATTGTAATAACGTTATGTACTTTCTTTGTCGCATACATGAACCACAAAGAGCAATAACAAGTTTACACGTTCAGACTTTCAGGGGCACCATGCTACCGAGATCCCGTCGGACCAAACTAATAAGCATGCTAGCAACAGCTATTCAATAAATATTTGCCATTTATTGAGAGACGTGCCTAATATTAACAGTTCTGGCACTATGACGGCGAAGTCTGCCCCACATGTAGAAAAAAAGTCTAATAAGGTAATCTGGTGGCCACTGTGGGCAATCGAAGCGCTCTCTCCGAACAACCAGGAGGTAGCATGCTAACCACCGTAACAGCTATGCTAACAGGGAACTTACCGTCCGATTCAGCCCGAACTAATAACGATATCCCCCTCAGTCGTTCGACAAATGTAGACGAAACGTGCCCGGTACCCCGATCATCCCATTGCCGATCTTCATTCAGCGTATATACCTTCACTCGCCGCCGAGTGTCCGACATGGTTTAAACGAGTCGGAGCTAGCAGGCTAGCTTTCTGCTAACAAGCTATCACCTCACCCGTCTAGTGTTTTCCTCGACCTGTTAACTTTGTTTCCAACCGCATGTTATAAAACATGCATGTTTAAATTTAGTTCCCAATAGCAGCAAAATATATTAGTAGGTATTTCATAAACATATTACGACGTGAATCTACTTATTAAGGGGCCTAATATTAAACTGTAAAATTCTGAGAGAACACAACAACTCTAACGGCCTTCTTGCTAACGTCCACAGACCGCCATCTTGTAATCCGATCTTGTGTTCTTTTTCTTTTTCTACGTCAATCAAGCGCTAACTGCCGCGGGGTCTCCTCCTCCGGGCTGCATCGTCCAATGGCAGAACTGCGGCTCCTCCAGCTCACCGCGTCACCATCGGCGGAGAAAGGTAATAGCACCCACAGCCGTTTGCAGATGTTGGCATGATGTACAGATGTGATTTTGTTCAGCTTGTTTAATTCATAGAGGATGCAGATACTTAATCAAGCAGAAGATTAACAGCGTTTTTCACGTTAATTAATCACAATCATAACTGACAAGTTTTTTTTTTACACAAACGAGGAATTTGTCTTGGAAAAAGCAACACTTCAAGCCATGATCTACAGAGAAAGAAAGGAATAAAAGCTTGATGGGTATATTTGGCATAAATTACTAGACTTCTTGGAAAATATTCCTCAGACAAAAGATTAACTTTTTGGTAAGTAAAACTAACATTTAACTAAAAGAATATCAAAGCAACAGTCAAACATGGTGACGGTAGTGTGATGGTCTGGGGCTGGTTTGCTGCTTTATGCAGCTGATGGAACCGTGAAGTCTGTCCTCTACCAGAAAATCATGAAGGAGAATGTCCAGCCATCTGAAATTTTAGCAGACTTGGGTTATGCGGCAAGACAATAATCCAAAACACCAAAACTTCACTAAATGTCTAAAAAAACAAAACAAAAACAGAACAAAGGTTTGGGATTGGTCTATTCAAAGTTGGGACCTAAATTAGACGCACGACCTTAAACAGGCCGTTCATGTTCAAAAACCTCCCAACATGACTGAATTCAAACTATTCTGCAGAGAAAGGTGAGCCACAGAGGATCATCTGCCTCCATCTCAGTCCATCCTCCTCTGTCACACCAACCTTCCTCTGCATCCATGAATCTTCTCGGAGGTTATCCTCTTGTCCTCCTGTCTGGCAAGCTTCGTCTTCAACATCCTTTCTCCAATATATCCACAAATTACCTCGACAGCCACTCCACCCTGCCTATACTGTCTTGAGCACTGTCTGTTGTTTTGGATGGTAGCCCCGAGGTATTTAAGTCATACACATGTATTCTGTCTTGCTTCTACTGACTTTCATTCCTCCTCCCTCCAGATCTGTAGGCCCTTCCTGATGCAACCCTACACATTACTACTAACACTCCTAGATTAAGGCTGAACAGAGAAACACTTAATTCTTCTGTAAGACTCCAAAGAGTTATTAGATCTTTCCCTGTCCAATATTATGCAATAAATTGTTTTAAATAAATGTTGAAATGTTACAGCTCTCCTGTTATCATCTCCACCATTCAGTTTCTTTTAAGGACCCAATGGATGAACCTTTTCTATTGTGAAGCAACTGTCTTTTTTTAAACACGCTGAAGCAGTACTTGTGTGCCTGCATGTGGCCACTGAAACATGCAATTAAATCAGCTTTTTATGAAGAAAATTTCACATGCATGCACTCAGTACATTCTGGCACGGTCGGAAGGTGTTTTGTTGACTTAAAGACATGAATAAAGAAATCATTAATGACTTTATTTACATATTACGTCTACATACTGCTACTGCTTTTAGTTGGGTTTGTAAACTCTCATTTACAAACCTTTCCTTCTCTCCTGCTGCCTCCCTCTTTCCTCTTTCTTTGTCCTTGCACAGCAGTTTCCACCAGCACCCTGCTGGTCAACAGCACCATTGGTAGTCGTTCATTCTTGATGATCCACATATTTGATTTGAAGATTTTACATCGGATCCCCTTCTTGACCTATTTATCCATGGTTGGTAACAGCACTAGGAGGACACTGGCATGTGGCCCACCTGTGGCTGGTTTTTTTATTTACATTTTAGTTACTCACATATAATATAAATGCGACACCATATAAAGATTAAGAAAACGCCTCTCTCTAACACATCACCCACTTGCCTTTCTTTTCTTTAGTGGACACGCTGCTACAACAGATACCAAATATGCCTCAAGAGGCAACATTATCACACATGTGAATGACAGAAGCACTGTTGTTGTGTAATGAAAGAAAAATCTTATGACTTTGATACAGTCAAACAGAGCATGAAAATGGGTAGACACTTGTATTTTTGAAAATGTTTGCCTCCTCGTCTTATCCGTTTGTTTGTGCGAATTCTCCGAGTCATGATGTCAGCAGCATTTCCTTCTTTATGTATAGTTCATAACAAGATCTGTTGTTTGAAAAGGGAAAGTTGACTCAGTCCAAGTCTACTCTGACAGAAAAGCCAGAAGTTAGGCAGTCATGGGGGAGTGTCACGAATCTGTACTGGTCGTCTGCATGTCGCTTGAACCCATGGAGATGCTCTGTTTGTCATTCAGTCTCTTTACGACGCTTGCAGCGGTAGACTGGAGCACCTTCCGCGAAAGCCTCATTCTGCCATCTGTTGGGTCCCGTCCAAAATACTTGACCTGTTAGCAGAACACAGTTTAGATACAAGCATCCCAGACTGAAATACGCAATGCCTTGTCTGCAGTAACCGAGACGCACCTGTATCTCCTGTCCCACCTCTAAACCCAAAGCACTCGGATGTTTGATCTAAAAAAAATAAAAATAAAGGAAGTCACTTAAGTAGAAATCCTACCATCAGACTCAAAAGGAAAACCATTTTACGCAGACAAATTCACAAACCCGTTTGTGGTCCAGCTGGGAGTTGTGCAGCAGGACAGGAGTCATGTTGGGATAAAGTTTCACCATCACGCCAATGTCCCTAAAGCAGAGGAGCAGAAGAACAGATGAGCTGTATGAAGGCTGCAATATTTTATTTATACATAAATCAGTTTCCAGGTGTGGGGAAATAACTGTAAACAAACACTGTTGGTAAATAACGCATTGTTTTAGTTCACCTTATTTCTGTGATGGTGGCAGTGTAGATAGCACCAAACTCCAGCTGCTGTTCTTGCTGCAAAACAAAGAAATACACCCACTTTCACCTACATACATTATGAATATGTGTAATATGTGTAAGCAGTTGTTCTTAATGTTTTGATTTGCTTATGCAGGTAATGTTTGCATTGTGATATAAAACAGCAATTGAGTTTATAAATGTGCATAATAGGGTGCAAAGAAACTATTAGAATATATATATGTTTTATTAGAGCATGCTGAGAGCTTTCCTGTTTTTTTAAGTGTACTGATCAGGATTATTTCTCTTATTTCTTTGTTTAAATGCCATCTAGCTTAAGCTTTATACTATATTCCTCTTTTTTTAATCTGTTTCAGATTCTCTGTAGAGCACATTTTAACACAAATTTTGAAAGGCTCTGAATAAAGACAGACTGCTATTATAAAGGTAATTACAAGTGGGGGAGACTCACATCGTCTTTGCAGATCTCGCTGATGAAGTGTTGGGCTTCGTTCATGGCTCCTGGTGTTGGAGCGAACACGGAAAAAGTCTCTTCGTCTACCTGACTTATTGTCACACCTAAAGGCAACAAAGAAAATGTGGTGATGTTTTTATATTCTGCACAACAGTTTCTATTATGAAAAAGAAATCTGTGTGCTGGTGGATTAGCATCATATCACCATCACGTTCCAAGTTGCCTTTTTCAGACTTTATTACTTATACATTACCTGTTTGAGCTTGAAGCCTGCGGAGGTTGTAGCCTCCAGGGCCAACAAAGCGAGCTCGCCTTGAGACAGGTACCCGGACATTTTCTGAAGACAGAAAACGTCACATATTGGAACAGATGACAGTAAAAACTGTCTATTAAATATTGCATCTTTCTATATATATATAATATTCAGACATAACCTACCTACAACAGGTCCATTCTCTTTCCTGCTCTCTCTGGGTTTTGCTATGCATTTGTTCATAATGCCCAAGATTTCCCTCTTTGCCACTGAAACACAACAACAGGCAAATGCCGAAAAAGAGCCATGCAAATAAAATTTTAATAAAGAGTATATTTCTCAGTTTTGGGGCTACCTGTGGCCTGTTGGATTGCCTCCATGACCACCTTCAGTGGCAACCCAGGAATCTTCACATCAGCCTGGAGGTAAAATAAAGAAAATTTAGTTAATACATTTCATCTTTATCAGAAAGGCCATTTATGTTTTGCTTGCGTCCACCACACAGTCCTTTAAGAAGAACAACACTTTCACTAAGAAGAATCCTGCTTAACTTGCCATTACAGAGACAAACTAGTGTTGTCTTATAATAAAAAGATAATAAAATAAAGCTCTAACACTATACTGGTCTCTTCTTTAACATTTTACACATCGAGTACAGTTCATATTAAAACATTTCTATGAAAAAGTGACGTCCCTTCAGCTAGCTTTATGAAATTTTACTTCTAAAAGATCTTTCTTAGACACTTATTACAAGTTACTCAATGCAGTACCTGTAAAGCAGTGATACCCTTGTTTGTTCCTGCCAGTTTGAAGTCCATATCTCCCAGGTAATCCTCTATTCCCTGTTTACGAAACAGTTAAGAGCTCATATTCAACACCTGTCATACCCAGGAACAACTGCAATAACATTTTGAGCATTCAACTACAATCTTTCTTCCACTTGTTAGTGATAATAACTGATCACAAACTGGACTTACCAGAATGTCTGTTAATAGTCTGTAGTCTTCTATCTCAGCAGGTTTTTCTGGGTTAGCCTTGGAGATGAGACCGATGGCTACACCTGCCACAGCAGAAGAGATGGGCACACCTGGCAACACAGATTTAGATATATTAGTTAAACATTATTATATGACATATTATCTGACTAGCATCGTATCCAGCGATGTTGATGTTTGCTGTCTGCACGTCTAAGGTCCAGAGAGCAATTTAAAATTGGATTTTTCCTGGATTAACTACAAAGTCAGAACAGTACCTGCATCCATAAGAGCGAGGCTGCCCCCACACGCTGAAGCCATAGAGGAGGATCCTGAGAGGACATGCAGAGATGGAAATATGTTGAAAAATAAGAGCAATGGACACATTCGTATTTGGGACTTTTTATATTACGACTTATAAAATTGCTTCCCCACACTCACCATTTGACTCTAACACCTCAGCAGTGACCCTGATGGTGAAAGGGAAGTCTTTAGGAATGACTGGTCTCAGAGCCTTCTCGGCCAGAGCTCCTGCAAAAACACGAACAATGCACAAAAGATTCTTGATGGAAATGAGGGATTATTAGACTGAATACAAACAGAGGATGAAAAAAGTCAAACAAACCATGTCCGAGCTCTCGCCTGTTGAGGCCTCCCATCTTTCCAGTCTCATTGGTTGCATATGGGGGGAACTGAAAGAAAGGAAAGTTGACTTTACAGCTCCATTTGAAAACTAAAACAATTATATTTAATATCTGATAAACTATGTGACTTAAAAAATGATTTTACTTACTTCATAATGAAGCATAAAGTTTTTGTCTTTGATGCCACTGCAAAAAGAAATGCATGCATCACAGGAGTGCAGATGTTGGTAGATGCTGGTAGTATCTCCACAATTAATAACTAGCGTTTGAAATACATTCCTTGAAACTTCCTGAACAATGATCCTTTTCAATATTACATTAACATACTGCATATATCTGTATATATATAAAGTATATGAGGTGATAGCGTTTTTTAATCCATGATAAACAGTATCAGCATGAGCAACAAATATCCAGTTATGGTCATGCTCCCGTCTGAGCATCCATGTAAGGAAATTCCAAAAAGTTGATTCTGTTCATCTGGATGTAGCGTTTTCAGCGAGAGAAATGTTTAGTCACTCATCAAATTGACTTCTTCAGTCTCAGGATCTAAGGAGAAACCTGCAGGGGTCTGCAAGTGACTGAAGAAGTCACTTGGATGAGTAACAAAATTTTCTCTCCCACTGAAAATGCTACTTCCAGATGAACAGAATCAACTTTTTGGGATATGTGTTCTGGTTGTTTTACCTTAAAGCTGTAGTGATAATATCTGTTTTGATGCTGGACTCCAGGGAATCAAATGTGACACTGCACAGCACCTACAGGGAGCAGAGGAGGACTTTGTTACATCCACGTTTTTCGAGTTTAGAGGATTTTTTTAAACACAGAATAACACAGACTGGTAACACAGACTCATAGATGATACTTTATTTAAACTGATCATGCTTAAGTGTGTACCAAACAGGCCTACTCTGAGCCAGGAAAAAATCCTGTGTAACAGTCGTTAAAGCGACATATCTCGACTACAGTTTCAGCGTTCCTGCTGTTGTATTCAAACCTGCGATACTTTTGCTTTCAAAACTGAAGAAACAGCCATGAACATCTTCAATCCCTTCAAAAAAAAAAACTTATTTACCAAATGAACTATTTTAGCATACCTGTGTTTGTCCTCTTTGAAACAGAGCCGAGCCATGCAGCGGTTTAAATAGATCTACATCACATGAAATGTTTCTTAAACCAGTCAGCTCTCTTCCATCACACCTAAAAACACAAAATGGGAAACACAATGTTTCCATTTTTCCATACCCAGATGATGTGACATTATAATATCCACCCACAACACAGAGTGCTTACCTCCTGTACTCATTGAGCACTAGATTACGGAAGATTTCCTTGCTCAAAGTGTTAAAGGATTCAATGACTTCAAAAGGCTCGGCCTGAGGGAATTTTTCTATGAATCGACGACATCAGTTGACAGGGTTTAGATGGAAATACAGCAACATCGGAAACTTAACTGTAAATTCTTTCCATGCACCATAACTTTGAAGGCGTAATACCTTTAAGTTCCTCTTCAGTTTCCAGCCGAACTTTGTTGATTGCTTCATCTCTCGAAATCTAAGAAGATTATGATGAGATTATTACAGTTATTTAGGTAAACTTCACTAATACATAAACTGAAGCAGAAAGAAAGAAATAAAGATGGTAGGTTTTACCTTGTCATGAGTATAATCGGTAAAAACAGCGTAGATCCTCTCAGAAGCTAATCTGCAACAGGAAAAGGAAAAGCAAGTCATCTCTGAGAGCTAGAACAATATAAATCCTATTTTTGGCCAAACCATTAAATGAAATCATTACCCTTTCCTCAAGACTATTTTGTTTTCTCGTTTATCAAAACATTTCAAAATACACTGCTTAATTCCCAGCATCCTTTGCCTTCATCTTCCTCAGCCTCAGGCTGTGTTCTTACCTCCGAACATGTTCCACCATGTCAGTCGGCGGTGAAAACATCTTGACCGGGGTGCGCTTAGTCACCTTCCGCTCTCGTGCCAGCTGCTGGATGGCATGTATGATTTGCTGGGTGTGTTTGACTCCCACCTTCACAGCGTGGCAGAAGTCCTGCTGCAGCACGTTTTCAGCTGATGCCTCAATCATCACTGGCAGACACAGAGAAACGTGAGTATGTGATGCTGTCTAAGACAGGCCTGAGAAGCAGGAGTCAGGAAAATGTAGGATTCTCAGAAACTGAATTATTACAGAAAGCCACACATCCAGGCCACAAAAAGATTTTTTAAAAAGTCCAAGGTAAAGTTGAGCAGAAATTGTCAAATTTAGAACACAAAATGCCATTATGAATAAATTCCCATGAAGGAGTATCAATAAAAGACGATTTACGTAAGGTAAGTCTATAAATACAGGAAGTCAATACTTCTGCAGGCACTATCTCCTCAGCAAAGTGATTCCAAACACTTGATCAAGTGTTTGAATTCTAAACTTAGCAGCTTAACTACATGCTGCTATAAACACTAGATATTCTGCTGCTTATCACATACAATTATTAACTTACCCACTTGACTGCTGGGAGCTCCAGCCACTATCAGGTTAAGACTGCTAGAAGCCATCTCTGCCCTCGTGGGGTTGACCAGCAACTCTCCATTTACCAGACCCACACGCACAGCACCTGCACACACACACAATAACATAAGTAGCTCCAAGGTGGAGATAAACAATAATAACAATAATGTCCCAGGAACTGAAAGTGAAGTGAAAACCACCCTTTCAGATCAATAAAACAATGTGCATATTTCTCACCCACTGGTCCATGCCAGGGGATGTCAGACAGGGCCAGGGCAGCAGAAGCTTTAATGGAAGAATATAATGTTTTACTCGGGGATATAAAACAAACAAACAAAAAAAATCTGATTTGTGAAGAAATCTCCGTAGCTGAGATTTACCTCACCTGCATTAATAGCCAGCACATCTGGATCATTGGCGCCATCGACTGCTAGCAGGTTACAGAGGATCTTTAGGAGTGAACATACATTAAGACAGAATGGGAGGATTATCACCTTTGTGCAAGAAAACGAAAATGTGGCAACATAATCACCACGTGATAGTGAAAAATCTTTAAAATTTAACTTACCTGAGTGTCATAGAAATAACCAGGAGGGAAAAGAGGTCTAATCGACCGATCTGAGCAACACGAACAGGAAAGTTAGTCAGGTCACTCCAATTAAACACACCAAAGGAAACCAAACCTCCACGACAATGTTATACACTCAGTAAGGACAGCGCTTATCTTATTAACTCACCAATAAGTCTGCTGGTGAGGATCTCATTGTCGGTGGTGCCCAGCTCTCGCCGCAGGTAGTTCGTGGGAATGCGACCAGCAGCTGCAGCTTTCTGTCTGTAGTCCACCTGTCAGTTGAAAAGGATATTAAATAAAGAGAACCCCAGCAGATGTTTCCTTACATCGGGGATTCATAAGGTCAAATCCACTTAGAACACGGCTGTAACAAACATGGAGTCGTACCACAAGCGGCATGAACTGAGACGGAGAAGGTTTGGTTTTGCTCACAGCGGTCACCATCACAGAGGTGTCTCCAAGCTATGGGAAAAGGAAAAAGTGGTCACCATTTAAACCCGAAGAACAACATTTTTTAAAAAAAACCACAGGTCATCTTTGCTCTGTTTTAATAAGCAGCCTCAGGGGTGAATTACAAGTTGAACATATGAACACGAACAATACAAGCCTCAGTATAGGTTCTGCTGTGCTGTGCTGACACGTCCTGAGTAAAAGGGACATGGGACATAAAGCCAAACTAATAGACTGGCTGCTACCAGTTGAAAGGATTATTTTCTTGGTGGGATTCCTGTGCATAAGTGACGATTCTCTGCATGCTGATGGCCCATGCTTTACTATTCTCTAATAAAGATCTTTCTTTGCCAACAAAGTTATGCCTGGTGTTTAATGAATTACCACAACAGAAGGGGGATTAGTAGTAAACAGAATCAGAAATAGAAACAATACACAAAGAAGCAAAAAGAAAGGGCGAAGATAAATCAAAGAAGACTTTTTGTACCTGTACTACAGCAGCTCCATCAGCAAATCTTGCAAACCTCCCAGAAGAGATTTCAAGTTTCCTACAAAAACAGCAAGAACACAACACGTGAAACTGCCAGTGACCCTGCACCGCTCGCTTTATTTCACAGTTCATGGAAGAGAATGGAAACTGGGAAAGACCACTCACTTATCTCCGAGGTCCACTCCCACTCTACATGCGTTAGTATGGCGGCTGTAAACACTCTGGTGACATAACCGGACATGAAGGCGGGCGAACGAGCGCCCCAGCCGGAGCAAATACTTCATATTTAACCAGTAAACAACAAAAATATCCGCGCTCAGTTTGTCTTTACAGTTGGGATGTGAGCGAGGAGGCTACCATGACAGTTCGTCACATGTGCGGAATTACGTAGAGAAGCTGCCTCTTCTGATTGGACAGCGCGAGGAGAGTGTGTCACATCCACGGAGTTTCCTGCCATCCAGTAAACAATAGTTCCGCTTGATCTACTTTACATTTATCTATTTAAATAAATAAACAGGTGTATTCAAATTGGCTTTTAGTAATCAATAAGGTGTTCCTTTTACATATTTTACTTGATTCTCTATAATCTTAAAAAAGCTCAAAAGGATGGCATATTTTTCGATTGTTTGACGTATGTAATATATTTTTGTATTTATTTTCCTATAATCTCCTTGATGTCTAGTTACTTTAAAAATATCAGTGAGAGTTTAGAAAGCAATATAAGAAAAAAAGAGGAGTAAAACTTGCTAGAGGAGAGAGGAAATACAAAAGATGACACGATCATTCACTTAAGACCTCCATGAAATCTGATTGTAATGGTTTGATATATTTGACCCACTTATTCCACAAATTAAAAAACACATTTTCTTAAGACTGAGTAAAAAGTTTAAGGGGAAAACAGTATTAAGTTTGCTTTTAAAAAAAAAAAAAAAAAAAAAAATCTCTTTCTTCACATTCCCAGAATATATGTCAGTGACTGAGTTCTTAAAATCTAGCTTGCATCTAACATTTGCTATATGCTCATGCAAAATGTCTTAAGCAAACAAATAATCGTGATGTCTAAGATGCCCGTGGAAATTATCATGCTGTACATGACAATTTGTGCATTTCTGTGGGAATTTGCATAAATCAGCCAGTTCTCATCTTATGAAAGATTACCCTCTGTTTTCTATTTTTATTTATATCTTTTCATCATCATCATCATCATCATCATCATCATTATTATTATTATTATTATTATTATTATTATTATTATTATTATTATTATTATTATTATTATTATTATTATTATTATTATTTACAATTTTTCAAGGCGATATTTCTTAGACTAACTTTATGTTTTTGCTGTGTCACTAAAATGCAATTTTAAATTCTCACCACTAGGTGTCAGGATTAAAAAGCTCATATAAGGCATAGTTCTACCACAACGGTCAGACACTCTCCTTTTTCTCCATGGACGTCACTGTTGAAATATAGATTTTTGTTTGTTTGTTTGTTTAAAAAGTTCTGCTGATATTTCGTTTGCTCGACCTCCAGCCACTTTCATTAAAGTGGTGAGATTATTTCAACCCTATATAACAGCATATAAGAAAAAAATGCTTGTGTCGCTATCTCATCCATATTCAGAAAGTTGCCTTTGTTCAGGAAGAGTAACGTTTTTGTATCAACTGTTATGATTTATCTTGAAACCTTGTATCAAACATTGCATGGACCCTTTCCAGTCATCAGTCAGTACATCTGGCAGTCAATCAGTGACCTTGCCTCCACATGAGACGATCAGTCCTGAAGTTTGTTTACAGCCTTCCAGTCAGTCAGTGAGCCAGCTCACTAACACTGAGCCTGGTGCAGTTGTTATGGCAACAGATGAAGTGTTAACAGCATCTCTAGGCATTACTTTCACGCATACACGCACGCGCACACACAGCAGCTAATTGCAGGGCTGAGCAGCAGGATTTCTCACGGGCACACACACTGAAACACATAAGCTCTCATTCCCATTATTACTAAGGTTTCTACCAGTTTTATCTTGTTTCCATGGCTCCAGGACACACTGAGATCTCATTTATACCACGCAGAGCCACAAACTATTACTGTGTAATGGACCACTCAGTGTTTTCCACAGGACTACATGGATCATATAAATAACTCAGTGGAAGATAATGTGTTGTTTGCCTTGAAGAGAAAATGTAAATGTCTAGAGACAAATACAAAAGTTTGATATATGTTAACGGACAGGCTGTATCAATCAGTCATTAAGTCATCTGGTCATCTAACAGAGACTCCTGTGGCCTTAGAAATGATTTGAACTAACTGCATAATAATTAGAATCCATTTGACTGATCAATGGTTACTCAAACAGGGCAAATTTAGGAGAAGTAAAGGGGAAGTAAAAGTATAATATCAGTTCCATCTTTCAAGAAAATTGGGAAACCACTTTAAGTCATAGTGTCTGGTCTTCATGTAGGATGATCGTGCAATTGATAAAAGTGCAAAAAGGTTTTTTGTTTATGTGTCTGGAGTGTGTTTGTCTCTCAATCACTTCAGGACACAAAAGGCTTACGTGGTTTAGTGATTTTCATGCTGTGTTGGATCAGGAGGGGGCAACAGATTCAGCCTGCATTAACTCTGCACTGATCTCTGTCACACACACATGAACACACACATGCAGAATCAACAGGAGCTTTAGCGGGGGTGAGAAACTAGGCTTTTCTGGCTCCTTGGCGATCAGTTTGAGTCTGACTATTTCATCACAAATACCTGCTCACCTTCAATGAAAGGATCTTTTTCCTCGTGTGAAAACCTTTAATTGAGTACTGCTGTTTAAATCGTTTAATGATTTTATTTTTTTTACCAGAGAAGTGTTGGTTCCTTGTAGTCCTTACTTTATATTTTAAAAAACATCTCATCATTCATTCTTTCTGTAAAGCGAAAGCTCAATAATTGATTTGACTGATATGGACACGCATAAGCTTGCAGCAGCCATGTATAGACAGCTTTTGGCTACTTGAGCTGACAAGGCATGATTTGCTTTGTCACAAGCGTGATAATTACATTATGGCACATGGCAAGGAACCACATAAGGAGCTCCCACTCTGAGAACAAAGCAGGGCACAACTGTAGCTCATGGAAGGTTGTTGCTTTATGGCTGTGTTAGCTATCCTAACTACCATAACCTACTGATCGTTAATAATCATCAGCGTGCAAATATGGCTCATATATCACTGTTTTTAACTGCTCTCCATCTATCTATCTATCTATCTATCTATCTATCTATCTATCTATCTATCTATATGAAAGAGAAAGACAAATAGAGAGAGAGTATTTATATATACTATATTTATATAGAGAGAGTATCATAGGTATTTCACATTGACCTTTCGTGCAAATTTGTAATTGTTGTACATTATTATTATTATTTTGTAACATTGCATCCTTTTCCTACAATACATTAACATGTACAGCAGCTGTGGGCAAATGATTCAATGATTTTGTATTATGAAAAATCCTTTATGGAGTTTAACACCTTGTCCAGTAAATGCCTTCCATCGAGGAAAACTCACCTTGTATGTATAAGGTCTAAAGAAGTGAATTTTGACTGATGCATACAGTTCCCTGGCAGGCTAGCTTTGTCAGCATTATGTCTCCTAATAAATGAACCTTTTGGGATCAGTTTATTGATTTGATGCAGATTAGAACTCCACCCCCCTCCTCTCTCTCCTTTCTCTCTATTTCTGTGTGTGTGTGTGTGTTTACTGGATATGAATGATGATTCAGAGAACACCGGGAAAAGTGTCCTCATGACACATGCACAACATGCTGATGTTGAGATGATCAGTCCAACCAGAGTGTGACAGGTCGTCAGCTGATCATCAGTTGCAGAGATTCATGTCAACAGTGAACAACAGTTTTCATTCTTATTCTTATTATTTTTAATAATAATAATAATTGGTTGGAAACTATGAAGGAGTATTAGGGTCACATTAAGAAAAAATATATTGTTGATCATTTTGGGAAAAAATTTGAAATGAGATTACCATTGTTGTTTCAAGACAAACTGCCACAGCTGCTATACCCTCTACAAATTACCTTGTTTAGATGAGTTAGTGAAACAAATTGACGAGCCGTATGGTAACACAACATACATTCTCTTTATTGCACAAATGTGTAACCATCGATAACCTTGCATCTGTCCATTACAATCTATTTCCTTCTCCACATTTGTGTGTTCTCCCGTCTAACCAGATGCAGCTTTCTGCACCATCTTTCCAACATCCTTATAATTATCACCACTCTGTGTTTATGTGCTAAAAGAGAAATCCTTTCCTTCCTTGTTACTAAAACAGATTCTGAAGTACAAACTCACTAACTCAGAGGGTACAGCAACTGTAGCAGTATGTCTTGAAACAACAACTGTAATCTCCACATTTTGACTTTTTTTCTTAAAATAGTATCATTAGGGTAGCACTGTTGTTCTCTCAGTGCTCGCACTGGCTCTTTTAGGATCTATAGTTTCTAATGACATCAAAAACATGCCAGGTGAATTTTCCTATTACTGTGCTGCAGGAAAAAGCCACTGGTTTACAGCAAGTGTAGGTCTCCATGTGTTAAACAATGGCGACCCACCGCTCCCAACGTCTAAGATAAGCAAATGCAATGAGCTTCCCTGTACAGAGATCAAAGAGCATATCTTTCTGTTATCTCTGTCTTACTATCTAAATCAGCAAAATCAATGGTTATTTATTTTGTGAAATAAAATTGAACCAAAATGTTGTGATTTAAATCGTGATCCTGCTTTTCTAAATATTGGCTTCCTGCAGCATTACTTATTTCCAAAGCCTCTCAAACAGACATGCGACATAAAGCCAAGGGGCTGCAAAGACACTTTTTGATCTCCATCCTATTATGGCCAGCCATTAAGGCTCCTCATAACATCAGACTATGCTGTTCCTATGGTAGGATAAATTATGCAAACAAAGCAATAAAAATCAACCAATATAAATCCAGTAGCTTTTTTCAAAATTAAACTGCCACCATGATGATGTAGTGGTACTCCAGTGTCTCAATAAAATAAAAATACTTAGTTTATCTGTGAGAGCTAAAGCATGCATCAGCATTTTACAACACATTTGCATGATGAAAGGGTTGGGGCATGCTCATCTTTATTAATGTAATGTTATGCAATTAGGCTTTCACTGTGCCACGGGGCTCTTAATCATTAACATTGGAGATTTAAGAGTTTTGCATTGATTTGTTGTGGCATTGATTCCTTGGTGGGATGGATACAGAGACAGGGCGGATGGTCAGAGTGACCTCCACTACAATGATAGAGGTTAAATCTTTAAATTACTTAATCTAGAAAGGCTGAGGTAATGTTGTAAGATATGCATTTTATTTTATGTTATATGTGTTCGTACACATTCCCACACCTTAATACTCTTATTCAAAATGTCTTAGTACATGCAACTTTTTTTTAAGTCCACTTGACCAGATGAAAGAGATTTTTATCAACAGTGCAAAAATTACATTTACAAAACACTTTTGCAAGATATGCTGAGATGTTTCTTCAAAATTTAGGGATGCTGTGTTATATTCTTTGTTATACTGGAATTTGAAGTTGACAAAAACAGAGATATCATGTTAATGACACGCATGTAGGAAAATGGCAGTTTTCCTTCTTATATATTTATGGATAGAGGCTCCATTCATCTGACAATGAAAAGAGAAAAATAAATTACTTGCTGTTGCCTGCTGATACTTGCTAAGTGGGACAGCTAAGCAGATTACCATTACATTTGTTCTGAAAATTAATGATAACTGTAATCAGTCACTGGACACATTATCGGGTACACCTTGCTAGTATCGGGTTGGACCCCCTTTTTCTTTCAGAACTGTGTCAATCCTTTGCAGAAAAAATAAGGGTTTGGAACATCTCTTAGAGATTTTGGTCCACGTTGACATGATAGATCACACCGTTGCTTCAGCAACCATCAGAAGATGGATACTCTGTAGTCATAAAGGGATGGTCATAATCAGTAACAATACTTTTAAATGATGCTCACTTGGTACTAAGAGGCCCAAAGTGTGGCAAGAAAATATCCCCCACACCACCGGCAGTCCAAAACATTTATACAAGGCAGGATGGATCCATTCTTTCATGTTGTTTATGCCTAATTCGGACCCTGCGGTTTACTGTTATGTTGCTGCAGAAACTGAGATTCATCACACCAATTTTTCCATCTTCTATTGTCCAATTTGTTTGAATTTTAGACTCAATTTTCATTTCTTAGCCAAAAGGAGTGGTGCCTGTGTGGTCTTCTGCTCTTTCTGTGTAGTCTTCACTACCATCTTATTCAAGGTTTGGCATGTTGCATGTTTGGATATACTCTTCTGCACACCTTAGTTGTAACTGGTGGTTTTTAGAGTAACTCTTGTTGACTTCCTATCAGCGTGAAGCAGTTGTAGATCTCTGTCTTTGGCAAGACATGAACAATTCTCTGTAAACCTTAGAGATGCTTATGTGGGAAAATCCAAGGAGTTAAATCAGGAGTTAAATATTCAGACCAGCCCCCCTGATTTTAGTCCCATGCTCCACCATTGTGTGAATGTGACTTTTTTTAAAAAAAATCTTGCATTTCAAATGATGGATTGCAAAATTTCTCTTAAAATGGCCCATTCTTCCAGGATTTAATACTAAATTTTTCTCATTAATGACAAGTTAACACTTTCTCATTTTTGTGATAGTCATTTCATCTTTAGTTGAAGAAAGAGGAAATTCTGTGCAGCCTTAATCATTCAAAGCTGCATCCAAGACCACAAGAAATGGGCCCAGCTCCAAATGAAAATGTTTGTGGCGTCTTGTAAATTCCTGTGGAATAACTAACAGGAAACTACAGTCGTCAAAGAGAACTTTCTTAGAGAGGAGCTGCCAATGTCAGCTAGAGGAGAAGTTTCCATGTGGCTCTCTTTGGTAGGTTTCCACTGGGTCTTTTTCCCCACTTTCATAGCTGAGTGTGTGAGAGAAGTGCTGTTAAATCACTGAGTCATTAGGTGGAGGTGGATGCCGCTTTGTGACAAAACTTCTTAAAAGCCTCATGAATAATAGATTTTAGTAAAACAGCCAGGAGCACACTGTTCAGTCTGAGGTTAACGAAGCCACGCTAATGGAAATAAATGCAAACACACAATCACAAACACATTGAGCATTACAAAATATCAAAACCTCCACAGGTCTAATCCCCCACAGTAAATGAGTTTTGAAAAAAAAAGTATTCAGGCTGCTGTGTGAGTAAGCGGGCGGTACACGAACCGTGAAAGGTTTTCATTATCTGCGTCAGGCTTAATTGTCGGCTGAGGTGATAGGGTTAGCAGAGATGTGTGTGGGCTGCCAAGGAAAAGAGCTGGGCTTGATTTGAAAAGAAGAAAAAAACATTTGCACAGACACTGAAGCAAATCCCCGTTCTCATTTGATTCAATTAAGAAAACAATGTCAATTAAACCAATTTTCTTATTATTAGTACGCTTCATTTATCAGTCCGTTAGAAATGACAAAAAACATGATCAATGAGAACAACATCTTCAGGAATAACATATTTTATACTCTTTTATCTACAAAACAACAATTTTACATTAAATTAGATCCTTGAAAATCAATTAAATGTTGCTGTAAAATATTGTCAAATAGAAAAACCATTAATACTCTATAAAGAGACTAATAGAGAAGGCCTGCGAGTGATGTCTGATGAAGCACTCCAAAGAAATACAAAAATGCTAAAAGAGTAGGAACAGCAGGAGGCAATACAACAAGAGATGCTTCAAGATATGGAAGGAAAAAAACCAAGAGATGCAGTGAAAGCTCCAAGTCACAGAAAAGAAATAACGAAGGCTTGTAAGTGATGTTTGATGAAGTACCCCAAAAAAATACAACAGGGACAAGGAACAGCAATGAGAAACAGGGAACATATTGTTAGAATATTTTGGTTTGAGAGAATGAGTAGAAATGCAGGAGGGGATAATGAAAGTTTACCCAAAGTTATATCTTTTCATTTTTTTATCAGAAAAAAAACACAAAAAACCTGAAACGCTTCTACCTGCCATAATGGTGTCACCTAAAAAACAGAAAAACAAATATATATTTCTTGTTCTTATTACTCCACTTTGACCCTTGAGCCTCCAACAAATTCATGCAGCCAAAACAGTTATTTTCCAGCACTGAAGCTACTTCTTGCACCTTCTTTACAGCACTGCAAAGGTGTGAAGGTAAATCTTGTGTCGTCTATATGTACATTTCAATATCTGAAAAGCTGATTTGATTGATAACACTGAAAACCGTTAAAACTCAAAAAAAGGAACTTTATTATTTTTAAATATCTGCTTGGGTATTCAAAACAATGACTATCATACAGTTTTTGTAGTGTAGTTATTGCTACAAAAATTAAAAATAATATCAAACTAAAACAACAACAAAAAACAAAACACAATACTGTGTTCTGACATTGATTCATTGATTGACTCTTGAGTCTCTAATTTGGGAAAGTTTGCCAGCTTCCAGACTACTGTACTTTAAATGAATACAGTGTTGGTCAGAGTCTCTTGGGATAATTGTAGCAGCAGATGTAGTACACAGATCACGCCAAACATGACCGAGAAGTTCATCAGCAATTCTCGGGAGTCCTCCGCAAAGTCACTTTGAATTATAACAGCCCAGAATGAATGAGAGATAGTCAGATGGTAAATTGATTAATGAAGTGGGCAGCACATTTGGTTTCTAAGATCAGACATTTCTTTGAAAGAGACTGATTTAATAGAAAGTACAAAACAAGAATCCTGGCTTTCAGGATGCTTCTTAAAACATATTTGCCTAAACAAAACAAATTAGCATTTCCTTGCATGGACATATCACTGAAGGCTAACTTATCTTTTATTTAACTAGTTCATGTCACTTACCTAACAATTACTTCAGGCCCTAAAAATAAAGCCTAAATAATTTAGTTAATAACATTGAATGTTTATTGCAAAATATATCATATATATAACCATATCCACTTAGTCTTCATTAAAGAAATTAGATTGTAAGGTTAAAGATCAGAGCACAAAATGATCATATCTGAATCATCACGGAAGAAAGAATAGTATGTTCTTCCTTCCTCTCATGTTTTACTGATACAGCTCAAGAACTGAAACGACATTTTCAGAGACTTTAAATACATTTGAATATAAAACAGGTGTGTTACCAAATTAGCGCTTCGGTATGCATGATCTAGGATACAGAGGGAATTATTTCAAGCCTCCAAAAGGAACTTTTGCAGTGCAAATATAAGCAAAGACACAATCAGACATTACATTTTGAAACATGTCAGACTTTTACCAGTTTCTGCTTAGATCTAATGAGCATTTTGTTGTACGCTAGATATAGCCCATCTGTTAGCAGCAGAGCGTCATTTAAATGGCTAATGCCCACATAAAGATGCAGACTTCCATGTAAAAGATAAATAGATTATAATAATATAATTTGTTTTGTTTACATTGGATTATCCAGCTGAATATTGTGCTTTAAACAACTTACATCGCTTCAGCTAAACATGTTTTGCAGGAAACGAGAGACAGCCAGTCCTGTCACGAACACATACTGCATAGCCCCAAGCTAAAGCACCAACAACAGTGACCGTTATTCTAAATGCAAATTATAACTTCTGCTTATCCAAAACAGCTGGTGAAATGTGCTGAGTGAAGGTTTTAGGGGGCTATATGTACAGTAAGCTATTCATTCATTCTTAAACCTGTTCCTTGGAGGTGATTCAGGTCTCTGGTTCCCAAACCAGTGATTGTGTTTTGATTGGCTATTTGGCCACATTGCCTTTGCTCCCTCTGCACACCATCAGAGCCATTCATCATTTGTTGATTAGGTGTCTTCAACCTCTATAGTGGACTTATCTCTAAGTCATCACCTTGCAAAATAAAAAAAATATTGTGCGCTTAAAACTGCTGGCTTCATTCAGCAAACTAACCAAGTCAAGTTTAGTCAAACACATTAGTCATTGTACTATTTGTTGCCAACAGTGAATTTATTGATTAGTTACTCACAGTCTTCCCAAACCAACCTAATACGATCAGTGTCCATGTTCTGTCCAGCCCACTCAGAAATTCAGTTTTCACTGCTATAAAACAGAGAAATGTTGGTGACAACTTGTTTTAAAAATTATTTGAATGATTCATTAATTATCTAAGCAGCAGATTCTTTTTCTGTCAAAATCTGACCTTGAGTAATCATTTGACCTTTCACTGAATAGTGTGAGTCACAAGTTATCTTAGAGCTTCAGAATTAGCCATTTATAGCTGTTCTGGCATTCAGTAAATCATCATCAGTAAGTCATTTTAAAAACACAAATGCCAATAAAAATGACATAACCTCATTCTGTATCATTATGGATATTTTTAGTTTTATGGTCTTTAAAGCAGACCTGTCTATTTCTGTCAAATTTGTAATGTTACAATGGCGACTGCTCAACTAATGATAGAGGCATATCAGAATCAGAAGAATATGTAGAAGTAATGAGCCAAAAGCTCAAGTTTTAGACTGCTCTAACTTGCTCCATTTCACATACTTTTTTCCTACTCTTGAGTATGCATGATGTCACTGAGTCTAGATAATATTGTCATTACAGACCCATTCATCTGCTATTGAGCCTGTGTTTTTATCAGGGATAGCCAATCAGAAGAAAGTTGGGTTAAAGGGAGGTAGATGCGAACTAAAATACAGATTCTGGATGAAATGAGGGACTGTACCAAGGCCCAGTATAAGATTAATCGGGATTGTTTTGAAATAATAATAGACTAGAATAGCAAGAAGATCTTGATAGATTGTACCGTGAATCTCTACATTTTATTAAAAATCCAAAGTCTCTGATAACTTACAAAAACCAATATTGGTTTATCTTTCTCTATGAAGCGATACTATTTTACACTATTGGATGCCTCTTTGTCGCCATATCAATAGTTACTAGCTATGATCCTCTAAATTGGCCTTTTTTGATGTGAATAGAGTTCTGACACATGTGGGGACATCTGTTCTGGACATGTGTTTTGTTAGACATGGAATTTACAGGAAGACCTTAAACTTAAACATTGCTATAGCTATTGGTGAATTTAAATATCATATGGATTGCAGAAAAGGAGACGTTTCATTATTTTTTTTAGAGGCCACTAATGTTTTATGTTATTTGTTTATTGCATATTAATTGTATGTATGTAGACCTTGTATTTTTGGTTGTATTTGTGGTATTTTGGGGATATATGTCTGAAAGTTGCATTGGCCAAATCTCCCTTGCAAAACAGATTTGATTTCAAAGGAACTTCCTAAATAATGCTAAATAAATAAATAAACAAACACAAAGCTGGAAATGAGCACAAGTCTCCTTTAATAAACCAAACAAACAACAGACTGCAGAAAGATTATTTTAAATTTAAACAATATGTTGCAAATTTGATGGAACAGTTTCTTTGATTGACAGATACTACACCTCCAGTCTTTACGTTACCCACCAGGTGTCAGTAGCCTACATGTCACTAATATACTGCATGCTGCAAAAGCAGACAAAGAGTATGCCTGGATCCCCAGCATTTATACATGCCAGTGGATTAACTAAGCACAAACTGGAACCAAATGTGCCACAGCATGTTAGAATTATAACGCTGAAGCTGCAGACAAACTGGTTCTCAATAAAAAACAAACAAACATTTGCTTCTTTGATACTTAAAATGATCTTAAGACAGTTTAACTGCGCTAGATGACTAAGTGCTTTCTACGAAACATGACTAAGAGCATGAAGTAGTCTGAGCTGAAAGAGATGCTTTGATCAGTGCCCTACTTTTCTTGGGCTAAAGAGGCGATGAGGCGGAGGGAGATGCACGCGAAAGGCAGGGAGGGGGGCGGTCCTACGTGTCCTCCTCCCCAGTCTTGCGCTCAGTGGTGTGCAGCATTTGAACAGAGGCAGACAGGGGAAGCAGAATGAGTGGCTAGACATGACCTTTAGAATAAATTTGAGGAGTAACCCGATGGTTTCAAACCACGGACCTTGAACATCTGGATTTCCCTTCGTATTGGATATTTAATTTAAAAGGAGGTGTTGGAGGAATATCTCCCCTCAGCGTTGGACTCTATCTACCAGTTCCTCAGCATAAAACCATACCTGGCGCAGGTCTCAGAGTCTCCTTAATCTTATTTGTATAGACAGCGAGCCCGGCTGGCGACACATTACAGAGTATCTTTATTTAACGCGCTTTAACAGAAAATGTGAATTCCTGCCTTCTCCGTGAGGGAGCCGAACCCCCGTCGTTGGCATCTGAAACAGCTGGCTTGTGTCTAGAAAATTGTGGATTAACGATTTTTTTTAACCCCTTCTCCCAAGGAACCTCGGACGTCTTTCAGTGGCCTGTAGCCACAATGAGCGTCGATTTAATTGAATTAACTACATGAGCGGTGTCGAAAGAAACGCGTTTCTCTCAGATTTAAAAAGGGAAAAAAATCCATATCTGCTGAAATAAACGGCGCTAGGAAAATATGGAAAACGAGGTGTTCACTCCTTTGCTGGAGCAGTTCATGCTCACACCTCTGGTCTGCTGGGTAAGCTCCCTAATTAGCTATTCAGATGTGTCTTGAGCTCGCCAATTAATCACCTCATGTTGTTCTTTTATTGATTATCTATTGTCTCCTTTTCAGGTGAAGACGGTCGGACACTCGACGGTGACCGATGGCACCAAATTATCGGAATATATTGAATTAGTGGATGGGATTTACCTGAATGAGAGAATGCTTGAGATGTAAGTAGTTTGCGGCACACATCCAGAAATATTACCCATCATTGCATTAACAAGGGTTACATGGTTAAACCGTGCCCATTCTGTGTGGTGATATGTATGCATTTTGATCAGTAAATGGGGTCTGTTGGTGTGGAGGAAGGTCAAAGTGGTACTCACCCTGGGGGGGTTTTCGTGGGTCATCCCCTCATGAGCAAATTAAGCAACTGCAGCCTCTGTCCGGCGCTTAAAATGAATGTAGGCTAAGCACAAAGGGACTTTGTATTGGGGTCGATGATGGGTCGCACTGTCAGAAATCTTTGCAGACAGTTATTGTCAGGGCTTCTTTAGAGCTCTGCAGATTGTCTGCAGGCATGTTTGCTGCAAAGATGCGTGCGTGTTTTCTTTTAAGTCATCCTACACTGTCATCTGCAGCCGACTGGAAGACACCCCGCCCCTGGAAGCTGCAGCTTCACGTTTCCTGCTGTGCTGTAGATTAAACTAGAAATAGTAACCCTAAGAGGAATCCCTGGTAGCAGCACAGAATCTGGATGTTGACTGCACTGCAATGCAGCAGGCCAACATTTGGTTTACATTCAGCTGAAAGGGAAGGACTGCTTATGTATTGGGAGTTCCTTTGATAGTGAGAGAGGTTGGGTGTTTGATAAGGCAAAGGAATTTCATGTTCAGTTTGTCTCTTTCTAGTCATATACGTCTATATATAAAAAACATGGCAGAACACCGCTTTCCATTCCTTTGTCTGGCTCCTGGCTGGTACTTCCTGCTAGCAGGACAATTTTTCATATTTTCCGCTAATGCTACACTCCACACTGTCAGCATTTATCCCCCCGCCTGCCTGTCTAAGCACCATTCAACCCAGCCTGCTCTCACTGGAATTGATTTTCACCTCTCAAGAGATTATGTGTTGCACTTTCATGTGACAACTTCTTGCCACATCAGTAGCTCAGGGAAATGTATGGATATTCTAATCTGTCTTTCCATTGTTTTGTGTACAGATTTATGTTATTAACAAGTGTGTAGTGTTTCGGAAGGATAAATGTGTGGCTGCATTGCATGAGGAGCTGATTAACCCCCCACACGGTTTCCTCTCTTTGGATGGTTTCCTCTTCCTCCTGTCCTGCCTTCTTATAATGTCCTCGACCTCTTGCTGTTCGCCCATCACTCTAAGCTGCCTATCTTGAGGTTTGAACTATCTCTTCCAGCTCTTTTTTCCCATGCTTGTTTTCCTCCTCCAGGCTTTTTCTACATGCTGATGTATTCTCCAAATGGCAAGGCCGTCTTTCCTCTTCCACACATAGCTTCTTCAAACAAGTCTGCTATATTTTTAGTGCATTTTACCCCTTATGGGAACACACTATGGTGGAAAAAGAAACAGGAAGGATATGGGGGGAAGGGAAGGGTCAGAGGACCGAGGAAGGCAGAAAATGATTTGCCAAAAAGCCAGAGATGAAAACAAAACTTTGACATGACAGGAAAGATTTGCAAAAATAGAGCAAGTGTTTAACACACAAAAGACAAATTCACATCCCTGGTTTGCTGAGCCACAATGGCAATTCCTCAGTTCTACATATTAACACAAAGGTGTGTGGCCATGT
Organism: Neolamprologus brichardi; assembly: GCF_056152115.1. Taxonomy (NCBI): domain Eukaryota; kingdom Metazoa; phylum Chordata; class Actinopteri; order Cichliformes; family Cichlidae; genus Neolamprologus; species Neolamprologus brichardi. Next base: position 8,877,187 of record NC_142116.1, on the reverse strand, counting down.
AATTGGTAGGATTTCAGTCTGCAGTAAAATGGAAAGAGCCAGAAGGAAATTTCCTGTGGATGGTTGAGAGCTCTATGCTAAAATGAACTGTGACTGCCTTAGTGATCGCCTGACAGGATGCTGGGAATATTCAGTCACAGCCTGCACAGTGTGTTTATGTTTGTGTGTGTCTGCATGCTTTTCTGCAGGGCTTCTGTCTCTGTGTGGGAGTTTGTGTATCTGTGTTTTTTTTTTTCCCTGTGTATTTGGTTTTGGACTGAGGCAGCTGTTGGTAGTCATCTTGTTCAGCCACCCTCCCACTCAAAGGGCTACAGTATTGGTCAGATTTAGTGTTGATAAGACTGCTCTTTGTCTGCCTCTCCTGCTTTACAGGCACTGCAGGATTAACTTCAGCTAACTGAAATATCATAAACTCAACCGTATATTACACCTCATGGTTGTAAACTTTGCAGCTGCTGCAGAGCCCTTTGAACAATAGCTATATCTTTTTTTTCATTGTCATCCTTTTGTAAATGTAACATGAGCTTATTCAGTATTAAGACCATAAATGTGGTTGAAAGCGGTGCGTGGTGTGTGGTTATACTTCCTTCGGCTCCATCTCTCATTAAAAATAGCTTAGAAACTTCTCCGAATACCTGTAGGTGATAATTAACAGGGCTCCCACTAGAACACTCTTACGCACACATTTAGTTTTTTCCTTTTCTCCTCTGTTGTGACAGCTTGAAACATATTGTAGTGAGTGTTATTGCTTTGCTTGAAATTGATCCAGCTGCACTAAAAAGCTGTACTCTACTGGTGTTACCCTCCAGCTGCTGACTGCTGTTTACATTAAAAACCAACAACAAAAAAACACCCACTAGCGTTTAGCACAGTTAGCACTGCATTTAGAAGAGTCAATGATATAACTACAAAACTTACATAAATGAGTGGATGGAAGTCGGCATACTTTTATGTTATAATAAAACATTAATAAATATAGTGTGATCACTTTACATGCATTCCTAATTACACACTTTTGTGGTATTTTATTGGCAACATCAGCTGTTGTAGTGCAAGCTTTAGTATTGCTGTGCGCATGTCTCTATCTAGCACAAAGCGGGAGACATGGCAGACCGGCTGGCAGCAGTTGTCATGAGGACAGCATGGGAGAGCACAGAAAGAACTGAGAGACCCCAGGATTATCTAACGGTTTGCTGACAGACACCCAGATGGCACCGTGTCCCCTCCCCCTGCCCTCGTGTGACTGACATTACCTAGCCAATTACATCGCCTCCGTAGTGCTGTCGAACCAATTAGTTTTCCCGCCCAGCAAGAAAGTGCCAATTAAATTTTTGTCAGAGTGACAACTGTCCATTTGAATTCTTGGCTTTTTTGCAAAGTCTGTAGACTCGTGCTGGCTCCTTGGCCTGTTCGGTCAACCGGTCAGTCCGTCCTTTTACAGGCTGCAGTTACCCGATTTATTTGAGTGAGACAGACAGTTGATGGAAATCGGCTGCGCAACATTTGTCATGTTGGATGTCAGTGCTATTCTAGCATTGCAAAGCTGTGAGCACAACTTTAAACTAGAAAAGATGTTCAAAAAACTGGCCGCTAATTTTACTGAAGTAGCTACAAGCGTAAAGTAGTAACGCATATGTGAGAAATGGAAAGAATGCGGTTCCACATGTTCTGTGGTCAGTACTTCTGTTTATTATTCAGACAGATCAGTGCATGTCTGTAAGTCTGTCTGAATGGGTGCACATATGGGAAAGAATGTGAGAAAATTGAGCGTAACGTCCAGCTGTCAGAATTTTCATCTGCATATTTTTTCTCACCAAAAACACAGAAGAGGGAAACCATTAAGAAAGTGAAAATAGATTAGTTAAAACAGAATGGATTGTTTTAATTGAAGCCTAGGATTGGTAGATGCAGAGGATTCACTACGACTTCCACCACACCACGTCTTGCACTTTGGTTGTACTGTTGTAACAGCCATTGAGGTCTGCCATAGATAATCAACTTAAAATTACAATTTAAATGGATGTAAATTCCAGCATTGGCTGGTTTTTACTGTGTGAAGTCATATGTGCACCAATCTAATACTTTACTTGAAACAAAGCTCTGTTGCATGTTGATACATGCCTTTTGTTTTTTGTCATATTTGTCTTTACAATCTTCACTCAGGAATCACACCCAGGTGTTATTGCACCTCTGCTCTTCTCTAGCTTTTTTTTTTTAGCAAACTAGAACAGCTAAGAAAAAATACTACAAGTCATGCAATACCAATAGGTCTCAGAGGGGTAAATATTTCAATAGGGTCAAATCTTATTTTCTTCTTCTGCTGTCTCTCTTCATCATTTACCAACACCTACAGATCTTGCACCACATGCTCTTAGTCTGTTTCTCCCGTCTTTCCTCCAGCTGGCATCTTCATCTGTCCACTTCCTTTTCTGTCCACACCTCAACACTGCTCTCTCTCTCACTCTCATTTCTCTCTCCTGTTTTCTTTTGAGCAGCACGTTGAAGCCTTTGTTAGCTTTCTCTGGGGCTAGTTACAGCAGACATAGTTGAAATTCCTGCTGGATTGGAGAATGGAGGCAGACAAATGTGCTGCTGGGTTGTTAGTGTTTGATTTCCCTCCTGCTCCTGGCTGGAGTGTGGGATCCATCCTTCAACATCGAAGTGTCCGCCTTGGATCTCAATTCTCATAATCATCATTGTGTCATTCTCTCTGTGCCCGGCGAGCAGGGGGATGTGTATCATATCAGGAAGGAAACGGCAGCTGTGACCTTGGGAGGACAAAACTTTAACAAGGCTGTGTTAATATGAGGCACTCCAAACCTTAGAAACAAGGACGTTTAACCCCACAGGAATCGTCGTAGAAATTTAAACGCAGATTTTCTCTGAGTTTTTCACTCTAGCAGTGCAGAGTCATTTGACTTACAATTACCCGACTCTTAAAGTATAGTATTTAAGTTTGCTGCTGCATAGCATTTAGCATGACTATGAATAAATTGCTGCTCATCACAATTTAATACTGAACTTTTAAATTCCACTGCTGATGCTATTTGCCACCATTTCAAATGTTCATTTTGGCAGCTTTATATCTGATTTTTATTAAAGGTAGCTGTTAATTTGCTGGTGCTGCTATTTGCAATTAATGCAAACTCAACATTTCCTCCATCTGTTACTTATTTCTATCCCTTCAGCGGCTCAGGGATATAATCCCTTCTGTTCAATGAAAGACTTATGGGGTGAAACATCTGCAGGAATTGTTGAGTTTCATTAACAGCAGCTTAACACTGAGAATTAACAGCAAAGTAAAATTAATCATCGACCAGGTAAAAAAAATTCTGTTCCAAAGAGTGACCCATAGCAGAATGATTGAAGTGTGATTTATGTTAGAAAGATTCATTCTCTATATTGACAGTGGATGTGTCTAAATAAGGTGTGAACCCTTCTCGAATGAATTAATAATTAATCTTATTTAAAAGTTTCTCTTTTGCAAATGTGTTTGCAAAAAAGTACTTTTTATACTTTTTGACAGATAGTGTGTAGTCCTGCGGCAGAACTCCACCTTCACTATCTTCGACTGAAAGTAGCAACACTAGACCTTACTTTGCTCTGAGGCCTTGAGGAACCAGTGCTTCTCCTCCTACACATTTCCAGTTTGAGCAGTTAGTCCTCCATTATGCAGATAAACTGCAAGATAGATGACTAACCTTGCAAGGACTATCCTAAGCACCTCCAATCCAGATTGGTAGGAATGAGTTCAGCTACAATCCTTGTGGGTACACGGAAGACAGGAAGAGGCCCTGTGGTAACAGAAAGACAAAGACGGAAAAGAAACGACTCCATGAAAAACCAGGACAAGGAAATGGGGCGATGAGAACTCGGTGTGTTTAAGCACTACAGTTTCCGTGAGAAAAGGTGAAGAATGAGAGAAGAGGATGCAGTCCACATCAGTAAAGAGTGGTGGATGTTACTTTGTTCCCAGCATCTTGCACTTCCAGTATTCTAGTGGGGTAAAGTAATACAATCTGCATTGCAGCCCAAGTTAAAAATAACCTAATGGTGCAGTGACATATGATGCTCTAGGATCTAGGGGCGGATGCGTCGTCGGTGCATTGTAATGTAAATTCCCTGCGGACAGAAAACAGGCAGGCGCCTGGGTGTGCACAAAATTTACGCCGCTCAGATTCAAGTGGATTTGTGTTTACTCACAGACAAGGAAAGTCGAGGCTTGAGATCACAGATATACAAGTGGTAAATATGAGCTTCCTCCAAAGGGTATTTGGACTCGGGAGGAGCTCAGTAATTTTGGAGTGTCTCAAAGTAGTACTTATACTCCCTCGCGCTGAAAGTAGCCTGGATAAACGGTAGAAAATAAAAGGGTGTCATTTTCTATCAGCCTGTTGGTTAACAGTTCTACAAGCCATATAAGGTTTAGATCTGTGTTACTGGGTTGGTTGCATGCCCTCAGTGGTATTTGAACTAACTGGTTTAAAATTTTGACATTTTAAAGGCTTCTGCTGTTTCTTTGTGCTTCTGAGTGGTGGAAAAAACAAACCGAGGGCGGTGTCAGACAGCCTAAATTCTTTACGCCAACCTGAAATTATCCTGAACCAAACCGTCAGCCTTAACACGGCTGCTAATAAGAGCTCATCCCCCAGATTTCTTCCACCGGCCTCCTGTGTATGTTTGTCTTCTCTCTCACATGGAGGCACAAACACACCCCTCCTGCTGTGTTTGGACAGTACAGCTCACAATCTCCATCTCCAGCACGTGGCCAAATGGGGCCTGGGCTTTGTGAGTGTGTGCATTTAGGCTGCTTTCTGTATTGGTGTCTGTACGGGCATGTGCCTGGCTGCCCACGTTGACTCTAATGTAGCCTGTCATATATAGGCTAACACTACTCTCTAACCTACCCAGCCAATCAAAGCTTGCAGATGAGAGGAGGAAGCCCAGTGGCCGCAGGCTCTGCGTAAGGCTGCAACGCCTATCGACGGCAACCATGAACCGACTTATTGACTGGCCGTCTGGCTGACTTGCTGACTAGTTGTCTGTGTTGCTGCCTCTTGAGCTGGCTTTGCCTGTTCATCCTTAATCTGTTTGTCTATTTAAAGTCTTAGGTTTATTGTATCAGCAGGAACAGGGAGGGGGAGGCAATAAGTTGGATTTTCCTTTTTTTTTTAAACTGCTGTTAAGCCCCCCGTATTTAGTCGCCTGCTGATCCACAGGGGTGTCAGCCTGTCCCAGACTAGTAACATCAGAGATTTTGCAGGAGAAATGAGTAGTGGATTGCATGTTATTGTCATGAGATGGTGACTGCCATGTTGTCAGCTGAGCGTGATGATGATGATGGAATGCATGAATAGTAACAAACATTTTTTTTTTTTCTTCCTTTTCCCCTTCTCCAAGTATTTCTCACACACCTCGTTCACCACATTACCCTCCTCGCACTGATAGGATTACAGCTTCCTCTGTGCTTTTTAATTAATGGGTTAAATAGACCCCCTACTATGGACCTCGAAAGGGGCTGTGTGTGCATGTGGAGGGGAGAGATGGCAAGGTCATGTGACTTCGTTTAGAACGGTATTAAAAAGAGCCCTGTGTCCTTTTGATTAGCGTGTGTGTGTGTGTGTGTGTGTGTGTGTGTGTGTTTCAGGGTGGAGGCTGTTGAAAAGCCGAATTAACGCATCCACACTGCAGCCATTTGAGAGAGAGACTTTTCATATAAACCCAAGACTTCTAAATAAATGCATAAATGGGTCTAATTTGATAACTGGAGTCTTTATATTACTGTGTATTAAGCAAGTATGCTTCGTTTTGTTTCTATTAGAGGTATATTTCATGGTGCTCAGTGCAAAGAGAATGTAACAGTGGTAAAACAAGAAAAGGATTTAACCAGTCACCTATGAATGAATGTTGCTGAAGATAAATACAACCCTTGACATTCAGCGTCTTCTCCTAAACAGGAAAAAAAAATAAAAAATCTTGATTATATCTTTGTAATCAAGTTATGAGCTGTGCAGATACAGACATTCCTTTGCGATTCTGGGGTGTTTCCGAAGCAGTCATGCACACACATGCATGACGACACATGTGCTGCACACTGCATGCATGCATGCATACATTTGTAAGCAGTCAGGACCCTTCTCAGGCGCAAGGCAGCCATGTTGACCCTCATAAATAGGTCATGGAGCATACACACTGAGGTTTAAAGTGCATATCACGATAATCAGAGCTGCCCTCTGGCATTGTTGGTGTGAGGCATGATGGTAAAGAAAATACCATGACTTAATTACTTGGATATGTTTCCCTTATGGAGGATAGGAGGTATTTTACTTTATATAGCTATAACACATGGAAGCTGAAGGATGAAATGGTTCATCATTTTAATGGATCATCAAAATGTGTTGCCTCAAATAAATGGTAAAAATGGCCCGTATTTATATAGCGCTTTACTAGTCCCTAAGGACCCCAAAGCAGTCATTCACCCATTCACACACACATTCACACACTGGTGATGGCAAGCTACATTGTAACCACAGCCACCCTTAAATATTATTAAGTAAATTATTTCATTATTTTTATCTATAGGAACAGCAAAACGAATGTGTGGCAAGTTTGTTAAAATGAGTTAAGTTTAGTATAAAATGTAACTGGTTAATTATCGTTTTAAAATTAAATTAGCATGAGTGTTAAATTGCATTTCACTTTAAAGTGACATAAGTATTTTTGTTTGAGTGTTTGTGTAATCTATTGGCCTTAGCTGATGTGGTTCTGTTTTACTTAGTCTTATGCAAAAAAGTTTTCACGAGGAAGTACACCCTTACCTTTTCAATATGAATTAAGAAAGTAAGGAGCATCCAGGTGCTACTGATGTAATGCAATTAATAAACTGATCATTAGCAAGTGTGAACACCTTTTAATAAAGCAGATGATTTGGCAGTTCATTTGTCTATTCATCATTGAAGTGCGCGTTAACACAATACCACAGTCTTTTAAGGGATGGAAGATTGTCTGAGAAATTCACTCCAAGTTCAGACTGCAATGCACAGAGGAACCGCTAAAAATCCAGAGCTATGTCTCGGACTCCTCTGGGCCTCACTTAGAATGTGAAATATTCAGTCTTTTTCTAATTGGACTATCTTGAACTTTAATAAGCAGAAAAACATGGCAGCACGGCTCAGGTTTGCATCAACAAACCACAATGTGTGGAACAATGTCCTTTGGACAGATGTAATGCACAGTACCATGTTTGGTAAAATCAAGAACAGCATATCAGAAGCACGGTAGTGGAGGGGTGATGATTTGGCCTTGTTTTGCATCCACTGGTTCTGGCCAGCTTGCAGTGACTGACTTGACCGTGAACTCCTCTGTTTACCAAGTATTCTAGAGTTAAATGTGAGGCCATGTGTCCCAAAACTAAATGTTGTCCCAAATTGGGTCATGAAAAACAGGACAGTGATCCTGAGTATACCAGCAAATGTGCATAAAAGAAAGCCTGCAGGCCTCAGTGGAGTAAACTGAAGTAATGCTGTGAAGAAGAACGAGCCAAAATTCCTTCACAAGAATGTGAGAGACTGATAAAGTCGTGCAGAAAACAATTATTAAAGTTCAGGGTAATAAAAAAAAAAAAAAAAAAAAAAAAAAAAAAAAAAAAAGTAAAGATGTCTGCGAACCATTGACTCATCGGGTGAACTTTTAGTGGAACTTTTAGTGGGATTACTGAAGGAAATGCTGCCCATCTAAAGCTACACTCATTCTGTAGAACAAATAAACTGTATGAAAAGTATTTGAGACAAATGTTACAGCAATATATAGATGCATTTGGCATTAGCAAATGTGAAATTAAGACTTTCTCTCTAGTTGCTCAAGGGCTGCTATTTTGTCATCGCCTCAGTTCTGTGACTCAAGGAAACTGGAATTTCCTTCAGGGGATCAGTCGATATCACATTGATACTATACAAGTCTTGTGTATTTAATCTTTTTAACCTCTAACTAGCTAGTTGAACTTTTTTTCTCTCCCTCCAATCAGTGTTGTTTATCCAATCAAAGAACTTTACCGTTAAAACCTGGGAGATTATTAGCCATAAATGAGACTCTGAACTTGACAGTCAGCATGTCAGGCTTTCCAACGATGGGAGGATACAAGTTGCTAAGGAATTGTCTGATTAATTATCTTACCAGTAGACTTAATTGGTGAATGTTTGTGATTAGGCTTGGTAACATTCACAGATGTGCAAATTGTTTGGATTGCTATCAGTTACTATGTGAAATGGTTATGTGTGGATGTGGAATGTTTGGCTCCTTAAAACGTGTTGACACCTGTGATAATATAAGTTGTGATGCATGCGCCGTTTAACATCCCTTAGGCAACACTCACCGAGGGCACACAGCCTCTTGACTCTGCAGGCAGTATGAAGGCAATGATCACAGTTAAATGTCACAGACCTGCTGATATACAACGCCTCAGTGTAGCCTAGTGGGTATCAAATGTTTTCTGACATTCCCCAAATCGAAGTAAAAAATGTAGTAAGTAAAAGGAAGCTCTTGTTTGTGCAATTTCCCCCTAAAAGTGATATAAAATTAACTTTGCTTCACTCCTCCCCCCTCTGGTTGTCCACGTCCCATCAACAGAACCACTATGCCCCATCTCAGTGACTTTCCCCCACAGTTTGAGAACTGTTGGTGTAACCCAAATGTTTAAATGCTTCAAGAGCTTTGAATTTTAGTGCTTTAATTTGGACCCTAGAAACTGTCTGAAACTTTGGTGCCACCAGTGTTTTGTTGTGATTGCTTTTATTGTAATTGTTTCTTTTAACATGTTTATGGCACTCTGTTTATTTAAGCAAGGGTCTACTGTCACTCTACGGCTTATATACAGACCCATTCTATTACATAAAGCAATGATACAATGGCAATTCTTAGAAACAAAGAAAGCTTCACCTGATATTTATCTTTGCTACAAGCTTGGATTGTTGAATAACCCTATTCCATTTCTCCTACAGAAATCCCAAAGCCACAGTGCAGCGCACCAACAAGAAAGTGAACAATGACTCGACACTGCGCATTCAGAATCTTTCTATTCTCATCAGGCAGATTAAATCCTACTATCAGGTAAGATTTTACTACTTTGCTTTATCACAAGTTAAAAGTAGCCACACTGAAGTGATTGTTAGGAGCTATTTATTGCAGATAGGTCATAAAAATGTGTGGATTTAGTGAGAAGAGTCAAAATCCCTTAAATTTAGCTCTTCATACATACCCCATGTTCCTTTATGCCTAAAACAGGAGTTGGCTTTCACCACCTTTACCACTTACAGTGGAAAAATGTATCAGTTAACACACTCGTCAAGTTTAGCTCAGCATACACACAGAATTAAATGGGTCCACGCAAGCTCATGCCACATAAAGAGTTGACTGTATAAACGGAGATGTATTTGCAGATGTGTATGTGAGTGATGTGGTATCAGCCACATTCCAGATGTCAAAAGTGGCCCAATAAATTTAAAGAGACGTCAGGAATGTAAAACAGTGATGTGGTTACTCGTCTATAGTGTCTGCTATATATTTTGTTTTTGTTTTTACATCTTTAACTTAAATCTGCTTATGTACCATTTCCCTCTTGAACAATTTTCTTAAATTTAGAGAGCTTCATCCGACAGAGAAAAATAAGGCAGTTGTCCTGATTTTGATTCATTCTGTGTAAATGTCCTAGAAAAGTGAGGAAAGCTAACTTACTGCCTAAAAGATACTCTTACAAACTTTGGTCAGAGGTCTGAAGTTGATATAAGTAGACCAAGTTACGCATACTGAAGTAGATTACTGCTTAGCATGTTATCAGATCTTTATACATTTCAGTTTCCGTTCATGGTTAATCATTACTTGTGAATCTATAGTCTTTGCAGTTGATCATATCAGTAAATAAAGGCTCACACTTAGTAAATACTTTATCAAATACTGCAACAGTATACTATACTGCTGAGTTACTGTCTGCTGCTCGTCAAATGCATTTCATTGCAGTGTTGACCCTGTGCTAACTTGCATATGAACTGAAAACACGTGCGGTGAACTGGTCACAAGCAGTAAATCCCACTAATGCTGTGATATATTTGATATATTTGTGCATACTCACCCTGGATAATCTCTTGACTGCTTGCATATGTGGGACAACACATGGTTGATTTGTGTCGAACAACTTTGGTTTGGAGCCCACTTCCAAGTGCGGATGCCAGATATTTGAATCTGTAATCCTCCCCAATCTCTGTGGTAGAGTGTACATTTTTTTTCTGCTTATCAGTGCTCTGTATCTCACATATAATATAAAGTTTAGTTGGCATAGAATGATATTTTCAGCTGAATTAATGCACGACACAAAATGGTCTGAACACTTATTGATTTTCTTTAACATATGTTGAGACACCCGGTGTTTCCAAGAAATACTGGTGAGCATGACAGTCATGTATTTTTCTGTATCATGCAGTTTAAAATTTAAGGTGTTAAGATGAGGTAGGGTTACTTAATTTCAGTGGGTTTTTTTTTTGTTTGTTTGTTTGTTTGTTTGTTTTAAAGTGGATGTTCTTTAACTTGAGAGAAATTCATGTATCTAAAAGGACAGAACACATTTATCAGCATTTCTGTGAAACTACCAGTGTCACCCATTGTTCCTGTGGCAAGATGTTTTTAAAGGTGCGTTGTTTTTTTGTAATCGTTGGAAAACAGTTTTGTAATATAGGTTGATTTATTGCCCAACCTCAAATGCATAAGTTGCCCCATGGTAGGTTGCTGTTACAGTTGTGTAGTTTAGCGTGCTGTCCCACAGCATTCCTCAGTGTCTGCTCTGTATTGTTTATAACGGTTATGCATGTGTGTTGTGAAACCTGCAAGGTTGACAGATTTGCAGAGAATATGATTCACATTGTTGCTGGAACTGTGTTTATGGTAATCAGGAGTTGTGTGGGCCAACATGCTGTTGCAACAGCGCAATGAGTTCAGGAATGCTGATCTAGCCAAGCAGTCAACCTGATATACACAAATTCCCACACTACAGGTTTAGGATTGACTTGTATCCTCATGGGTTGTGAGTGTGCTGGGCTTGTGTAAGAATTTGTCATTAAAACTGTCATTTCTAATTTCTGTTGCAAAGTCTGTTGTGCAGACTTTGACATTATAAGGCTACAAAAGCTCCAGTGGGCATCTTTAAAAGGACTTGCCAAATTATGTGCTATAGAATCAATGTGTGCCAGTTTCCTCTGAGGTTGATTAATGACTAGCAGAGTAAATGAATGATGAGATGACAGGAAGGATTAATGACATTAACTGGAAGTGACACAATCTATCCTCTTTTTTTTTAACACCCTGGATTTAGGCTTCAATAATGCCCCCATCTTCCGGGAGGTAGATTAAAAATATATGTATTTAGTTGAGGGCATGCACAATATACAGATATCTGATTTACTTTACATTGCATTTGTCATTTTTACAAGGTGTTCAGCACATGATGCAGCATGTGCTTCCTGCTTATTTATATTAATTAAAAAAAACATCCTTTTCTGAAAAATTTAGCTTTTTGTGCAGATTTCAGTACTGACCCTGCCTACTTGTGAGGGATAATTTGTTGCACTAATATGAGACAAATTCAGTTCAAGACCTTGCTAAACATAATGTAAGTAAACGGGTGTTGTTTTGGGTGTATATAGTACTGTGTAATCTGTGTGGTCGTTAACTTTACGTGAACGTTGTAAGGCAACAATGCAACTCTTGTATGGCCATGGCGTTTGATTAATCATCCCTGTTTGTATGGGTGTTGTTCTTTTGACCTCCTAGTCACACCATTGTTCAGCCACTTGTGTCTGCAGCCTCAGACTCTCGGAGACCACCTACAGGCTTAAATCCCTCAAAGTTCCCTGCTGTCCTTGTTGTGTGTCTGACTGCCCCAATGATGACCTATTAGGGATTTAACTGACAACGGAAGGGTTATGTTTAGGATGTAATTACCTATTTAAGTGAGCATTTTAATCATTTTGATTTGTGTGGTTTTGGACATATGTTATCTTGATTTTCTTTTAAAAATGAAGTTCTCCACTTCTTTCTTTATAATTTTAGTTCATTAGCAGCTTAAAAGAAATTATACTAAAGTGTCTATGAGGCTGTGTGTATTGTATTTAATAAAAAATGGTGAGTCTGAAGTTGTCAAGTCTGAATGAGATTAATTCTATTTTTTTTGTTTTCTTTCAATCTCTAATAGCGAAACGGTTTATGTGTGCATGTGTTTTTTCTGTGGGGAAGCACGTTGGATGTTAAATTAATCAGTGGGTTAAAGATTAAACAGTCATACCTGTTGAGCATGCTAGGCTTTTCTGAAAGCAGTTCATACGTATACCATATTTCCTGTTTATGCTCCTCAGCAGAGTTTCAGAGCCATCCTGCAAAATATGTATCCATGTATAAATATATATGATCATACTATATTTGCACACATGCACAGTTTGTGCACTAGGCCACAGTCTTCTGGAGCAATGAGGAGGAAAATGACATTGATAAATGGCTTTGCTGTGGTCTCCATTTCCTCTTACTGGTTTCACATTTCCAGTGACACATGGAAGAAGATGGTACCTTTCAGGTCTTAGGCTAATGGTGTTAGCAGCTTTATATTTACTGTAGCACTCAGCACTTTGGACGAGGATGCGGCATGCTTGGCTGCTTCCTACGATTCAATAAATTGATCTTGATCTTTGAGTCTGTGTAGTGGAGCATTGGAGGAACTCTGAGTAATTCAGCAACAAGAACTCAAGGCAGTTCAGAGAAGCTTTGTAAACAGACGTGCCCTGGTGACTGTGCTGTCGTCTTTATAAGCAGCACAGTTCATGTCCGGGAGGAAGGCGGAGGGAAGGACTTTATTTGGTCAGTCAGCAAGGGTTCAAATTTAATAATCTCCTCGTGTCAAGAGAAATGCAGTTATTAACTTTTTTGATGGCACGCAGTTGTATACCTGGGATTTTCCTTTGTCCCTTTCCTCATCCGTTTGCCTCTAGGAGATGTAATCCTAGGAGCTTGTGTGTAGAAGCTGCGAGAAGTGAGCAGGCAAACAAGAAATTCAGTAATAACGGCTTTCATTTCAAAGTATCCCTGTCTTGGGCTGTGTTTGAGTATGAGGGTTGTCTTTCAATGTCGTGTCATATTTGTGAGTCTTTGTCTCGGTTATTGTTCTGGTAAAGTAGATTCTGTAGGAGGAGGTTGATGTCTAGACGGGCTTCAGGCTTTGATTTTTAGAATCTGGTGAACATATCAAGGTTGAGTGTACGTGCGTGTGTGTATGTGTGCACGTGCCTTTTCATGTGAATTTAATGTTGTGAAGAAGCAGACATGGTGATTGCAGCAGCACATTTTTTTTTTCTTCAAAGTAAGCAAGGGGTGGAAATTTTCATTCTGGTAATTATTACATTGCTTTTGAGTAGAATATCAAGTTTCCTGGTACAGAGTCCACTGACTTTTCCATTGCACTGATGGTCAGTCCAAATATAGGCCAGGCCTCTTTTTAATTTAGTGGCCTTGGTTTGGCATTCTTAAGTGGGATGTAAGATGGAGCCTTCAGCTGAACTGAAGTCTTTGTGCATGTACTTGCTTTTCTCAAAGCTAAGTGAATCCCTTTGTCCTGGTTTATGAAACTCTGGCTCAGACACCATGTGGTGTCATTCATAGTCGAACGTAATCATTCAAACTGATGGAAGGGATTATAATTTTTTTTTCCTCAAGTTAGGAAAGTGTATACTTATGTAGTTTTTCATTAAAATGTATAAATGGCACAGAAATGATTACAACTTGCATTGATTTACTTTATTTAGTGCACAGCAACATTTTGCTTCTATACTTTGAGTTGTAGACGTTACATTTGAAAATAAGAGTGTTTTTGTCCCCTGTTTGCCTCTGCTTTGGTTTGGGGTGTGGTTTGAAGGCTGGGAGCTCTGTTTTGACTCTTTAAAGAGTAACAGAGGACATCATTGATGCAGAGTGTGCCTGGCCCCAAAGCTCTGCGAGGTTTTTTTTCATGCAGACTAATTCACGATAATGTTGCATGTTTAACGGTGATCTGTAAGCACTTTAGCAGCGAGCAGCAGTTTTAAAGTCCTTTCAAACCCTTTGTCACATTTCCCCTTTGCTGTTGTTTCAAAAGAGCATTTGGTGTTTGAATTTGTAATCCAAGCTTCAGATGTTTTATCCATCAGCTAAACCTGAGAAAGCATAAGGGTGAAACCTTTGAAATTGTGTGGCTGGCTTGACGTCAGCCACACAAAGTCACATGACTTTTTTTCCCCCCATGCTGAGGGAACATGCTTATGAAATACTCCAATTCACCAGACTTTCCACACACTTTGTGCATTATCAGATTTTACAGCTTTGGTTCAACCCTGGTAGAAATTGGGTTTACTAAGTAGTTAATTAATTTTGGAGGCTGCCGTCTTTTCTTGATATATAACCTCACAAAAATACTCTTTTACCAGTTCAGAGCAAGCTTGAAGAACAAATCATCATCCATCACAGATGGATAGCTAATGTTTGCATCTTTCTTGTTGTAGCCTTTGCCTCAAGATGCTGATTATGTTTTATTGCTTTCTGCTAGAAATTGTACTGTATTTGTATATTTTCACCAAGTCTGAACTTACTCACACAGTCCTTTCAGCATCAGTCATGAGCACATCAGTTTATTAGGGCATGTGCTTGTAGCTGCAGGCTAAATGTGCTTTGTCATGCAGACTCACATGCTGGCTATTCTGAATAAGTCCTGTTGATTATGTTAGTTTAATAGCTCAGTTTTTGAACTCTTACACAGGTAGCAGTCAGTCACACATCACTCTAGGCATATATAATAAGGTTTGGAGTTGATTCATATTGATCTGTCTGGCTCAAATCATGAAATAAACTATCTTTTTTTTTCTGTTCCCAAAACAATAACTTGGTTAAAGCAAAGACAATTAAAGAGTCTCAAAAACTGACAGATGCCAGACAGCATGATTAAGTCGCTAATCAGATTACCTGACTATATAAATAAGAACTTAAAAGCTTGATTCATATCACTGAATCCCTTGGAGGTTACACTGTAATGGATAGTGTTGGTGTTTACATCTCTCTGCAGTCACACGCAACATTGAGGTGGTTATGTTGGCTTTGGAGCTAATAAATATTGAAAAATGCTCATACTTATATTGAAAAAGGGCAGAAGAATTTAGAACAATTTGTCTATAGAGGTTGTCAGAGTTGAAAATGAGAAAAGACGTGAATAGACTGGAGGAAGGGGGCAGTCATTGTCTTATGGCTCAGTACACTGGAGTAAAAATAAAATGGCAATGATCGCAAGCTGATGGCAAAGGTTGCCTGGTAGGAAGCAAGTGATCTGCAGATAGTTGTGGTCCTCAACTGCAGTCACGCTCGGATAGATTAGCAACAGTTTGCAAAACATTGTCGTCTTATTTATAAATGCAGACAGTGTGAATCAGTCTTCACCAACGAGCTCAACTCTTTTGCATAGTGTTTCTTTTCACAGAAAAGTGTTTGCTAGTTGGTTGGATTCTGGTTATTTTACTATATCAAAACACTTGTTTATAAACACAGATTGCAGATGTTGCAGACCTGGTTCCTGTCTTCAAAACAACCGTTTCAAAAGCAAATTGACTGTACATGACACATGGCCCCCAACTGTCAAATTGAAGCTCGGTATTATTACTTTTCTGAGAAAAGGTGCAGAGGCCAACATAAATCCCAGGGGCCAGAATCGGCCTGGCAAAGACTTAATCCTACCTGCTGAACAGCTTTTTAAAATATAAGGGAAGGCACACATTTTTGGACTTTAAACTTTGAAATAAAATTCTCCACAGTAGATGGGTAACAAAAAAAACAACAAATAACAGAAAAGTTCCTGCCATTCACTGAATACAGTAGAAATTTCAGTTTTATAAATATGGGACAGTCTGAGCAGTGAGCTACCAAAAATTGTGCCAGAAACTGTTTTAACTTGAGGATACTCAAAAATAAATAAAAGCTAGATTGAATTTCTGATTTTCTGGTTTCACTTTTATGTTGATAGTTTTCTGAGTAATGTCAAACATCAAAGAATGTCAAAGAAATATTGTAGTGAATGTCATCCAGCTGTCACCTTTTGCCACTGGCTTTCTGGTTGGCTGCTTACTGTAAACAAACCCATATTTTGAGATGCATGAGTCAGTAAATGAACCCACTTTTTTTTTCTTCAGATTTTATGAAGGTTGGTATTAAGTATTGTTCCATTTTAAACCCAGAACCTCTCACCGATCACACCAAATAATCACAGCCTTCAGTGGGAACTGAACATTAGCTTGCCAGTATGACATCCTCTGCTCCTCTGCGTGCACATTGATCTGCAAGTGTTTGTGGATGTGCCTAGTAAGATAAAGCATAACAGGAATTTGTGGCAGTTAAATGCAGAGACAGTTCCAATATGCTAAAAGGGAGATATTTATAGATGTTGTTTTTAAGGGGAAGCTAAGAGCTAGGTTCTTCTTTTTCTGTTACTGAACTAAGGCATGTCTGTTATGTCTCTGTTATGGACTTACTGAAGATAAGAGTGACATTTTATTGGAAGCATCAGTGAACAGTTGCACTGTACTTAAACATAAATGCGGAAAAAGCCCACTGTGTCTTTGAAATCTCCAAAAATTAAATTTTCAGCAATACATTTACACAACCACTCAGGTTTACTGCTCCAAAACTGTTTAGCACATTACAGAATTGACAACAGAAACAACCAAGCTAATTTGAATTATGCATCAAAGAGAGCAATAATTACTACAAAGACATCTGTGGCATCAGACAAAGTTTTCCAGTCAGTGTAAAGCACAGCCCTGGGGATGACTGGATAGTGGGTGGTGGGGCAAGCAGCAGGATCAACCTGTTCACTCGTTCTGCCTCGGGGCTCTCTTGTTAAAAGCACTCTAGCTGATGGATACCAGCAATGAACAAAGGAACTGGGCACTAATGGTGCATTTGCCTCCTCCTCTTCATGTAAATGATGATCTGTCCATCTGGCTATCAGTGGACCCTCACTGCTGCTCTTTTCGTGGTAGTTTTTATTGCCAAGAGTGACTCTTGATTTTTATTTCTTTCCTAAAATTCAGTTGTTTTTGCATGTAACCACTTTCTGCAAGGCTCCACTGACAATAGTAGTAAAGTAATTTTAATAAAGTGTTCATTAAAAAAACAATTCTCAAACCTTTTTTTGTGGATTTTTACTCAGTTTGATAAGCTGTCAGTTCAGGTAAGTTGTTCACTTCTTAGTTTCTCTGTGAGACCATCAAAGTTTATTTTTGTTCTCCTCTTAAAATATTACTTTGACCAATAAGCTTGTTCTAGAGGGTGCAAACCCCTTAAGTGTACCTACAGCTCTTTTAGGCCTCTTACAGACATGATATATGAAACATTGCTGACTTTATTCAGACGTGGCCAGAGCGGTGAAGAGTGAGCCATTGTACATGAGGTGTAATTCATGCAGCTATTTTATTATTATTAAAACTTTTGTGTTGAAAGTAACTTGTCTTCCTTTCTTTCTTTCTGTATCTACTCCCCCTCTGGCTAACTCATTCATCTCTCACACACGGTGACAGCAGCAGAGATACACTATGAATAAACTGGCTAAAATGACTGCAAAATGCATTAGTCTGGATTTCTATCACAGCTTGACGGATGGATGTGACTTTCCTGTTTGTCTTGGGAATTTTAGCTCCAGCTTTATCTCATGCGGTCTTCCCTGGTCGACAGCCGTGAGACTGTTACTGTTTAAATTTTTACCACCAGGTCAACTTATCAAGAAAAGCTGTGTTATTCTTTAACATTGCTAATGACACACAGTTACATTTGCCTGACTGCAGATGATTTAAGCTAAAAAGCTTGATGGTTTCCAGAGTCCCATCAATAGTTTGACTTGCTACAGAGAAACTTCACCTTCTCCCAAAAGCGACTGTAGGGTAAGGCCTGATTTAGACTTCTGTAGGTAGTCTTTGCAGAACCTATGACACAACCTATGTAAGGTCCCTATATAGGTCCCTCCATTTCATTTGACCCTTCACGTCTAATCCTGTAGTTGGCACATTCTCCATCCAGGAATTTGCTGACATTTTCGAGTTCTTATGTGAATGCTATAAATTTTATTCCTTATATTGAGGCTATTATTGCTATTCTCTCACTGATAAATTCAAAAACTACTGCAAGAAAGAAGCCAGAAATACACTGGAAGAATCAACGGTAATGAAGAGGCTAATCACACACTCACTGATGTAACTACCTGACATGTCATTGCACTTCTGGGGAGGTCTACATTAGGTTACACCAAAGGTTACAGCATAGGGTTTTCAGAGGACTTTGCAGTTACTATGTAGCTATGTAACAGTGTGATATGTATACATACCCAGGACCACTGCTGTAATAAGTTTTAAATCACCAAGGTGACCATTTAGACTTAAAGAGGAAACCTTAATATGTCACTGGATTAATTCAAATGAGTGTAAAAATGGCTTTACCACATTGAACAACAGGAAAAGCTTTTCCTGCATTGATTTGGTCAGTGGGGATGTCGTGTGATAGATATGAGAGAAAGCGGAAGCATGGTCCTTCCCATTGTTGTCGGTTGTAACCTTTTCAAGTTCATAATCTCTGCAGTTTTTCTCTGCAGAGGTGTGTGTGTGTGTGTGTGCGTGTGTGTGTACGCCTGCTCCTGAACATTTACTGTACCACGTGCTTCAGCCTCTTGAGCATGGGGAGAATAAATCCATCGCCTCATTTCTATGGTAACACTCCACTCAGCAGAATGGGTGTGATTCAAGCTTTCAGGGCTCAGGCAGCATGTGTACAAGCACACACATACTTGTACGCACACACATACTGCACAATTAGTCCCCTGTTAAAGCTCTGCCGGTAGCGGAACTTGTGCTTGGGTGGAGAGATGGAAGGTGTGAGTGTTGAGAGGGTTACCTTAACAAAGAGCAGTCCTGTGTGACCAAAGCACAGCCAGCTTATGACCTCTCTATGGACAACACTGAACACACAGCACACTTGCACACATACTGTAATGTGTATTTATTTTTCGCATGGCTTTCGCAGCTCGAGGTGCAAATCTCATCGTCAAGAAGATTATCTCCATTCTCAGCACGTCCATTCACTGACCTTGAGCTTTAGACAATAGAGAAGTCTGCAGATCTCAAAATTATCATCCGCCTCGCAATTTTCTTAATGCATTCCATTGTACATGCTTTGGGTTTAGCTTACGTTTCAATTGAGGATGTTTTTGCTTCGCCTATCAGAGGAAATGGCTCAATAATACAAAGGGAAGGAGGAAGTGCAGTATGTTTTTAAGTATTTCCACTTTTTGTTCACACATACTATATGATGACAACTGTGTGTGCAGAGAGAACATGCTGAGGGAGTATATTCCAAGGTTTGGGTGGATGCATGGGGGTGGGTGTGTGGATAAGCTTCCATTTAACCTGTACCTCATTTTAGCAACCTGTCTAAATGTCTCTGTAGGATGCAAGAGCAGCCAGTGTTGAGGAGCTGTGGATCCTGATGGAATCAATAATACAGCAATATAGTGTCAGGATAGGGGGATGGTGGGGTAAAGAAAGATGAGAAAAGAGGAGGAGGAGGAGGAGCCCAGCACTGCGTGCCTGGAGTGAAAAGTGATGGAATCAAAGCTGTAGCTCTCTTTCTTTCATTTCTCCCTCTTTGCCATTTTCCCCATTCTCTCCTCATTTCCCCCCTTCCTCATCACACATGCCTCCTCAATGTCTGAATAACGTCTCTCTTTTTTTCTTTTTTTAAATTTAGTTTAAATGATTGGCTATTCCACATCCCCCATGTGTGAAATGGAAATGATTAGACATTTGTAGTATTGGAGGCTGTCATATTGACTTGGCTAAGGACATTTCTGCTGTCACAGTTCGGATAAAGCACTGAAGGCTTTCCACGTGAAATCTGTATGAGAGTAAGTGTGTGTGCACATGCATCCCTTGGTGTTTGTAGCACATTGCCATGACATGCTCAGTGTGATGGCTGGTCTCTCTCCTGCAATGTCCATCATGTTTTATGTATGTGAGCTAAGCCTTTGCCAGCTAATCCAAGATGCATATTAGGCTACTGTAGTTTAGTTTTTATTATTCGCCTCTACTTAATCCTCAAACTATGCTATTACTCATGCTCTTGAAGGGAAAAAAGTCAATTTAAATAGCACCATACTTGAAAGTGCTGGACCTGATCTTACCTATAACATCTATACCTTGTCAGAAACCTATAGTCTACATACCCTACACCTCCCTCCCACAGTCTGGGTAAAATATATGAAGCTGTGACTGCGCCATGATGTTATACTGTGAACATTTCCCACACATTTAGTCTGCGTGAATGCTGTCAAGATACACTTCTTCTTCTTTCTTTTTTTTCCTCTAAGTTATACAGTCAGCTGCACACTTGTTACTAAAGAGATGTAGTGCACGATGTCTTGAGTTTTTTTGACAAAGCTCCAAGCTAACACCCAGACATATCACAAGATCAAAGACTACGAAGTGTTCTTCAGTGTCAGTGGGGGAAGAACAGAAGGAAAAACTGTCCACGGTGTAGTTCATTCTTTTGTAAAGTCTTTAACAAAGCAGAAGAGGAAGTTGGGTGATGAATCAGTGAATGAATCAGCTGTAGTGCCAAATCACAACATGGGTCATGAAGAAGAGTTTCAGTCTATGACAAAGGACATGCACCGAGACAAATCCATCAGTATTAGCTGGTTTTATGCCATAGAAGCCGCAAATTAATTAAATAATTAATATAGCATAATTAATATAGCTATATGATAAACCGACGGGCGGGGCTGAGATAGATTTTGGTCGCCCGACCGGAGATATCGCTAGCTCCGGGACATCGGGCTAGCGATTTTGCGAGCCCTGAGACTGTTTTATAATATCTATTTCTCCATAGTTATTTATGTTTACAAATCATCAGTGGAAACATTCTAATAAATTAAAGTAACAAAATGATTATATAAATCCAGGTCCTTGAAAAGGGAAAGTTTGCCTTTGCAAATGAAAAGCTATACTTGAAGTGTGAACATAAAGCACTAAACTCAGTTGTCATTACTTTGCATGGTTGTCATGAAATGAGAGTGCGAGAAAACAGAGCTTGCAAGGCGAACACATGCTAGCATGGAAGGGGACAGGTGTGAGCATGAATGGATGAGGAGCAGCAGTCAGCAGTGGGACAGGTGGTTGTAGGAAAAGAAGTGTGTTTGTGTCAATCTAGTAAATGACTTCATTATTTATTTATTTATTTATTTATTTAGTACTCGCAAATGCTCAGTTGACCTTATAAAAATCATGTTCTGCTGGTGTTTTACCATCAAAAAGGCACAAACATGTTTTCCACAGCAGCAAAGGCAAAAATATTTTTCCCCAGGCTGAACTTGTGGTACTATATTAAACAGCAATGGAGTGAGTCTGAAGTGTAGCTCTCTGTGCGCTTATTCACTCTGAATACCAAAGAGATAATAAAGCATAGTGCCCAAAATTTCCCCAAATTTTAGACAGTGACTCCAGGCTCTTTAGTTTCCTTTAGCATATTTTGGCTTTTTGCCCTTTAAAATCAGATGAGTTTCACCCAAAGCAGCTGTCATGAGTTCTACATGGTGAATTGGCTGTCAGGCACACCAAATGCCTCTCTGTGAGATGCCAACTGTGGGCGTCTGAGATACGCTGATTATTCTGTCTGACGCTTGTTGAGTCAATCTGTCTCAGCCTTCAGACGTTATGGCCGTTTGGTCGCTTCGGCCTGGAACAGCCAGACATTGGTCACTGTTATGGCTCCATTTTGTCATTGTTATCAGTGTTGTATTTGCCATTACCACATTTGTTTATTGCTAAAAATGTACTTGTAAAATGCTATAACATTTATTGCTCTTTACAAAAAGCACCCGAGGTTATAATTTCAGAAATGCAAATTATATGTAGGCTTTTCTGGAAATTGCTTTGGAAATGTATGACTCCTTTCGTTCCTCCGTGCATGCTCAGACACCAGTGTAGACAGAGGAAGAGAGACATAGCAGCTAGGGTCACTGCTGTTATCACCACTGGGATGAAACCATGGCAACCATGCTTTGGACCTAATAACCATTACTGCCTGTTACTGCGACCCCCTACTCTCACCTTTACCCCATTTTAGTGAAGCGTCTCTGTGCATCATTTCTATTATCAAATTGGTGAGTCTAACGTTCTTCAACTAAAATATTACAGTCTAAAGAAAGACAACAACAAACTAAGACCATGTGAACCATGTTGTAGTGCTATTTGATGACAGCCAAAAATCAAAATCACAATTATCTTGGTCATATATTCGACTTAAGGAACATCATCCATTAACTCATTTGAAGTATTAATGATTTTTCTGCAGGTTTGTGTCCTCTAATTAAAGGCTTCCTTTCTTGGCTCAAGATAAACGTCACAGTGGAGTCAAGTTTTTGTTCATGTTCGTCGTTAAGGTTGTAACAATTTTCCAAAGCTACCGTTTAACATTTTACTTCAGTTTTTCTTTAGAGGGGATGGGAGGGCAAAATAACAATTTTGCACAGAGTAAACGTGTTTACTCTGATATATTTCCAGTCCACTCATTATCTGACCAATCCTTAAACACAGGTATCCACATGGGTACCACACTACATGAAGACAAAACTAATATATTATTGTCATTTGTATCTTGATTATAAATTATTGCACCCTTAGCAAACAATAGAATGGAAAATCATCATTAAATATAATTATTTGCACAGCCCTAGCTTTTTGTTATAGCTCGTTATTTGTCAGTCTTTCAGACTATGCGGCTATCTGTTTAAAACCAGATGTGAAAAATGCACTGAACATCTGTCACCCCATCACACCTTCCTGTGTGAAGCGGCAGTTCTCTCTCTCTTCATCAATCCAAACAGCTGACAAAGGTTGTCAGAGCTGCTGCTACAGTTTTGAATTCATCAGCTGAATGTAGCTGGTTGATTATTTTGGAAATGTTTCAAAGCAGCAACAGATGTGGTTCTATTTTTAGCCAGTCAAACCCACCAAGTGATGTCAGTTTTTTTTTTTTTTACTTCTACGGTGAGGTCACAGAGTATGTATAGAGCAGTTAATTACTGCACACGCAGAACTTCTGCAAAACCCTTTACTAATATAAGCCTCGTTGTCATGACTGCAGCAGTGCACTGCACAGAATAGTCGACTGTCAGGTCAGATGAGTTCAAGTTGTTCTCTGCCATCAGGTTAGTATGAAATATTCAAGTTAGCTGACCTTTATGTATATTCTATTTAAAGAAACCATCTCTTCCTTTGCATCAGACATGTGGTTTAGGGTTGGTTTATACTGCTCTAAAAGTTTAGACCATGAACACTGTGGCAGTTAGCTGTTTACAGTTTCTACCAAATGGTTAGCTGGAACTTTCTGAATTTTACAGATGTTGCTTTATGGCAGTTTGCTCTGTTTTTCTTTTCTTTCCTTTCTTTCCCTTTTTTTCCTTTTTTTTTTCCTTTTTTTTTTATTTTTTTTTTTTATAAAGGAGCCCATATTTTACCTTTTGCCTATCTTGTCCACTTTCATTTATTGTGTTTTTTCCTTTTTGTGCATGTGTAATATCTGCAGAAGTTACAAAGCCCATGTCAAAAGGAATTGTCTACTGCAGAAAATACTAGTTGTTATTAGGTGTCTGAAACACCTTGTTGGGGTCCAGCTTTTTGTTTTGTTTGTCTGTATCGCCGGGTAATACATTTGCCTAATGACCTCCGGCAGAGAACAAGCACCCTACAGACCAACATTTTTATTCTTTTACAGTAGCTTAGGCTGCACCTTCAAGTCTTGGTTAAATGCCAGACATGGATGACTTTTTACTAGTACAAGCCCATGCTATACTATTATTTTTACCTCTTCATGCTTTGTCCAAACTGATATACTTGATCACAAAAAATAGGGCTGGTAGATGCTGTTTATATGATGAAAATGGGTAATTTTAGTCTGTTGCTTGGTGGTTGATTGGCACCATGATGGCGTCATCACATCATATGTCATTTGTGGATATAAATGATGTTGTCATTAATTTAAAATAATAGGGTGCTTTCATCAGGCATTTTAGGTGCAGAAATACTAAAGTATGTGCCAGATTAGTTGCTCAGCCACTGGTCCAGAAGGAGCTGGTAGAGAAAGACAGACAGATTTCATGTATTATAGTAAGATTTCCACACCACTACCAGGAAAATACCCTGTGCTGTTTTGTTACATGGCTAATGTGGGTATAATTATGTGCCCAGAGGCCAAAGTTATGTCAACATTTTAACAGCAAGGGGCAGAAACTGGGGAAAATTTAAGACCAATTTTAAACCAGTAAACAAGGACTGTAAGGGAGTTGGTTTGTTTCCATGTTGCCTTTTTTTGCTGCAGTGCAGCCTAAGCACTGCATTTCTTATTGGCATTTCATGATAAACATCCAACATGCAGGTCTTTGAGAAAATGGTAAGGGCATCCAAACAGTGTCTTCTGTTGCAGGTTCTCGTTATTTGCCTGATTCTGGTTCTGGCTCCACTGGCTGATGGTTACTCGTGTTCTCATGAGGTTTACGGTTCGCCAACAGTAGTCTTTTGCCTTGTTGTTTGTTCCAACCATGCAAGGCAAACAGAACTTTTCTGAAAGGTGGTCTGAAAGAGACTGTGTCTAGAATAGAGTTGCATACAGAGATAAAGCAGCAATGTAATGTTTGGGTGAAAAATGATCTATTTATGGTTGTGGACCTCTAAAATGGCATTAGACATCTTATTATGATGATTTGAAGCCATTTGTTTCTAGCTGTTTTTGTACCATTGCCGCGCCTTTAATTTGACTAAAATGAAAGCATCAACACCAACATTGTCAGTATGTGCAGATGTGCACATTGGTGCATTTGTCTACCTGAGTGTAATTGGTTGGTTTGGTTTCATTTTGGTTATGATGATTGAAATGTGAATGTAGAGGGCCCTGCGGCATAAACCACACCAACTATTTAACCCACATGCGCACCACTCCCACTTGCATCATCTCACATATGCAGTCACTACCAATGCACGAAATCTCATGGTTAGCCAGATACTATTGATTTATCTGGCCTCACCCAGTGTGTAACTCTTAAAAATGTAAGAATTGTCTTTCTTTGGAAGGATCTCACCTTCCTACTTTCACACTGTCAAATCTCTGAGCATCATACTTGTAATATTTCAAGTATTGCTATGTAGCCATGTATGGATAAACCATTAATGCTAAAAAAAGATGATCTTGGATGGTAGTATCCTCTGATAGACGTATGTAGTGCTACTAAAGCTATTTAGAGTCCAGTACTCAAGAACTCTGGCAAATTAAAGTAACATTTGGGCTTGGTTTAGATTTAGTTGCTTTGATTTCTTTTCCATAATTATTTTTTTAAAAATAAATATTTGACATTGCGCTCCCTTGCTGAACATTTTTTCTTTCTTTGTGTGACAGGAGTGTCTCCAACAGCTAGTGATGATGCCTTTACCAGATGTGCTGATACTGGGCCGGAACCCCCTCTCTGGTAAGTCTTCATTATACAGACTGACGGTCTGACCCGTCCTGTGCCGGTTTTAACTTGACTCTAGCTGAGTGGCACTGGTAGTAAGTGCATTGCAGGCAGTTCACTAAGAGGACATTCATCATTGCAGAGCTCCCCAAACTTCATCAGAATGCAAATTTAATCCTGTTAAAATTATCCAGTGCTTTGATGTTTCATGTGTGCTTTCTCTTTTCTGCACAATAATGAGCTGTTAAATGTTATTCATAACCCACGCTGAATCGAAACTGAACAGCAGAAAACGAAAAATGTTGATTATATTTTTGCAGCGATGTGAAGTGGACCAATTATAGGTTTCACAATCTTTCTGCAGCTCTATTCTCAGAAAGCGTTGTGAAAACTTGTACACACATTTTCCACCACAAGCAAGTCACCCACGGCCACATCTGTAGAGTTCTATTACCCAAAGTGTTAAATTCATTTAACCCCTTGGCATCAAGGCTTTGACCTGGTGCTCCCAGCTATGCAACTTAATACGTCTTGGTCGCCTTAAAAGCAACAATCGTGCAGAGTCAAGTGTTCGAACACCATGATAATATTTTATGTAGCTTGACCTGTCCAGCCCTAAGTGCCAACTTGATACTCCAGCATGAACTTAAGAAAGCCACTGAGGAGAATATAACTAACAGCATGTCATCATTTAAGATTATGCCGTAGTGGATGCAGAAATACATTTGTATTAAAATATATCATTTGGGGATGGTCGTGTTCAGCCAGTGTAGATCAGTAGACACACAAAAGATCATTGGATTGGTTGCTCTACATTGGGAAAACAGTATCCACGCAAAGGTTCAGAGCTTTTGTGTAGATGTCTGCAACTTTAATCATGAGCTCTTCAGTGTATTGTTTCCAGGCTCAGGTCACAGATCTTGCTGAAAGATCTGTACCATTTTAAATACCCATCCTCCCCCAGCTGCCTTATCATACGTTCATCACAGCAGTTTGTTATTTTTGGGTTTTCAGCACTCTTTAGTGGTCAAAATTACCCTGTTTAATTCTCATATGCCCCTACTAGCATGAAAGATAAATAAATGAACAATAAGAGGCTGCAAGTAGTGAATACTTTTGTGTATGGATCACTGGCACCAGATTTCATAATTGCTTTTATTTGGTGTTTATTAATCCTTGTCAGCCCCTGTCTGTTTGTTTGAATACATCACTGCCATTTTCACAGCACCTTGGCAGTCTTTCACAGCATCACGCAGCAGCCTTTAGAAGTCCTGAAGGAAATATTAAGAGGATACCGAGGCCGACCCATTGCACGACTGGAGTGAAGCTCCGTGCAAGTGGGCCAGACCAAGCAGGAAGACTTCACTCATCTAGTGCTTTTTACCTTGTAGCTCATCAGATAATCACTCAGCAAGGCAGCAGCCAGTCAGACCAGTGCTAGCTGTGGAGCGTGGCTCGCTGGCTCAGTGACTGCCAGCTGAAAGTCATTGGCCATGTGGCTTTTATTATGCTCCCATTAGGGGGGCAGGGGACAGCTCTCCATGTGTGTCAGTGCGTGCATGTGTGGATGGGGGAGGGGTGTCTTCACAACAGTGAACAGTGGGAATGCACTGTAGTATCCCCCTCAAGGCTCTGGTTTAACCCTAGCTCCCCTTGCATAAACATGCAGGGTTATATGTACAGACAAACACTCCCTTGTGCACGCAAGTAGTGTCTGGTCAGTACGGTTATGTGCACATGTCAGAAAAACAGAGTAGCTCCTTTGTTTAGTCTGTTTTAAAGTCTGTGAATTATCATCACTAATGTCTTAGCTAATCTATAGCTGCTTTCCTTGGGCAAATTGAGTGGCCTTTTATAGTTATAATCCTCTTTTCATCACTCCTACTAATGGAAAATGCTATTCACTGACAGCAGCCAAAAACAAATCTGATTGAGTCATCATCAGACAAAATGTAAAGGTAAATTTCGCCTTGGCAAACAATTAGTGGAGTGTTTTTGGACTATTTCTAAAACCTACAGTATGCTCCCTTATACTGAAGAACTCCATAATCTGAAGCCCTCTTTAACTCTATGCTGGAAACTTCTACATAAACTACGAGAAATTACATACATCAGATGTAGTACCATGGACCGTTGCAGTGTAGGCATAAAAGTAGTTTCCGGTGACATCAGTTAGGAAGTGGATTTCCTTGAGAAGTCTAAATCAGTATTGATCACAGTGCTTTGGCTGTCCTCACTGTATAGGAGCACTCATTTTGTGGAGATGCACGTTTACCTCTGTTTGTGTCACCCACTGTGTATTTGTGTGAATTTCCTGTCTTTGCATAAGATTTGAAATAGGACTTTGCTTCACCATGTGCAAAAATGCCTTATATAGTGTAAATATTTATTTTATGAATTAATTAAGCATGTGGATGACACTGGTCAAAACCTGCCATTTTCCATAAACAAGAAAATCTGATATGAAAACTGAGGAAAAAAGTTCTGCCTATTTCTACTATGTTGTGGTCAGTTGTGCGTCTATAATAAGCAGAGTAGATGGAGAGGAAACCAGTGTTGGGTTAGCTCTGAGAGCTGAGGGATTGGTGGCTATTAATATATATGGGTAGCCTGCCTAAATAAAATCTATGTGCAGGAAATGCTGGGTAAAGCACAATTGCTCTAAAATGATCTCTAAGTAAGGTTTAGTCAGCTCTGCCCTGTCCTCTGCTCCAGTGAGATGGGTTGAATAGACTCTGGCACCTTGTCAAAGCAATATCCTATTGCATGTACCAGTATTATTAGTGACATGCATGCCATTGGGTCCTGACAGAGCTTGCATGGAAGTACACAATTCTGTTTTTCCTCATAATTGACTCACATCCTCCCACACACTGCTGTGGCATTGCAGGAAGAAGGGTTGGTAACTGTCCTTCTGACCTTTTGTTTCCTGCCTAAAGGATAAAAGAGGGAGGAGGGAAAGGTGGTGAAAAAGGAAGCCTAGATGAGTGTGCTCAGTCTCAGAAGGTGCAGATCATCTATAACAATGTTAGAGGATGGAAGGAAGGAAGGATGGGTGGATGTGTGTTGCAAAGAATAAATGGGTGGATGAAGTGATTGGATAGGAAAGGAGGAGGAGAGAGATGGAGGACAAAAAGCCAGCAGAGATTGAAGGCTACCTCTTTGCTGCTGTTGCTGCTGGAGGAAGATTTCTTTCTTTCTATTTTCAACCTTGCCTCTTTGCCTTCCTCCTGCTCTCTGTCTCTTTTGGTTTCTGTGTTTCTATATTCTTCCCTTGTGTTTGTGTTGCTTGTGCGCTGTGGTGCTTTCCTCCTTTTGTGTCTCTTCCTTTCATCTCTCCCTCTTTACCGCTTCTCGCTCTTGTTCTCTCTCTCTCGGTTGCTCTCTCTGATGGTATAAATTATTTATCCTATGAGGCCCCTTATCTTTCCTTGGTTGCTTCAGTCGATTTGCTGAGCTAAATCCCTTCCCTGACTAGAATAGGTTCCTATGGCTCTAATAGACTATTGTTAAGCCCAGTGGCTCTGAGAATTAGTTTTATCTGTCATCCTCCTAGGCCCAAATTCACTTTTTTGTGTGCTTCATAATGAGTGACTGACTAAACACACTTCAGTATTCACTCTTACAACAGCACCGGTTATTTTCTAGAGACAGTTATTAAGAATTTAGAGTATTTACTATTAATTAATGATAATATATACTTAAAATGCAGTGACATAAATGTTCAGTTGATTTTTTTTTCTAAAATGTTTCATGACATCATGCCATGTCTGGGTCACATGCACAGTGGATTTGTGGAAAAACACCTGACCTTGTTATGACTGATTATTATACCAGAAGGTTAGAAAGTTTCCCTCTGAGTTGTCAACAACCTACCACTCATTTCCTTGCGCTTCAGCACAAATTCTATTACAAGAGAATTTCCATATTATGATTGAAGCATCTCTATAATAAGTGCCTAAAGAAGAAAAAGGCTGCTGCAAAGCTCCAGGTCTACTAGCTGGAATGCTCAAAAAAGAGAGGGGGGGGGGGGGGGGGGGGAAGAGACCTGCTTCACTATATATTTAACATAACTGAAAGTTATTTTCTCACATATGAATGCTGTAAATGTTGGCACAGTTGGGTCCTGACATTGTCAAGCAGTTAGCACACAACATAGATCTTCGGTGTTGGCAATATTCCACTTGGTTTAGGGAAGGATGCCGGGGGAGAGCATCCTAGAGGCAGGATGCAGTGAACACACCGGATTATTACCTGTGATATTTCACAACGTGCAAGCCGGCAGAGAGGCGGGGGCTGTCACACAGACGGGGGCTGGGAGATTAAGTTTAATATCTGATCTGACTCATTTGCATTCTGACATGTCTGGTAATTTCTCAAAAGCTTCAGGGCTGCATTATATTTGTGAAAACAGAAAAGTTTAAGCAGTTTAGCAGCACATTTCTCTTCAAATTTCTGTTGATTTGTTCCTTAAATTCAAACTACATATACAGACTCTGCCTTGGACCTTAGATTATTTTCCTTATTGTATTGCTATTAAGTTTAAAATAGAATTTAACCTGTTACTTAATGGTTACATGGAGATTCAGTGCTACTCGGTAATAATATTGACTTTTGTGCCTCTGATTCAAGACGGATGAATGAAGCATAATTGATTTGTATAGAGAAACCTGTAAAATAGCTGAATGGACATTTGCAATGGGAGTCTCTGTTTTGCCATCCTGGAGCGACAACAGTGTTTGTTGCTTTAAAAAGCTCTTTCACATAGAAAGCAGCATGTGCTGTGCTGACTGCTAGGCCGAGCAAACGCTGACCACTGTCCTCTGTCCTTTGTTCTCTCTCTGTACCATGTCATTTTTTGCCACTTATGGTTTTATGTGTATGTTATGCGCTCGCTTCCTGCCAGTCTGCATTTCTACAGGTTGTGTGAATGTATGGATTTCAGAGGTGCCGTTTGTATACACACTGTATGTGAAATGCCCTTAAGTTGTTGCTTTCCACAGCTTTTTTTTTTTTTTTTTTAGCCCCCCCCCCCCAAAAAAAAAAAAAAAACCCCACTCCAACATGTACTTTTCAGTCCTTCATGAAAAGTACTTTCATCACTCATTCATCTCATTATAATCTCTCTTTTTTTGTCATTTGGAAAGTCCCACGAAGATTAAAGTTGTCAATGAAAATTGTCCTTGTGTACGCCTGCTGTTTAGCTGTGATGATTGGCCCATAAAACAGACCACCCTACATCGAGAACATGCTGTCACTAATCTGGATTTATGATCGTTTTAGCAGGACATTGTTAGCCCTTGCTAGCCCCCCTGGGCCGCAGGATGAGCTGGCTTATCACACACACTCTGGTTATCAACTGGGGAAACACAGTTTTAGTACAGAGAGACACAGATGCCCTTAACTAGCATTAACTATACCACTTAGTCAGTGTATGACACACACACACACAAACATGCACCACCTGGTTTGCTGTTGTTCAGTCCCAAATCATACAGATGAGCTCAGGCCTGTTGAGCAGGCAAGCAGCTGTTTGTGGGTTTCAGCAGTTTCTGACAATATGTCCTGACATGTGGAAGTACTGGGTGTTCACCCTGCCAGCCTACTGCGCTGTGGAAAACATCGTGTCACTGTATCTGAGGAAAGGTTTTATAAGGGGAAACGGGAACAACCCAAGAATTTAGGCTTATTGGAAGTAAATGTGGGAATGATTTTATTCCTGTCTTAAAATAAGGTGAAGCTGATGTTTTAATCTGAACCTACTACATCTTGATTTTTACAGGTCGTGTGAAGCCCTGTTTCCAAAGCACACACAAACTTAAGATAAATTTATTAGTAATTGAAAAAAAAATCAGTTTGTAAAGCTTGATTATGAATTAGTTACTGACCTACATCATGCAATCGATCTGAGCTTGTTGTGGTGAAGAGGCTGTGGAAAATGCTTCCACTGCTATCAACAAAACATCAATCAGTAGCACTAATTAACGAACCTCTGTGTTTTTACTCCTTAATAAACCACAAAAACTGAACACAAAGCCAGACAAATAAAGGGAGTAACAAGTCACACATAACAAATGATCTTTGATTTCCACAGGAATGTTGTTTGGGTTTTTATGCAGACATATTTAAAGTTATTCCCCTGCTGTCTCCTACGTCTTCCTTCAGCACAAGGTCTGGAAGAGATGAAGAAACTGTTGCTGTTGCTACTAGGCTGTGCTGTCCAGGTAAGAGCTCAGTGTAGTCGATCTAAACGCTCCACATAAGTGCATTTGATACACGTTTCATGCTGCTATGAAAGTATGAACTAAGAAGGTTCATAACAGACGACTATCAACTTAAGATGATATTTCATGAGGAGGTCAAATAGATATCATTGTTATTTGTGTCATTTTTAGTGGTTATACTTTTACAATTTAATTCTCAATCCAAAAACACATTTGGAAGAGTTTAAGTCTGTTTAGTCCAGTCTTCCTTGATTTACTGCCAGCTTTAACTCTGATACAACTAACGCTGTGTAATGAATGACAATGCAGACCTTTTTCCTGTCTTATGACAAAGCCTGCATTCAGCTCTTACTCACTGCACGTCAGATAAAGCCACTGACCTTCCACCAACTCCATTGTTTTATTCAAATGAAGCTTCACCTGTGTTCATGCACTTAACTCTGACTTGATAATGTGCCTACCACAAGGCTGCATTAAAACACACAGATGCCTAGCTACTAATCAGAATTATTCATTAAAAATAAAAAAAGAAATTTTTCCATCTTCTTATTCAGTTCAAGAGCCTGTCTCAGCTGTTTTTGCTCTTATCATCTTTCTGATGTATAAGAATACACTTAGTAAATAAATGCAGCTCATGTTTACATTGTTGGCCTGCTAACCTCCTCTGGACCCCCAATTAAACTTATCGACTATGTCACATCTCAAATATCGTGCTCTTCTTCTCTCATTGAAGATTTAGAGATTTAACTTTTGCACCTGCATCCTCCTCTCTCTGTTTACAGTGTGAGAAAAAGGAAGAGTACATTGAGCGTATCCAGACTCTGGACTTTGACACCAAAGCTGCCATAGCATCACATATCCAAGAGGTATTTCTCCTCCACAGCAAACACAAAAGAGAAAATGTTATAAGCCTTGCTAAACCTTTCAGCTGGTGTTCACTGTTACATTCACTATTCGCTAAAGCTTTATTGACAATATGATGGTAATTTTAGGTGACTCATAACCAAGAAAATGTAGTGGACCTGCAGTGGTTGGAAAGTGGGGAAATACCTCCAGAGGATCTGGACAGCCTCTCCAGAAACCTGGCTTTCCACCTCAAGCGCCTGGTGGATGAAAGGGACACACAGCTTGAGGTAATGACATACTGTATATGTGTGTGCATATACACTTATTGAGGCTTATTAGCAAAATGACAAAGTACATAAACAATGCAGACCAAAGAACAGGAAGTGTAGAAAATTGAATGAATTGAAATTTTCTCTGTTGTTGGGGGAGATTTGCTGATGAAAATCTTTAGGTCACTTTCGAACAGGGTTATGTGGAAATTTTTCCTTTTTTCATGTTACCACACAAGAGAAACCTCAGGAAGGAAGGGTTGAAACTGTTAACTGTCGCATGGATGCGGGTGTGTGTGTGTGTTTGACTTTGACTTCGTGCGTCATTGAGTTTCCAACCCATGGGGTGCAGATCCCAATGACAGATACAGCTGATTTGTGTGTGTGTGTTATTAAGTGTTTCAGGGGGTTCTAATAGCCTCCAGATTATCACTGTAGTCCAGCCGCTTTCAATTAAAATCCCATTTCCTGTCGGGGGCAGTAGATCAAAATGGGCTGTATGTGGGACTGTGTGCACTTTTTATTCTGTTCTAGTTTTTGGGTGGTGGGAGTCCTTCCGTTGAATCAGTGAATCTCCTCTTTATTTTTCCCTCTTAGCATTTACACAACACCTCACCTTCTTCTATTTTCTGCTCCCATCCAGACTATAGTAGAGCTTACCCAGGAGAGAGACTGTGTGCAGCTCTCTCCACTGGCTCCCTGTTCAACCCAGTCGCCCGGTGACTCTCCCAGTATGAGGAGGACTGAGAGCCGACAGCACCTCTCTGTGGAGTTGGCTGATGCCAAGGCCAAGATAAGACGCCTTCGGCAGGAACTGTGAGTGCAACCGCCATATCAGCTTTTTCAATAATTATCTAAATTAAGCATAGGGAACAGAAAAAAGAAGCTAGAACTGTAAATAGATCTCTGTGGGTGCCAATTTTGTTTCCTACTGTTGCAAGTATCACAAATGTGATCTGAACTGGGCAGATAAAATGTTGCACGGTCATCAGGATCAGTATTTGAACTTCATCAGATTCTTCGTGATCAGCAATCACCTTCATTGTGAGAAAAGGATACAGTCTAACTGGATATTTATCCAAAGAGTCCATTTCCACTCGGCCCACTTATTAGTTGAATGAGCTTTCGTTGTTGTTATGAGCCACACACAAAAGAAGAAAAAGTGAAGTCATTCTCAGAAACCTTAGAGGCCTTTCAAATGTGGTTTATGAATAATAGAGTTTCCTTTTTAAAGTGCTGTAATTTTCTAGCAGACAAAGGCTTAATGGCTGACATGGATCAGTTAGAAGAGAAAACTTTTCACTTCAAGTGGAAGTATTTTAGTGTTGCACGAATGAACTTAGCTTGTACCTGTCCTAACAGACTGGCTGGTGCCTTGAAGTTGGTGTTGTTGTTTAACGACTTTGCAGGAACTGTTTTGGTTGATTTTCATGTTTTCTGTTCCAGCTGAAATAATCATGAATTGATTCCTGTGATAGGCTGTTATTAGTCCTGACATAGGAAATTGTCAAGGAAATTGTTTACACACTTGAGTGGATCTAATTTGCTGGATAGAAGTGAATCTGTCACCATAACAGCATTTAAATGAGTGCAAGCCCCGTGTTGACAAAAATGTTAGCTCATTGCAAAGAGGTTAACTTAAGGGAAGATCACCAGGACTCAAGTAGTTTTGTTCATGTATGTTTCATTTAGTCAAGTGTACCCTCGTTTTCTTTATCAAATTGAGAGAAATGACAGCCATCTATTACACAAAGACCCATTTTGAGTCAGAGAAAGTCTTGAGCACTTCTTAAATTTATAGAAAAAGAGAAGTCCAACTACCTACCAGCTAAAGCGTAATTTACATGGATAGAACTCCATAACAAATGACAAACATTGCAGGCTTGTTCATGCAGTGTGAGCTGCTGTCCGTGTTCTTATTGAAATGTTAAATATATTTATTTTACCAAATAATAATTTTAAGGATTTAGATCTGGGATGTGAGTTCTGCTCACATTATATAATATTCAGATTTTATTAATGTGTATGTATAATGTAGGCTATCACTTCTAAAGGGTTTTGGTCTCTTATAAGGCATTATTGCTATTGTGCTACGTCATGGATTAGACTTATTCTCATTTTTAACTGTCGACTCACTCCAGTTTAAACAGGTTGTTGATTAGTCAAAAGGGTAGATTCCTGTTTGTCGAAGGATGCATTGTTTTGTTTCCTTTGTTTAAACGAAATGTTTGTATGAGGCCTAACTAAAGGACTAAATTATCGTTCTTCGACAATTGATTGCATCTTAGATTGAGGTGCAGATCAGCCACTTCCTTGTCACATTAAAAACATCTCACCTTGAATGATCTTAAACTAATTTGTGTTAGTTCTTGTGCTGGAATGGGTCGCCATCAATCACCGTTTAGCTGTAGCATCTTTCCTTCCTTGACCCACATTTATAATCTCTTCAGTTAACTTAAACAGGGGCACAACAAGAGCAAGATTTATTTTGTTTGTTGGTTGCTATAGTGTTGCTATAGTGCTGCTGTGTCTGTGATAGAAAGGTTATTGTCATGTGATGAGCTGTGACAAGGAACAAAAAGGTCCGTCTGTCCATTCTGATGTAGTCTGGTCACATGATTACTGTGCCGTCTTTAAGGGAGAGGAAGATTGTTTGTTGTGTCTCTGGATGCAGGCACATGCACAGACAGTGTCTCTCCATATAAGTGTGTGTGTGTGTCTGCTTTTTGTGTCTGAAGGAGACCAGGTCAGAGCTGGGGGGTATGTTTCACTGTTTCCACAGTGGTCACAGTGGTCTGTTTTTGTTCATTTTTTGTGCTATTTCCACTTATCTGCCCCCAAAAGCTTATTAGTTTTAATATAGAGGTATTACAGCTTCGCATAGATATATAAATTTGGACTCTTCTAGAATCATATAGATAGAAATATTGAAAAGTAAAAAGTAATATTTTGTTACGTTTTGAGATCTAATTGATATAGATTGATTGAAAAGCACAACAAATCTTTCAACATAACCATATTTGGTGTCCTAACTTTTAATTTTAAAGCTGTATTTTTATTGATCTTTATCTTTTGTTTGTTCTTAGACAAGAGTATACTTTTTTTATATGACAAAGAATTAAAGCTATGAAAATAACACCAGACTATCAGATGGAGGACATTTAGATATTTGTTAGACTAAGAAATAAAGGTTTCTTTGTTTCTTGGCTTCTTGAATATGGCAACTAACACAACTGTTTGTCTGTGCATGCATGGCGTGTTAAACCAGTCAAATAAGCACCAGACTGCGATGCATTCACAATGAGAGTCCAAAACTATCTCCGTGGGTGGTGTTGACAGGTGTTTGATTTTTGGCAGGGAGTTAATCGATGAAATGAAAACAGAAATGGGTTAAAGAACATATTTGCTTGAGTATTTTCTAGCATCTTAAATAACGTGAACCTTGGAAGAAAGAAGGTGAACGAGAATGCCTGAATTAAAGGATGCTTTTTATTATTCAGATGGACAGAGACTCCAGAGAGCAGTAATCAAATAGTCCATCAAATGTTCAGTGGAGCGGATTCATGCAAACACATGCACACAGAGAGCAGCATCTCAGGAATGCTGTTACTTTCCTTCAAAGCTACTCTCTGTGGAAGGAGCTGGGAGAATTTGCAACACAGACAGCAAATGTCAGGCTGCCCTACTTACTGTCATCGAAATAAATGTTACAGAACAGTCTTGGATAGTAGATCGACCCAACTGTTGATGCGAAAAAAACAGTAATGAATTGAATTCTGTAGTTTCCATCCCAGCTTTTATGTCACTCTTTTTATTTTTTGGCTCCAAAGTGCACCAGGGGTTTTAGTCTCAGGAAATGATTGACATGCAATCTCTTGAACTCTGTTTTTTATTTATCTGTGACTGTTTTCCTTTGGCTGTTATTCAAAATGTGCTGTCAAGCAGAATCGGTTTGTTTATTACTCTATTATAATTTAGGGCAAGACGCAGGAAAGACGCTCCTGACAGCTACAGGTCATACACACCGGGCACAATAGGATATTTTTATGCCTCTGTCCCAGTAACGGCACAACTGAAAACCTAATTTTGGGTTATTCTTCCCTTTCTCATGGACACGACGTTACAAGAATGCCTGGGAGGAATTTCCTAAAATGTGGCACAGTCATACATTGGACTGAATACCTAACTGATTCATATTACTCACTATGACACATGTCACACAAAGATTTAATAGCATCAAAAGATTTGTATTATATTTTTTTAAAGACTATGTAACTGCTGATTGCAAATAAGCTTCTCAGACAAAAACAATCAAAGCTGGAATTTTGAGCATAACTAGCACGTGAAACAGATCGGGGCCTTCAAGTAGCTGACGGTGGTTTTAAGTGCTGAAACTCGGTTTACATTCCTGCTGCCTGTTGCTGAATACTTATAACTTCTTGAAGCTTCTCAAATTACATAGACTAAAGGGTATCAAACACAATCCAAGATCGGCCCAGCAAAGGCTGCAGTCCGATAGGCAGCGTTGAAAATTAAAACGGGGCACAAATTTTGGACTTTTAACTGTATTTTCATATTATTTTACGACTTTTCCTACTGATGAAGAGCTCCCCCATGGCCCTTCATAGGACACCAAAAACATTTTTTGGGGTTAAACCTTTTCTGTGAATTAACAAACTTCCTGTTTTAATAATTACACGACAGTATGGGCAAATAGCTTCTAGAACTTTATGTGTAAAGTCATGCTTTCTTTCATTCACTACAGCAGCATTTCTTTATCATGTAGAAAAACTGGAACTTAGTGTTGTATTAACTTAGGTGTTTCAGGTATTACATGTGTAGTTAAACTTCTTTACACTGACACAGAGGGAGTTTTACTGATCCAACCCACTTAAGATCAAATTAGGCTGCATGTGGCCCCGATATAAAAGAAGCTTGACATTCTGTCTACCTACTGAAACTACTTTTCTGATCATTTATTTTGTTCATATATTCA
This sequence comes from Neolamprologus brichardi, assembly GCF_056152115.1. Taxonomy (NCBI): domain Eukaryota; kingdom Metazoa; phylum Chordata; class Actinopteri; order Cichliformes; family Cichlidae; genus Neolamprologus; species Neolamprologus brichardi. The sequence goes on along the minus strand of NC_142116.1, from coordinate 8,839,261 downwards.
TTTCTGTGCTCCACTCGTAAATGATTTACTGTAGCTGAAAGCTTTGAAGTCGAAACAGCCCTAAGGGAATGTTCTTGTGCATCCCGAGAACTGATATACATAGGAATCCACACTAAAAATAAAAGTACAAAAACCCTTTGGCATGGGATTTTTCAGTGTAAAGCTTAATGTTTCTAACCTTTCTCCTTTGTTTGCAGAGAGGAGAAGAGTGAGCAGCTGTTGGACACCAGGCAGGAGCTTGAGAACATGGAGGTCGAGCTCAAGAGACTTCAGCAAGAGGTAACGTCTCCACTGACGTCCATGCTTGTGCACTTACATGCACACATAACACACAAACATTCATGTGACTACGTGTCCCCTCCACCTGCTCCTTGTGCCTCTAAGTCCTCTGTTTGTGCAGCTCTGCCAGGATTTAATCAGTCAGCAGGTGATTTAGCTCATTACAGGCTATTAGAGCTATCTTTAGTGAAGCAGCAGCCTCACATGGCTTTTGATAGGGAGTAGGCGACAGGCTGACTGGTGAACTGCAGTAAACAAGGTGCATGAGGATAATTCTTGTGGTTCCAGATGTGTTTGTGTGGCGAGTTCATTCTGGCCTGATCTGTTTATGTAACAGAAGAAACTTGCTAAAGTTGCTAATAGCTTAAATTTTTACAAGATTCCAGATTCACTGAGCGTTGTTGTTTTGTTTTTTTCTTTAATGCATGTTTCGGTTGTTTGCATCTTTTTCCATGAAATTCTTTGTCAGTTGCTCTTTGTTTCATGAATCCACATAATCATGCTGTGCATTTGTTTGCCAACTCCCTCAGAGCTTTCAGCTGCTCTCAGATGCTCGGTCGGCTCGGGCCTATCGTGACGAGCTGGATTCGCTCCGAGAGAAAGCGATACGTGTGGACAAGCTGGAGAGCGAGCTGAGCCGATACAAGGAGAGACTTCATGACATCGAGTTTTACAAGGCCAGAGTTGAGGTACAGGGCTGCACATACAGATCAAACAGGATCTCGTAGGCAAATATTAATAACTCTAGTTTATGTTGGCAGTGTTGTGATATTATGCAACCAGTATGAGACCCATCTTATTATCTATACTGCAATATCTGTGTTCACTGCAAACTGCTAGTTTTTAAAAAATAAATATTGATGTTTGAATTAGAAATTGAACTATTGTTAGTGCTCTCTTGAATAAAAACTATAAATCTAACAGAAAACACTTTTCTAGATGAATATTTTGTGCCGTTCACATATATAAAGACTCATGCATATATAAAACTGTGTACGCCCAGTCTATGCAATATATCAATTTAAATCTAAGCTTTTGTTTAAAGAGAGCACAACATGTCCAAGTTGCAGTTTTGTTGTTCACCTTTTATTACCTGCTGACTTTTCTGTAGGAGCTGAAGGAGGACAACCAGATTCTGCTGGAGACTAAGACGATGCTGGAGGAGCAGCTGGACGCTAGCAGGACCCGGTCCGACAAATTACATCTCCTGGAGAAGGAGAATCTACAGATCAAATCAAAGATCCACGACCTGGAGATGGTATGATGATACATTTTTTTTAAATTCAGTGTTTCAGTATCGGTGCTATTTGGAAAGTACAAATAGTGATGAAAACTTTTGTTATATCCCCAATCACCCAGGAGCGGGACATGGACCGTAAGCGAATGGAGGAGCTGTTAGAGGAGAACCTTGTGCTCGAGATGGCCCAGAAACAGAGCATGGATGAATCCCTGCACCTTGGATGGGAGCTGGAACAATTATCAAAGACACCAGAGCTAACAGAAGGTTAGAGGAGAGCTACAACGTTGAAAAGTCGAAAAATAGCATGTTGAGTTAAAATGCTGCTGACAGTCACCTGAGTTCACCAAGATTAAGGGTTCAGATGGCCTGACAGATCAGACTGTGGTCATTGGCTCTTAATCCTGGCGTCTTCTCTATGGTCCTTATGTATTTGCCAGCTTCCACTGGGTTTTCTTTCCACTTGGTTAAGACCTGTAAGTAATATTCAAGCGCTCCTGAAAGATCAGCGTTTGGATTATAAGAGTGGTTAAGAGGTTTAACAAGCCAGGGATCTAGATAAAGACTTTGTGTGGGAGTTTGTTTGTTAAAATGGCACTTTAAAGGCTTTAAGACCTGTAAAGTTATACCATAGTGCAGGGGTGGGCAATCTCAGTCCACGAGGGCCGGTGTCCCTGCAGGTTTTAGATGTCCTCAAACCAACACAGCTGATTTAAATGACTAAATTAGCTCCTCAACATGTCCTGAAGTTCTCCAGAGGCCTGGTAACGAACTAATCAAAAATCAAAACAGAATTCTTTGGATTTAGTTGTTAACATTTGCTATTTGTAATCCATCTTTTTCAGCCCCTCAGAAGTCTCTGGGGGAGGAGGTGAATGAGCTAACGTCAAGCCGTCTGCTAAAGCTGGAGAAAGACAACCAGACCCTGCTGAAGACGGTTGAGGAACTCAGAGCAGCGGCCAGTCAGGACACTGTGACAAAACTGGTCAAAGCTAACCAGGAAAACCAGAAGCTGAGCAAGAAAGTAAGAATTGACGTCATATTTTATTATTGTTCTCTCTGGGAACTAGCTGAAAGTAAATTCCTGTTTTCTGTTTGGATTAAACATATCTGATGTTTGTCGAATGGCTCAATAAAGTTACACAGACAACTATGCTTCCGGTTATGTTATTTGAAGGAGAAATGTCTGCTTGTACCCCAAATAAAGTGGGTATTCTGTGTGTGTTCTAGTATAGATTTGCAGCTCTACGTCTGTTTTTTGAGGCTAAAATTTATGTCCTTTATCAGATTAGCATATTGCACCAAGTTCCTCTAAAATATATCATCCTGGTACTTGACTCTAGACCTTTTCCCTCAGTAGGAAATGGACAGAAAGGAGGAGAGAGGGTATAGAAAGGGGTGGATGGGAGGTTGAAAGCAAACCTATAAATCCGGGGAGCCCTGCATTGCCTTTTCTTTTCCAGTGTTTGACACACCAGTGCCCCTTGCTAAGAGAAGTCTCTCAGCTATTTTCAGAAACATAAGCCTCTTTCTGTGGCCGTTGAATAAAAGGCATGAAATTGTGTTCGTCTCTCACAAAGAGAAAATTCAGAGTTAGATTTCTGAGTGACTTGAGGAGCCAGAGCACATTAAAATGTGAATGCAGCTGCTGGAAGAGTCGAGCCACAGTAATATTTACTTTTAATGTGTGAACAGCTGCTTCTATGTGTCTCTCTGCAGATTAGTGACAGAATGAGGTGATGTATTCAGCATTTGTTATGGATTAATAACTGCATTGCCATCTTTGTGACTATGATATGTCGTCCACACAATTGATGCTGCAAGACCATCTCGTGTGCATCTTTTTCTTATTCTGTAACGGAATAAGAAAAACTCCCAAGAACAAAAATCGCAAACTTGCTTTAATTATTGTTTGCAGTTGGAGTCGTTGGAGAGCGAACTGACAGCAGACAGAGAGTCGCTCCGCAGTGCCGAATCTCTCAGTACTGACCTGATGAAGGAGAAGGCTTTGCTGGAGAAGACTCTGGAAACCCTCAGAGAAAACTCAGAGAGACAGGTACGCACACGCTTACAGGAAATGACACGTCATCAGTAAAAAATAAGATGCACAATTTTTAGAAGTCAGTAATCCAAATATATTTTGGAGTGGTCACATCCTACTCAGTTGTGAATGTGCCTAAAATATCTAAAAATATATTTTTCTAAAAAATAAAAACCTGGAGTGGAAAGTTTTTGGTAAAAAGCTAATTAGCTTTGGAAAGTTTGCCCTGACTTTGATTTAAATCTCTCCCCTTGCGCCTATTTTCAAGAATGATACTTCACTGACTGATTTAGAGAGCAGCTTTTCTGAAAACCAATTGCGTAATATTTTTGTGCCTTTAAAATGTAATTAACATTCCAGTCTATTGGACAGTCTCAGACACATTAATACAAATGGGGCTCTGACATAGACGCTGTGCTCTCCACAAAACCGTTACTGACTCTCATTCCTGGAAATTTCATTAAAACGACACGACTACTACACGGCCGTGTAATTTATTGAAGTCTCTAGTTTTCTTGAAAGCAATCTTTGTGTAATTGATTTGCATTTGGCTCCAAAAAACTGTTTAGTGGAAACTCCACTAATGTTTTATTGACTGAACAGATTTCTGGCACTCTGTCGCCCAGATGCACTAGCTCGCTGCCCGTCTGCAGGGACTTTTCAGCCGTTAGACCTAAATCTGACACCTTTGATTAGTTTAAGTGTCTGATTTGTAAAATCCGGCCTTGATTAGCTGCAGAGAGAGAACACTGGGATTACTGCAGCAAAGTCTATGCACTTGGCTGTGAACATAATGAGATGTGGCTAATGTGATGTTCCAAAATACATGAACAGTTTTGCATACTCCTAATAAGTTTGTTTTTTTTCAACACATCATTAGTTTTCTTTCTTGATGTCTATTGAATTTTAATGAGTTTAGACTAAAAGAAACTAAATGAAAGTGTTTCTCCAGCACTGGCTCATACAGCCAAGCTAGTTGTAGCAAAAATGGTCACTAAGCATAGAATTCACCCAAAAGTCAATAATTTATCTTAAAGTTGCCTGTTAGCCTTCAATAAAACTGATATGTGCTCTCCAGATGAAGGGTCTCGAACAGGAGAACAAGCACCTGAGCCAAACCGTGTCGTCTCTGCGTCACCGCTGCCAGGTGGGTGCCGAGGCCCGGGTCAAGGATGTGGAAAAAGAGAACCGCGTTCTCCACGAGTCGATCTGTGAGACAACTGCCAAACTAAATAAGATGGAGTTTGAAAGGAAACAGCTGCGTAAGTGACATGTTTATTATTTTTTATGGTTCATTACAGCAAGTTAGTAATGGTAGCTTTTTTTTTGTTTGTTTTTATCCCCTCATCTGTCTTCATGTGCCATAAAAATGTTATGGATAAAAATTCTAGTTGTTGTTAAACATTTATTTTTGCAGGCAAAGAGCTTGAAGTTGTGAAGGAGAAAGGAGAGAGAGCAGAAGAGCTGGAAATTCAGATACAGAAGTTGGAAAGGGAAAACGAGAGCCTGCAGAAGAAAGTTGCCAGTCTTGGAATCACCTGTGAAAAGGTCAGGTGCATTTTGTGACGGTGTCTGCAAGTTTTCATCCTCTTATCTTATCTCACGTTCAGATTTTTTTGAAGCAATTGTTGGAGTAACATGAAAACGTGAAAAGAATTTGGTGGTATTGCCAAATGCTCATCTTTGTTTCCTGTGTGTGTTTAGGTGGCTTCTTTGGAGAAGGAGAATAGTGAGCTGGAGGTAGAAGGCCGCCGCCTGAAGAAGAAGCTGGACACCCTGAAAAACATGGCCTTCCAGCTGGAGGCTTTGGAAAAAGAAAACACTCAACTGGAGCAAGAGAACCTGGAGCTTCGACGCTCAGCTGAGAGTCTCCGCTCAGCGGGGGCTAAGGCTGCTCAGCTGGAGGCCGAGAACAGGGAGCTGGAGAGCGAGAAGAGCCAACTGAAACGCAGTCTGGAGCTGCTCAAAGCCTCGTCTAAGAAGACTGAGAGATTAGAGGTAATACAGGTCATACAGCGGGTACATATGTGGTTGAAGAGCAGTGAGATGTAACTGTGGGAATAAATGTCTTTGAGAAATAAAGCAGATATATGCAAATGAAGATTAGTAGCCATCTCGGCACAAACGAAGATGAAGTTTACTTAAGAATGTGAAGAATCCGTTTTAGTTTTGTAATTTATTATCACTGAATGCTGTTACAGGGGATCTGACGTATAGTTGTCTTCAGGGAGAAGCACAACTAGTTCATGGATGATTTGAATTTCCTAATCTGGCTATTCCTCTCCCAGGTGAGCTACCAGGGCCTAGATACTGAGAACCAGCGCCTGCAGAAGGCTTTAGAGAACAGCAGCAAGAAGATCCAGCAGTTGGAGGCAGAGCTGCAAGAGGTGGAGTCTGAGAATCAGTCCCTCCAGCGTAACCTGGAGGAGCTCAAGATCTCCAGTAAACGTCTCGAGCAGCTGGAGCAGGAGGTAGGTAATGCTTAAATGTGCAAATGGACTGAAAATGAAAGAATTAAAGGTATTTTGAGGAACTTGCAGTTATTTGTCCAGCTCAAATATATGTCAACTAGTGGGACACCTCTAGGCGTCTGTTACTTTTGTTGGCATTGATTAATGGGGTCAGTCACACTGGCTCAAAAAATGTAGTTTCAGCAGACTGAATTCTCCTAAATAAATCAAAAAAGTGAAAAATGATCTGGTGCTTAAGGAGCATTGTACTGCCGCTCTGATTCTTTTTAGTTTATTTTGAAATTATAGCGCGATTCCCAGATGAGTTGGATTAACCCAGATTATTTGTCGTATACATTTTTGGCCTTTTAAGCAAATCTTTGTCCAAGTTCAGCCAAACAAGGCATTTAGACAAAGAGTAGTCCCAAATCATATTTAACCATCTGCTCTCCATTACATTCGCTTCTCCTCCAGAACAAGGCTCTGGAGTTGGAAAGCTCCCAGCTAGAGAAAGACAAGAAGCTCCTGGAAAAGGAGAACAAGCGACTGAGGCAGCAGGCTGAGATCCGCGACTCAAAGCTGGATGATAGCAACCAGCGCATCGCTACCCTGGAGAAGGAAAATCGGACAATGGGCAAGGAGATGATCTTTTTCAGGGACTCCTGTACGAGAGTCAAGGACCTGGAAAGGGAGAAAAAAGAGCTGGTCAAACTGGCCACGATCGATAAGAAGACCCTTGTCACGCTCAGAGAGGTAAAAATAGCTGTTGGACTATCAGACATCTGCAAATATTATCTCAAAACATATTAAACCTCTTGATTTATATATTGTAGAGGCCTTTCATAGTGTGTTGAAACAAATATTGATAAAATTAAGAATTTGTGATTAAAAATGTGTTTTTATATCCCTTTTAATAAACCTTGCAACCAATTTGATTGGGTTATTTTTAATAATATGTCTGTTGCTAATATGGAATTCAAAAGCATGTAATTTTGTGTTTAGGAGCTTGTGAGTGAGAAACTGCGGACTCAGCAGATGACCAATGATCTTGAGAAACTGACCCATGAGTTGGAAAAGATTGGACTGAACAAAGAGAGGCTCCTGCATGACGAGAGCTCAGACGACAGGTGAATATTATATCTGCACACAAAAGCTAAACCATCCTCAGATTCAGCTCATATGAGAAGCCTGTCAGCTTGCTTGGAATCAGAATTATTACAAAGCACAATCACTAAAGTTGAGGCTTAAAATGAATCAAGTCTGGTGAGATGTAAATGACATGCTTTGATTTTAAACAGCGTTTCTTTGACAAACTCACTTTGCAAAAACAAACACTCGTCTGGACTGACCTGAACCTTTATCGTCAGGTTTAAGCTCCTGGAAACCAAACTGGAGTCGACCCTGAAATCAACTCTGGAGATCAAAGAGGAGAAAATTGCTGCACTTGAGGCAAGACTGCAGGAGTCCTCCAACCTTAACCAGCAGCTTCGCCAGGAGCTGAAAACGGTTTGTAACACAACAAATGAATTTTTAAAAATATGGATTTGTATCTGTGAGTCTGCCGTCTTCTGCTTATCTAAAGTGGAGTTGTGCTGGCAGCAGGTTGACGAGACTATTCCAGATGTCATTCTCTCCAGCCACACTCTAGTTCTTTCTGGGCAATCCCAAAGCATTCCCGAACTCCCCAGCCTGTTCTGTCTCTTGAGGTCTCCTCCCATCTGGCATCCTAACTAGATGCCTGAACCATGTCAACTGGCTCCTTTTTTTTTATAAATACTTTAATAAAAAAAACTGTTCATTTACAGATGTTTAGCACTGCCACATTAAAGAAAACCCCATTATTAAAAACTTGAATATGCTTGCTTGTCCACTTGAGATCAGCGTGTCCCAGCATCTTTCTCGTACACTCAAACACTAGAAACAATGAAAACATGGAAGACTTGTCAAGGCCGATGCATTATTTATTTTATCCACTCTTCGTTTCTGTCTGCACTTTATCTATTTATAAGGGCTGATGTGCGATAGGAGATGTCTGCTTTCCTTCAGGGAGGTGTTTGTATTTTGAACCTGCTGACACAAATCTAATCCAAAGCTGTGAAAAAACACGAGCCATGAACAGGCAGTCGCAGGAATTGAAATGTTTAATTTTGTTGACTTACTATTTTCATCCCCAGGTGAAGAAAAACTATGAGGCGCTCCGGCAGAGAGAGGAGGAGGAGAGGATGGTGCAGAGCTCGCCCCCTAAAGTGGGGGAAGACCCTCAGGCTGTCAGTAAATGGGAGAAAGAAAGCCACGAAGCCACCAGAGAACTGCTGAAAGTCAAAGACAGACTCATTGAAGTGGAGAGGAATGTAAGTTTAGATACTGTCAGGAATGAATTATGTTGTGAATTTTGGTTGTATATTTTCCTGTCTAATATACTATCATGTGTCGTCTTCCCAGAATGCTACTCTGCAGGCTGAGAAGGTGGCCCTGAGGAGCCAACTCAAACAACTGGAAACCCAAAACTCCAACCTGCAGGCTCAGATAGTGGCTGTGCAGAGGCAGACGGCCTCTTTACAGGAGAACAATACAACGCTACAGACGCAGAATGCCAAACTACAGGTAATCCCATCACACCTCTCACAGCTTGGTGTGTGTTTATGGGAATTTTTCACGCTTCTTCCAGAAGCACATTTGTGAAGTCGGAGAATGATACATGTTGGAACAGGAAGGGGCCGTCCCCAAACTGTTACCTCAAAGTTAGGAGTATGAAATTGTCCAAAAAGTCTTTGTATGCTGAAACGTTAAGAGTTTCTTTCACTGAAACTAAAGGGCTGGGCCCAGCTCCCAAAGAACAGCCCTACACCACCCAAACTTTATACTTGTCTCAGTGCAGTCAGGCAAGTACCGTTCTTCTGGCAACCACCAAACTCATCCATCGGATTGCCAGACTGAGAGTCATGATTCATCACTCCTGAGAACACGCCTCCACTGCTCTATAGTCCAATGGTGGAGTGCTTTGCACCACTGCATCCAACCATTTTTTCTGTCTGGTGAAGTAAGGCTTGAATGCAGCTGCTATGCCATTAAAACCATTTCCATGAAGCTCTACTCAGTTCTTGAGAACAGAGTTTGGGTTCTGTAGCAATTGACTTTGCAGAGGGCTGGCAACCATGCATATAGTAGGCGACAGAGCTTTGTTAGCCGTTCTGACTTGGATGGCACTGCATTGTGCATTTATAGCCTCCTCTGTGTACTGCCCTGTTTGCACTGTTGCCTTGCCCGGCTGCTTAGCTCTCTGCTCTGGATTTACACTTGTCCTCCCTGTTTGGCAGTAATTCAAACCCTTCTTAAGGGTGGAGGGATTTACACAGTAGCTGTTTCTCTGTTTGCATGTGTTGCTTTGAATTGGGCACCGTTTGAGGACATTTGTATGTGGGGCAGGCTAGAGGTAGTTAAAAGAGTTTTTAAAAAAAGGTAGAAATTGTAGCAACACCAGGACTGTGTGTGTGTGCGTGTTCATAGTGTGAATAAACACAGTAGTCATGTCTGTAGAGGGATTTGAGAACTGGGTGCTGCTGTGATCATAAAGGAAAACATGTAAAGAAACAGCTTTCATGCTGATGTTTTGTAGTATTTTGAAGCAGGAGAGCAGGTTGAGGGAAGAGTGCCCCCTACAGACCAAAGCCCCATCAGCTACTGCTTCCAAGTTCTTTGATGTTTGATTTAAGGGGCTTAATGCTGTTCTTATTCACACGCCACACATCACTCTTATCACCTCTTTGCTTAACATGTCCTTTTCTCCCTCTGCCTTTGTCCTCTTTTTAGGTGGAAAACTCAACTCTGAGCTCACAGAGCGCATCCCTGATGGCCCAGAACGCCCAGCTGCAGAGCCAGCAGAGCAGTGTGGAAGGAGAGCGTGAAGGAGCGCTGAGGGAGAAAGAGGAGCTGAGAGCTACCTACGAACTGCTGCTGCGCGATCACGAGAAGCTGGCAGCGCTCCACGAGAGGCAGGCAGCTGAATATGAAGCGCTGATCGGGAAGCACGGTGGGCTGAAGACCTCCCACAAGAGCCTGGAACAGCAGCACAGGGACTTGGAGGACAAGTGAGATGTGGTTTAGGAGCTTGGGATGGGTGCATGCTCAAGTCTAATTACAGCTTAAGTCTCATTTGTGACTTTAGTTTGTAGTTTGGCTGCCTTTTGCAAGGAAATATGGTCCTGGACCTAACGACATAAGTGTTAATGTGTGTGTCTGTTTGCATATGTAGGTACAAACAGCTCTTGCAGAGAAAGGGGGAGCTGGAGGAGCTGGAGAAGAATCTGAAGGAGCAGCAGGAAAAGATGGCCCTGGAGAATCAGACCCACCAAGCTACAGCTGAGCAGTACAAACTGCTCAAAGAGGAAAATGATAGGTCAGCTCAAGCTTTTTTCCATAACCTTAAACATTATGCTCACATTAGCACTAATTTATCAAAGGGACTGACTTAAATCAATGAGGCCGTATACCAAGGAGTCGATTTTCTCTCTCCTCAGGTTGAATAGCACCTATCGTCAGCTCTTGAAGGACAATGAAAATCTCCAGCTGGACCATAAAAACCTAAAGAGCCAGTTGAACAGTGCAAAGCTGGACCAAACCAAGCTGGAGGCTGAGTTTTCTAAACTGAAGGAGCAGTACCAGCAGCTGGACATCACCTCCACCAAGCTAACCAACCAGTGTGAGGTAATGAGTCTCTCTTCTCTTCCCTTCAGGTTTTTCTCATGGTGTCTACCTTTTTAATGTATCATATTTCAAAACACTGCTTCTAAAGCCAAATATGAATGTATCTGTCTATGTTTGTGTTAGTTGTTGAGCCAGCTGAAGGGAAACCTGGAGGAAGAGAACCGTCACCTGTTGGATCAAATCCAGACTTTGATGTTACAAAATCGCACACTGCTGGAGCAGACCATGGAGAGCAAGGACCTGTTCCACGTAGAGCAAAGACAATACATGTAAAACTCACATGGTTCTGGCATATTTCTTTGTATCTGTGTTTGTAAATGCAAATATGCTGCCTTTATGTTTAGAGTGTATGCACTCTTGTCTGCTTTTACTGTGCTTTTATCTTCTCGTTGTCCCACCATCAGAGATAAGCTGAATGAGCTGAGGAGGCAGAAGGAGAAGTTGGAGGAGAAGATCATGGACCAGTACAAGTTCTATGACCCTTCACCTCCACGCAGGTGCATAATTTGTTTCCTTTAAATGACATAAAATTGAGTCAAATTGGTAAAGTTCTGCATACTTGCTGTCTTGTATTTTGAGATGGAAAAGCAGTGCAGCATCAGGGAGTGCATCAAATATTTATTACCTGCAGAGCATCATACAGCTGTATAGTGAAATTTCTTTTTCTTAACCCTGATAGTCATTTGGGCTTAAATGAAGCCTAAAATAACATTTAAAATGTATCTAGCCTTATATATCCTTTATATGATTATGTATTGATTTTTTAAAATCCTATTTCCTTTTGTTCGTCTGTTATTGAGTGTCTGTCTCATCTCTGCTTTACAGGCGCGGCAACTGGATTACTCTAAAGATGAAGAAGCTGATCAAGCCGAAGAGCCGGGACAGGATCCGGTCTCTCACACTGACTCCATCTCGATCAGAGTCTGGAGACAGTTTTCTGATGTTTCCCCAGGACAGCCAGGACAGCTCATCCATAGGCTCGGGCACCAACTCGCTAGATGACACGCTCTCACACAAGAGGAGCAGCAGTGAGTCTGAAAGAACCACACACACACACACACACACACAAGATTGCACAGTTATAGTTTCAACCATCACTGAAGGAACTTCTTTTAATGTGTTCACAATATTTTTTGTTACAAAGAGAAGGGAAACTCTTAAAATACTGTTTTGTAGTACACACAGAATTAGTGAAACATTTGCTAACAGCTTTAATTTGATGCTGAACTTTCTTCACTGACACATAATGGTCTACTTTGTGAGTGTGGCTTTGTATGCCTGAGTGACTGAATGGGTCTTCCCTCCTAACTGCTCCTTTGCTTCTTTATATCTCTCTGCAAAGGGAGGAGAGGGCAGCAGTCTCATGCCCAAGCGCAGGGTTCCTCCAATGGTATGCTGCGGATGGGGAGGGTGGGAGGGGATTGTGACCCGACTGTCACGTCTTTCAGGGCATGTTTTTGTGAGTCCATTGTCCATATCACTCAGCTGTCGTAGAGATTACGGCTGAGCTGTGCAGGCCGACTCTTGACCTCAGACCTGGTTAAAGATGCAGAAGCATTTCTTGTGTTTGAAACAAATTGAGGTGCACTCAGTCAGCTGTTACCAATACTATTAAACTCAATCACTGAAGAATAGTACTATTTTATGCAGTTACTGGCAACATTTTCAAGGGGATGTCCACCATTTCTGAAGAAAAGTCGCTTTAAGACTTGTGCCTCGTGTTACTGGAGTCATCGTCAGTTGCTAAGCTGTAAGATTTAATATCTTGGAATTTGCGGAATAATTTGGACTACATCTATGTTGCCAGCATACTAGCTCAAGGTCGAGCTGAATCAAGTGCACCTCATGGTTTAAATATTGGGAAAAAAATCTAATCCCAAGATGCTTTGCTCTCAGGTAACCTGTCGATCTGTTCAGCTCACTTGTAAATAAGAAACGTCCTGTATCATAGCATCGTAGATATTAAAAGGTGCAATGCGTTGCCTGGTTATCGCGACCTGGCTTGGTTGGTTGTTTTCAGTTGTACTGACATTAACTGTAATCACCAAGTAACAACTAAGCCACATATTTCTGCTATGTAGCACAAAGTTGTCAGTTAGTGTAACGAGTCTGTATGTTTTTCACAACACACAAGATAAGAGGTAAGACAAAGAGAACGTAGCCTTTAACAACCATGTAGTAACATTTGCTAAAACACTTGCGTACAGCACAGAAATTACACAGTCGAGAATGATGAAAAAGCAGCTATAAACGTCTCATTCTTTGAGGTTCTTGGGAAAGTCTTTGCTGGAAACACTGTAGTGCTATTTTTTGCTGTTAACCTGCCCCTTCTTGTTCTCCTGATTGCACCCTTTAATAATTTTCATGTTGTCGTCTCATCTAGGTGTGGAATGTGTTGTGTTGTGTACAGAATGTAATGCCTGGAAATAAGTTGAGAATGTAATATACAGTGGTCAAAACCATTAACATGAGAATGTGCGGATGATGTTGATTGTGTGCAGGAGACGGTGTGTGTTTTGCATAATGTGTGTCTGTTTTTCTATTGTTTACACAATGTAGTTTTATGCAAAAGTCTGCCCTTAAATACAGAACATATAGAAAGTCAGTGGAAGGCATTTCAGTCCATCCAAAGGGCATCCAATAAAGTGTGTGTGTATGTTTTTAATAATATGGAGAGAATTTGTATAGATTGAAATACCTTACACTTGATTAACTATCTAATAGGCTCTCTAATATTATAATCCATATGTTTTTAAAGTCATATATTATAGTTGTTGTTGTGTCTGTTGCAGTGTTGTCTGTTATCCAGTTAAGGTGTCCAGGAGCTCAGCTCTCTCTCCCCTGGTTCTGTTTGTGAAAACATTAACCACATCCCTCTGTTCTGCCCTTCTTTTCTTTCTTTTATTTTGCTTTTCCTTCACCTCCCTCCTTGCCTTACTCTGTCGCTCTCTTCCCTCCCTCCCTGTCTGTCTCTGGCTGTGATCGGACAGCTATAAAAAGGTTGCCTTTCATGAGGAACAGATCCAAGGACAAAGACAAGGCCAAGGCCATCTACCGGCGCTCCATGTGTAAGATCTCTGTTAGCTGCCACGCTAGCCTTCATCTGCCTCCTCTCCCTCCTCTTGTCGCGCTAGGAGAAACAAAGGAGGAGCAGTCACTGATGTCAGGGTGGTGGCGGTGAGGGACTTCAGTTTTCAGTCACATCTGCAGAATTCAATGTTTAAAACTCCAGAGTTTTATCATCCATGTTTTAGAGATGTCTGCAAAGGACCTACCAGAGGATCAATTTTTAAATTCTTTATAGTTTAGTCACCATACCCATCCCCCTGCCGCTCTGCTATACCTGGTGACATCAGTGACTTGTCCTTAAAAGTTTTTCCTAGTAATCCTAACCCATCCCATCACGTCTGCCGCCGCCACTTTCTCCTGTAGAGTATCTTCCAAGTCTTCACTGGCTTTCAGCAGTGTTGTGTCACTTTACTCTCACTATTTGCTGATGAATGATTAACACAACCTTAACACTAACGTTAGTGTTTGTTAGGGCTAAACTATAGGAACAGTGGTGATTTATTTTTTTCTGTTTTCTTTTGTTTGATTTTCACCTCTGGACCAAAACCATGTCATTTGGTCACTTACAGTAATGTGCAATGGGCAGCTTTCTTGTGTGCTTTGTGGTTTTATTTTGTTTGTGTATGCTGAATGAAAGGCCAAGTGTGTGTGTGCGTGTGCGAGAGTGAGAAAAAAGGTGTGTGTGTGTGTGAGAGAGAGAGGGTGTGTGTTCAGGTGAGACAGCGGGAAAGACTGTGGGTTTGCCTTTCATGCGCCTGTGAAATGTGTGCTCCCGTCTTTGATTACAGCATGACAAAGAAAATCACTAAGTGCTTGATCATCGCTCGCACTCACCATGGAGGACTTGAAATGGAGCCTTTATTCTGTCTCTCTCCCCCTCCGTCTGTCTCTCTCTCTCTTCTCTGTCAGCGTGCTGCATTTCAGATCTTATTCTGCTGACATGGGCTTGCCTCGCTCTGATTTATTTATTTATTTTGTGTGTGTGTGTGCACAGCACCACCGCCGTCGCTCAGAGCAGCTTTGCATGTTTCCATGCTTCTTCTTCGCTGTCGTCTCAGTAATCAAAATGCATAGAGACGGTCAAGGATGTCAAAAAGTGTCTGGCTGTGACCGACCGTGCACTTTGGTTGATATGTTGTTGGCTTTTAAAATATGATTATTATAATGCTGTACGCCTGCAAGTGCATTGAGTTTTAAAAGGCTTGGACCTGTTATTCTATAGCATGAATTTTTTATTGAATATTGACTTGTATCCAGTGATAATTATAGTCTAGATCTGGCCTTAAAGAGCATTTTCCTGCCCTGCCCTGTCAGAGTCCTTCGAGAAGCAAGTCTCAGCACTGGGTAGCCATTTTGAAAAGCCTCTGTACAGTTGTTTATTGCTATCATCTAAATGAAAGCAGAGAGAAGCTTATAGTTGTGTCTGTGCACAGTTTCACAACGTTACAGCTTTGCTAATGGCTCAGTGCTGACACAACTTCTCACATGATCTGTGCCTTTCTCTTTTCAGCACAGCCAATTCATGATACAGTATTACAGCGCATCTTTGCTAAGATAATGAATATGAGATGTGCTTTTCTTCTATGAAACTTAAACATGATTGGCTAATGTATTTTCCATTTTGTCAGTTGATTGGATCTGCTGGGGCAGCAGCGGGATAACCGTCACCTTTGCTTTTACAGAATCCTTTTAGAGATTATTGAAGGATTCTTTGAGGCCACGTCTGTTTCCTGTAATGTCTCTAGGCACATCCCCAATGGTAATTTAGCCTTTGTCTCCAAGAGGGACCTAGATGAGTGTCCTGCGTACAAAAAAAGTCTTTGCAAGGTTGTTCTTTCCTCGTAAGCATATTTTAGCGACCAGTTTCTCTGATTTTAGTTGGCCTTTAAAGTCTAGATGGATTAAATTGAGACTTCTTTAAGATAAAATGGCTATAAATCCTGAGCCATTACTTGAGGTAAGATTATATGTATTAAAATGTCTAATCTCAGTTTTTTTTTCTTCATGCCAACCCATCCATCCTAGCTATGAACGACCTGCTTCAGACCATGGCAATGGCAGGCGGTCCTGAGGCTCAGTGGGCGGGCAGCAGTGAGAATCTAGACGGGGCTGAAGCCGGAGATGCCAACATGACGGGCAGCAGCAGGCGCAGCGGGCAGCGCATGAAGGAACTCGCCTTTTCCACCAATGCCATTGATTGTGCCACCCTCACCCTGCCTAGTTCAAGTCACAGTAGAGCCAAGCACAGGCTTCAGGTCAAAGGTCAGGATGCCTGTTTGTGGAAATACATTGTGTTAATGTTCTCATTGCATTTAGTTGATGAAATTTGTTCAGAACAGAGTGAAAAGAAGCCGTAGCATGACTGCTCTCTTTATCTCATCAGACAATGCCTCCTGCGAGGATGTCGCCGGCTCATTGGATGATCCCAAGAGTCAAGGTAGAGTAAAGCTTCACACGACATCAGCGCGAAACTGTGTCAAAGAAAAGCGCCTGCAGTCTCTCAGCGCCAGGCTGGAATCTAACAGCCCCTTAAACAAGAAATGAGGGGGAAAAAAAACAGGTCATGTCCTCAGGAGTCCCACTGATAATCTTTGGGCTGCCTTCCTGCACTTTGATTAAGCTTGATTTGGAGTTAGATGGGAGCAAAAGAGACGGGGAGAGGGAGACAGATCATCCTTTGCTGAAAGCAGGATTGACTTTAATACAGGCGCTAGGGTGTTATCCAGGGCAGTTAATCTGGATCCAGGCAACACTTGATCAGGTCTGTGTCGCTTTAATGTAGATGACCCAGTTGCTAAACAGCCACAAAACTACTGGCACACATTCCTTACGTTAGGTCTACAGACAGATTTCTCTTGTTGTGTTTAAGTGCTGCAAACATCTGCACTTTTGATGGTCAATAAACTGGTTCCACAGGATATTGTTCCCAGAATGCATTCTCACTGTAATGGTTGGAGAAGGACGCCCAGTCTCACTCACACAGCGGATGTTGCTCAGAACGTATGAGCCATTAGGTCATCGGATGTTGTAGACACTAATGGTAGTTTCAGACGTGTATTGATTTTTTTCTTCCTCCCCCAGACACTGTAAATAATTTTTTTTTGTTTTCACCTGCATTTCATGAAACTTTATTATTTTTGAGCAGTATTGAGTTGTCATGTTACCCTTTAGGTGTGTTGCATTGTATTTTTTTTGTTTGTTATCAGGGCCACAGGGGTATATGTCTCCCTGCCATTTGCGTCGTTGTGCTGTTGGTCTGAGCGCTGTGTGCAGAGTGTCCTGTAACATCTGTAGTAAGTGACTGTTACTCGGGACTGAGGATCACTGTGGGGCCACAAGCAATCCGCTGGTTTCTGACTCTGATACTGATCTGTAACATTGGGGTTGATTTGAAATTCTAATTTGGTGTCAAGCATGTCGTGAAAACCGGTTTGAGATGATTTCACGGTCACTGGTTTTCAGTTGGGGCTGTCCCTGTCAGCACTGGAAAGAGCAAGTTCGTGTTGTCTTCACTTCCTTTTACTCTTTGTCTTCCTTCTCAGTTCCTAACACGGCCTGTCATTTCCTCTTTAATTACTAACAGACTCACACTTGTATCGTCAGTCACTTCCCCTTTATTGGTGGGAAATCGGTCCTTATATTTGGGTGTCCCTGCCCTCTCTGTCAGTAGTTCCTTTGTTTATTGAATGGACATATTGGGGCTGCAGCCTGGCATTGAGCCACCTTTCCTGTCCCTCTGCCTGGCATGTGCCATCTGCTCCCCCAGCAGGAGACGTTCTGTCAGGGTGTTGGCGTCCGTATACGTGTTACTTCTCGCGTTGGTGCATGTTGGTGTGGATACATGTAAGCGTGTACAGATATAAATCCTAACTGTGAATGTATGTGTGCATGTGTCTTACCTCTCGTTCCTTACCCAGCCTCCAGACCCTCCAGTCTTCATAGCAACAGGACCATCAGTAGTAATAGTAACAATAACTCCCACCTCACTTCTCCTCTGGAGGGCAAAGGTATGCTCCTCCTTTCCTCTTCCTCTGCTACTATCCACTTATTACTCTTGTCTTTTTCTTTTGCTCCCTTTCATCTCGTTTCTCTCATCATTTCTCAAAAAATTACTTTTTTTCTCGCGCAAAAATGTGAAGTTGGTTTGGTTCAACTTTAAGCCGTTCTCTTTTCTTCATTGGGTAGAAAGCAATAACTCATGATGGTAATAAAATTAGATCTGAGTACAATTATGAGACTTTTTTTTTTCAATATAATGCTTTTTAAATTGCATGGTGTGTTCTGAAAGTGTGGGGTAGTCTGATCACTACTAATGCAATCAGAAATCTTGTAATCCATGCCTCCCCTCGTCCTGCAGGCACATTGAACGGCAGTCTGAGCAGGCCTCACAGCGAGAGCAGCGGCGAGTTCAGCCTCAGTCTGGACCAGGAAGTGTGGTCCAGCAGCGGCAGCAGCCCCGTCCAGCAGCCCACCTCCTCACGCTCCTCCCACCAGAGCCCCCTGCAGCTGCGCAGATCTCTTGACCCATCCGCCGCCGCGGGCAGCGCGGTCCAGTCCCAGATCAGGAAGACGGGATCCCCAGGGAACGAGGTGCTTTCCCTGCAGCAGTTCCTGGATGAGGGTATTGATCCTGCAGAGGTGAGGCCTGAAATTCTGCTATAAGTGCTGTTCTTAGATTTATTGGATTACAGCCTACATATGAAGTGGACTAAAATCGAACATGTTCTTCTTTATTAGTCAGTTCAGATAACGTTTGGAGTTGGACGTGAATTGTTTCCATTGTTATTTGTTCTGTCCTTAATGCTGTTTGCTATCTTTTGTAGTCTGGCAGTCAGGAGAACCTCACTGTAGACTCTCCTCGCCTCTCCACCTCCTCTGAGCACGGCCAGAAAGAACGCACTGTCACAAAGGGCCGGGGCATACTGCGCTCGTCCAGCGGGAAGGCAGCACCAGTCAGCGCTGACCGGCCTCCGAGGTCTTCCGGACAACCAGGACGCCCTTCCCTGCGCAAGGCCGAGAGCACACGGGTGAAAGGCTCCGCCCCGATCCGCGCCAGCCTGTCTTCACAGGGCAAAGCGACCTCTGTCTCCGAACGGCTCGATTCAGCCTCCTCCACCCTGCCCCGGGCCAGCAGTGTCATCTCCACCGCTGAAGGTACCACACGGCGTACCAGCATCCACGACCTGCTGTCCAAGGACAACCGGCAGCCCGTTTCGGTTGACGCTCCTGCCGCTGCTGCTTCCACCAGGGCTGGGCTACGCTCGCAGCCCACACCCAGTGAGTACCACCCCAACAGCACCAACCTTAAGGGACCCCTCACCACCATCACCCCCATGCCCAAGTCAGTCAGCTTACCTTGCCATAGCTCGGAGGACCCCGACCTCTCCACCCTTGAGTCTTTCCTCGGCCCTTCCTTCACTGTAGAATCTGTATTCATGGACTCCATCTTTAGTGAGTCAGCAGACAAAAACCTCCCCTTCCTTTCTCTTAACCCCACCTTAGTCAGCAACATCAGCGGGCCTCCTGTTACAAATAAGACCCAATCTCCTCCTGTGCCGCACCACATTCACACCCAAAACCAGACCCCCCACAGCCAATCAAACGGCCAGGTGAGATCCAGCGAGGGTGTTGATCAGAGTTGTGTAAATAATCCGGATCAGTCACTGAGCCCAGAGGAGAGGGAGTCTCTGTGGTATGAGTACGGCTGTATCTAAATGACGGGGAGGTTTCTGGTTTGCTGATTTTAATACTTGACTTGAAGAGGGAGGAACAAAAGGATGGATAAAGAGTAAAGCCATTTCCTCTGCATGTATTCGTCAGAGTACTGTCTGTCTCTGTGTGGTGTATGTGGGTCATTTTTCCCTGTTTGCTATGGTGCTGATTGGTGACTTTACTTTAATTTTTTATATTTTTTTAACCCCCATTTTCTTTTCTATGATGCGGGACTTTGACTGTTCTTCCGTCCAATACCCTTTCACACATTATTTTTACCTCATCAGATAAGTTTTACCTGGCTAACATTATACTATTATCTGCTGCAGTGAGGTGATACATTTTAACTCGGGAATGAGAAGAAATAGAGAATTATCTAAAGCTTTCATGTGAGGCCAAAACACACCGAGCAAGTCGGTTTAAGTCACACCAGGAATCATAAAAACAGCAGGAAAAGCTTTTTTTTATAATGAGCATAATGAGCAAAGCATTCTGGGGCAATTTCTACATAGTAAAGTCAGATAATAGGTTCACTTTGCATTTTCTGTTTATTATGGTGATTCTTGGCAAGTCCCACTTTTCACCTCCTAAATTGCATGGCTTTGTTTTGTCTGTTTGACCTGAAACGTTCATTTGGATTGCTGTGATCAAAATGGTTTTCATCCGTTTGTTTCTTATGATGGTGTGTGCTGTTTGTTTTTTGTTTTTTACATTTGATATCTTTTCTGTTTTTCTTTGCTGTGTACACGTTCACTGGAGTGTTTGCTCCCCTCTGCAAATGGATTAATATGATCTGGTGGATCTAAGCTGACCTCCTGGGCTGGTGACAAAATGATGAAGCTTCATTCCCAAAACAATCAGGGCGGCATTTTTAGTTTGAAACGTGAAAGTTGACGGAGAGGACACAGAATCCAGCATTGCAATAGTGATTTGGTTTTACGCAGTTTGATTGTTTGGGGGTATTTTAGTTATTTTTTTAGAACGTGGAGTTGATACTGTAAGTTGATTCATTTGAGGTTGTTTTGTGAATGAAGCGAACATCATTCCTTTTGGTATTTTCTCCTGACACGCCACAAGTTGGATAACTTGAGGTGATATTTGAGACTGACCTATCTTGTATAGACTGCTATCATTAAGTTATAATCAAAGACGAGCACTACATATTGTGCCAATACTAGTTGAACTGCCTGTATCTACGTCCTTATTTATTTCTGCTTTTGTACTCTTTAGTTGCTGTTTTGAAGTTGCTATATTGTATTTATCTTGATTCAAAGTATCCGCAGGTATGAAGTCAATGAAAATGGTCTGTCATCACTCTGCAGATGTAACATAAGCGTTGCCTTTGTCCTACAGATGTGGAGGGCAGAAAGTCTAAAAGCAGGAGCGGGGAGCCGCAGCAAAGCTGCTAAACCCTGTCCCCCCCCACCCTCGTCTGTCTGCTACCATGCTGTGAGCGCGTGGTGAGTGAGCGAGCGGGAGGAAAAAGGGGAGGGGGGGTGGAGGGTGGGGTCAGTCTTGTCTCCATGGGAACCTAAAACATGGTGTAACAGATGTCGTCCATCCTGCTGTGCGCTTGCTTTCCCCTGCTTCTCTAAGCTGTTACTCCCTCTCCCTCACTGTCCTGTCCATCCCCTCACTGTCACTGTGGTGCCAAACGCCTGTTCAAGGAGCCTGATGAGACCCGTCTGCATGGCATATGGGCCATTTTACCGTGTAGCTCTCAGTGTATGCTGCTTCCCCCCTCCCAGATCTCAAATCCCTCGACAAGACGAGCCATTCGGCTCCAGCAGCTCACCGTTTCCCACTCCTTCATAAAGCATCTCATGCTGTTGGCGACTGCTGAGTGAAGAAGTCTGTGTTTGCAGGCTGCTTATTGTTGCTGCATGGCTTTGGTGTAGCGCTCAAATCCTTCCCTCTTGCATGTAGATCCAGGCGTCCTACTGTGTTCGCTTGTCACGTCTCTGTCTTTGCTGGTACAGCTTCTGATCTTTAACTTTCTCCTTTGTCTGTTTTCCATCTCCTTTCCTTCTTTTATTTTTCTCAACTTTCTTGTCATCTTTCTTTTCCTATTCTCTCTACTCCTCTTTGATTGCTTGGGACTCAGAGAAAGGTGGCCTTGGAGCTGTGTGTCTGAAGCCTAGTAGGGTGAATCTGCTGAGACCGTCTACAGTGAGAAAAGATTGTAAAAGCCTGTCTCACCCCCCCCCCCCCCCCCCCCTTTTTTTTTTTTTAACCCAGGACACTTCAGTAGAGAAAAGTGGCTTCCTTCTCTGTTTTCTTCTTTCTTCCTTGAATCAAGGAAACAACTTAAAATTATTAGAAAATGTTACAGTGACAGTTTTTATTTGTTTTCTTTCCACTAAGACTCCGATGGCAGATTGCACTGCCATGTGTCCTTCAGTGTGACGGACAGTTAGACATGCACTAGTCTCTGTGGACTAAAATTAAAGTGCCAGTGTTCACACAACAGCCAACAGGGCAACCTTGAACCAGTGAGACAGACCTTCTTCTGCCCAGTGCCATGGTCCTAAAACATTTTGTAACTGGGCAGAACGCACAAACAAAGACAACATGAAGCATGTCCGAAGAATCACAATCTGCATGGAGCAATCAATCAATCAACCCGCTTCCTTTATCCAATCAAAGAGAAATGTGTGTTCAACGGAAACATGCCAGGATGCCAAATGGACTCGGACAGGAAGCCATGACAGCTTGATTGAGTGAAGGTAGTGTGAGAGAGAAGTAGAGACTTATCATGGGAGTGTTTCAGGTCACCTATAAGGCAGAGACACACCCTGAGAAAAACCCTACATGTACTTCATCTTCACCCTTCATTTTCATTTCACCAAATGGCACTGAAGCATCTCATTTATCACTTCCATTGTTGCTCTAATCCAGATAATAACTGTAAAAGCACATAGTCTTTACATTCTAAAAAGAGACTCCGTAAGCAAGTGTTTAATAAATCTGTCTGAAGTATAGGTGACCTGCGACCTGCCCAGTGCAAACGGAGCATGTGCATACTTCTGTTGTGTTGAACATGTTGGCAGTGATGAGACCCAGTGTTTTCCTCCTTTTCCACTTTTACATGAATTCATTTGATGTAATTAAAATTCATCAAGACTACCTGTGTGCGCTTTTGGTTTATTGTGTGTGCATGTGTATATATAGTCGGGGTACTCTGTTATGAGAGTGTAGTCTAATACAACAGCGCTGCAGTGCTGGAGTTCTATTTGAGCTACTGTTTGTGGTCCTTTCCTTTTTCAAAGGTGAAAAACACAGCAACTCAAATGTAGTTCTTGCAGTACTTGGTTGTTTATCTTACTGCTGAATTACTCTCGATTTCTGCGTTATTACATTTTAGCAGAATTGGTGTGTGAGTAACTTTACACAGTCAGATTTAAATACCCCAAATATGTATAAAATAACCAGTGCAATAGCTGGTGTAGTGTAATGTTAATTTGTAACTTTAGTAGATACGCATAGTTAAAAGTTAATGCAGTCTAGTACTGAAGTGCTGCAATAAATTTTACCATCATGATGTAGGCATGAAGGGAATAATTATGTAACAGACTTTGTTATAAAATACCCATTAATGGATAAAATGACGAGAAAGGAAGGGCTGCCTTTATATAGAGAGATATTAACGTTTTCACATTCAGCCAACTTATAACCATCAAGTCAGCGATGGAATCGAACCTCATCCAGGCTCACTGATGGGAGAAGGATGACCAGGAGTCAGAGGTATGGTTCTTAAAGGCAAGTTGCGTATTTTCTGCGTCAAACAGTAGTTAAAATGTTCTGCAGCGTGCTTGCAAATGATCCCTTCTTACTTATACTGATCATTAAAAAAAGCTTCTAATTTTCTCTGAAAATAGAACATTGTCTCCCAGGGCCCATTTAACTTTAAAATATGCATGAAGACTGGACTTTGTTCCCTAATAGGCACATGGGAGGCGATGTAGGCTGAACCAATATATTCTGTGTAATTTCATGTTGCGTTTAACTACCAACAAACCTTAGAGTGGGTTGGGTAATGAACACATTTTAACCACGTACATTAAAACCCAATGTAAGTAACTTGCTTTAATCTCATTGCAGGCGTAGTTTTCGCCACAGTTATATATTAACATTGTTTATATTGCAAAATTTTTTACATTAACAGTAAAGCTTTGAATAAAAAAAACCACACCACTTTTTTTTTTAATGTATGTTTATTAACTGTATGGTCATGCAAAAATCCAGCATCCAATTGAAACTCTGACATATGTTTCCCCTTTTTTTTATTGTAAGGTTACAATGCAATAAATTCACTTTCAAGGGGCACATAAAAGCTAAGGCTTTTGCTAATGTTTTAAGCATTTTAAAGCGATTGATTTTAACATCTCAGCCTTTTCATAACCTTGAGGATGCAAATAACATAGGTTTCCATTTCTTTATCAAGTAAACAGTGAAAAATTACCAGAAAGTAGACATGCATATTTCTTCCATTTGTAAAACTGCATATATAGTGTTGCTGTTAAAGATTGTGGTTTTTAAATTATTCTCTTTAAACATCTGTTTTAAGCTTTTCACAAATCTTTTCAGCTCCTCGGTTCACTCGGGTACACTTAACACATTTCACACATTTGCCAAAGTATTTGGAGAACCTGACTGCTGAACACAATAGGACTTTTAAAAGAATTCAAATGCAGGAAAGCTACTTAAAGTATAGGGAATCATTATTCTCTTATATGCATTTGGTGCTTTTTAATCTGTGCCCTAAAGTGATCAGGCAGCTGATTTATCCAACAGCTGACATCAGCCAAGGAGAAATATGGATTATATGTGGTGTGACAGAAACTGGAAAACTGAGAAACCAAAACTAGATCTTCAGGTCTTTATTATTCTAGGTAAGGGTTCAAAAATTGAACGACTCGCAGGTAAGTTTATACTTAACGTTGAGAAAAAGATTCTTTGAAACTGCATGAATTATAAAATTTGGACCATGTTAATTAAAGTTGCTTCGTGAAAGTGGATATTTCTAAAATCATCTTACGCACTGTTTAGATCCATCGTAACTTGCTACTAGCAGTCCCTGTCTTGGCTTGTTGTTGCCACCTGCAATTAAGCAAAACACGAGAAATATCTAATTTTTAAGGTTAATTATGATCAAAGAAAGTGGAGATGAAATTTAAAGTGTATATTATTTCCATAATAGTTTTTTCTCTTTTTTACTAAACACACCCAATTCAAAGTAACCAGGTAAGCATATGCACAACCCAAAATCTCATGCTCTAAGCTCTGGTTCAAGTTAATATTTTATGCACAAAACTCTGGATGAGCATAGCAGCTCTAGCCACTTCCTGTTCAAACCTTCTGTTTGTGAGGGGCAGCCAATCAGGGAAAAAAGCTACCTTAACCTCCTAAGACCCAAACTCTTCCACGACATGCATTTTTAATTTCTCTTTGATATTTGGGCATATTGGGGCTCAATGAATGTAAAAACCAAGAATTACCAGATTTTTTTTTTAACCTTATTTTTGTTTTTAAGAAAAGTAAGAGCCACATATATAGGATATTCGTTTGAAATTTTGATAGAACAGTAGCAGTATAATGTCCTCGTAAGTGGATATCAGGCCCTTGCAGAGCAAAATTTAGTATTTTAGTCTAAATAACCCAAAATGTGTTGTCCACATATGTGGACGCCAGGTCCTAGGAGGTTAAAGGAGGGGGACAGGACAGAATTGTTTTAAGTTGAATAATAAAGTCAGTAAAAGTCCAAGAATAAAAAATATGGAGTTGCAACAGGATACAGATGGATCTGCACACCACCTGTGTGACTAAAGTTGTGAGCAGACTCAATGTAAGGTCACAAACAGCCTGTGCAGCTCACATATTAACATCAATGATGTCTCACTTCCAGCCTAACAAAAGCAGACCAGAGGTGAGTGCAAGGGCCCTAAAATAGTCAAAACTTAATGGAATTCAACCTTTAATATTTTTGGTTTTGCCTGACCTTTCTCGGCTACAGCATATCAAAATATTTGAGTCTAGCTTGGTTTTGTCATAATTGACCAAAAAAAGCTTGATGTCAACTGTCCAAATACTTTGGCAAACTCTGATAAATTCCCCTCCTTCTAACTGTATTTTCCCCATTCCATTTAAACATTCTCATAAGCGTGGAAACGAGCACACACACATACATACACACACACACACACACACACACAGACACACACAATGAAAGAAAAGCATCTCATCAATTTGTGGTATCAACAAACAACTGAGCACAAATGGAACTACTGAACCATACAAAACATCACATAGTTTCAGTACTGGTTTTACAACGCTTCATTGTGGTGCAAAAAGTGGGAGGAGACACAGTTTTCATGGCATGTCAGATATGTCCACAGCACAGGCGCTTAATACAGTAGGGTGGGGCTCACATATGATTAAAATTTTTTTACAGTCTGTTTACCGTGTTAGCGCACAGATATGTGATGGTCCGAAGCATCGATGTGGTTTCTGCACTTAGGTGACCACCAGCAACAGGACGGGTGGTGCATGAGTTACTATTAAGCGGCGCCGCACGGGACAGGACAGATAGCAAGCCTCACCCCTCCACTGGTACAAAGTCACACACTCACAAAGTTTCTACGACACAGTGCTGCAAAGTTTAACCACTGAGACACAGATATGTTATTTTTTGTCCTCTTAAAAGGCAGAATCTTTGATCTCATGTGCTTTCATGATGTGAATTCCAAAAATATTTAACAAGAAGAAATCTTTATCCCAACATTTCAGCATTCGGTGTGTGCAGTGATCTGTGTGAGGGGATGAATCTCCATTCAATTCAAACCCTTAATATTTTTAACCTCTGCATAAAACAAATGGAAAATATCAAAGATTAGATCAAAACACTAACAGCTACAACATTTACAACAGAATCTGACAAAAAAACAAAACTAAACGGGGCCAAATTCACTGACTGCAGTTGATCAGCGAAGGTCCCAGAGCCCTCTAGCCAGTGTAGCCCTCTTCCCATCGTGCCTTTTTTAAAATTTCCTCCTGTCCATTCCCTCGGCTGCATTCCTTTTTAAACATGCTTTTTTTTCTCTTTTTTTTTTTTTTTTAAATAATGCCAGGACTTCACACAGAAGTACAGCAAGCCAAGACTGACAATATACAAATTATTTCAAGAACACAATCAGAACAAGAGACAGGCATAAGGGTGACATCATCATCACACGTTGTGGTGCTACTAAGATGGTAGTAAGGGCTGGTTAGCAAAGGTCACGACAAATGTGGAGATTGTAAAAGGGAAGGAATGATGAAAGTAGAGTGGCAGAGGTAGGGTGACAGGGAAGGATTTTGGCAAGCATAACCTGAAGTTGCAGAAAGGTTCACTCCCTCAGAAGAGCGACCAAAACAGCATCGAGTCTTAAGTGTCTGTGCAAAAACAGTACAGGCCATCAGAGTTAAGATAAATCATGCTTCACATCAAATACACACACACACAGACACAAACAAAACTAAACTAAAGAAAAGAAACTAAAGAGTTAGATTGAGAGCATCCATGCTTTCAGACCAGGTAGTTTAGAGAGGTGAGGAGCTTTAGACTTTGACCAATGGCGCTGCCTAGTGTTCCAATGCACACAGTGCAGGGCAGACAGATGGAGGCCTTCTGCAACTTCAGGATAAGCTGGCCTGGATGCCGTGTCTAAAGCTCAGGAGAGGCTCCACCTCAAAGGCTGGAGCACAGGGACTTTGTGTGTGTGTGTGCATGCATGTTGCATGTGAATATGTTTGTATTTACAACACGGGACCAAATAAAACGAAAAAAAAAAAAGAGCCAAAAACACCATCACACTCATCTTCAGCTCCCCTACCTACACCTCAGAATTAAACCATGCCTCCCTCCACCCCCTTTCGTCCTATATAAATATCCATTTATACACTATTCTGTTAAATAAAACCCCTCTTGATTAAAAATGATTTTTTCCCAACACAAAATACTTTAAAACAGTATCCCTCATTCAGGAGATAAAACGTTTTTCAGAATACATATTACAAAAAGACAAAATAAAAAAAAAAGGTCCCTTCAGTAACACCTGAACCCCCTTAAAACATCGTGTGCAGACACTCAAATCTGACACTTAAATCTGGTGTTAAATTCTGATATTAGTTGCTCCCGTTCCCATAAACCCCACCCACAAATACCTTACAACTCTAAAACGACTGGATTCAAACAGACGCTCTGAACAGAAATCACTTTTCCCCAGACGTCCTCGCTGCCCCGGTCTCTGTGCGAAGTGTACTTATTTTTCATTTGTTATACATAATTTTGAACATGTTAATACTTTTCCACGCGGCAGACGAACAAAGAGTGGGGAAATGAAGGCCATGGGAGAAAAGGATCGGGACAGCATCACCCCTGTGTTGCCACCAGAAGCATGCACCATCTGCAAAAAGGGGCTGACATCAGCTGGGCCCCAACATCATCTAGCTAGGGTTGGACTGGATTGGTGTTGGTCGGTGTGGTCGGTCATTCAGTCGAGCTTTTAAGATATGCTTTTTTTTTTTAAATTTTTTATTGTTTTTTGGTTTGTGGCTTTTTTTTCTTTCTTTTTTTTTTTAAATTGTAAGGTATGTTTCCCACATTTGTGTTTTCCAAGCAGCCTCTTCCTGGGCAGGATCCAGACACCGCTCCGACCACGGAGAATAAATGCTCCCAATAGCTTTAGACTTCAGGCAAAGCTGGAAAAAGGAGAGCACTGTGGTTAGTAAGTTGTCTCAGGGTTGAGGATGAGAACTAAAGGACACAGAGCTTATGCTTTCCCACTGAGCCTGAGATCTGTGGACTCTTTTAAAAAGCAGGTTAAAAACAAATCTTTTTAAACTATATTTTCTATCTCCTTGTCTTTGTTTTTAGCTATTTTCTGTGATAGTTATCTTGAAAAGCGCCACATAAATAAACTAAGAATATTTTACTGTGTTATGGATCCTTCTCAGCTTCCACAGCTGGTGGACTGAATGCAGTGGGGAACACAGGGCATCCCGTGTAAAAAGCCCCTTAATTTTTCTATTAAACTGACTTGTTTTCACCATTGTCTAAATACAATAAAAGGAATATCACTCTTCTTTTACGCTCATTTACTTATATATATTGCATTACTTATACATATTACAGGGATAACTCAGTAGGTAGAGGGGTCGGCTTCCCTGAGATACCCCCGAGCAAGGTACACTGCTCCCCGGGTCTCCGTACACTGACTGCCCACGGCTTCCCTGAGTGAATGGGTTAAATGCAGAGAGGAATTTCCCCACAGGGAGCAATAAAGTATTATCATTATTATTATATTGATGGACAACATGCTTCATATTGTATGCGACTCAGCTCTTTGCCTAATAACACTCAGTTTACTCAACAACTCTTAATATCTCTGATTACAATGAGTACCTTTAAACTCTGATGGATATCATTAAACTGTCACAGAGGGCTGTTTCTCTAATGTGCCACTAGAGTTTTAGGTGATCTAGCTTTAGCCGATGCTGTTGAAATATTATACACAAAAACAAAAATAATGGAGTATCAGTTGTAGAAGTTGCCTAGTGACAGAAATAAAGTAGTTTGAATGAAAGTTGAATGCTAAAGTGTGTGATAATGTAGATGGGAGATGGACAAAAAGATTTCAGTGCTCTAAGTATTAAAAATTGCAATTTAAATTGATGCTGCACACCAACAATCATTAAAGAACCCAATAACCTGTGCGAAGACATTTTGCAGTCCACATTAATGCTTTTATGCGGCATCGAACTGCTATTGCACCTTTCAGGCTGTTGTATTGAGGTGGTGGCATCACCTTACCTGGGCCTGAGTTCTCAGTTCACTGCAGGGGTGCAGCTGGTGCCCCTGAGCAGTGGAAGTGCACATTGAGCCATTTGGCGTCACGGCGATGCCACACACGAGTCTCCTCAGACTGGCAGGAACGCGGCCGTCCCTGACCGTCGATGTACTGCGTCAGACGAATGTAGGCGATGCAGGCGGCATCCTCGCCGATCAGATGGACATGGGGGTTGAGGATGGTGGTGTGCACCGGTTTGCTGTTTTTACTCAGAACTATGATGGAAAAATGCAAAATGCACTAACTTAATTTGTAAAGGTAGAATCGGCACATTGTAGTGTTTATGGCTTTAATGTCCCAGCTGCATTTATTCCATATATTTTTATTAATTTAATATTTTCTTTAATTAATTGGATTCACCACTTCAAAACACTGATGATCTGCTAGATTTTAGATTGTAAATTGGACAAAAAATGTTGTTATTAATTAAAAGAAAAGAGAAAAAGAGGAAGAAAAGCTTGCAGATTCTACATCTTTAAAAATTAATTGCACTCTTAAATTAGAGGGTAGAGAGATCCAACATGTTTGGTTACATTTGACCATTAAATGAAAACTTTAGTAAATGAACATATCACTGTAGGCTAAACTCTTGTTAGCAAATGCCAACTATATTGCCCCTGTGGATTCAAAGGGCTCAAGAACTGAAGGAAAAATCCACTAAATCGAGTAACTTACGATTCTCAAAGTAGAACTTGTGAAAGTCCATTCCCTCGACCAAGTTTCCGAGGGCCTCCGGTTCAAAAGAAGTTAGTCCTGGATCACAGATTCTCCTGTGAGGAAAAAGCAATCAAGAGAATCCTCATGTAAACAATGACAAAGAGCAAAATCTGCAAATTTGACCAAAAAATAAAAGGAGAAATTCATAGTAATCTACAGCACTGTGAAAAAGTCCTGAGCTGTCTCTCAATTCTTGCTAGGAAAATGAGCTCAATCTTTTACATGTTTAAACATGTACATAAATGCAGCGTATAAGGCAGAAACAGAGTTTGTATAAGCTTGAACAACCTAAAGTCAATATTTGGTATGACCACCTTTACTCTTTAACATAGCCTGAACTTTTATGCAAGCTTTCTTGCAATTTCTCCTGGAATAGTACTCCAGGCATCTTGAAGGAAATTTAGGGCTCTTTGGATGTTGGCTGCCTTTTGTACCGTTCTATGTCAAGGTGATCCCAAACTGCTTCAGTTATGTTGAGGTCCAGGCTCTGGGGAGGCCAATCCATGGCTGATAGTGCTCCATAGTGTGTTTTCTATTCAGGTATGCTTTTACTGCACTGACAGTGCAAATGAAGCTGTTGCCAATCAGATACTTTCCCGATGGTAATACATGGTAGATCAGACTCTGATGGCCTCACTATTGAACCTCTTTCCTAACTACCTCCATTCATTCTGATGACAAGTTGAACCAAAAATATCAAATTTGGATTCATAATGCCATAAAAGCTGTTGGCACTGACTTTTAGCCCAGTTCTTGTGAAATTTGGCATTCAGCAGCCTTTTCTTCCAATTTCTCTAAGGTAAGAATGGCTTCTTACAGCCATCCTTTCATTTAAACCATTACAGATGAGGCATCTCTCAGGTTCTGTGTCAGGTCTTTCAAATACTGTTCATCTCTTGTAGATACATTTTTAAGTTTGCACTTCTTGCCTTTGTCCAACACTCATCAATCTTTTATAGACACACTGCACACCCTTCTGAGATGCAACACATTTGCAGCAAATAGCTCTTTTTTTATTCTTGTGTAACTAACACAAGTTTTCATTTGGTTCTCTGCTAAGTTGTCTGTGTAGACACTTCATATGTGAATGATTCACAAGTGAGTGTTAAGTGGCTTAATACAGCAAGGAACTCCCCCCCCCCCCAAAAAAAAACAAAAAAAACCATTCCTTTCAAGATGGTCACATACTGGACTGTAAACAGCATCTAAGCTTTGAAAGACCTCGAGACAGCCTGGAGAACTATTGTTCAATTAGTGGTACTAGCTCAAAACGTTAGCACAGAGCTGTAAGAGCACTTGAACACTGATGACACACAAAATTCTATTGATTTCTATATATAAACTTACGTGTAAGCCTCAAAATCGCCATTGTTGATGGCTTCAATCAGCTGTTCAGTCATCTTTATTATCTCCTGTTTACGAGCTGCAAGCAGAGAGAGGAGGAGGAGGTGGGAAGAGGAGGGCGGGCACACAAGAGGTCACAGATTGTCAGGGATCATTTGGAGGCTGAACATGCACATCCCACACCGCATGCTTTCCCTCAACTTACTGCCTGACATTTGAAATAAGCTCTACACACGGGAACACCGCCTCTGGTATAAATGACAGTGACATTTAAGGTCACCCAAACACATCACACACTTCAATACTGAACACAGAATCAAAAGTATTTGAAGCTGTATGCAATGTTCAACAGGCCACTGAACCCTGAAATCTCTAAAACAAACATGTAAGCTTACTTCTCTTGACTGAAGGAATTCCAAAAATATTTCACAAACAAAACCGATCATTTACTACAGTTTTTGAATTTGAGAGCACCAAAAAATACTGCAGGAGAAGGTTAATCATCGTCAAAAACACCAGTTATTAAACTGAATCTGTAGCAGAGTTGATCAAAAAGCCACTAACTCCATGTACGCACTCACAGCGTAACCAGCAGAGATTTTCACACACCAGACTTTATGGATTCTCATGTTGTAAATGACATCAGCTAACATGCAGCAGCTAAGCCAGAACGTCCAGCAAAACTCAGACCTGCATGTCCATAAAGTCTTCTGTCAACAAATGACGCACAGTTTGAACAAAAGGCTTTCGGAGCCTTTGCACAAACACACCAAAACCTGCCTGTCACTTACTCTGCTGCAGGTTGCTGCTGCCTGTGGGGGGTGAAAGAGTGAACTCTGGTGCAGGACACGAGCTCTGAGCTGGGCTGGGCTGAGCTACAGGAACACTGGGGCTGCTAACAGCCTCCTGCAGGGGAGCAGCTGCAGGTAGATACAGTCATCCCGGTAAAATAAGGTTATATACATGACTTTGCAATATATGAAATAGTGGGTTGAAGAAGTTGGATACAGATATAGTGCAGAAGGGAAGCAGTAAACTGCAGTTATATTAGAGCGCCAGTAGATGGCAGCACAGTAGGGCTGGAAATGGTACAAGCGCCGGTGATGGCTCGAAGAGCTAAAATTCCTATTCATGTGTCGCTGTTTTACCACCATAATGTCTTGTGTTGCTTGTTTTATTTTGGTCTTGGAATATTGTTGTCTGGTGCGACAGGAAAAGGCCAGAAAGGTCAGAGCTGAGAGGCAAATCGGGTGAACTGCAGCTGACTTACAGGTGAGTGGTGGGCACTGAGGAGACGGGGTCTGCGCCTGCTCCTCAATAGTGCTGGACTGTGTTAACCCTGCACTTTCTGTACTGGTAGAGTCACTGGTGGCCGCTGCTCTCATCACAGGACACACATACAAACAAACATACAGAAACATGCTGATTGGCTGGCCACAGGATGTTCCTAAAATCTGAGAGGAACTCATCATTTGTCCATCCATTAATCCACCTTAAACTCACTGGATGCCAGTGTCAATCACATCTTTGAAAGGTATGCAATTTTAAGCCTCACGTAAACCAAAGGAAATCAGCAAATCATCAAGTTTATTGAATGCTATACTGCAAAATGACGTCTCTATAAGCTGGCTAAATGTTTTGGCACTACAAGCTATTGCTGCGCGTATTATCACACAACGCAAGATAAAAAGAGTGACACAAAGAGCTGATCTGCAACATAGAAACCAGCTGCACAAACCAGAAACTACAAAGAAACACAAGCTGGACATGACACGCGCGCTACACTTGTGCTCTGAAGTGAGCGCGCTTTCAGCATTAAGACACAGCAGCCTGATGTCTAATTTCAGAGATTAAGTTTGAAATGAGAAAGATCACACACAACACAACCTTCAACAACTGAATTCATTACTGGCCTCAAATGTGCAGCAAATACAAGTCCAGGACAAAATGGCATAAGATTCTGCAGCAACGGTTTAATTACAGTTGGTTTTAGGAGACTGCAGCACAACGAAGTTTAAAGTGAAGAGTTTTAGTTCATCGTGTTGCAGAAGATTGGAAATCTGAACACAATCTGCTTGATATATCTTATTTGTTCTTTATCTTTAAGGCCTTTCCTGTTTTCTTGTGTTTTGTGTTAGACACAAGCTTTTCTTACTGTTCACTTGAAGCACTTTTACGATACGATTTTACGATAGTCACACATCACTTTATTCTACGCATTTATATCTATACTCTATTCACAACTCCAGCCAATTTAATATGCATGTCTTTGTCCGGATTACCAGATGGAAACACAGCAAGAGCCCAGAGATTCAACCCCAGAATGTTCTTGCTGTGAAGGGATGGTGCAAACCACTGCGCACAACCTGAAGATTTAACATCCAGAGTAGACAAAAGAGCTAACACTAATCAAGCAGATTCTTTCATCCAACAAATTATAAAAGCATTCAAACTCAGAGAAAGACAATAGAGACACGATAAACAAAGGCGTCTTGATTGCATGTTAGTAATGATGCTTTTTAAGATCAAGTGGTAGTAAATCCATGAACGTCGCCTTAAGTAACAGGATTAACTCCTTTCTAGGAAGCTGCAGGTAGCTCTGTGCTACTTCATTCAACTGAGAAACCTTAAAAGGTCATCCCTGAGGCTGAAGATGGCTTAATTAAAGGCTTAAGTGGTGTTTGATGGCAGCATACACACACTCACACAAACAACAATCGAAATGAGGCAAAGATACCGTCACGTGGAACACACAACAGTAAGCTTTGGAGGTGTCATTACCAAGGGATCCTTTGTTTGGACTTATTCAGATGATGATGTAATTACTGTAAGAGCAGAATACTCCTGTTCTCTACACACAGCAGTGTTTACTCTCAGTCATTCTTTCTAATCCCTGCCGCAGATCCATGAGGTACCGCTCACCAAAGCCATGGCTTTCACTTTCTAATACAACTGTGATTAAAAGTCACAACGGGCAGAACTTTAAAGTGATTACAGCATCTTTCAAAACATTTGCAGATAATCCTCCAGTAAAGACAAAAAAATTACTTTGAAGTAATAAACGTTCATTTCATTTGTTGTTTGTAGAACAATCTATCCCAAAAAAATGGTAGGACTGCAAACCTTTATCCTGCTTTGATATTTAACTTTCTTATAGCTCAGTCACTTAAGTAAAAATATGAACCTTGCAACTAAGAAGAAAAAAAAAAGATGGTTCATTGCACTGAATTTTATTTGGCAACTGATTACCCGTATGATTGCACAGGTCACCTGGTGGGATGCTTCTGACTCGACTGCAATCCTTCTCAGGACACATTAGTAAATGTTTGTATATAATTTCCATCTGATTCACAAACAAACATTGTCATCAATGACCACAACTCGTCTGCTGCATGGCTTTTTACAGCAAGGACCCAAATCAAATGGTTGTATTCTGGTTATAATGCTTTATAAAAGCAAGGTTGCAGTTAAATATCTGTTCTGGAGCAATACATCTCTCTTTATGGAGAAATCTTCTGAGTATAAGTAGTTAATGTGAATTTCTGTGTGTAGGAAGCAACGGATTTGTGCCGATTTCTCACAGTTAACTCCCATATCATCACAAGCAGACTGCATTTAATTGTCAACCTGACATTATTCAATCAGGACTGACTCCTTTGTCATTTCATTGCCGTTCTGATACACTAAAGTTCACACACCTGGTCCCCGTCTTATAGCATCTATTTCAACGCCAACAAGATCACAAGTTCACATGCTTGCAATATTTTTGGTCATTTTCCCTAGCGTGAGTGCAGCATTGAGGACAAGGCTCACCCATTAGGCCCTCCTACAGGAATTAGTCGAGACAACAGAAAAAGCATATTATCTGGCATAGCAGTACTGTTTAAGTCAGTCAACATGCACAGCACAGCGTTCAGACGTAGCGTTTCTTTCCTGCAATGCTCCTCCAACTCCAAAACGTACTGACTATCCCAGCCTGAAGTGCTCTGACGGAAGCTCTTTGTAGTGGAAAAGCAGAGTTGACAGATTCCTGAAAGCTCTACCTAGAGGACAT
This sequence comes from Neolamprologus brichardi, assembly GCF_056152115.1. NCBI lineage: Eukaryota > Metazoa > Chordata > Actinopteri > Cichliformes > Cichlidae > Neolamprologus > Neolamprologus brichardi. The sequence goes on along the minus strand of NC_142116.1, from coordinate 8,803,767 downwards.
GCATCACCTTAACATAAAGCGAGGAAATAAATATTTTGTCTTTTTTTTTTAATCTATCTGATCTGGATTGGATGCAAAGTGAACCAATGCATGCAGAGTAGGTGAAAGTTGGACAAGTACCTTTCCTACCTTTCATCTCCTCCTCTTCTATGTTATTACAGCTCTCAGTGGAGCCCTGTCAAACACAAAGGGGTGAGACAAAAAGAGAGGTGGATGGAGAGAGGAGGAGTGGGTGGAAGAGGAAAAAGTTGGATAAGGGAGAGGTGGACAATCATCTTTTAATTTGTAGCTGAGACAGGTTTGGGATGCTCTAGACGCCTATAAAAACACAGAGACAACCTGATGGACAGATGGACGGGTACATGACTCCCTCCCAGGAGCACAAACCAGCCAGAACAGCAGCGAAGAGAAGCGCAGAGAGCCACACGTTACGGCAACGTGTGGGAGCAGTTTAAAATGAATTTTTAACAGGAAGGTGTGTGTGAGAGAAGATTAGTGCAGAACCGCTTCTCGAGAGGAAACATGCCCATGTGGCAACGTGAGAAAAGTTTCAGTGTACAGGAAATAGTGCAACACCATCAGCATTTGAATATGTAGTGACACTGATATTTAACAAACGTGTGTGCACCAACACAACAGTGAAAGCTGTGCACTTGGTTCCTGTTTTAATAAAGAGTCTGTTTGTGCTGCTTTTAAAGACAGTGCGTGTAGGATTTTCTCTTTCACATAAAGAGTAGTAGTAGGGTACCATGAGTATTTGCAAGTTTGGAAAAGGCAATGAAAAGTTTGTAGTCTGTATATATCAGGTCCTCTGAGGGGAAAAAACCTGAGGATCAATTAAACCATCTCAAAGGGAAGCAGATTGAAAGTAATTTAAAAAAAAAAAACTATGAAAATATCAAAGGTTGTATTCCTGTGTTCTTACATAAGCAGACTATCACCTTAAACATGAAGTGTATAATTATTTTAATGGTGGTGTATGCAGAAATATTAGAGAAAATCCTCCACGAGTGTTAGTAGTAGTGGCTGGTGGCTTGAGGCTGGAGTAGAAGCAGCTTACCTTGGTGCCGTCTGCTGGGTTGTGTACAACAGTTGTCTGGGCTTCCTGGGGGGAGGTAGGAGACACTTTACCATGCAGGGAGTATATGATAGGGAGGGGGTGGGCACCAGCAAAAGATGCCAGGGAATATCATGACGACAGACGCATGAGGGCACACCAAAACAAAGCACAGTGCAGAGGCTGTGGAACATTTATGGTAATAAAAATCCATGATTGTTGATGTCAAGGCGCTCAGTATCAGTCTGTTTCCCCATTCACCAGCACTGTGGCCTACAGGACTGTTTTAGAACCTCCGAAATGGATGAAAACAGCCATGAACACAGCTATACACATATCCACCACCAGCCAAGGCCGTGACTGAGGAGGAGGGGTTTGCAATTTGTAAACCATATTAAAAAAACCTACACATAGCTAGAGTGACTTTAAAGCTAAGCTAGTAAATGGATAACTACTAGATAATCTTTCACATCTCAACCCTCCATCCCATGTGGGCTGAAGACTGGTTTAATGGTGAATTGTGTTTGTGCAACAACTCCTCATCCCCAGCCTTGACCCTGTGACATAAACATTTAGCACAAAGCAATTCAAGAGCTCAAGTACTGGACAGTTTGGAAAACAAACCCACGGTATCCTGGTTTAGTCAGTCAGGAGCACTTGCATGATCTCCACCAACCCTGGACCCAACTTTTAGAAGATGCAGCCCCTTCAGTGACATATGGGATTATGCAGAATTTAAAGTATTACAAGTAACGGCAGCGAGACGACAGTCCCAGGTTGTAAACTCTTATGGGGACTGGTCCAGTTGCTGGGAAGGCAGTCTGGGCTCTATAAGAATCAAATATATAGATATATATATATAAAATGCATGCATTCTTGCAGATTAAAATAAAAATACTGATGCTGTTATGTTTGTGTGGTAAATGTCGTATACTGTATATAAATGATGGAAGCCTTTTATAAAGCTTTAAACTGAGGATTTTGACTGTTGCTATCTTCTGTGTGAGGGCTGGCTCTGACAAGAAAAGGCAAGCTAAGGTAGGATAAGTTTATCTTCCCTCATCCTTCTTTTTGACATTATTTGGGACTAAATTTAGCAAAAAGTTCTTATTTGTTTTAATGTAATCTTTATTTTTACAAGTAATCCCACTGACATTCAGACAAGCATGACAAAATTACAACAATAAAATACCAAAACTTTTTTTTACTATGTTATATTCAACGAGACTAAAATCTAGCAATCAAGACTGGAAATATCTTGTTAAAGAAAACAAACAGTATCAAAAGACATTTTGAATTTATAGAGAAAGTTAATTACTGGAAACATTCTTAAGTCTTCAAAACACCTATTTGTGCTAGATTTTGTTACTTAGATGTTTTGGTTTACAGTCTTATGCTAGGCTTAAGACATGATAGGCAGGATATTTATTTATTTCCCACTAATGCAATGGACCATTTCTGATCATTTTAGGGTTTTCTTTTTTTAATTCAAGTAGCCAGATCAAACTATCAGGAGACAGAAAGTTTTTGTATTAATTAGAAATGAAGTACACATTAAGTGCACATTTCTTTGTCGTGTGCTATGTTGCCATTGTTTCCATTTAACCAACCTGAGACAAACATCGTGCAAACTCTTGTATGTTGTATAAATGACTCAATCCCACAAACACAGGGGCTGCATCCTCTTGCAAAAAATATGGCTTGTTTTTCATTTGTCAACTCAGGCTGCTGTTTTACCCAGAAGCCCCCATCATTTACCATTCAGAAATTGAAGAGCAATTTGTGAAAGGTCATCTTTTGATGTAGAGGCAATAACCTCCACTTCAAAGGCAAAGCATCAACAAAGCTCTGGTGACATAGTTGAACACACAAAGGAGTCACGAGGATGTGGTTGAGCAGAACTTGATTGAAGTGTCTGCTGTTGTACTGGAAAATGAAAGTCATTTGTCTACCTGTCAGGCACCGGGTAAATATATGAAGGTGTGTCCACGGAGGTATGGGTAAAACACAAGCCAGGAGAGACAAACTCAAAGGGGCAAGCCAGTCATTTAATTTTAAAGTCATCAAATTCACCGCCAAGATCACAGTTTGTGTTCGAAACGGAAGCAGAGAGGCAGACAATGATCGATGAGACAGAGGACAAGGAAAAGGTTTTACTTAACATGGGAAGCGACAAAAAGATTATGAGGGGATAGAACTAAACGATAAGAAGATGGGAAACAATGAAATGATGCTATTAAAAGCAAAGAAACCAAATAGAGATGAGGTACCATTGGTGCTGAAGATGACATGCTGCTGTCTTTGGTGCTGCTGCTGCTTACTACACTGTTTTTACTGTTGTTTCCCTGCGACTGGGGCAAAGAAACACAACACAAAGTGACTCCCACTCCTCCCACTAAACCATGAACCAAGCTATGGGAATCATAGGTGGAATATAGGAATGGAGCCATTACACGGACTATACGCTGCACAGTCAGGGCAAGAGCTGTATGTGCAGATGTTAAACTTAATAACTGCACCTTCCTATCTTTGCATTTTAAAGGGCAGGTGCAATCATCAGTATTTCTGCTCTGCATGTAGTTTTAACGATTCTTTTCATGATCAAGAACTCATAGATACAAAGTAACCAAAACAAAAATCTTTTTATGCCTTTAATAAAATTGTGAATTGTTAACAGAAAAGTGCATTTTAACAATAAGCATATATTAAGGGTGAATGACTTATTCTTTTCCCCAGCACTTAAAAAAATGTGAATCATTTGCTGAGATAGAAAGAGAAATCAGTCTGTATCTAAAGCGAGCTCAGCAGTCCAGGTCTGTGCATGCAGTGAAAGGCCTTGGGTAGCAGGTTTTTCTCTATTGTGTGAACGCATGCAACAGATATGTGGTTTAAGCCGTTTTTCCCCTTCATTAGCTCACGCAAAGATAACAGTAAAGCCTATTTTACACGCAAAACTACTTAAAGGATCATCTTGAACAGATCCTATTTATGGCTTTGAGTTTTAAAAAGTGAAATCTGTCTAAACCTTTTTCAAATGTTGGCTGCTAATTTAAAAAAATACTCACAGCAACATTTACATTTTAATTTTAAAGAAAACAAAATACAGCGGCCAACGATACCCCCTCAGCCTCCTAGTGAATACACGTGTTTTATCAATTTGAAAATCATACATTGCCTTGTTCTCAAGTTATTACATGGCATTAAGGTCGAGGTCACAACTTTTTTTAGTAAATACACCTACTGTGGGAATTTAAGCTGCTGTGTTTTTTCCATTCTGGAGTTATTGCATTCAGAAACTTTGGTCTCTATGGTCCTGCCCGCCTGGCAGGATGACGATAATACAACATCAGACTTTTACAGCTGAAGGAAGGAAGGTTTAACTTGAAAAAATATGTTCTGAATTCATATTTCTGTTTAGCTATGATATAGATTGTACAAAATGTAATTAAAATGACATTGGCTGCACTCTTGGAGAATCTACTAATATAATTAAAGTCATGAAGTGCAATCCAAGGTAGGAGACACATTTACAAGGTGTTTCTTACTTCACTGTGGTGATTTGTGCAAGCCATAAAGAAACGTTCTGCAAAACTCGCCAAAAATTAGCTTTTGTAAGCAAAAACAAAACAAAAAACAAAACAACCAGGTACAGTAAAAAATTATTCAGCAGGCAGAGAGGGTATGACAAAAAGATGGCGTTGATTGCATTATGGAAAATGTAGGATCTATGTGTTTAGAGAGCTTAAAAACCATAAGGACTACACGTTTGGATATTTCTGTCTTGCTTATGAGTTAACATAATTTTTCACTCACTTGCTCCTAAAAGCTGTAGTAATGTTTCCGCTGGATGACTAAGATATAGGTTATGTTACAGCTGCAGACTGAGGCTGGAATGTATGATGTGAACAAGAGAACACTGTTTCAGCTGGACTCTCCTTTTGGCCTCGAGCTAACTCGAGGGAAAGGGGAATACAAATATTCCCACAGGAAAGTTGAGAGGTGTGGACGAATGGATTACGTCAGTGAAAGATTAAGGCCAAAGTGCTGGGAGTTTTTAGCTGTTTTTCTGCAACTCTCAGAAGAGCAAATTACCCCAGTGTGACTTTAAACAGTATTTTTGGCAGTCTCTGAGGCCTACTAGGAACAACTTCTAACAGAATAACTAATGTGCAATGCTGACACCATCAACAAGGCAGATTACAGATTTGACATCTTTTACTGCATTTCAGGGCTGGAGGAGAAACATTTCTCATGAATAAGAAACATTTAACTTTCAAGAAGTTCAAATATAAAAAATATACTTCCATAACATGACTTGCAATCATGACAGCATTGTGGAGCCACTTTGTTTGGACCTAACTGATCAAGGTCATGAGCCGACATGTAGCCTTGTTCCTCTTTCTAAAAAAAACCCATATCTGTTAACTTGGTGAATCTGAGCACTTCAGTGCTATTAAAACAACTTGAGCAGAATTTGGAATAGAAAAGCACAGAAACACAAACATGAGGTCCTTTTAAGATTATTCCCCCCCAAGCCTCCTCAAAAAGGCTGTTTACCAGAATCAAAATATTCAGAACAGCATGTTATTAATGTCTGAAAATGCTAATTAGGCCTCAAACCGAGATATTTCTTAGTGCAACCTGAAATCTTGAACCTCAGTTTCCATCTACAAAAATAAACAAAACTGTGTAGTACTTTTCTTTTAATAAAGTTTTCTGTTCTTTTGAAAGGGTGACGTCTTTTGGGAGAGATGAGGATAAACTGGACTTTGTATTTAAAGCAGCTAAGGCAATTATTTTGGTATGTTTTCCGCAGATATGCAAACCTACCACTAATAAATGTACACTATTACCTAGTTTTGTATCACTTTTACTTTGAGAGAAATGTAGTGAGGGAAAAATGTAACCATCCAAACAGATCAACAGAAAAATAAGAAAACAATCTTTTTACTTGATTATTTTATATTCAGAATTTAGAAGCTCAGACTTTCTCTAGCTCATATCGGAGAAATTATCTGCAGGTGACAAAGACAGCTGTTTTATTTACGGTAAAAAGGGGAAAGAAGAATTCACTTAAATGAAACATAATGACGGTACGATAAACATGCAACAACTGAAAAAAAGAAAAATGGTGGCATCTTGAGATTAGCAGGGATTCAGTTGTCCCACGGTGATGGTCAGGTATGAAGCGAAAATGCAGATCCATGGGTAAATGAGTTGCACATCAGAAGGGGGTAACTGGATAGTGAAGCGCGTGTGTGTGTGTATTATTTCTTTAAATGGTTTTGGTGGCGCTTCCAGAGGAAGGGAATGCAGGGATGTTGCATGAATTTGGAAAAATCCAACAAAAATTGCCATAAACGACCCCTAAAGCATCTCTGCACAAAAGGAAAAAAAATGAAACAGAGAGGGTAAAGGGAGAGCTGGAGGGGCAAAGACTCGCAAAGAAGACGGACAAAAAAAAAAGTAAAAAATAAAAAAAAAAATGAACAAAAACGACAGAGCCGATCTCACCATCAAACAAACACTTGAGCTGGACTTCCTTTTCTGACAGACAGCAATGGAAAAGAGGAGGGAAAAAAATAAGGATTCATCGGGAACTAATCAAAAAAAGACAAAAAAGTGAAGCTGCCAGATTGATCCCAGAAAGATAGTAAAAAACAAAACAGCTGCACAAGCTTACACAGGAATAAAGATGAGATAAAGGGATTCAGAAAAATTGGAATCAGCTGCAAATAAAAAGGGGGGTTAAAAAAAATGTATTTTATTGGTGTTCAATAACTGGTTGTGCATTTTCTAATGTTTAAGGGTTTAGTTACTGTTTAAGTTACTGTATGTAATGGGAGTTTTGTTTTGCCCTTGGTGAGTACGGCAGTTCATTGCATGCACTGACGCTGACTGTTGATCAAAATAAAAATCGCTGTGAGTCAAAGAAAAACGGCTGGTTAAAAACACCATTTTAAAAGCTTTTTAATCTTTAGGTAAGCTCGTTAGATCTACTTTAATCTCAATGTGAGTTAACTGATTTCTTATGAACATAAGTTCATTTCTAAAATAAATCCTATCCCCTAAGTCACAAAAATCTTTAAAATACATTAAACAGACTTTAGAAAAAAGACCATGTTGCACCAGAGCACAGAGGTGATCTAATTGATCGTGTTCCATCATATCACAGTTAAAAATGGTCTCAGACAGTAATTAGGGGGACAGACCAAAAAGGAGATAAAAGATAAGGAGAGTAAGTTAAGTACATAAGTCCCATCAAGAAAACCCTCATGGGTCAGAGAGCTTACCTTTACACCGTCCGACTTTTTGTTTAGTAAGGTTTTACACGCTGAAAGAAAGTGAGAAAAGATGATGAGGACGCAGTTTAAGGGGGACAGCTGTCCAATCAACAGAAGAGCTGAAATCACTCAGTCAGCACAACAAAAGACGGCCTAAGAGTTTATCAGGTTTGACAAAACTGACTTCACATTGATATTTCTAACAGCAGAGCTGTTGTATGATGGACGATCCCATCAAAAAGTTTACTTTATGAACCACTGTGGATAAACAGGGAATTAAAGAGACTTCAGTAGTGATGATACAGACAAAGCAAAATGATAACGTGAAAATCAAAAACATAACTTGTTGGCAAAATTGAAATCATTCAATCAAAACAGACACATCGACGTAGCCCCATTCATAATTATTTTTCATTATAATGTACACTACAGTGACTATGCAGATTGTTTTGCCCAGTAACGTGCAAGTTCCGCATTTTATTTCCACTGCATTGTTACAGTTTTTACACCAAGATTGTAAAAATTATTTCGTTAAAAAATTAAATGTCAGAAATTCACAACTATTGCATGAAGAATCCAAATTCTAAAACAGTAAAATCATTAAAAAATTAATACAGGGAAACAATTAAATTCAAAAAAGGTGATTCTGACTGTGAGAGCAGGTCAGCATTACGAGTTCCTAGCAAAACCACATGTTAATTTTCTGAGCTTTAAAGCTCATTTTAAATTTGGTTTCATTTGTTTATGGTACTGTGTGGATTTCTGGCTCAACCATAATTTTGGCTCCAATAATCCTCTAAACTGTCAAAATGTTAAACAATAAACACTTTTTGTTCACTTTCCACAATGATAACATCAGTTTCAGCTCAGTTCATAACACTTCTAATATTTCATATATCCTGCTCTGGTGTTTGATTTTATTCGTCTGCTTTCAGGGGGCAAATAAGAATTAATACATGACTAAGCTTATGAATGAGTAAAAGAGATATTTTTTTTAATCTTTACCTTGTTTTTGTTGAAATAAGGAAAATATACTTTTATGTTTAATGTCAATTACAGAACTGCTGATAATTTATTTAATAAGATCGCTTTGGCCACGTCAAACGCCACCTTCATCCCTATAATGTAGTTTATGTTAGGAGGCATGTATGTGAACCTGAAAACCTGACCAGACAGTTTTAACAACACACAAATGACACCACTCCACCTGACAAAAAGGAAATGTAATAAAACACATGCATTAACACACAAACACTGACTAAAAATAAACATTTTACCAACAATCATTTGTATTTGAGCCATGTTCCAATGATTCACCCTTACCTTCCATTCAAAAAGAAGGAAGGATGGCAATGAAAAAGGTAAGAGAACAGTAATGTATTTAATATCTGCATCTTAACATCTGAACTGAAAGATGACAACTGCAGGCAACACCTGTCAGGCTGTTACTGCGCGTTAAAAGGCATTCTTTAATCATTTTCACAGAGGTGATGGTTCATGCAGTCATCAAAATGTCTGGCATGCAACATCAACTTCAAAGTCTTCCCCATAAAAGAAGCTGAGTGGTGCACTCTCAGCAGAAACCTTTAACTTCAGGATGTCATCTGTACAAATTCAAGTCTGATTTCTTCACTGTAACACTGTACGTGACAACACTGCGTCTTGTTAAGTGAAGAAATTTGACAGTTGGAATTGAGCAAAAAAGGGAAAGTCATTAACATTTTATCAGCAAAGCATCCTCTTGTTAATCAGACTGTTTTTTCCTGTATGACCAGCCTTTAAAGGGGACCCATTACACTTTTCCTTATTTTCTGTTACTTACATAATGTTGCAAGGGTTCTTATGAAACGTGGCACATCACTTGTATCATCAGCGAATGTACAAGTGAGCTCTAAGCACTCAGTTTTAAATTTGGTTTTGCATGATCTCAAAGATTGTAGATAATTCATATTACAGTAATGTCTACTTTTGAATACAGCAGCCACGCCTACCTGCTGTTCAAACTCCTGTTTGTGAGGTGCAGCCAATCAGAGGAAAGCAGTGTTAAAGCTGCTAGCTTCAGTCAAATGATGAACTAAGTGTCCTCTGTATAAGGTTAAGGAACTTTTAACTATCAATTCCAAAAATAAAAATATACAGCTGAAAGAAAAGCTTAATAAGTCCTCTTTAAGCAAGCAGCCATCGCTGTCATATGACCCACACATGTTAAAGGTTCAGTATGCTTCAAACAAACTAATTAGTTTGAGCATGCCTGAAAACAAAGCTGTCCTGAATCATCACCCTCGGAGGTAGAGCTAAAGGTTTGCCACTGGAGAACAAGATGTAATCTCTTAAATAATGTAAAGGTTTATTGGGAGTTAAGGGAGATTTTAACTAAATGAAAAATCATTAGCTGCAAATGTGATCTGTCTTAGTTAAAAAATATCAGTAATGTGAAACCACAAACCAAAGCCATCCATGTGCTGATACCCCCCTAAGCGATATCACTGTGTTTGTGTTAATATATATCTGCATAATGATGACCTGATAACGGCATAAGCACTTTGTTTGAAGCAAACTGTTTTTTTCCCCTTTTTAGTTGTATTTGCTCAAACAAAAACAAGAGCAGGCAGGAGAGAGGAGACAAAGAAAATAGTTAACACAGGACACTTTGCATTCTGTTTATCCAGCTTCCCATGCAGGTTGGCAAACTGCACTGTACGCTCATAAACATGCTTGGCTGGCTGTTGGCGCCAGAGCCATGCCAAGGGAAGGTTGCAGCGAGCACAGGCAGGCATCGACTGGGCATCAGTACTGTGGATCCAGATCAATTTGAAGAAGGCAAAGGTGCAAGAGTTCCAAGTTAAATACTGGAATTTCTGTTCATATTGGTAATATAAATGGCGATGCAGCAGAGAAAAACAACCTGTGATATTTGTGCTAATGCAAAGATATATAACCTGAGCTTTGCTTGGTGACAGCTGGGGTAGTTGGAAGGTCAGAGGGTCATGCTGGGTGTCATTTAAATGGCTGTTGTGTTCGACACAGGAAATTAAATATCCAGTCCTTGAGAGGAGGTCTGTTTATTAGACCATTAGGAAGCCCAGGAGTACTGAAAGGTCAGTAGCTGAGCTTCATCTGTGGCTTTTATTTATATGTTTGTATGTGACTATAAGATGCCCCAGTGCAGTGATGACCACATAAACGTGATCCATCAGTGTGCAGGCAGCAGGTGGTTGTGGTGGTGGTGGGAGGGGAGGGTTCAAGCAGCCCAGGCCACATGCCAAAAACCTCAGCACGAAGCTGGCAGTGCCCGACTCCAACACCCCCTCTAGCAAACGTACCTTCCTGAGCCATTGCGGCCGTGCTGGTGGTAGCGGCAGGACTGGTGTGCTGCCGTCCCACTATTAGACAAAGAGGAATTCAGTGCACCACTGGGAGAGAGCCCCACTAAACCATGAAAGTCTCCTTCTTCTTTTTTCTTTAATAACTTTTTGTGCTTCCAAGAGACCTGCTTAGTGTTTTTGACATTTTAATTTAATCAATGAAATGATGTAATACCAAACTCCATTTTTATTAGGATGAAGTGAAGCAACAGATGGGAAAATCTTATCAGAAATAAAATGTCTGAGCCCCAACTTACTGATTTTACTTCTTTGTTTATTCTACAGTGAATAAACAAGCCTAGGCTTACGAACAAAGCATTTCAGAGGTCTGGCTGGTCTGCTTATTTCAGTCTGGATCGGTCTTAGCCTTTACAAAGTGGATGGACATAATCCAATGGAGCTGCTTTGCTTACATGAAGGCATATAAACACAGGGCCGATAGCATTAGTGCATTAGCTTGCTAGTCCATTGTCCAGCCCGCAAATAGGTTGTTCAATCAAAAGTGCACTGTGATCAAACTGCTTATGAGGATGAAATCCAAGCCAAACCCCTGAAGTGCAAAATCAAATCCAATCGGTGTGGCTAAGGGAAGAAGACGGTAGACTGGAGATACAGTAGCAGAACAACAGTGACATGTATCACTTGGCTTCTATGAGAGATAGGATCTGTAAAGAAGTGCGCTCCTACTGAGTGTTGACAATTTTAAACTAACTACAAAAGCTCACCTGAAAAGTTCCTGGACACGAGCATCGTAGTGAGGATAGCTCCCTAGAGTCAAGGCAAATAATATACAAGATTATAAGCATACGCTAGTGAGTTATGTGTATGTTTAACTGTGTTCGTGCTTACTTTAAGCTTCCTTCTGGCATTGAACTTGCGCAGACATTCCACAGTCTCTTGACGGTGCATCATGGAGGCCACAGTGGATCGTTGCTTTAAGTAAAGAGGAAAGGGCAACATTAAGTATATCACTGCTACACCATCAATGCCACTTTTTTAATAACTCGTCCATTTTTACACTGGTAAGACCTAAAGTTAGGGGTGCTGCCATATTGGGCAGACAGGTATTCTTACACAGGCAGATGTACCCAGTCACTGTCTGCTAGGCCTCACCGGTGCTATTCTGAACAAGACCTTTTAATTATATCTGTGCTTTTGGAATATTTTACCGCTTATCGCATAGTTACCACCTGGTAACCACCGGTTATCAGATAAAAATGTGTATTACCAGTTGGCAGTTGGTTGTGGGAGGCTGCTTGCTATCTTTTTAAAGAAACCGGTGGCAAAGTGAGTCACAAAGAGGGTGCTGCACTAATAATCTCCTTGTGATAGCTTTGGTCACTAGCAGATTTCCATGGTCACCCAGCAGAGGATGCCTGCTTGTCTGCAAACACCTGCCAACTACTCTGTAATGAAACTGGAAATGGGGACAGTTTCCCAACAAAGTAAAAGCCGCACCTTTTAAAACATAATGGTTTCAGCAGTAAGGCACAACATTTACTCTGAAGGCAAATGTTCTCCATTTTCAGTATGCGTAGCAATTTAAGTTTCAATACCAAGTCAGTTGTTGAGTGTTTGCGTACAAGTCGGCAACTTCCACGCAAACTACTGGTGACTTTGAAAATCCACCTGCGAAAAAAGCAATTACAAGGAGGTTTTTGATGAAGCACCCTCTTTGCCAGCAACCATTTGCCAATCAGTAGGGAAATGCACACTTTTCCTTAGCAACTGGTCTCTGTGACTGAGGCCAAACCGATCTTAGCTGGTAACTTAGCACTCCACCCTTTGAAAAGATGTCTTTGAAAAGATAAAAACCCATGAACATTAAAATACAAGAGAAAGGGACCGTGACTCCAAAGGTGCATTCTGGTAAGAAACATTTAATCACCATTTTGAGGCTATGACAATAATGGCATTGTGTACAACTGCAACAATGAATTCTTTTTAATGCTCTACAGCTCTGATATGCTCCCCTGAGTAGCTTTTCATCAACAGGCAGGAGCAGCTCATGTGTATTCCAACTCCTCTGTGATACCAAACAGAATGAAAAAGCCTGCTTTTTCAGGGACTTATAAATGAAAACTTTTAGAAGTGGGAGCTGTAAGATAAGCCTACGGGGCTCTTACATTATCTAGGCGACTCCTTACTCAACTCCTTAACAATAAAAATGGAAATTATTGTCCTTTTGCTTTATCTGATAACAAACTACATTTATGCTGTTAAATTGTTATTGGTGTTAAAATTATGACTTATGACTTTACAGGTCTTTTCCTTAAATGTGTGTCTTGTCCAAATGTGAGACAAATAAACCCAAACTTTTATGTCTCAACCTACAAAAAGCTACAAATTCTGCTCTAGTATATAATGTAATTCTGTGCATGTTTTTAAAACTAGCCATTTGGATTAAAGATGTGCTGTTATTCTGAATAGCTGTGTTAGAAATGAAATACAATGTAAGACAGGTGTTCCTGGGCTGTGCTGATGTAAGAGTGCTTAAGAAAGAAAAACTGTGACATGATTTGTTTAAAGCTGGCAAGAAAAACTACATAAAAAACAACGATAAAGACAAGTGTGACTTACGCAGACCCAGGGATGCTTGAGGGCCTGGTCGGCAGTGATTCTTTTGGCGGGGTTAATCGTTAACATCTGATTGATCAAATTCTTGGCCTCAGGGGTCACTGTGTCCCACTCAGGAGACGGAAACTGAAGGAAGGCGAAGAGGAGGAAGAAACATATCACTATCACTGAAAAACTGGTAAAACAAAAACTGATGTTTCCAAACCATGATTAACTTGCTGTTGTTTAGCATTGATTAGACATTTCTATATTTAGCACGTATTTTAAATTTTAACACTGGCATTCCAGCACAACTGAGCAATAAAAAAACATGATCCAAAAAAGATGGTAGTAAAAGCTTTTCTTTTAATTGACTGTGATATTTAAATGACTGAACCAGATTTCTTACAGTGTTTGCTCCTGTATTTACCCAACATGTAACAGATTAGAGCTGCAAACTGTAGGATCATTTAGAAGGTGCAGCTCTCTCCTCATTGTGCATGCATTCAAAGGAGGGTAGGGAAATTTCCAGCAAAAGATATTTACAGAGGCAGGTTGAGTGAATTAAGGTTGTGCAACTTGCAACTTTGAACTCTGTAGGGCAAATATCCACACCTCTCAAGACCAGGAACAAACACAAGTCATAAGCGAGGTTGTAGCAATGAAAAGTAATACTCTAAACGCAGATTTACAGACAGCTCTTATCCATTAATAAATATAACTTTGTTTGTGCTAACCAATCGTGTCCATAAATTTTTACAGGCTATGAGCAGCTGATCAATGTTACCTCATAATAACATCCACGGCATGTGAGTAATTTGTGTATCTTTAATTTGTCATATTAAAACACTATCACAACACCCCCATGAACAGATTAGGTTAAATTGGCCTTTGTTTTCTCTCTGAGGATTAATTTGTCTTGGACACAGTTGAAGGAGCAGCACACATGTACAAACAAACAACAGTTAGCACCAGAACATACGCACATAGACAGGAAACACAATATTGTACACAAAAGTGTTGTGCAGGTACCCTGCAACAACAAACGGCACATACCTTTCCAATAAGATATACATGTACACACTCCTGTGGGGAACGGTTATTTCCCTCTTATGTCTGTATATATCATTGCAGGGTCTTTACCTTATAAACAACATACAACACCTTTAGGTGACTGTTTTTGTGATTTTAAAAAAGTATATTTTGCTTGTTTCTCTTTAAAACATATTTGACTTCATTTGTTTTGGAACAGTCTTAATATGTGAAGATGAGCAACGATTTGTCTGTCTTTGATGGGCAATTTCAGTGGTATAACAAAAGGGTGGAGTCAGCAGACATGTTTACTGCTAAAAGTCAAAGCAAGCTTTCAACAGACTTTTACTTCAAACATATCAGATGTCAGTTACCGATGAAAGAAAAAAGCAGAAATTCAAGGTATCTGTGTGACAGTGATGATATCCAAGAAGTGCACATTATTGTAAGTGCTCGTCAGTCACTTCATATTATTGTTCATATTATGCACATTAATTAGATGTGGTTGCTTCCAATTATGTAAATTAATATGGGTAATAAATTCCTATCTCCCAGAGGACAATGACGAGAGCTGATGAATAAGCCCATTGCTCTCCCATAGTGTATCAGTTATTTTTTCTGCAGCAAGATGAAAGTTATACAATGCCAAGTAGCAAGCCATTAAAAACTAAAATTAAATTTCTAAATTACTTGCATGACAGAATTTAGAGCATGTTATTTGACAACACTTGAAGTGATGGTGTCCTGCAGAGCTCATCTCGATGCTCCGGCCTTGTAGTTACGAATACACATGAATTTATTTGGAAACAGGAAATGAAGATCAGAGTATGACAATGAAAGTTTCATGAATTCAGGTCGAATTCCCTCACAGATGTCATGAAACTTAACTCTCATTTCCATAGATGCAGGTACAAAAACAATGCAAAATGCCTGCTCTAACCCTGAATACGCCCAAAACTATGTGTTCCATTAAAGACCAAAGCGCTTATTGAAGCTCTAGTTAATAAGGTTTTTGTAATATTCTGAATCAAATGTAAATTCTTAAACAGTAGTTTTAAAGTAAAGACCCCCTTTTGCCTTCAGAACTGCCTTAATTCTTTATGACATAGATTCAACAAGGTGCTGGAAACAGTTTGAGAGATTTTGATCCATACTGATGTGACATTTCGTTTCAAAGTTGCTGCAGATTTGTCGGCTGCACGTCCATAACGAATGATCCCAAAGATGCTCTACTGGATTAAGATCTGTGGAGGCCATCTGAGTACAATGAACTTATTGTCGTGTTGGAAAACAGTTTGAGATGATCTTTGTGTGCATTTTTCAACTGGAAGCAGCCATCAGAAGACACTGCGGTCATAGAGGGATGGACATGGTCGATAACAATACTCAGGAAGGTTGTGCTCAACTGATACTAAAGTGGGCTAAAGTGTGCCAAGTATATTTAACCCCTTCCCCCATATCATTACACTTTCATCAGCAGCCTGAACAGTCGATACAAGGCAGAATGGCTCCATACTTTCATGTTGTTACACCAGATCCCAACATTACCTTCAGAATGTTGCAGCACAAATTGAGAGTCATCACATCATGCCACACTTTTACAATCAGCCATTGGGCAATGTTGATGAGCCTTTTTCAGCTCCAGCTTCAGTCCCTCGTTCTCAGCTGACAGGAGTGGGAACCAGTGTGGTCTCCTGCTGCTGTAGCACATGTGCTTTATGGTTCAACAGATTTCAAGTATCATTTTGCACGTGGATTGGGTCAGATCCTGTAACCGCATCATCCTACAAAATTACCACACACCCTGATAATAATTGCTGTGCTATGATTGGAGCTTTTTTTTAGGAGTAAAATGATCAATTATAGAGAAATATAGAAGCAAAAAAATACCTTTCTCTCACACAATGACCAGATCACGAAACAGTAAACGACAGATTTGTCAATGTTTTTCTACTTTATTTATCCCAAAAAAAGTTGCTGAATCTAGCAACAAAGTAATCTGAAGTTTGATGAGAAAGTGCTATAGAAATACATATTCTACCGAATTTTTACCATATGCAGGTTGCAGGTAATTCCACCCCCAGTGTGTCTGTTTGCACAGCCTTTATTAGTGAGCGTTATTTGTTTGTCTCTGCTGACAGTGCCTCTGGCTCTTATTTACACACTCACTTATAATTTAAATACAGGTTTTACAAGCTTTATGGTCTGATTACTAAGGAACTGTCACTTGAAAAATTATACTAACAAACTTTCAGGCATCTATCTATAGTTTAGCATAGCAAAAGCATGGACGTGCATGGAAAAAGCCCTAATAGAGAGAATATCAGTTTAACTCACCAAGCGGTTGACTCTTATATAAAATACAATATTTAGGCCAAGATTGTCCTGTGTATGCTGGATCTGTTTGTTTTAAATCAGCTCTAATATGTCATAATTGTAAACGCTGCGTCTCCAGCCTGATGTTGCACTCTGGGAGGAGTTAAAAACTTAACTTGTGTTCACACAACTAGTATTTCAGTATATATTTACAAACTATATTCAAGTTTAGCCACCATCAAGGTTAAAAAATGTAACTCTGATGGCTCAGAATCCTGCAAACACGACACCAACAATCCAAAGCAGACACAGAGAGTCATAGGGATTTGTCCCTCCCTAGGAAATGTAAACATTACAAAGTCTTGTGTCGTTTGTGTAGCTGGCTGTGTCTGCAGTACACAGAAAATATAAACACAGTCAAAGTGATATTCTCCATCCACTGACAATGCTATGCTGGAATTCAGTTCTGCACAGTGCAATCATTATTCTGCATCATAACTGTCTGCACATATGACAATACAGTTCAAAAGGAGAGGGTGGTTAATACAAGAATGTGAGTACTTACATCATAAGCACCGGCCTTAATTTGTTGGTAGAGTTTGTGTTGGTCCTCATCCCAGAATGGAGGGTAGCCCACCAGCAAGATATACAGGATCACACCTGACACACACAAATGTAAAAAATACTGTACATACACAGTTAAAAAGAAAAAAATGTTTATTTGGGCTTATAGCAGAGTTAAGGGCATTTATCACTTAAAATGATGTGGGCTGCTGTTTATGAATCTGGCTGGTTGTGTTTC
This sequence comes from Neolamprologus brichardi, assembly GCF_056152115.1. Classification (NCBI taxonomy): domain Eukaryota; kingdom Metazoa; phylum Chordata; class Actinopteri; order Cichliformes; family Cichlidae; genus Neolamprologus; species Neolamprologus brichardi. Next base: position 8,786,355 of record NC_142116.1, on the reverse strand, counting down.
GGCCGAATATAGCATAACTCTCAATCAAATATTTAACTAAAACTTACTGCAGGGAAAAGACTGTTACAGGAACGTTTCATGAAGTTGTTGCTTAAAGATTGCAAAGTCACATGAGTTGTGAAAGACATAATAATGCTGTAGTGAACCCATATCTAACAAAAATGGTGAAAACGGGTCTGCTAGGAAATGACTGTGCCTACAGTCTGAAAACTTTAGGACTGACCACATGCCCATATGTCCACTGGCTTGCCATATGGGTCCTTTCTCAACACCTCTGGGGACAGATACCCCGGAGTTCCTGCAAAACCTGCAAATATAGAAAAATACAAGCATGTTATACCTATATACAATACACAGTGTGACTTCTGATTACTACTACTACATTATGACAGGTTTCATACGTCTTTCTGTGCTTTGTGCCAGCGCTGTGTTTTAAACAAATTAGCGAGCTGACATGATCTAAACATTCACCGTCTTCATCTCTTTGTGCTACTTACTCCAGCAGAACTGTGCATAAGTCTTGAGCTTCTTCTAATTTCTTTATATTTTCCTTCCAAGAAGACCGTCTTTCTTGTATTTTTTTAAAGTGGACTTGAGCAATAGCTATCCAAGTTCTTCTTTGGAGATTGTCTTCTTTTTCACTCATTTTCAGTACATTCTTTGCATTAAAGCAGCGGTCTCCAACCTTTTTTGCGCCACGGACCGGTTTATACCCAACAATATTTTCACGGACCGGGCTTTAAGGTGTCGCGGATAAACACAACAAAATAAAACTAGTACCGGTACCGAAAAAAAGATTTATTCATAACACACGTGAAAAGACCCAGGAAAACAGAGTTAACGATAAAAACGATAACAAAATAACGCTAAAAACCGATAAAAACCCTGAAAACCATACATTTCACACCTGAGCCTCAACTCTCACGGCCCGCTACCAAACGACTCACGGACCGCTACCGGTCCGAGGCCCGGGGGTTGGGGACCGCTGCATTAAAGCATTCCCAAATAGTGACAGTGGAAGGCTATGAGTCATTGATTGGCCTTCCCAAAATTATCGAAACAGTGTGAGATCATCTTGACAGAGAGAATGGAACAAATGGCAGCCAACAGCCAAAGAAGGGCTTTGCATGTCCTTCAAGAAGCCTGGACTGAAAAAGGTAAATAACTTACAAGAAAGCTTGCGTAAGACATTTCAGACTATGTTGAAGAATAAGGGTGGTAATGCAAAGTTTGTTAGAATTTTGTAAACTTTGTTTTGGCATTAAATACTGTATTTCCATGTATGTTTACACATTTCAATAAGTTCCAATTTTCCCAGCAAATGATAAAGATATGAGGGCTGCCCTAAGACTTTTGCACAGCACTGTATATCACTTTAAGCCTATCCTGTCTGCTGCTGTTTTAAATGTAAACCTCAAATTTATGATGCCACATGAACATCAACAACACATCATTTGAAATGCTACAGATTACGTTTAATAAATGATCTTTCTTACCAAACCACGCCTGCTGCTCCCCTTGAACCTCAATAGCGAGGCCAAAATCTGCAAGCTTCACCGCCGCTCCCTTCATCTTACTGGCCAGGAGCAAATTTTCTGGCTGCAATACAGAGACACAAATAATTCTTCAGAATGAAGAATACCTTTACCCTAGTGACTGATTTTATTATTATTATTTTTGTCAGACAGACAAATCTCAAGTTGGAAAAGAAGTTATAAACTGTAATTATTATTAAATAAAGGACAAACAAATCCTCACCTTTTGGTAACCTTTGATAAATTATTTCTATTCCCCAATAGAATAAAAATAATGAATATAATAGCAGATTGGTACACTTGTACTTGAACAAACTTGTTTTATGTGATAAACATACACTTGATTAGAGGCAACAGAGATGAGCATGTGCATGACTTAGAGAAATGTCCTTTCTGTCTGGATGACTGAATGGGCCGCAGGAGCATTATGACATCTACAGTAGTAATGAGCCATGATGCTGTCAAGTTGGCTACAATGGTTTTGCCCAAAGCAAAGACCTTTTCAATCAGCTGTCACAGGATTTAACACAGCATTCTTACTCAGTCCCTCTGATGACACTATCGTGCAAAAGGTCAAGACTTGGCAAGCATAAGGATGCATCAAGTGTGTTTTAACTCATTTCCTCTTTTGCCTCTTTCCCTTATGTCACAGCTTTTTTAAAAATAGATTAACCGTGTTACTTGATTATGAGTAGCAGTATTTTATTTCAATTTGTTTCAGGTTTTTCCTTCTCAACACCAGGTAAACATAATTTACAGGTTGTCTCTGTCCAAGTGGCAGTATCTACCTTTAGCCCTCTCAGACTTTAACTGGGACCAGCTTAGAGCAGTAGCTCTGCGTTACTTAAAGTTAAAATACCCTCATTACTCTTGTATTGGGCCTTGATGGAGCACATTAGTTCATCCTGTGTTTGAAAAACACCATTTAAACACATCATTTCCTTCTTTTAAATCAACTTTATTCTGATGGCTGCACCTTATAATTAGATCGTAGATCAGCAGGCCTGTGTGGCTTCTTACAGTTAGATGTTTAACCTGCATGGCCATATTTCATTATCCTTTATTTATCCAGGTAAAAAGTCTCATTGAGATTAAAATCTATTTTTCAAGAGAGACCTGGCCAATATTAAGGATAGCCCATGTCTTAAACAGAGCATTTAGAGGAGTCTGTAGCCTGAAATTATGACTCACAGGGGTTACTTTCACATATACTGACCCCATTATTCGAAATAATAATTACGTTTAATATATATTTGAAAATGAACTGATCCTGCTTAAGCAACATTGCATGCTTGATCGTGTTACTAATACTGCTCTAAGTATGAGGAATATCATCTTAACTGAGAACATGGTTCTTTCTGCCATGTGACTTCACTTCATCCTGTTAGCAATTTCTGGTTTCATGTTTCTGACATTTTAGAGTTACACCTTAATTCTCCATAGCAGCTATTCAAAATCAGAGGGGTAAACAAAGTGCCCTAAAGTCTCACATTAGGCTGGTGCAGAGTGTAGTTAGTTAGAATGCAATGGAAACTGCAACGTCACATCCAGCCAGCATTCTGATCTCAACCACGTGTGAAACAAGTCCGTACAGTCTAACCTTGTTCTTCAGAAACCTGATTCGTCATTTCAAGTTAAAACCACAGTTAAAATTGTCCAGGTAAAGCTTTCCCCAATTTTCCTAATTACTTCTCCAATTTAGGGTTGGATGGAGCTGGAAGCCTATCCCCACTCACACTGGGCAAAAACGTGGGGTCAACACCGCAAAGGCTGCAAGTCAGTCATAGTGATATGTATAACTGCACCCTCAAACACACACATACATGCCTTTTGACTGTGGCGGAAAGTTGTACCCACACAGGTGCAGAGAGAACATGCAAACTCCACGTGGAAACGCCTCAGAACCTTCTTGCTTTGAGGCAACAGCAGTAACCACTGCACCACGATGCCACTGCTAAAAGCTTAACCTCCCAGATGTAGCAATGCCTGTGATCAGATCCAGATAGTGTCAACTTAATCCCAGGTGTTACTGGGGTCTAATGGTGAGCCTGAGCAGGATAAATGGTGCGGCTCTGCACTCAAGACTACAAGTCCCAAGTGTCAGGCCTGACGTGTCTATGTTTGTGTGTGTGTCTGTGTTAAGGGCAGAAGTCTTTGTAGTTGTTAGCAGTCCTCAGTGCCTCATAACTGGACAGATGGATGGATGGGTGGATGTCAGAAGCTTGTACCAGCAGTCGCTGGGCTCTTAGTCCGTTTCTTCTCATCTGTCAGTCTATCCCTCCCTGTGTAGTTTTCCACCCCTCCCCTCCTGCTACCCCCACCCCACAACCCACCCAACAGGGCAGAGCTGAAATAATGGGAAAAAGAGACCAAAAAGAGGGCAAGTAAAAGCAACAGAAGAACAGAGGGACAGACAGATAGAGATAGATAAATGGGAGGTGGCATAATCAGTCCCTACGCTGGTGCTGCAGCAACCGGGTGACCTCACCCTATAGTTACCATGACAACCCAGTCTGCCACCAGCTGACAGCACTCAACTCTTTCTCTCGAATTCTTGTTTTCCCTTGAGCGAGTGGCCCTTTCAGGATGACAGAGAGGCGAAAAATATGACATGCGTCTGCGAGTGAGGTCACACCTCTCCGTGGCACACTTCAATGCCATTATTGGTATTTTTATGGCTCGAATGCAGGTACTGCATTCAGCCGCTCTATCCCCTGGATGCTCTTGTGGGTAAAAAACAAAACAAAAATAAACAAAATCAGAGTATTTCCTATGTGATGAAATCAGGGATTGTAATGCTTTTAAGACCCTCTTGATTGAAAAACAAATGCATAGACAGATAAAATACTTTAGCAAGTTGGAGATGGCAAATGTGTTGTAAAAAGTGTTTGTGCATTAAGCAAATGCAGAGTGACACTGGAGTTTTTGATTCTGGTATTCACTCTGCGTTGTTAAATACATGACTACATTAAGCAATTAGTCACTGATAGTGTAAAGATTACCAGATCAGTAGTTTGACAGCTGCTAAAAAAAATATATCTATATATTTATAATAACAATGTGTCAAATCAAAGTGAAACTGTGTCACTATGAAAGGGTCCTTTTAATCGTGATGAACACATTTTTAGTTGCCACAGTGTCTGGTTTTCTCTCTCACCTTAAATAGCCTCAACACTTGTTCTGCACAACCAACCCGGATAAAAAAGACACAATAAGAAACTTGCTGATAGAAAATGTGTGATAGTGTGTGATAGTAGAGACCAAAACCGAGCTAAGAGATAGTGAATAATAGCCTTACACTCATCAATACTAAAATAACTCTGGATGAGTCATCGTGCTGCTCTGTAATCACTGATAGGTGGAAAATAACAATTATTTACTAATAAATTCACTACATCAGTATGCAAGTTACACGCTTTAGCCCTAATGGCAAAAATCTCGACTTCTACAGGTTCACGGTTGGCTAAAAATAATTTTTAAGCACTCTGCCAGACCGTTCCAGTATTTTCCCTGACTCCGTTTTTTCCAGCTCATCATTTAAGCAACTATGATGATAATGCACTTACTGTAAATTGCTTTGGGCAAATGCATGCCAAATGCATATAATGTGATATATAATGAAGTCTGTACTATATAAAATATCCAAGACTTCAAGTTTTGATAGTGTTTATTCTATTAAACAGACATATTTCAATTAGTTATTTGCAAATTCAGTCTGATATGTTTAGGATTTTGGAACAATATCCAGACATTAAAGAATGGGTTTATAATAGCTGCCCCACCAGCAGGTCATCGGAGTGTGTAATTGTATGCTAGTGTACCATTTGAGAAGACTATAATAGTGCAGCATGAAAGCAGTTATGAAACATGAAAAGGGAGTTGTACATTAACAACTAATCTAATACATTGCTGTCCATAGCCCTCATCATCTATCATCATTATCATCTTTCTAAACCTCTTCCCTCTCCAAGTGCATTTGATACTGACATCCACTGGCAAGCTAAAAAAAATAAATTAATAAAATAAAAATAAAAAAATCAATGAGAAGTAACACAAGTCCATTTACACCACTCGCATAAAAAACGATTGTGCATCGTCCAATTATGTTTGTCTATTTACCCTCAGAGTAATGCCTTAATTTTACACTGTCACATAAAAGTAGACAGACTGTTAAGTAACCTTAAAAGTTTAGGGCTCTGAACTTAGTACTGGTACAATTATCCAGGTGTTTAGATCTCAGATTAGTCTTGTCTTTATTTAATATTATTGTATTAACATTAAAATTAACGAAATTTGAAAGCGCACAGCTGCAGAGTGGTTTTGGTTTCTGCCAGGGGTGCACAGACTTGCTGCAAGGGAAATCGTCACTGGCCGTCATCTCACCCACCGACCCGCTATTAATAGCAGCTGGTTTGCTTTCGTCACTCCTCAGCAGTGCAGGAGGGAGAGGGGGAGGAGGGCAGAGAGCAATAGAGAGGAAGGAGGGAGACGGATAAAAGGGAGGAGGGGTGTAGGCAGAGGATTGGGAATGCAGAAGAAAGCCGGTGAGCAGAAGGATGACGCTCATCCCTTAAGTTGGTCTAAACGTCACTGCGTGACGTCTGTGCGTGTGTGTGCAAGAGCGCTCAGACATGATGTGAATTTCCACACGTCTTTAATCTTCATTTACAACAAAGTGCTAGTCACTATTCAAGTGATTTATATAGTATACAAGGTACTTCGATATTCACCAGAGGTGTGTGATCACTCACCTTGAGGTCCCTGTGGACAATATCGTGCTGGTGGATGTGGCTGACGCTCTCCAGGATCTGATTAATGCAGTGGCTGGAAGAGACAGAGAAGGATGAGGAGCACAAGACAGACACATTCGTCAATCCACAGGAGATCACAAATGCAGACTGAAGCAGAAGTTTTAAAAAAGAAGAAGAAGAAACTAGTTTAGTTTAGTGGAATTCATATTACGTGACAGTTAAAGTATACGACGAGCATACGAGTAAAGACAGAAATGCAACAAAAAAGATTAAAAAAAAAGAGGATATGGTTGAACAGGTTTCTGTTGTTCACACTGTATAGTGTCACAGTATTAAAGTAAATTGGTAGACAGCTCTTCCACTGGGCACATAACAAAATTACGAAGCGCTTTAAGCTTTGCCATTATTATATGCAACCAAAAACACCCAGAGCCTTGACGTAACCCTGCATTAAGAGCCAGGTTATGGCCTCAGTCATCCCAAGTGGCCCATGGATGACACGGTGAAAAAGAAAGCAGGGTACAGAAAATACAGGGACCCATTTCCAGACACTCTTTCTAAAGAGACACTGCAACCTGTTACAGAGAACGGAGGGCTACAAAGAGGAATACAATGCTCTGCTCTCCCACTGCTTCCTTAGTTCTGCTCAGCTGGCCAATCACAAAGTGGCTACAAATGTCAGATCATTAGTGGCTGTGGGTCCGTGGCAACAGACACCCACAATGCAACACAGGAAGGGTGTAGGGGTGTGTGTGCGTGTGTGTGAGTGAGTGTTTCAGATGCTAAACTGGCATTCACATCCCCTTCACACCAGCAGTGCAGAGGTGAGAAAAGAGCTGCTCTCTAGTTATGGTTGCTGTGTGGCTACTTCAGCAAGAGAAGCACTATCAATGTCTTGAAGGAGACCCTTTCAGAAAATGTGCCCGTAAATCACATTTACCTCACCCTTACAGGAGAATTTTGTCTAACTTTTTTTTGGCTGATCAACTAAATCCTTGCAACCAGGGTCTTTATCACCAAATTTGCAACATTCTAGTGGTTGATGGGCAACACAAAATCATTTCCTGTTGCTCATTTTGACACTGAGGCTGTAGTCTCAGTCATATGCCGCAAGGCTGAATGCAGTAGTTTGATTCTGACCAGTGGCTTTTTGCTGCATGTCTTCCTCTTTCTCCCTGCCTTCCGGTCTCTCTTTACTGTGCTATCTAGCAAAGGCGCAAAAACCCAAGTCAATAAAAAAATTATTATTATTTGGATATACAGGGGTATACTCTCAAAGAGAAAAGTGCAGCATTGACAGTTTTTGGCCTGATTCATTATTTTCGATAGCTGAGGAAAAGACTCCACCTGCCTGTTCACATGACTGTAGATGCCCAATCCTAAGAGCGACTAACAGCTTAAAATGTTTGCATTTACTGAGGTTTTTCTGTGAGACGATGATGAACGCAAAACTATAAAGCACTTAACTAGCAGCAAGGTAAGGTTTTAGGCTTTCTGTATGTGTGAACACGTCGAAACTGTTGTTTGGTCTTGTTACTATTTTAAAAAGTAAACTGTATCCAGCCATGATGTCAATAGTTCATCCAAGGATCTAAACTCTCCAATCTAAATGGAAAAAATGGCTCAGAGTCTGTGGTTATATTTGCTTAAAATAACACTGTTTAAATGATTTAATATTCTAGCTTTTTATATCTCTTTATAATTAGATCAGGCTAAAAAGGCTAGAAGGTAGAGTGCACTCAACACATTGTGACACATAGTCAAACTAGAGATTAAGTGCATAATCAAACCTACCCCAGCAACAGATCAACTGATTAGAAGGTAACAGTTCAGTCAACCAACAATTTGGCTGACTAAAGCCCCACATTACACTAATCTAAACACCTGATTTATTTATGAACCCCCCATGAGCCATGTAAGATTTATAAATGTACCTGCAATCTTTGAGCAACATTTCTGTGTACTTGGAGCAGAGGATAAGTGGTGCAAGAAGAAGTATGTGGTGCATTTTTTAAGTAAATGAACGTGACGAAAGAAATGTGGGCAGGGTGTGAGGGGGGAGTCTTATGTAAGCTTGTCCTCAGCATGCATATCTACAATTCTTTCGGCTCAGTTAAAGTTGCTATTATTTCTCTTAAAATAAATTGAGCTTGGCATTTAGTAAAGGTGAAGTAAGGGACAGCAGCGGGAGGGGGCGCAGAGACAGATTTAGGGAGTATTGTCGTCTCTCTGCAAGACAGAATCAAGAGTGTCCAAATTAGAGCACAACAGGACTTAAAATTTATCCCGCCATTTATTCTGTCCCTACCCAGCTTCCTCATACACATATATGACATTTATTATTTTACATGTGTTACTGAGCCTATTTTATCTTCAGCCTAATCTAGCATAATGCCTATTGTACTATTTTCCTCTTGTACTTACCTTAACTCTATTGATTGCCTTTCGCATTCTCTATTGCAAGTTTTGACATATTTTTTTAATTCTGCTATTTAAATCATTATCTAACTGATTAAAAGCTTTTACGTCATGGTTAAGCGCTTAGGCGTGTAGGTAATGCACTTCAGAAGAAAAACAAACCCCAACTTCGGACAACAAACTAAAAATAAGTTTTAAACTCAGAGGACAGCTTTGTCATTGTTTATTAATGAAATTTAAAAGCACCGAGTCACTTGGTCCAAAATAAAGTGTATACAGGTTGTGCCAGAAAGCCCTGGTTCTGCTGCTACAGCACAAAGTACATTAACACAGATTCAAATCGCAAAACATTTTATGACAGTCCACAGCAACCAAAAACAAAAAGGCACAAAAATCAATTTTGTGCTAACTTAGTGTACCTGGCATCTGCTTCACTGTAGTACTCTCTGGCGACAATGTCCTCAAACAGCTCGCCTCCAGTGACTCTGCGGAAACATACATGAAAAATAGAAACTTTGTATTTTGTGTTTATTTCTGAGTGAAGATCCCCAGCACAGATGGAAAACAAGCATACTGCAGACGATGTCACCAAAACATGCTTTTTAAAGATCAGTTTGTCTTTTTTTCCATTTTTACCCCAATTAACTGCTATTTGTGGACTAACACATGAGAAAAAGTGAGTTATTTTTGTGAAGTTGGAGTCATTACCTCTAGACAATAAACAAAAATTGCTCAACAGAGAAAGAAAGGCCTGAGCTGGTAATGTGTGTGTTTGTGTGGTACTGTGATTCACTCACAGGTCAAAGACAAGGTAATGGAAGCCTTCCTCTGCGATGCTGTCATGCAGTCGTACTAGTGAGGGAGAAAAACACAGAAAGAAACAGAAAGAGCCATCAAATAAAAATCTGCAAATCAACTTTAGGTGTTTAGGTTGGAGGTTGCGTGCAGTCACTTCAGGCTTGTTAGTTGATCACAGCCATTGACATGTCGAAGAGGTTAACACGTGAGGAGCGGATCGAAATTGTGTTGATATCTGGTGAACGCAGTAACCAGGTCATTGCAGCAGATTTCAATGCAAGACACCCTACGAGACCACCCATCTCCCATGCTACAGTTAGCAAACTGTTTCATGAAACTGGTTCAGTTTTGACTTTGCCAAAATGTGGACGCAAGAAAACTCACTAATGAAGAAACATCAGTGGCTGTCCTAGCTTCATTCAGCAAGAGCCCACAGCGTAGCACTCGCCGCATGTCACTGGAGAGTGGCATTAGTCGAACATCCCTTCGGCGGATATTAGCTACTCACAAATGGCACCCTTACAAACTCCAGCTACTGCAGCATCTCAACGAGGATGACCCAGATCGGCGCACAGAATTTGCAGAGTGGGCAAAACAAAAATTGGAACAGGACCCTCAGTTCACGCAGTAGATTTTGTTCAGCGATGAGGCAAACTTTTATGTGAATGGTGAAGTAAACAAACAAAACCACTGCTATTGGTCTGACACTAACCCACATTGGATGGATCCCTCCAAGACTGTTGGAACAACAAAAGTGATGGTTTGGTGTGGTATGTGGGGTACAACGATAGTGGGTCCATTCTTCATCAATGGAAACCTCAAGGCCACTGGATACTTGAAATTGCTACATGATGTGTTTCCCTCTTTATGCACTGAAGCTGGCACGTTCCCTGAGTTTTTCCAGCAAGATGGTGCACCAGCACATTATGGGTGCCAGGTCCGAGCATTCCTAGATGAACAGTTTCCTGAAAAGTGGATTGGTCGTCGTGGGCCAGTTGAATGGCCCCCAAGGTCTCCCGATCTGACCCCCTTACACTTTTATCTTTGGGGTCATCTGAAGGCAATTGTCTATGGTGTGAAGATACGAGATGTGCAGCACCTGAAACTAGGGATACTGGATGCCTGTGCTGGCATTTCTCCTGCGGTGTTGCTATCAGTGTGTGAAGAGTGGGAGAAGAGGGTTGCATTGACAATCCAACACAATGGTCAGCACATTGAACACATTTTACAAGTGGTCAGAAACTTGTAAATAACTCATGAAAGAATAAAGTTACGTTGAAACCAAGCACACCATTTTTTTTCTTGTGACATTACCAATAAGTTTGATGTGTCACATGTCCCTCTTCCTATTAAAAAAACAAAAGTTGTATCCAAGATGTCTTCTAAATGGCCACCATGGTCACCACCCATCTTGAGGAGTTTTCCCCCTCACATATACTAATGTGCCACAAACAGGACTTTAATATCACCAACCATTCCCATGTTATTACGGTGTATCCATATAAATGGCCCACCCTGTATAACAACTATAAACCAAGTCAAAAAGGTCTAGAAACCAGTTTGTGACCCTCTGGTCAAAACTGTGATTCCCAATGCTAAACACCTAGTGAACAAAAACGTGAACACCAAGACCATCAAGCTTGCAAATTGCAAATTAAGTAGTAATACAGTTTTGGTTTTTTTTGCAAGCGTCAGTGTAAGGATCAAATAAAGAACTATTTTTAGTGTCTTTGCTCTCTGTTTACTTGGTGGTAATTTTGAGGGAAATATCTAGTGGCCATTAACTATTCAGTGTCACATACACAAAACATTGACGCACAGTACACAAAATAAACAGCACTGATCGCATTAGTGCGACCAGCTGACTGAGCATGTGTTGGCGTTCAGACTCACTTTGTCTTGTTGGCTGCTGGCCAGTTGCACCATGCAAATATCCCACACAGTGACAGGCCAGGTAACTGGCTGATTTGCATATCACCTGGGGCCATTTGCTTCAAAGTTATTATTAAACTGAACAACACTGAAATGAAACCCAACTTTGGTGCAGTTGTTGTTGCCGTTTTGGTTCTATATAAAAAACTGGGCAACCACAAGGTTTCAGCTTTAAGGGAAACTGTTGGTTTTCACATTCATATTGGCCAAATCTGATCTGTAAGCAACTCAGCATGTTTCACGTGATGAAGTATAGGTATAAAGCAAAAAGCCCCTGAAAAACAGAAGTGAATATGGCTGTAACACATTTTCTGTTCTTAAGCCCATTCTCACTGATAGGAATGGCTTGAATATGATTATCAAAACACATGTTCAGAAACTGAAGCTTCTAAGATGTTAATGAAGGTGAACTGAGAACTGTTTCTAGAACTATTTATCCAAAAGTGCTCACGACAAGAATTTATTACAGGGCTGTTGCATTAAGGTCCATTATTTGTATCTGACTGTACTCATTTAACCGTTACTCAAATAAACATTGAGACACCGACAGCTGCTAAAGGGTGCTAATATTCAGTTCAATCCAATTCAACTATATTTATATAACACCAAATCACAACAAAAGTTACCTCAAGGTGCTAATTTATGAGCACCAAAAACACAAACATGATGAAGAGGTCCAGTTAACAGCCTCAAATTAGCTGGGATTAGCCTAACAATCAAAGCAGTCAAGCATTTACTCACACGTAACTGTTATTCTTAAGGGCAAAATCTCTGTAGCAAATGACGATGTACGGCCTATTTAAGTAACACACTGTATTAAATACAACAGCATTAAATGTTGATCTACTCTGATCTCTGGTCTGAATAAAACTGAAACAAAAAAAAAAAAGCTGTAGCTTTTGTTTTGTTCAAATTTCTACAGATGTTTTCATGAAACATCTGCATCACAGCTGTGTCACTAATCATTTAATCTCTTGACTCCCAAAGGTCACTCACCTATGTTTGGATGTTTCAGCAGGCGACAGATCCTCGCCTCCCGCTCCAATTTCTGGTGATCTGAGGATAGAAAAGAGCAGAGAGGAAAGTGTAAACACTCAGTAATAGTACCAGGAGGAGAAGTCACTTTGTTTTTGTCCAGCATGCAGAACAGACCCCTTTCTCAAAATCCACTGAGTAAGTGGACACAGAACGGCGTAATGCTGAAGTACACAAAAAAAGGGGAGCCATAACATTCACTCAACTGACTGCAGGCCGTGTTCAACATCACTTCTCCAAAAGCACGCTTTGAAAGCAGCTTTTTCTGCAGAACTTTTTAACATGTGTTCACAATTTAAGTGCTAATAAATGATTTATTTCTTTTTCTAAAGAACAGATTTTTGCAAACATTAAAAGTTGATATCTTGTTTGGTAGGACTTCAGAACTGCCTGCATCAGCGACTTTGCGACTTGATTAAAAATGTTCTTTCAACTCTAAACTGGTTACACACAAACATATGAACATACTTCATTTCTTTTTCTCTCCAATCTCTCCTGCTCCTCCCACTCCACTGAGAACAATCATTTTTCTTCGTCTAAACTTGACCAAAATCAATCAACTTGAACTGGAGACAACAGCAAAACACTTCATAGTAGCAGAGCCCGATGATGTAAGAGGCCAAAACAGAGACCGTAAACTAATGCATGATTACACAAGCAGACAAACAGCTGTATAGTGTACACACACAGACATACACAAAATAAGCACAAGCTTTTTGCACTTAGTGAAATTAGTCTTGCGGGTCTGCCCTTAATACAATCAGTGTCCAGATAATGATTCTAATGGCAAGGGGAGGATGTCCATGCATGTGTGTGTATGCAGCTGCATGTTTCAGGCAGATTGGTTGCACAGATACAGTAGATACAATGGATGGCATGTCCTGTTGCAGGGTCTAAGAGGTCAGGTTTATGTTGGGCTTTCCTGCCACCAACCAGCTGCTGGTCTCAGTGGACAGATGGAGTGCTTACGTGGGTGCACAGACCTCTGTGTGTGCGCCTATGTGTTTCGGTTCGAGTTCGCGACAGAGGGTTAGAGACACTGGACATCACTAATCCCAAAAACATTAGTTTGACGATCATTTTGTAATTGCATAATAGATTATCTTCTTTATATATCTTTATATTGTCTGACAATATCTTTTTTCACTGAAGCAGAAAATCACAGTCACCAATTCCTTACTGCTTTTTTTGTAAACCTTTTGAAAACCTTTGAATTTAGTATCGGGGGAAAACTAACATTGTACTATATACGCTACATAAACACATCAAATAAACCCAATTGGAAACAAAAATTAGTTATTTGTTTTCTATCATAAAAGCTACAGATATGTACAACTCTAAGCAGAAGTACGGCTCCTGTTGTGAACACCACTTGTTCTGCCCAACTTATATGGCTATCAATATACATTCACCAGGCACTTCACTGTAAACATCTGTTCAACAACTTAATGCATTTAGGAGGGCAAGCACGGTCCAGACGACCTGCTAAAATTTAAGTCGAACATCGGAATGAAGATGTAAGTAAGTAAAATTTTATTTATATAGCACCTTTCGAGAATAAAATCGCAAAGTGCTTCAAAGAAGCTAAAACATAAAAACAAAAATCAACCAAAAGCAGGTTTAAAAAGATGAGTTTTAAGCTGTTTTTTTTAATGTGTGTGTGTGCAGCTGCATTTTTCAGGCAGACTGGTTGCACAGATCCAGTAGATACAATTTAGGTGTCTTTAAACATGACATTGTTGTTTTGCCAGAAAGATAGGTCTGAGTGTTTTAGAAACTACTACTACTGAGACTTTTTCACACAAAATTTCTAAGGTTTACAGAGAATGATCTGAAACTGGGAAACAGTGACAAAAATAATCACTTGTTAGAACCAAGATATGCAGAAGAGCATCTCTGAATGAACAACACATTGAACGTTGAAGAAGGCCAGAATGGGTGCAATAGTTGAGTAATTATCCTATTTTCTGTACTTACCAATATCCAACAACAGAAGATTACAAAAACACACCACTGTCACAAAGCTCAAACCATCTCAGACTTTGAACATTAATTTACTGTACTCACAAGGCGTCCACAGACTACATCTCAATCCAATAGAGCACCTATGGAATGTGGTGCATCATGGATGTGCACCCAATCAATCTGTAGTGACGCCATCGTATCAATATGCACCAAATCTCTGGGAAATGTTTCCAGCTCCATGATGAATCTATGTTATGAAGAATTAGGGAGTACCGGGTTAGACTTCCTGAAAGCAAAAGGAAGTCTAACCCGGTACTAGCTGGATTTACTAAAAAAAAAAAAAATGAGATGGTGAGTGTAAATCTATGCACTAAATAAAGAAAAAACCTTGAGGTGACATGCTCTGGTCTACCGGCCAGTCAGTCATGGAAGACTGTCCTAATCATTGTCCAGCCAAAGCTTTGGGAGGTGTTGGAACATCTTAGGTATTTTTTAAAAACAGGAATTTTCCAGTTTTGTTATGTCTCCACCACATGAAAACACAAAAACATGTCAAGGAAGTAATTAATGCCATGCTGAAGCAATACATGTGTTATAAATTAGCAGATGAAAAATCCTCACTGTGGAAAGAGTTTTTTTAAAGGTCATTTCCAGTTACTTAAAATGTGGTTTACCCATGAACGAAAGGCCATAATGCACCTAAAAACGCATATTTTCCAAAATACCTGTGTACATGTTGATAGAGCCTGAATGAGTAAACATACTTGCTGTAGCATGCATCATTCGCAGTGGAACACGTATGCATTCACGCTGTGTCAAAGTAAATGGTTTGGTGAAAAAAATCAAGAAGCTCTCTTGTTGTCTACTATTAATGTATTTTCATCTCCCTTTATTCGACGCACATTTTTATTTTAATAAAATGAATTTTTGAATGTTAAAATGTCAAAACATATGAAAAGTCATCACATACTATAAATACTACTGATACTGATCTTAATAACAGTCAACGTTAGTTAAAACTGTAACAGGAGATCTGTGAGTCCCTATAATGATAAAGATTTGGAGATGCGATACAGACTAATTACATTTCCTGCATTGCACTGCACAAAGAGCCACTGGCTCGTTACACAACACCACACAGCATGGTGTAGGTAGGACACAAAAGATTAAATTAAAATAAAAAAAACACTGCCTTTGCCTATTATACACAGTGGGTATGTAACTGCAAATTCAATGCTGATGTTTGTTGCATGTCATAATATAATAAAAAAACGGTACAAGCCAATCAAAGATGACATGTTAATGTATTAAAGTCTCTAAGAGCGAAAGCAGCAAAGACAGTTGTAGTTGAGGAATTAGTTGTACTGTTATGTCATGGGTAATTATCTCATGTCCTCAAATACACCATATTTTTATAAAGGTAGCTGATGGAAACAAGGACTGGCTTCCATTTTATTTAACTTACTTTTCTGCAATGAGTGACACATCTAAGATGAAAAAAGAAAGAAAAAGCGAGAAAAAGAGGAACACAATGACAGACAGGAGGAAACCTAAGAAGACAACAAAAAATTCTTGTTAATGCTGTCAGGAGAATATGATAAGTTCAACCCCAATTAGTGAGAAAACTGAAGCAATCCTTAATATACTAGAACTATAGGTGAAAGCATAGTGTAAACTTTCAGTCATTAGCAGATTTGGTGGCAAAACTGTCAATCAGCTGTGCCAGCTGGCATGTTCACTCTCAGAAATCCCCACACTTTTACCAGACAAAAAGCTGTAATCAGTGAGCTAAGCTCATAGGGTGGAGGTACCTCAGAGGTCAGAGAAGGTTTCAGTTGGATCAAATCTCAGAACAGGCTGGAAAAACACTTACAGGAAAAGTGAATAGGAAATACTTCCTTCCTTCACAGCAAACACAGAGGGGACTGTAGAGTCAGTGGAAAAACAATTCAGTGGCTACCATGTAAATACATAATTTGTGGTCTTGCGTGCCTACAAAATATTATGAAA
The DNA here is from genome assembly GCF_056152115.1 of Neolamprologus brichardi. Taxonomy (NCBI): domain Eukaryota; kingdom Metazoa; phylum Chordata; class Actinopteri; order Cichliformes; family Cichlidae; genus Neolamprologus; species Neolamprologus brichardi. The sequence goes on along the minus strand of NC_142116.1, from coordinate 8,769,911 downwards.
TCAAATTACACTTCTATATTTGACTTGGCACTCACAGCAAGATACAAATGACAGCAGTAATACTTCAATATCATTGTTGAAAGCTAATAGTAGTTGAAATAAAAAATACAACTTTCTAATTCCCTCTGAATGTTAATAACAGTGTTTAAATGTGGCCAGATGACTGTACATTTTAAACAGTTCGTATTTTCAAAGTTTTTGCAGACCTATGAACATTAACTTGCTTAAATAAAAATAAAAAAGTGAGAATTGTTTCAGGTTATTTGATAATTTAAAGCTGTAACCTTTGTCTCTTCTTCCTTAATTGCACACAGGTCCGAAGTTATGAATTTCTGGTGAAATCTGTTGCACTCGTCAGCAACAAGATACTACAGGAAAATACAGTAAGGGATGTAAGAGTACCCTACATTTAACCCCAAAACTCTGAAACAACAAGCCAGTCAGCTGTAGTGTTTCTCCTACATATCTCTGCACAGCATACAGTGTATACCTGTCCTGTTCAGTTCAATATCTATGCTTTTTGCTTAGACTTCACAGACACAAAAGTTTTGATAAGTCCAGCATTTTCAGAGAAAAAGAAAATATCAAAGCAGTCTACAGACGTTCCACAACCTTCTTCTCAAAGCCATATGGGCTATTTTGGCTGGTTGTATTCTTAGAAGTTGGATCTGCTTGCAAAAATAGGACTATTTTTCGATGCTGGCCTGATATGACGACTTTATTACGCTTGTGATGGCAGACAAGCTTGGCACCCAGTCTGCTTAGAAACACTGCAAACTGACTGAGGAGTATCAGCAAAAAACAAAAAAATGTGAGAAGAGTTGGTGTCAAACAGACAAATTTTATAGAAAACAAAGTGACTGACAGAAAGGTAATTAGGCTTTTTCTAGAACCAACATGACCAGCTAGTAAGTCATTAGAAATAAGACAGACGGGCATGTTCAAGACATGTGCAACTACACTAATAACTAGCCAGCCTTGGAACAAAGTCTCTATCAACTGTATGTTGTGTTTTACTCCGTATGTTTGAAAGGCAATTTGCAATCGCTCCAAAAAAAGTTTCCCATGAGTCTAACAAAGGCGACTTTATGAATAGGGATACATTCAGACATGTCTGTAGCAACAGCAACAACAGTTTTAAAACAGCAGAGTTACAAAAAACAGGAAGTCGAAAAATACTGGTGGCCACCAGTACTATCCCTCAGTCTCATAGCAGATTCACCGACGGTATCATTTTGAAAATCTAGGTGACACTGTTCTCAATTTATTGTGTAATAAGATTCTGAAAACTTGACCTCTACCCTTTACCTTGAGGTCAGGGTCACTGAGATTGTAAATCATCTGAGATTTTTAGTAGATGCAGCTACAGCATTGCTATCAAATTCAAAATCTTACCTCACCACATTCTTGAGTTATCTCATTCTTAAACTTGGTTGCCACGCTGTCTGCCCACCCACGCAAAGGGCTGATGGTAATATCCCATCAGCCTTTTGCGGCTCAGAGTCAAAAACTAACTTCAGAAATAAGAGTTGTTCAGTTTTATAGATACAATATGTTATAGAGGTTTGAATCACTTCACAGCCCATGATACGATATACTTCACTTATGATATGATATACCAAATACCAACATAAACAGACAAAAATGCAGTACACTGAAATCCATAAGAAACATAAGGTGAAAGCGACTGTTTTCCACAAGTCCCAAGCCGCCACAGACACAAAAGTTAACCAAATAAACAACTATATTAACAAAAGACAACAAAAACAGTTACAGTTAAGTTTTAATGATAAATAAAGCAGTCTTTGTACAGACTAGAAAGCGTTAAACAATTCTGAACACTGTTACATTAAAAATATCAATTTTCTGCACATGCTATTTTTTCTATGAAATTAACATAAAGAGAAAAAAATACCACATTAGCACTCATTGGCACAGGCCCTAATGATGAATCATATATGGAGGAAGAAGTTGTGTGCATGTTTAGTGCATGTTTGTTCCACCATCAAGTCAAACCCCCAGAGTTTACCATCCCCACCCTCTTACATATGCAAGCCCACCCTTTCGACTGCTTCCCAGAGAGATGGTATGATATCACACTGTCTGCTCCAAAGTGAAGAGCACACAGCACTTAGCCCAATTGGACTGAGTGATGCCTGACAGTGCAGCACATCATCATATTCATTTATCCAGCCAGCCCTCTGCTTATTACTCTCTCATCTAGAAGCTCCAAACAGACAGGGGGAGTGGATGAATGGATAGACAGAATAGATGTCATCTTTCAGCATACATTAACTTTTTGAAGAACGATCCAAACCCCATGGACCATGTACATCAATTATCTTCCACTCACATGGCAGAATACAGATAATGCTTTAATAGATGCAATAATGAGAGTAAACAACATGGCTAGCCAGCAAACATTTTGATTCTGACTTTTTGTACTATCTTCAAACTCTTAACAAATATATTCCAAGTAGAAGTCCATTTATTTACAGCATGCACATCATAAGTTACATATTTTATGATTATGTATTTAAGTACTCAAGATGTCAGTTAGCAGCTCCGTCAAGACTGTCAGGGATCCTTCATCCTCAGTCAACAATACATCACAATTGTTCTTCATCAGATGATTCGAGCAAACGTGACAACCTGCTTCCTAACCACAGATATTAGTGGGATGAACCCCTGATTAAACTCTTCATGTGAAACAACTTCAGCCCAAAAAACACCCACAGGCAGGTACTATGTTTCTAAAGCTGATGTACCAAGAACCTACTGTTAGTATGTAAGACATCCAGCTTTCTATGCTTCAACATGATGAACTGTGAAAGGGGAAACAGAGACCATGAAAACAATGTTCTACCTTTGCCTTTTGTTTCTCACTGTATCCTTACACTTACTGTAAGTAGTATAATGTATGAGAGAGCATCTGTGTGTATGGGCTGTTGTTACACACACATTTTCTGACTCGACAAAGCCATTAGACAACCTCACAATTCCATTTGAAGCCTTTAGCAAAGTTACAGTCAAGTCAATGAAAAGAGCGCTGTGAGCACAACTAAAAGCATGGCTCTCAGCCTTGTTTCCTTATTGTGCACAAACCAACATGGAAAACAACACAGCCTAAATCCACACAGACCACTTTTGGATGCTCTAATTTTATTGTCCTGAAACAAACAACCTAAATGCCACGGGGTGTGTCCTGAACCACAGACATATTTATTCCTGTAAAGGAGTGCATGTGAAGGTGGAAGATCTTAAATCTAAAATGTTTGGCAGCATTTGGTAAGGCTCAACAGCTACATTTCATCCTATGTATGTTAACGTTGGGTCTACAAGCGATCATTCTGAAATTCAAGCATTAATAATCAAATAGAAATCAGAATATTGTCCTGTGCTCAGCCAACTGTGAAGCCGGCAAGGTTAACAGAAGCTATGACAGACATTTTGCAATCAGTCTGGATCACAATGTCTCCACCTGAGTTTCTACATATCCTTTGCCCACCTGGCATGCCTCAAGTAAAACCCTAAGGAAATATGAAGCCAGTCCCTTCAAAAAGTGAGTCAATAAACTCTAACGCTAAGTCCTGGCAAAAGGACAACCTGCACGGCGTCAACGCATTAGCGCGGTTAGCTCATTAACGCGTTGACGCCGTCCAGCCTCACGCACAAGGCGATCCGTGGTAACTCGTTAATGGAGATTTGCTGCGTTAATGCAGTTATGGCGTTAACGTCATTTTAACGAGGTTAACGTTGACAGCACTAATTAAACTGTTTGTGGTACTGGTGTTTTTTTGAAGATTTTATTGCCATTATCTGACAAATTATATAGCTTGATGTGTTGTTCTTAACTTCCAAGTCTTGTTGAGTGAAATTATGGTATATAATTAGTCTGTTAGCATTAGTCAGCTCAATAACCAGGTAAAAATGGAATGTAGAAAAAAAACAAAGCTGACATGAAGTGACGATGAGCTGATCCTGATGTTCCAAACGAGAAAAGGAAGAAACAGATTCTGGGTTCATCCAACTCTCACGAGAACATAGGAGCAGCAACAATATTATGGTTTGATCTAGGAGTTAAAGCTGTATCACAGTCAATTTTGTACATATTTCAGGATGTCAGTGGGGCAGTTTTAGGTCATGTTAGCAGAGCTGGGACCACACCTGGGGAGGTAGAGAAATCATTTCAGAGAGTCGAGTTAGCTGTTTTTAGCTGTGTGTCTGAGGTAAAACAGTATAATTTTACTGTTTCAGTGTCATTGTATATTCAGCACAGTTGCGGAATTTGAGCTATGAGCACACTTGTTACCAAATACAGTCAGATCTGTTTAGTCGAATCCAAATTAAACTTGGTTTGAAAAAGTAAATGCTGCAAATTCATCCAGTGAAGTTACATGGTGAACGAGGGAATTAAGAATAGGTGAAAATATTTCTAATGCACGAAATAGTCACACAATATTACACGTCCAGTCTGAAAGGGCCTTTCAGAGTTTATGAAATCAGTTTGTTAACCAAGCTTGCTAGTAGGGCTGCATGATTAATCGTTAGAAAATCGCGATCTCGATTCATACTTATGTGCGATCTCATTTCCAAATGACAACGATTTAAAAAAAAAAAAAGACGACGACGATTGTACCGCATTTTGATCTGGGACGTAATCTGCATGAAAACAAGCGCTCACTCTTCCTGCTCAACAAATGACAAGGGCGGAGCCTTATACCACGTGATACAGAAGCTGTGCCGTGTGATGCTAAAATTAGCAGGGAAAAAACAACGGACAACACATCAGGGATGACGAGAAAGTGACAGGAGAAAATCCGTCCCGGTCAACCACCCAAACATCAATAACGGGAACCTTATACAGCGCTTCCCTATACCCGTTGAACTTCCGCAGGCACAAAGAAATTACGGAGGCTATTATTTATCACCTGACCAAAGATATGGCTCCCATCAACACTGTGCAAAACGAGGGATTTAGGAAAATGATCAACACCCTAGACAAACGCTACACAGTGCCGTCCCGCAACTATTTTTCTATTGTTGCACTACCTGCTCTATACACGCAGTGTCGAGCAACGGTGGAGACGGAATTTCAAGCAGTACAACATTTTGCGGCAACCACAAAACGTGAGACATTTGTTGTTTTTATGTTTATTTATTGTTTTTATGTTCAGTCTCAACTGTTACGAAGTTGATGTGCAGTTAATAAGTGCAATAAATATTTATATTGGAAAAGAAAATCTTGAGAGAATCGTGATCTCAATTCTAAGCCAAAAAATCTTGATTCTCATTTTATGCAAAATCGTGCAGCCCTACTTGCCAGTATTAGCTGACAGGACCCCACTCTACGCTCTGGTGACTTCTAGCTTGAAAAGTCTAACTAGCAGCCAAAATGCTAACACCACTGTGGTTATGTCGACACTGTTATAGAGTTATGCCTTATGTTAATCTAATATATCTAATTAATCTATTCCTGCCATCTTTTGTCAATACTGAACGCACACACCTCATTTCACGTAGCGCCCTATCTCACAGCAAATTCCTATTCACTCTGTGACATTTATGGGCTCTGGTGAGACCACACTTTTCTAGGAAAATGAATACATCTCAGGCCTAGTCACTGAGCTGTGTCTGCACTGCAGACGTCTTCAGCCACAGTCAGCTCTACTTGGCAGACAGAAAGGTTGGCAGATCAAGCAGCCTTTGCATTTTTGCTCAATATGAAGAAAAAGAAAAGTGTCCTGGTGTCTCACAAATGTTGCTGACAATATATAAGTCTTAAGAAGTCCAGTCAAAAGAGCAGTGAATCATGCAGTCTAAACTTCTTGGCTGATCCTCCAGACTTTCTATTGCTGCTGCTGGTTATGATTTACTGTCTGCATGAATGGGACTAAATGATTTTTATGATTTACAGTCTATATAAACAGAACTAAATCAATGACAGAAGGAACGTGGACTTGACTAATCCTCTTTAAGTTCTTATGCACAGTGAGCAGCTTCGTGTGTTCGTCTTACACAAACTATAGGATAAATGCAGTTTACTGCCTGAGTGCATTCATCTTAATACAATGATTTATTTAAGTGGCTCAGATCCAAATAAACAGTTTTAGCATTTTTTGGTAGACAAATTCAACAAAGAACTAACAAAAAATACAGTTCTTGATTAAAGACAACAAAACAATTGCTTCATTCAGATGGGTTTTTGTTTCATTCAACCAAATTTTGGGTAATTAATCAATAATTTATCAAACAGACTGATTTAAATATCTGAATTTCTTAACTGTCAATTTGGACTCTGGCCATTTAAAGGTTGTCTTTTTAGATTTTCTTTCTTTTTTTCTTTTTTTTTTGCAAACAAGTCAATCAGCTGATCAATGAACAAAAAAAAGTTTCAGCCTCTCAAAGACATTGTTGCTGTCAAAGGCTCTGGAAGGCATTACTTTCCTATTTTAGGGTAGACCAATTGATGATGAGCTAACTGAATGGCAGGCTGACAGAACTCAACAGGCAGAAAGAAAAGAGAGACATGGACTTTGGGTCAGTGTGGCCCAGAGCAGACAAGCCTATAAATAGATCCAATCCTCCTCCGGCTTACAGCCTTGAATCACACTGACCTGGCCCGCCCCGCATCAGCAAGCTGAGAGGCAGAAATACAATGAGACAGAGAGTGAGCCAGACAGAGAAACAGAAGCGGAGACAGACTGACAAAGATGTATAGACAATCAAATGAAACAAAGAAAAGGCAGATGCAATTTTCTGACACTGATTTTAAAAGATCTCTCTTAGCTTCTTGCGACAACAGGTGACTCTAGTCAGACATCTCGTCGGTGTGAGAGGTCAGTGTTGTGTCAGTGGGCCGATACAGAGGATCAGGTTGTCTACTCAAAGCCAACAGCAGAATGATATAAATACGATAAGAAGCCCATAATGGGCATGGAGGAAAGAAATATATTGGAGAGATAATGGTGATGCTACAAATGAGTTTTATGAAACTCAAGATATAATACATACAGCTAAATAACTTTAGTAATCTGGTAGTTTTTGTTCTCCACTCCTCTTCAGCTAAAAGGGCAGTCAGGACTGCACCCAGTCCTCAAAACCCTTCACTCTTGATTAGCCTCTTTTTTTATCCGCCTCTGCACTATGCTAATTAGGCAAAAACAGACACCATCGCTGCTCTACTAGACCCCAGAGACTGACCTAGTGCACTAAGTCAGCCAAGAGCAAAATGGAAAAAAAGGCAACAAGAAACAAGCCTTAAACCATTTCCACATATAAAGCTTGTCTCACAATCCAGGCTCTGGTTGATTAGGTAACTCACTACATTTAGGGATGCAGACATGCTCAAGATGACCTGCTGAAGTATAAATGAAACAGCCTCAGAAGGATGGTTTCAGTGACTTTTAACATGTTTAAGAAAATGTTGATCTACTGGGATTTTCCCCACACAGCCATTACTAGGATTAACAGAGAATGGGTCTGAAAAAGAGAAAATATCCAGTGAGCGACAAAATGTCAAAAAGCTCAGCTTGTTTCACTGTACTCAGGGTATTACTCCATAGTCAACAGATCTCAAACCAATAGAGCCCCTTTGGGATGTGGTGGAACTGGAGATTTGTGTCATAGATGTACAGCCAACAAATATGCAGTAACTGTGTGACACCGTCGAGTCAATACAGACGAAAGTATCAGTTTCCAACACCTTGTTGAATCTATGCCATAAAGAATTAAGGCAAAATGGGGTCCTGGTCCAGTACTAGCTAGGGTAACCAACAAAGTGGCCAGTGACTGTATTTTACTAACAAAGACTGCTCTGAGGTTGTCCGGTAAGATAGATCTACTTAAGTCTTTTTAGACAAAGACAGAAATCCCAAAACCCTACTAGTGTTACTGCATGCATGATAAAGTGCCGCTCTTCCCATGCTGTCAAACTCCTCTAGCTTTTGGGAGTCTACACACCTTTCTGCAAGTTTCCCACAGGGGCAAGTTTAAAGGAGTTGAAGTTGGTGGTCATAGTTGTTATCCCATTGGTCAAAGAGAACTTTTCTAACTAAACGCTGTATGGGGTCCCGGCACAAACACACAGACTCCATTCACCATGGTGTGCAGCAACCTGACGTTAATGGTCTCTGCCAGCAGGTCAGCTAAGGCCTCCTTAAATTTCATAGAGCGGCTAAACGTAACACACAGAAAGCCATACACACCAACTAAAATATCTCTCAGACCCCAACACATACACAGAAAACGCTCAGAAAATACTCCAAATCTTTTTTTTTTACCCTACATCTGAGATCAGAAAAGAACAGAGTAACTCTTGCTCTCACAAATGCAAGTTTATCTTGAGCTTCAGCACATTTCAAAATATAAACATCTGATTTATGTCAAGAACATAATTTTAAACGACTGAGCAACCAGGGGGTCAGAACGACTTAAACCTGAATAATGATACTTCGCAGACCAGGCATGTGTGAGAGATTTTGCAGATGAAATAAAGAAGCAATGCTGTAGACACTGCACTAGTTCAAAGTTAAGGCCTGACCTGCCTCATTAAATTAATGAAATACGTTACATAAAAATGGGGAGGAAGCAGTTTCATCTAAACATTTGTGACCGGGTGGAAAAATTCTTCTGTTTAGTTTTATGGGCATGGAGGATATCAGGGATCCCCATTAATATTTCCACTAAAATGGGCTGGATGAAAAATGGGCACTGAATATGTGTAGCTGGATGTCTACCCAAACAACAACAGAAGTTTTGGTTCTACTTTTCTCTTAAAATGCACTTTTTGAAATCAAATAAACAAAAGCATGGGTGTACATAAATATGTCTCATCAGATGAATACAGTAGCTTCTCTTTCCTCTACACTAACTCAGCTAGTGGTTTCTCCCAACTTCTATAGATCTCCCATGACGTTTTATGAGAGTACATTAAAGTTACGCTCCACATGAAATGTTTTTGTTTTCTCTCAATTTTTCCAGCAATTAAAAAATGTACTTGCTCATTGCTTTGCTAACTGGACACATCCTGAACATATGTGTGACAATGAGTTCCTATCACTCTACTTCTCAATTACATCTGCCACTGGGACATTTAAAATATATCAAAAAATAATTAACGAAAAAAGTATACCTGAGCACACAAATATTTAAATGGGTCCTAGCAACCTTGATTGGCTAGGACCCATTAAACATTTGTGTGCTCGGGAGATCAGGGCATGCTATTCAACATCTAGCTGTTTTCAGGAGTACAGAAATATCAAGTAGCATTGAAAAAATGTGTATATTAGCATCCTGAGCCCAGAAGTGATGTGTCATGGGGTAGTTTTAATTGCACATGTAATCTAGGTTAATAAAATGCTGCTTTAATTCATGACATTTAGTTTTGTTTCACAATTTCAAAGGTCAGTAGTTGGACAGAAAAGCTTCAAAGTGGTGTTTTAGTGTTTTGCTCCAGTGCCCATCATGTAAAAAGGGACAGCATTTCTTTTATTGTCAAGTTTCTTGAGTGTGGGTAAACAACAATATGTATGTCTAAGCCTTTGGCAATGAAAGCAGAAGACACAAATCTGATGCCAAGTGGGACTGACTGCCTGTTAACATCCTGAAATTTGACTGGCTTTTTTCCGAGTACTGCCATTTGTTTGTAGCTGCCAGAAGTTGGCGTTTCCTTAAAGAAAAGTGCCACCAGAAACAAAGCAGATTACTTTCTATAATACAAATCTAAAAGCTTGCCTTTTGAAAATAAGTAAAGGTGGTGATTAAATGAAATGGCACATACCTGCCACAGGATGTTTAAACATCTGAAATCACAGATTTTATGTGGTAGAGTTGTAGCAGAATTGTTCTCTCCTAGCATGCAACAAATATTTTTGGAGATTTTGTATAATGTTTTGAGGATCTTTTGGGATCCCAAATGTGTTTCTGAGAAGAGAGATAAAAATAAATGCAAATTGTGCTGTTTTAGGCTCTATTTTGGAGATTTCTTGTGTCACTGTCTGCCCTGTAACTTTCAGCTTCCTTTTGAAAGTGGGCCAAGACGTCTGATTGGTGTAATTTATCTGAATATGTTCATAATATTTCTAGGTTATCCAACTTACAGAAGACACAACTGACAATGGCAATGCTTTGCAACCTCACACAGACTTCGAACTCCAAATAATGTGACAAAAATATTTGCAGATTTGTTTCTGTCTTGTTAATTCAGTAAATGTTCTATTAAACAATTAAGTGCAGCTACACATAAAAAGGCACTAGCTGTCTATTTTCTTTTATAGTTTAGACTGAAACAGAAAATAACACTATGGAACATTTCATTCAGCCGGGTCAGCCTGACACTGAAAAGAGCAGAATCTTAAAAGTCACTCGCCTGATACACACAGATCACGTTGCAAGCCCACGTTGGGTTTTGAGACAAATTTCACATTGCCAGCTTCACATAGATCCACCAATGTAAGATGTATTCTGTCCCAGTGTCATACTGGGACATCTGGCCCAGTTCATACATGCGTTTCTTTTTCTAAATAAACAGAACAGTTTGTAACCCCTTTACTAGAAAACACACATTTACCAACTACAAACACGACAAAGTAGCCTGTTCAGAGTTACTCTTTACGCTAATGTTCAGGATGTCAGCCTGTTTTCATTACAGAATGGTAAAATTAACATCAAAGTGTTATTCCATTTTACCTGGCTTGTATCTATATGCAAAATATACAGAGATTAGTTAGCATATACTCACTGCAGAGGATGATCCACAGTGATGTACAACCACGGTGCTCCCCCATCTGCAGCTGAGCACTGACTTTTCCAAGCAGAAGAACGTCCAGCAGATTATTTAAATCTTATATTAACCTTTATAGGCTACTGTGTAGTATCTGTAACTGGTAAATTTTCTTGTTGCTACGAGTTGTTCTGTTTACTTAGAAAAACAAACTTCCACTTTACGGGGGGGGTGGGGGGGGGGGGGGGATAACTGAACCCATCTTACATTTGTGGATCTATGCATGAGACAGATCTGTGCATAGTAGGCAATTTGTGCTATGCGATTTATATTTAATGTTTTGGAGTGAGCGAGACAGATGTTAGGTCTGTTTTTAGAAACAGACGCACAGAACGGTCTTCATAAGGTAAACTTATCGGATTTGTGAGTTGAAATTAATAAATTGTATTAGTATTTCTTCAGGTTTTGATGTACGCATTTGTAAAATAGTTTGCTTTGTATTTGTGTGTGGATTGAAGCACTTGCTCGTGAGGCCATTAACAGTTACACACAAATCATCGCGCACATTTGTAAGTCTTAGTTTACGCTTGTGGACATATCGTATGCATTTGCAACACTTTTGAGGCAAATTTCTCTCCATAAAGTAATAACGTCATCTGCAACAACAACAAAAAAAGAGATGTTTGTTGTAAAAAAAGGTTTTTTAGTATCGTGCAGAATCCCTTTTTAACCTTCACTTCCATATCATTTAAACTGAGAAAATCCCATCATTAGTGCTGCATCATCATCTCATCATTTTTGTCCAGTGACCCCAAACTAATGTTCTTAATATCACTGGTCTTTTAGAATAATGGATCAAAGCAGAAAGCTACGCAGCATGTGAAAGTCTTACAGTCAGTAGCAGAAAGGAAAAAGTGAAGTCACGGTGAAAAAAAATAGTAATGGCACATTTAAATATAAATAGTCGTTTCAGTCATTGCTACACAATGTTTTTTTTCTTCATGTTATCTCAGCTACACTGTGGCGTAGCTAAGCAAATACAACTCAAGATTAAAAGGTAAATTAGATTTATCAGAACTACTCTGACAGCTCACTATGCCACATGTTATTACATCTGAACATGTAACAGCATCGCAGCTGTGGGAGCTGTTGAACCCATCCCTGCTGCGAGTTTAAACAACAAACTATTCAGACTGTGATAACTAACGCAGGTCATGAAGTTAACAAAACATGAACGCACTACTGATATAAGGAGCTCATAATTTAGTGGTTTTTTTTAAACAAAAGTAAAAACCCTCAAGTACTTTGAGCAAAGATATAAATTAAGACTATAGCCAGAAACACATGAACTGAACTGTATTTTCAAACAAATAACATGATCACTACTACTCAATATTTACAAAAAGCACACAATTACATATACTATCCATGTGCTCTTTCTGACCCATAAAGTGAAAGCTGGTAACAGGTTAGTATAGCAAATGGATGGAAGCGTATGGAACCCTAGAATTCATATTAGCCGAATGATTTAACTACACATTAAAAACAGCATTAATTTTCTAACTGCACCTCTTTTATCATAATTTCATCATAGTTAAAAACCTTCCTGTTTATTGTTCAGCTAACTCAAAACCTGATAGCCACAGCTAACTTCTGCTAATCTAACATTTTATATAAGGAACATAATTTTTTCAAAATACTTTCACTGTTCTTTGGCATTTAATTTTAAATGTTGCATGATGTTCAAATGTAAACATTCTCTGTCTCCTCTGTCTTGATGAAACGTTAATTTTTAATTTTTTCTGTTAAGCAAATTTGAATTTTTAAAGTGTGAACGGCTCAGTGATGCAATGAGCTAATTGTTGTATATGGACGGATTAGCCTTAACACACAGGATCAGAAACCATAAAAGCTCAGCTGTGGCCAGTGCAGGCTCAGAAAGTGTTGTGTAAACAATGAGTTAACTGTGCTGTTATCACATTTCCCTCCATGTGTTTTTTTTTTTTTTTTTGCAATAGCAGAGCAAGTCTGAATGGTTTATTTTGTTCACATGCACTCTATGTTATGACCACTTCTCAGTGACTGAAATCATTGTTAAGTTCACAAATGTTGCCACAATTATACTCCAAAAATGCTGCAGGATAAAAGTGATTAAGAGACTCTGACTTGGACAAAAACCTGCACAGGGTGTCTTTAATTTTAGCCAATTATGAAGACTGGAATGCACAAGTTGCTATTCTTAACCTAAAATGATCCAATTTCACTGCATCACTGTAAGAACTAAGTGGTGACATCAAGCGCTCTGATATTATAGCAGCTCATTTTGTAATTATAATTCACAGATGATCGAGTGCTTCATTCCATTAAAGGCTGCACAAAACCATCATTGCTCACACCGACACACAAGTGTGTCAAGGCAGCAGCAGGCCCTGAATAGGACTTTTATTGTGAGCACGCTTTTATTATGAAAGGCTGTTTTGATTGTAACCTTGGAAGCAGACACAAACGCAACAACCATGCTGGTGATGTGCCAGTCGAAAGGAGGACACACTTCAACCAAACGATGTGGCCACTGAACACGTTTATTAGAGTACTACAAGCTGTTGTTGGAGCTACAGAGCGGATTTAAGTGAGGATTATTTAATCATTTTAACTTGGCTGGGAACTTGCGGACAGGTGTCATTTGTTACTATTAAACAGATAGCACTAAAAAGGCACTACATAGAAAATAGTGCAACAGACTTTGTAATTTTGATCTACTCTGGGTCTGTGTCGCTTGTCAAACATCCTCCTCCTGGGAAAATAGCAGCCTTGATCAAAGAACCCGAAGTGCAAATGGAGATAATGACAACAACGGTGAACAAATATTTATACAGATCCACCATCCTATGTGTGCGCGTGCATGTTTGTGTCCTTTTTTTCTTCTTCATTTAGAGCCTAGCAGAGATGTCAGAGTGGTTTTCTGGGTATGGCTGGTTTGCATCTTGTAAAACGAACACTCAAAAGCATACACCAATAAAATAATTAGATACGTAAAGTGGTGTGTTGAAGAGTCAACCGTCTGCTGCCTGGATAAATAACCAGCTTTAAAGAGGAGATTACTAACTGAAATGAGGGTGAAATGTGGTGAAAGAAGTTAAATGAGGCAAGAAATAAATGTGTTTAGAAATATGTAGCTCATAAAAAAAGTCTAATTTGGCAGGATGAATATCAAAAAGCCACCGTAACTGGCTAAGCAACTCAAAAACCTTGTCTCTGTGCCATACCTAAAATGTTTTTAAGGTGACTTCATCTGTTTGCTGTCCAACTGCTTTAAGGGCTTCCCATTTTCCTCTCCCACCTACTTAGCACTGTCTCTAACCTCACAACCCACTCGAATTCAACGGTGCAGTGCAGGTTGTCAGTAAATCGATCTTTCCAACAAGTTTTTCCTGTGTGTTCAGTGTTTCTTTGTACAACAGACATCCACAAAATAGACAACAAAAAAGTACAAATCTATGGTGCAGCATTAACTTGCATGTTTCGCCACTATGAAATAGAATAATTTGCATCACACATTTGGTTTACATCAAAATAAAACAGAGATAAATTGCACTTTAAAGAATACAGAATCAAAATCTATAGATTTCAATGAACGGCCAAAATCCCCTCATGTCATTATGCTGACAAATGTGCACAATAGAGGTTGGCAAGAGTTTCAACAGGCAGGTACATCTCTCTACTAGTTATGATATTAAATATGGAGCAAGTGTACTTTTATTTTTCTTGGCTCATTGTTCTATGTTGTGAATTAGCATTTGGCATTTGCTCAAAGCCACAGACACTGATCATGTCAGCACTTTGAATTGAGCCATTACAGTTTATGCCTGCAGTTTACTGTGTTGACATCACAGGTTCTATGAAATGAATGTTAATGAGTGTGTACTCAATCCCTGTTGAGGGAGTTTCAATTTGAATATGCTTCAGTGGCTGCTGTCATATTATAAGTGGACAAAAAGTCACATCCTTTAAATGCATTTTCTGAAAACCATCAATCTGACCGACAGCACTGCCTTCTGATTGGCCGACCTCACGCCTGAGGAGTTTGTGTTGTGAATTGCAATCCAAGTTACCATTAAATATATGGTGACAAAGGTGATGTAATCTTAGCCATCCGGTGTTAAGGATTGCATGAAATGTAAGGTAGTTGTTACCACGGTGAAAAGCTGTGTGATGGGCAGCATGACAGTAAGCATGCGATTAAGAGTGGATTATCCCTGAAGAGTAGCCAGCAGACACACATACGTACTTTACCCACAGACAGCATTAATGACCATTTCAGTGACTATATCTGATTAATCTAAAATTAAGACAAGAATTCATGTTAAATCAGATTTTGTTTTTCATTGAAATTTACTCTACTCAACATCATGATCATTTTACACAAATGTTGTTGTTATATTCAATTACCAAAGTATGCCCTTGAGTGTACATTACAATAGGCCGACTAGTATAAAGCATTGTTCATGTGGGTGAATTTCTTTAAGTGTCTGTAGCATTATAACAGTTTAGCTGTGAAATCAGACTAAAAATGAACCAAAGATGTACAGTTATATACATCATAAAAATCCTGTGATTGATCTCCACCAATACAACTTTCACACCTATCCCAAAAAGGACCAGCTTTCGCACTAAAGGTAAACCATTAAAACCCTTTCATCTATAAAAATACTTGTTTATTTTCAGCTCAAACAGTACAGTATAGACCTGTGGCCTATTTCAGGTGGTTTAGCCTCCAGCTCTCTCCACAACCTTGAATTTCAGAGGGGTTTTTTTTCAACTATTTTTGATTTAAGCACGTAACAGGAACAGTAGGCTAATAAGATAGATCAAGCCTCAGTCATACAGGCTCAGAAACTTGCTTGCTAGGTCAAATCAGTGGCCAGTAAGGCTCTGCAGCACAAACTAATTGTTTTGGCCATCTAACATTTGCACGGAAGACCCTGAGTTGTCTGCAAACACTTGCTAACTATAACACTACTGCATAGTGTATTATGCAAACTAGAGGGAAAAGGAGCTGCAATTAGGGCTGCTCAATTAATTGAATTTTAATCACGATTACGATCTGGGCTTTCAACGATCATTAGAAATGACTGAGCCGATTATTAGCCCCTCCCTCGTGCTTTACTCTCGCGCTGCTCCGTGTGGCAAATCGAGCGCACCTCTCTGCATTTCGAACACGTGTCACAACAATTATGAGCAGCGGTCCCCAACCTTTTTTGCACCACGGACCGGTTTATGCCCGACAATATTTTCATGGACCGGCCTTTAAGGTGTCGCGGATAAATACAACAAAATAAAACTAGTACCGGTACCGAAAAAAAGAAAATTTATTCATAACACACGTGAAAAGACCGAGGAAAACCGAGGAAACGATAAAAACGATAACAAAATAATGCTGATAACCGATAAAAACCCTGAAAACTATTTTTACTACATTTCACACCTGAGCCTCAACTCTCGCGGCCCGGTACCAAACAACTCACGGACCGGTACCAGTCCAAGGCCCGGGGGTTGGGGACCGCTGATTAAGAGGGCCCAAGGGAAGCTCGGAAAGCTAAGCAGAAGTTGTTTGGAGAGGAGAGTGACTGCTGTTGGTTGAAAAGAGAGGTAAAAAAAAAAAACTTCAGTGGTGTGGAAACATTATGGGTTCGCGGAGTCAGACGTGGATCAAGTAGACATAGTGTGTAAACTTTGCTACAGTGTCGTAGCTGCACCACAGAGCAACACTGCAAAGTTCACTAAACATAGATGTTTACATTTTTTATTTATTTTTTATATTGCAAACATTTGCACTGTTATCAGTATTTGCACACTATTTTATATTATTTTTTGACCATCTTTAAAGTCATTATTCAATACATTGTTATTGTTAAATAAATATCGTCAAATAATCGAGATCTCAATTTCAGTGAAAATAATCGTGATTATCATTTTTGCCATAATCGAGCAGCCCTAGCTGCAATGCCGTATATGTCTTGTACCCAATTTTAACTACTACTTTAACTTTAACTTAACTACCCACTGTCAGCATCTACTTGCCGAATAGCCAAGGAATACACATTTTTCCTTAGCAACCTGAGGCTTTCAGTGATTGCCAATCGGTCTCTAGCCCTGTGAGACTGGTGCTTTAAGCTTAAACTCGACAGTCTGATTCTGAGGATCAGTAAGGAGTCACCTTGGATCTAGTAAGCTAGCTCTAAGTTTGTATTACCTTGAACATATCCCTAACACAAAAAAACGTCAATTTTGGTCAATTTGTTTGTAGGAGAGAAGAAGTGAACCAAGCAATAAAAAGACATGAAAAGTAAAACTCGTGAGAGATCTGGAGCTTGATGTCATCTCGCTGTCACACATATACAGAGAGACTAACACACTATCACACACATTTTTGCCTGATGCCTCTCCCATGCGTGTACCCTGCTTTATTGCCTTTTCAGTCTTTCAACTGTGGCTATAAATAATCTCAATAAAAACCTCTCTATTTACGAAACAGTATTTTACTGTAACTTACTCACCAATAAAGTTTAATTACTTTACAGATCACATAGATAAACATTAGTCTCTGTGTGTATGAGTGTGAGACCTTATTCGCTGACAAAAACACATTCTGCATTTAGCCACCTCTGGTGCTGTACGTGCTTCATCTCAAGCATCTCATTATCTCTGGCACACAACTACAAACAATCATCTACAGCCTTCCTGATGTTTCTCTCACATGTTGAATTGGATAAGGGCTTCAACTAATAATTATTTTTTATAAATGGTTCACCTGTTAATTTCAGTCCAATTTGCCATTCTGACGTTTTTAAATTGCAAAAAATATTTCCTACATTATTTGGTTAATTGACTTGAAAAAAAGAAAAAAAAACACAAGTTCATGAATTGGTGTGGTAGGGATAACAGAAAGCTATTTGTGTGTCTGCGATTATCCCAGAAAAATTGGTTTCCCTCCTTTCTTTAATATGGGACTTTGATTTTATCGCAGTTATCCACTGCTAATAACAACATCATAATGTTCTGAATTGAGCCACGGCTTAGTGAGCTAGGGAAGCATAATAATAAATCTTGCAGAAGCCTTGAGGCAAATATTTGTGACAATGAAAAAAGGTGATATGAAGATTAACTCTTTCTAGATAAAAAATGATTGAAAACTAGAGAGGTCAAGGGGTTGCCACAGTGGATCCATCCACATATTTGGTTTGGTTTTCCAGATGTAATCCTACCAGAGTCAAATATGAATAATTAATCATTTCAATAAAAATAATTAATTTATTAAATACAATTGGTCATAAAAAGTCAAAGAATTCCAGCCCTACCTAATTATTTAATCAAATATTTAACTGACGAATGGTTAAATGATCAGTTACAGAAAATAAAAAAGGGTTGGAAAAAATTTAAATTTTTTGTAAACTAGTTTTTACCATTTTCACTATTTTTTGCAACTATTTTAATAATGGAATAATAATTCTGAGCAAAATGGCCAAATTAATTGCTGAAA
The DNA here is from genome assembly GCF_056152115.1 of Neolamprologus brichardi. Taxonomy (NCBI): domain Eukaryota; kingdom Metazoa; phylum Chordata; class Actinopteri; order Cichliformes; family Cichlidae; genus Neolamprologus; species Neolamprologus brichardi. The sequence goes on along the minus strand of NC_142116.1, from coordinate 8,751,648 downwards.
TAAGCTTGGATTTGCCTATATATTACCATAGTTTGATTATACAATGGTTCTGCACAGTTGATCTAAAAATTATAATGTCAGGGGGCTTTTCCTGGAAATTTGGAAAGAATCTGCACCATAATATCATATCTCATCACTTGCAATCCAACTGACTAGACTGGCCTAAAAGCAATAGTTAATCCCCTCAAAAGTGACAATCTTAGTCTAGATCTTACTCTTAGTTTTAGTCCAAACTGGCTGGCACTATATGGTGAATGAGAATGTTTTTCAAGTTGGCTGCCACATGATGCCATATGTCATTCAGACAAGAAGGATAATGATGGGCACAAGAGGCAAAAAAAGAGGGAAAAAAAACACCAGCAACATGAATATGACAGAAGGACAGTCTTGGAAAATGTTACTACCTCCAGATACACACACTGACACACACATACACACACTGTCAAAGTCTTAATAAGAAAAGAGGAAGGTTTGCATGCTGTGAAAAGACTAACACCATGAACTATTCTTGCTTTGGCGAGTATAACGCTGACCGCCCCATTCTCCATTTCCATATCTACATCTTTCTGCTTCCATATAAGACTCTCTCACTCTCTTTTTCTCATTAAATATTCACAGTTGGTCCCATTAAACATTCACCACGCAGCGCTGCTACGTTTATCTGGCCTCTGCCAATCAGCCTGCAGCGGCGCACCAGAAGCCCACCAAAAGCCTGAAAACTAAAACACACACACATACACACACACACACACGTCTGCCTGCATGGTCTGCGATGCGGCAGCTTTGCAGAGAGTGGAGTGGGAAGGACATGACTAGAAGCAGGGAGGAAAAGCTGGCAAAAAAGAGAAGCATAAAAAAGGAAGGAAATGGTGGCTGAGGGAGAAATGAGACACATGAAAGAAAATCAGATGAATAAAGGTAGCAAAAAAAGGAGTCTGGGGGTCTATTCCTCAGCTCTTGCCCATGAACAGTAAGAGTAGAGTATCCCTGTGCCTCAATAATTCAACAGCAGGACAAGTGCCGCCTGCCAGCCTACCCTCTTTCTTTTCCTGACATCACAAGCCTTACCTAATAACAGCGTAAAAATACACTCTCTTCACAGTTCAACACAATACGTGACACATAATTATAGCTAAAAATAACATGAAACACTGTCGGGATAGATCACTCTGAACAGTCTTTTCTTTAGTGTCTACACAGAAAATGTTTCAAACAATTGGTAAAAAAAAAAAAACATATTGTGAAACCCTAAGTGCATTGTTGGGCTTCACGTCTATTTTCTTACATTCTGCGTCTTCAGCTACATTGGCTGCGTGCTGGGCTCTGACGCCCCGCTACAATACTGACCTACATTCAAGATGTGAACTTACTCACATTTTGATGTGATATGTGATCACAGAGAACAAGCAACAGATAACATGACCAAATAATGACAAGTATAAATGGGGTCAGATGACATTTATGACAGTAGTGATGAATTATTCATACATCCCCTTTATGAATCGCTACTTTACCCCTGGTAAGGTCGCCTGTGGCAAATTGGTCCAGCCCTCTCCAGAAGACTGGTCCCAGAGCCCAAGCCATGTGTTGAGGTGAGCCCAACTATATCTAGTCGGTACCTCTTATCCTCACCCACTAGCCCAGGCTCCTTCCCACCGGAAAGGTGACGTGACTTGGTAACAGGGGATGGGTCCGCCAGGGTCTCCAACCCTGGCTGCCACCCAACACACACTGTACCAACCCCTCAGCGCTTCCTGTGGGTGGTGGGCCTACTGGAGGGTGGATCCAGGCCCCCTATTCAGGCTGTGCCCCATAGGCAAAGACAAGGCCACCAGGTGTTCACCCCCGGGCCTGGTTCCAGAATGGGACCCCAGTAGCGCTAATCCTGGGAAGGGTGAACTGTTCCGTAGATTTCACACTAATAGCGGTTTTTGAATTGCTCTTTGTCTGGTCCCTCACCAAACTCCCAATTTGCCATGGGAGTTTAGAGTTTTTCCTCAGTGGACTACAGGGTTTATTCCCTCCACCTGATATAACCCACATCTTCCCATTTGTTTTGCCTGGAGTAGCTTTACAGTCGTCTGCACTCGTGCACCAAACGACAGCTCAGAGTACCCGACCTTCCTTGAGTACCTGGGTGGGGTTCTTGGGGGTGCTTCACCTGGGGATTCAGTAGGACTGTCATCCTACTGGGAGACTTCAATGCTCATGTGAGCAACAGCAGTGAGACTTAGAGGGGAGTGACTGGGAGGAATGGTCTACCAGATCTGAAACCGAGCACTGTTCTGTTACTGGACTTCTGTGCAAACCACGGTTTGTCCATAACAAACACCATTTTGAACATAAAGGTGTCCATAAGTGCATGCGGAACCAGGACACCCTAGGTTGCAGGTCTATGATCGATTTTGTAATCGTATCATCAGATCTGCGGCCATATGTTTTGGACAATCAGGTGAAGAGAGGTGTTGAGCTGCCAAATGATCAAGACGTGGTGGTGAGTTGGATCAGGTGGCGGGGCAGGATACTGGACAAACCTGGTGTATAGTATAGTTAACATATACCAAGGTTGCGCTGCGAACACCAGGCAGAAGCTCCGGTCCTTGAGATGTTCAACTCGAGCTTCTGGCGGAATTTCAACAGCATTCCGAGGAAGACTGGGGATTGAGCCTGAATGCACGATGTTCAGCACCTCAACATTGCTCAAGCTGCTGCACTGAGCTGCAGCCGGGTGGTTGGTGCCTGTCGTGGGGGTAACCCCAAACCAGATGGTGGACACCGGAGATGGAAGGAGTCCTACTGGTCTTCGTTAGCCTGTGGGACTTCGGAGGCAGCCAATAGATACCGACAGGCCAACCGTTACGTGGCTTGGGCAGTGGCTGAAGCATAAACTTGGGTGTGTGAGGCTACTTTCAGTCATTGTGCAAATGTACTGTTTAACGAATGTTGCAAATAAAAAAAGACTTAAATGTATGCCCAGAATTTTACAATTGGTCCATTCACAGATTCGTGTTTCCATTCATCAAGCTCTTAATTTATCACCTAACCACCAAGGTCTAAATACTAATCTGATCAAACAACCAATCTTTACTCATATAGCACTGCTCACGTAGATTCGTGTAATTAAGGATGATTCACAGATGACTACCATCTAACATTAACAAAAAATTAATACAATTTAGAAAGTTATGTAGAAAACTAATGGAACCCACATCTTCCCATTTGTTTTGCCTGGAGTAGCTTTACGGTTTCTAAAATCATTTTTCTTCCTTACAACCTGACAGGATCAGCTAAGCTAATGAAAGATACTCCAAGAAAACAGGTAGCTCAACTTTTACAGCATTATGTGCTGAAGGATTACATGCTTCAATAAATATAAATTCCATGTGCACCTTCGTGGAAAATTCTTCAGTAAACCAACAACCTAATACTACAGTTTACCTCATAGCAGCTCTATTGAACAGAGGTTGCCACCATGATACATTTCTAAAGTTGTAAAACCTGTCCCTGAGTCCTGTAAGCCACTGTTGGATCATGATATATTAATCAAATAGGTGAATTGTTATATTTTTAAACTATAAGGTAAAGCAACATAGCTCATGTGCTTTGTATTGTTTATAGATATTCACAATTCTTCCCCTACTAAACATTTAATACTTGACTATCACTTCTGACTCACAGATTGGGTAACTGGAAACAAGCCAAAGAGCATGTTTATGCAGAACAATGAGGGGCATGTTACTACTGGTAAGAGTCAATCTGAAATTTTGAGATAGAACCTAAGATAAATACACAGTAAGGCAAGCCAATTGCAAGTTTCAGCATGTAGTGTGTTGTTTTATTTGCCTTTTGACTCAATAATTATTAAAAATGCTGGAAATTGATTTCAGCTTCTGTTATGTCTGGTAGTGCTCTCTGGGTAGGAATGCATCCATGGATTTGCACGTCTCTTTTGAGATACAATTCTAACAATTTTGGAACTCGGGCATACAGTGTCATTTTTTGTTTACACTATATTTTACTTTGTGCAAAAGGAAAAATAACTCTAGCTTACATTTTATTTGTGATAATCTGCACCATAATGTGAACAAATATGCACAACTTGTGACTCTGTGTGATTTAAAAGTTTCCCCATTTGGCACAGAATTGGTGCCATAAGACAGGCTACCCTGCACTTCAACGTGATGCGAAGCTCGCCTCATTTCCTTCATATCCATTGGGTAAAAACGAGATTTCAGAAGAGTGCATGTCCTGTCTTTTTGTATGTCCCTACTCAATAAGTGGAAAAGTGAGAAATGCTGTGCATCCCCACAATAAGTGGGGCATCTGGTCACCTTCTGTGCTGAGTGAATCCCACGAGTGAAGTAAAAACTGGTTTTCACGTGTATTATATATGTTTTTTTGAACGAAAACCCTTAGTATGAGACAACCAGGAAGTTAATTCCCAGGAGAGTTACATGGAAATGTTAGCGTGCACATTTTCCCACAGTCACAGTGACAGTTTGACACCTTTACTGTATGCCATGGCAGCAGTTCAGCATTTGATAAATGATTTTGGCACATTTAGAGTTTGTTAACTCTATATTAAGTTTTATTCTGCTGGAGAGAAAGACTTATGGTAACTGTGGTTGTCCTGCAGTGTAAATTTTCAGGCCATATTGTGACATATTTAGATATAGCCTAAATTTCCCCTTGTGGGACTAATAAAGGTATATCAAATCAAATATCAAATCAAACTATTATACGTGTATAGTGAAATTTCCTCTGAAGACCTACTTGATGTTTGCACCATATATGAATTGCAACATTATGATAATTAGCTTCTATTTTGAACTTGCATGCAAAAACAGGGACAAGGGCCCTTCTAAAAACCCATGAACCACACCCCAGTGTCCATACTACAGTTGCTCCCTCCTTTAAAACAATTTCACTCATACTTTCTAATCAATATTTTAAATGTAATGTTTAATCGATACTCAGTGCCAATCCATTGCTTTCCACCATAAGCACATCTATTTAAAACACTGCTTTAAGACAACTTTAACACTGTTTCTTTAATCAGCCTTTTTGTTTCTAATGATTTCTCAATCAACATGCTGAATTTATTGAGGACTTAGGTCTTTAGGTCTTTCACGCATGGTCTTTATGGGGTTTTTTCCCCCCACACGTGACAGCGCATTTTTGAAAAGAGAAAATTCCCACAAAGATATCGGTTACCTGGAGCTCAAAGAAGCAGAGCTGAGATATATGCATTATAATAACAAGGACAGAGAACCCGAGTTTCACATTCACTCACAAGCCAGATAAAATCAGTTTTGCTATCAGTTTTAATGACCATCGTATGCGAAAGGGATGTTCTTCCTGACTTTTTTCACTAAAGATTTAGTACAGACCAAATCCTTTACTCACTTTGGAATATGATATAATCTGCCCTCACGGTGCAGTACAAGTCTGAATGAAAAAATGTAATGCAAGGGGAAAGGTTTTAAACTAGTGTTTTCTCTGTACATGAGAAACAAAGACTGAGATAACGCGACACTAATTCTGCATATTTAACCTTAAGCTTCTGCAGACTTGAAAATGTTGAAAACGTATGAGGTTCCAACCCAGTGATAGTGAAGATACGACTGTTTCAGACAGGCGATTTAGCAACTTTACTGCAACTTCAGACCTGATTCCCACAAAAACAAATGATTGGTAACAAATGTGAGCTCTATAAATGGTATGTAAAAAAGAAAGTTAAGCAAATTCTTACTTCCTCAATATACAATTCTGAGATAGGCAGTGAAACGAGCTATTGTAACGAACCTTACCATAAAAGAGATATGAAAATATCTTATAAATGTATTTGCTACTGTATTTTTAAAATCTAACTACTATCTTCTAGCACTTTATTTTGATACAGAATGAATTCTGAATGCGATACATGAGATGTACAGAAACCATGGCTCATCACAAAGTGGTGGAGATCACCCTATCTCCCCTTTTTATCAAATTGTGCACAAAAACATGCAGCAATCCTTTCCCACTAAAGCAAAAGCAACACTTCCTCTCTTAGCTTCTGCTTCCTACGATTTTTATCAGGTATTCACTATTCCCTCAGGCTACCAGTAATCATCATCATACTTCTGTAAACTGATGCTAAAGTTTCTTATCTTCTAAAAGGAATGTAGCCTACCCAGTATAGGGGCTGTGGGAACAATCTACACATGTGTGGAACCACTTTTCACTGATTTCCTATTGTTTAAGACTCTAACTTGCTTGTTCAAGCAGGAACAGCAGCACATCAGCAGCAACTTACTCAAGCTCAAACTTTTTTTAAAGCAATCAGTAAACACTAAAATAAGAATGACATGAAAGGGAACAGGAACACAAGTGCTAAACTACCTTGAAACCTTGAAATCCTCTAAATGTGCTGAAAGTGAAATACACAAAGCTTTTTAAAATAGAGTTTTCTCCACAGTCTCCAGCACAGACAAGGTAAAAAGCTACAGAAGAGCGAAGCAGGAGACTATCAGGTGTTGACCAAATGCACATCATTACAGCTTGATTCTGCCGAATGTTGCTAAAAAGTAATGACAAAGAGCAACAACACATTCTTGAAAAAGGTGCTACCCAATCTCTATCCAATGGAAGGAAAATCTACCTACCAGCACCTCTAAACTATAAGCACACTGCATGTCATTTGTGTGCTACGGCAACAATGAGCAAGCACGTGATGCCACATCATCCAGCCGTAACTGACCTCACTGCCATTGTGCCTTGGCTGAGTGTGTGTTAATTTCTAGTTGTGAACAGATCCAGAGAGTAAGGCACTGAACCTCTAGCTGCTGCAGTGGTGTATAAATGCAACCAAGCACTGTGTCCACCTTTAATGAAGACACGATCCTTCTAGCAATTCATTCTCACATTGTCTAAAAGGTAACTGCTGAGATCTGAGAACACAGAGACGTCTCTACAACACAGCAGGCACGAGGAACACAAATGTTTGGACAACGTTACAAACAAGGCAACGCTCAGCAACACAATCTAAATATTTTTAAGTATAGCAAGCTCACCATTCAGCCTAAAATAATAATCACCTCTGCTAATATTACAGATGTTAGTGAGTTCATTTTTATTTATCTGAATTCAATAATAAATACATAACAATAAAACCTCAATCAATAGAGATACTTGAAACGTAGAGACATTGCAGTATCAGTAAACATGCACCATTTCAATTAAATGTTTTTTCTTTGAACGATTATTCAAAATGACTTGAGTGAAATGATAATGACAAAACTTCATCGAGATCGGCCTGCTTCACCAAAACAAGCCGCCCTAAATTACAAAAGATCATGAGTTCACTTCACAGACACTGATCTGGGTCCATTTCACTAAATTTTACTATAAACTTTTTTTAATACAAAATGCAAATGGTACATACTTTCAATTACATAAACCACAGCTGACTGCAAAGCACTACTAGTTTCCTTTCAGTTACAGATCACAAGCCTGGTCTTGGTCTTAATCTGAAGAAGGTGTTGCAGCAATATCTCAATTTATAAGTTGCAACTTGTGAAATGGACCCAACAACGTACCGCCGGTCAGACACTAGGCTAAAGCTAACTACCAAGATTGTGATGCATGCTTACAACACTTTAATTACCACGCACAACAGGATGGTTGCTATTATGTTTACCTTGAGTCTTCCTGTGTGTGTGTGTTTGTGTATGTCTGTGTGATACTATAAAATGCAGTCCTGGTGTAATCTACTGTATTAGAAACTACCACCAAGGCAGTTCCTTGCACATGTCAATGTACAGACAGATTATGCTACTGGGATAGTGATACAACTGTACAGCATACAGTAAAGCCACAACTGCACAATCTGCAACCTCCTAGATTAAGTGTACTTATTCAATGCATAAACATTATATTTTAGAAGATACATTTGGTCCAAATGTCTGCAAAGTCATGTGCAACAAACAGGGTAGATGATGCTGAGGTGGGAAGCTAAGTAGTCCACATGTTTATTGACTGCAAACCCGAGTCCTATATATCATTTACATCTAGTTATCATGCTGATGTTTGAAAACACATTCCAGCAAAGATATTTAGTCGTAGACAGCGATCAGAGTCTTCAGAAAGTTACTGAACTGTAAAGAGGCATGAAACTACAACAAAATTTATCTATGTTTCTACAAACCCAATCCAAAAAGTGACTGAGCTGTAAAGGCAAGTTTCCTTTTTACGTGCTGCCAGTTTCATGGCAGACAGCCAGGCTGTATGATTCGTTATCAGAGATCTTTTTATCTGGAATTAAACTTGTTTCGACGACTAAAATTAAGGTTTAATTTTTCGCCCTTTATGTCAGTATCGTTTTGATTTAAACTTTTAGCTATTAAATTCAGGCTTGTTATAGCTTGTTTGCTATATAATATTCACTGGTTACACACCCGTCCGATCAGACAAAGGCTCATCGTTCCTGACAAGAAGTTTGCCGCTTTCCCAGATCAGATCAATTTGGCAAGTGTGGTTACTGACATAAAGAAATGGAGAAATGGTGGCTTAAACAATTAAAAGAAGTTCAAATAAAGCAAATTTATTCTTTAAAATCCTTACATGGTGTGGTTAAGATTCAGGGTTTCACACATACAAAGCTTCATGTTTGTGAACATTTCAGGCCTGATTAATGACAGAAGGTGGCACTATTATGTATTCTCTGTCACAATGTGAAACTATTAAGATAGAAGCCCTGTATGCATACAGTTTAGTGTAAGACCATTAAGGAGGTGAGAAAAAAAAGTGCGCAACTGTTTTCGTGTCATGAGAAATGAGAAGTTGTCTGCAAGTGTGCATGTTTGCACGATAATTATAACCACATCCAACAAATACACACACACACACTCACACAGCGATCGGTCTCCCTGCCAGACAGCCTATGGGATGAAGAGTTTCACCCCTGCTGTTGCCGGGTTACTAGCTCCGGACCACTGCCAACGCAGCCACACACACGATCAAATCGGCTGCGGAAAAGAGTTTTAAGATCTTTGCTCAAATCAATTTTTTGCTTATAGAGAAGGGAGAAGGCGGGCAGGAGAAAAACAACTTGAAAAGGAAGGAAAATGACATGGTCGGGGGTGTTTGAGTGAGACTGAAGGGGAGACAGAGCAATTCAGCTTGCATCCCCTGGGGAAAAAAAACAAGACCAATCAGTCCAAAACTGGCCCTGATCTGCAGCTCACATCATCACTCAACCTTTCGGTGGCCTGGTCTGATGCTTACTTGGACAAATATGCAGCGCGCGGACACACACACACACACAAAATCAGTCTGCGACATACACAAAAACACGATGAGATACAGTGAGATACATGTGAAAACACAAACACATGTGGTAACCAAAACAAACAACAGACAAGTGATGCTTGGATTCAGCTACATGGCAGATGAAATGCTTTGACACGAGCAGGCTGACGATGACAACAAATCTGCCACAAATACCGAAACACAGGTGGTGGCATTTCAACATGTGTTAAAATGCTGCATGTGAACACACACACACACAGAAACACACACACACACTTGCAGATTATACAATAGCTTAAGGAATAAATCCAGGTTTTTACAACTTGGGTCGTACGTTACTGGAGGAACAATAGAGGTTTGGAAACATGGCAAGATCACTGCAACAGAATCTGACAGACACATGGACAGTTGGAAGACAAGACAGCTTTGTAACCACATTTAAAAAACCAACGTTGAAAAGACTGCAAGGGTTGCTAACAGCTCTGTTTGACTGTCCCTCATTTCACAAACATTTTGGTCAAATATAATAGTCCATTGGTGACAATATTTTTAAATTCAAAATAGTCTATGTATGTGTACAGCATTTCACCCGTCTTCAGTCAGTTAACACTGATGTTTGAATTGGGTATTTAAAATAGCTTTATATCGTTTTATGCTGTTGCTCTTGTAATCACAATGAACTGGAGAGATCGGCCTTTTTTGCAATGCATCATCTCTAACCAGGATGTCCTAGCCTTCCTGTGGTTTCCTAATTGATCTAATGTAAGCTGATGTTGGGGCAGCCCTCAGTATCATTCAGCTGCCTCTCCAGTGACTCTCTCATCCAGCAGTTGGTAAGACAGTTTTGGACTACAGCTGCCAGTGATGGTCCTGATTCTGCTGCAAGCTGGAGGGCCATTCTAACCAGAACCTGCAGCAGGTGGAGACTAGTTTCATGGGCTGCTACACCATGCTCACAAAGGCTTCAGAGCAGAACAAGAATCACCACCGTGTGCATCAGTGAATGATCGAAGAGCTGGAGTCTATCCAGAGGAAAGAAAATGACCGAAGGAACTGATGATTATGTGAATCTATTAATAAAATGTAATGGTTAATAATTAATCTAAGACAGTGTGCATGTGCCCAACACAAACAGAATCTGTGATACATTGTATATCAGTTGGAATTCAGTGAAACTCAATCTTTGAAGTGACAGCACCGAATGGTAAAAATTAGATACGCAATGAGTAGATAGACCATGACATGACCAGCCTACCAGTCTCACATGTAAACAGCACATGCTGCTGCTGCCTGTGCACCTCTCAGACATGAAACTACACTAATCTAATAAACACACAAATCTATGAAAAAACAGCTTTTACAATATTTCTTACATGATCTATGCTATGTGAGGCTGTTATGTATTCTTTGCTTCCTTATAATACTAACAAGTTGCGTGTACTCTGACATCTGCTGTTTACACCTTTTCTGGACCACTCGTTTGATTTGTTTGATTTGATGATGAGTGTAACTTTAAATTCAGATGAAAGAAGAGCTGGAAATATGTATGTAGATATACTGTCAATCAAAATGCGTCACAATGCAAAAAAGAGAAAACTAACTCAACGACCACTTCATGACACAACTGTGTTTTCATCCAGTAAGAAATGACTCCAATCCAAAGTGTATTCATCTGACAAGAACATTTTTTGATCGACCCGATTACTCTCCTTTTTTTATATATTTCATAGACAATAACATACAAATATGTGAGATGAGTCATGTTTGCCAATTTGAATTCAAAAATGGAACTAACTCTTTAGAGATTCCTGAAATATCTCAACAACACTGGTTTGCTTTCAGTAACTAAGACATTCAATACTTCAATACTCGGACATATTAAAGGCTGGCTTCATGACTCAAATGTGTAACAATTACAGAGACAAAGAAAATGGAGCTAATGAAATCCTTTTATGCAATTTCAGGAAGTCACTCTGTTAGTGTGGCCACTCTAAAGGCTTCTATAAAACCTGCCTGATCATGTGATTACTCATGTTTTTTGCTCTGTTCTGACCACTTTGCAGAAGGTGACTGTAAGTGCAACATTATCATCACCAATAAAGGCAACCCTATTAAAATAAACCAAAACTACCCTGCTTTGCATCGTACATGCCTCTGTGGATATTTTAGGCTCAAGCTTGGAGCTTGTGCAATCCTTTGCTAGAGATCAGCAGTAACTGTAACAAACCAAAAATGGTTGCGAACAACCACCAAAGCCCGCTAACCCCTCTGTTGCGACCTAAACCATGGCAGCCCAGCTGTGCAAAGCGGCCTCCAGCTTTTCAGGAATCTCTGCTGTCAAGGACATGACAGAACGCCTGTCTCGCTGCTCTTAAGGAAATAAACTGACTTCACTGAGCAACTACAGAAGCCTACTGTTGTCAGCGTTCATTTTGCATAAATTCATGTTGCTACTTGACTGTTTCGCTGAGCTGCACAATGCATATCTGCTGCGCTCACCTCTGGCCGAGAGCTTTTTTGTGTTGATAATTTTCGCGGCATACTCCTGGCCGGTGGACTTCTTGATACATCGACGAACGATGGAGAAGGCACCCCTGAAGCAAGACAGATCCACACATGAGAGATCAGTGTGAAACCACTTCAAACATAACAAACATGAGTGTGTCACAGGGGAAAGTGCACTGAACTTGTCTGTCTGTCTCACTCTCACACACACACACACACACACACAGTAAGGGCATGCATGAATCACATAGTCTTAAAGAAAGGGGAAAGGAAGTCACATGCATTATTAACACGGCCTGATATTCTGTGTATGACAAGAGGTCCCGGCTACTAGTGTGTGACGGGGCTCAATGTGAAAGGAGCCAGTCATAGCTGCCAGGAAGAAACATGAGTAAGGCTGCAGGAGAATGAAGCCACTGAAAAGTGTTATTAGCATTTTTTTTTTTTTTTTTTTTGCTCAAACTGACTTCATTATTTTAGTTTATTTACTTTTTTTGCACAGATACCTCCTTAAACCTATTAGCCACATGCAGAGATTAGATGTGATCTAATCTCTGCCAGAATATATATACAGCCAGACACACATACATACACACACACACATATATACACACACACATATACATACATATACATATATATATATTTATTATATATATATATACATATATATATATATATATATATATATATATATATATATATATATATATATATATATATATATAGACGTTTTGCAAGCGCAAATGTTATTGCAGCAAAGCCCGTTTCTCGTTCTTCTGCTGGTTTCTTTTTAATTAATTTTTTATTTTTTTGGCATACACAAGAGCCCTGCAGTCTGTTTAGAAATGCACGAAAACAGAGCTGAGCAGGACCCCGGAGATGCCACCAGGCAACCAGCACATACAAACGACTTTTCGACGCGTGCTACCTGCAGATCAACTGACTCGCAAGTTGCTCCTACGGGGGGAGGGATGTTTCCCACCTTCTGGGCTTACAAAGAGAGCCACAACGCTGCCACGCACAATTAAACGCACATGCAGGATTAAGTACAAGCCTCTGCAGCGCTAACATGAACCTGCCGACAGCTCTTTGTTGCTCAGGAGGGTGCCTACCCCTTTCCTGTTTTTTTTTCTCTCTCTCCTTTTTGACAGCCCCTCTCGTGCGCTGTCAACACAACGGCAGCAGCGGAGAGGGGGGGGCGTGCAAACACACACGCACACACACACACACACACACACACACATATACAAACAAGCATACACTAAATGCAACAAGAAGAGCAGCAGCAGCAACGGCGGCGGTGGCGTTGACGGTCGCTTACTTTCCGAGTTCCTCGTACAGCTGATATTCGTCTGTGAATCTGGTCGAGGTTACAACTGTAGCCATGTTGACTGGAGTCAAGGGGAGAGGGGGGGACGTAGCCTCGCGCTTCAGTGGCCGCCTCGCGCAGGTTTCGGGAGGAGAACTAGTGAATGCTCAAAAGGGAAGAGTGGCTCGAGCTCACAGAGAGGAGCTGGGAGTAGGAGGAGGGAGGAGAGAGAGAGGGGTAGCTGTAGTAACGGAGATCTGCTATTGCGAGGAAGAGTCACGCTGTGTCGAAAAAAAAGCACGACGAGGGAGTGTAAAATTTATTTTTATTTATTACTGTGCGCAAATACATGTGCGTGAGAGATTAGTCATTTTTAAAAATATATATTTTATTGAGATACGTTCAGCAAGTATGCAATTAATCCTTGTGAACCAAAGCTCCTGGCTGGAGATTGATTCAATTATTCAGTTTTTATTTTATTTTTCCCTGCTCTTGGCTCTATGTCATGTCAATGATGACAGAGTATTTGGGGCCACATCAAAAAAAAAAAAAACTAAATAGCGTTATTTTGAAATTAAACTCGAAATATTCTTTTAAGAAAAAGGGTAAACTGAAACTACTGCCACAGCTGCTACAGGCTACCCTCTACAAAATGTCACGTAGATGAGTTAGAAAAGCACCTGGCGAGGTACACAGCTGTAGCCCTGAGCCCCACTCATCTCTCGTTCAAACCTTGTGTTTTGTGTATCTCTCGTGTTTGCAACCGGTAGCCAATCAGAAACAAGAAAAAAAATGATTTAAAGGGAGAACAGTTAAAACTTTTCAGACATAAGATAACCTGAGGCAGCAGAGGCCATGGAAAAGATAAATTATTTGGACAGATATTTTGCAGTGGCTTCGGCAAAAAAGTTATTCTCCCAACTTGGAAGTTTACCTTTTCTACTTCTGCACACTTGATCGGGAGCCACAGGGGTGGCTAATCGAAAGGTCAGTGATCCGATTCCCTGGCTCTTCTAACCTGTATGTCAGTCTCAGTATCCTTGGGCAAAATACTGAACGTAGAGCTGCCCCTGATGCACTGGAGTGTGAGTATGTGAATGTTTGGTTAAAGGTGCTTAGGCACAGTAAACAAAGGGTTGTATGAATGTGTGAATGAGGCTTGTAGGAACAAAGTGTTTGCTCAAATTGAGTAGAAAATTGCCATTAATACCAGTGTGTTTAGCATTTATTCATTATACAAACGGAGGAATTATTTATGTGTAAACAAGATACTCAGGGTATGCCGTGGCAACTGCATTGTCTTTAATTCTCCATGTATTTTTTGTGTGTGGGGACCCTCTTGTATATTTTTTTTGTGTGAGGTATTCTGTGGCAAATTAAAAATCAACAAATAAAACATAAAATAACATTATTTAGAGATTTTAATAATGAAAAGCCATTCTGGTAGAGTTCATAAATGCTCAATAGCTCCCATTTATAACAAAACCAGCATATATATATATTCAGGAGATCACTTCACATAAACAGCCTGTGAAAGTTATGTCTTAACATTTTATCAGGTGAAGAACGATAAATCATAACTTAATGTTTTATGAACATAATTAATTTTGAGAGCATCTTTCCACCAGCTTTTACAGTGTATTATTAAATGCAAACACAAAAGTGTTGAAGTGCTGCAGCCAGTAGCCCACATGCCCATTGGCAGACATGACATGAGCGGATTTGGGCCTGCAGTGAACAGTTGACATGACCTATTATTGCAGTGTATCTTCCTTACAATAAAAAGCAGCTTGAGGCCACTGTTGTTGTGGTGTTATATAAATAAAACTGTCTTGAAAAAATTGGGTTGAGCTGACCAGAGATAGAATAAGAAAGAATCCACAAATCAAAAACACTTGACTGACACACTTCATCCTCTTGCTGTGGTAATAGTATGCCAAACTTATATTAAGCTTCTACAAAAAAGAAATACAATATCTACTAGCGTCTATGCAATCAATGCTTAATTTTATATTATTATAGGCTAGCAAACTCAGCGATTATGTGTGTGTATGCTTTTGCCTAATGTCGGAATATAAAGATAGTAATTTAAAAAAAAAAAAAGAAAAGAATTACATAATATATATTATATGTATTATAATATAGTTACATTTTGACATCCCTATAGATCACACTGGAATAATTTACAAAATTATGTTTCTACTGGTGCATAAAAGCTGTGGTCTAGACTGAATTAATGTTTCCTCTTCTGGCCGTTTCGTTTTGTTTTGAGGTTTTTCACAAAGCAGAGAAAAAAGAAAAAGTAGCGGAGTGAGACCTCTTTCCACTCTCTCCCTCCGGCAGTAGTGGTGGAGGTGGGATGCAAGCCACGCGAGATCTTTTCTGGTGTACTAGGAGCTGCAGATCGCGGTTCAGTTTCACAAGCTCTCCGGTCCATTTGGAGTTTGCGTACACGAGGTTTAAAGCTGACACCAGAACAGCTCGTGCGCGCAGCTTCCATCACGGCACGCGCTGAGATGCGATGCCGCAATATTTTAATATTGGCACAAAGCAATGAGCTGCATGCCCACTAAATTATGGCATTCGGTTTGTAACTGGGCCTCGCCGAAAAAGAGAATCAGCCACTTCAAAATGTGGCACCTGGTGACAATAATGATTCCCTGCGTACACTATGATTTTATTATACTAATGCACTCCTCCTTCAAGACATTTTTCTTTTCATTTAGCACATGTGCTTGCAACATCTTCCTCGATGATACATTCGTCTTGAAGCAGAAACAGTGCCGTTTTCCCGAAGAGAATTTGAAATGTTTTCCCGTTGCGGATATATCTGAGAAGCACTCAGACTGATCTGAGACTGGAGCTAGAGCTTTAAATACATCATTGATCCTATTACCCGCACAACTGTGGTCTTTTTTTTTTTATTGCTGACAAAGCTCGTTCAAAAGTGTTATTATTACCAAAATGCTCAGTGTTTCTTCCTTTTTATTTTAATTTCATTTTTACACGTGGATAAGGAGGGATTAAGCAGGAAGTGACACAGATGCTGCAGCAACAGCCTTAATTGAAATACATTATAGACTTTGCCCTATTAACTGATCTTCATGATATACTTTTAGCATTTTATTGCGTTATTTCTTCATAAGGTATTTATAGTGATCACTTTTTATGCTCCCTAACACTGAACAAGCAAACATTGGACTGGCAGCTGTCACCTGGATTTAATCATTATCACAACACTTTTACTATAAACTAACATCAATATAAAAGAAAGAGAGAGAAGTCATAAAATGTACTCATGTCAACTCATATGCAGTTTTACGGATTTTGGCTGTAAGAGGCAGAATTGTATCTAAGATGGGGAAATATACGAGTTACTGTATGTAATGGTCTGCTATGCTGTAAAGGTTTAATTGCTTTCATAAATATCTCATGAAGGGTACTAATATATTCTCCACGCACGTTTAAACGTGTATGTGTGCGTTGCAGCGGCTCAACACTGTTGTGGGGTGATGTGATAAGCTCACAAGCTTAGTAACATTTCATGATGTGGATTTTTTTATAGTCGTGTGTGATTTTTCTTTTTTATACTCTCGATGTTTAAAGTGCAATATTTACAGTGGTGGCACAAATCAGTTTAGTAGCTGTTGGGCATCTATGTGTCATAGCACATCAGCTTCATCAGGGGTGGAAATCTCAATCTCCTCAGATTTCAAAAGCTTCTTTAAAAAAATAGTATTTAATAACTCAGTGTGTGTCACTTAAGCCTGAAAAATATCCACCAAATATGCACCAATCCCCACAGGCAACATTAGCTTCACAAAAAGTAAATTACAGGGTTAAAAATACTCTTATAAACAATGAATTGGTAAACACTGACGTTAAAAAGTTCTCAACTGCAACTTTTCCTTACTGAACCCAGCACAAGTAAAGCACAAAGATGCTTTGCCATGCACCACAAGCTCCACTTTAATAATAGAAAATGCCTGCTTGTACTGCGGTGCAAACGATTATTGTAGTGGTGGTGAGTTTGGTGTCAAATTTATTGCTTTTGTTTTCTTGTGGATCGTGCTGCAGTCTGGTTCTGCTAGATGAGCTACTGCAATTCAAAAGGTGGCCTATAGGACCAAAAACAGCAGTTTCACATGTTTTCCACTTTGCCAAAGGGACTTAGCATGCTTGCAAAATCGTACATTTTCCGTTGTGGTTCTTTGCTTGCGTCTGAGTCACAACATTGCATATCCACTAGTCATACTGTTAAATTCCTGCTCATCATCACCCAATGCTGTCTTCCTCCACAGCTTCTATCCTTTCAGTCATTAATCTAGCTACTAAAATTAGTGGCCTGTTCATCCTCTTTTCTTTGCCAAATATTCATTGTTTCTATTCAGGCATTGTGTGCCAGCATGTCTGTTGTGTAAACTTGTCACCCTTTTCACCTTCCTCCTTTGTCGGTGTGGATGAATCTAGGTTTGTTTCCTCTTGAAAGTCTTTTTGATTGATGACAGATGGACAATAATCCTGTCTTGTATGAAAACACATGCTTTATCCACCCATATGATACTCAAAGTCTTCAAAATATAATTTAAACTGCAACATCTGCAGTTCAATTCCAAAGTCAAAATACTTTGGAATAATTGAAAATGGAAAATAATTTAACCCTGGAGTTGTTGTGCATTTAAATCACACAGTACTGTGTATATCTCATGTTCAGTATGTGTACTATGGGTTCTTTCTGCCTCTGAACTGTGAGCGAATATCTGGCACAGAGTTTAGAGCTCACTGCCGGCAATTAATGAGTGTTTGCAGTGAGCATAAGAGCAGCGCGACCAGTTTCTGCCATAATTACAGGGAGCCGCTCTGATATGAAAGCCTAATTAGCGAGGGTGCAGAGGTACCATCCTATTAATTGCTGTGTTTCTCTGTGATGTGCTGTCAGATGAGTCTTGGACAGGCAGTCCTGTGGCAGGTTGGATGGTGGGTGGATACAGTGAGTATAGAGCAGCAGGTCCCAAACTATCAGGCTCGTGACCCCTTAAAATGAAGCTTTCAAATCCTTTTCACCCTGCAACTTCAGAG
This sequence comes from Neolamprologus brichardi, assembly GCF_056152115.1. Classification (NCBI taxonomy): domain Eukaryota; kingdom Metazoa; phylum Chordata; class Actinopteri; order Cichliformes; family Cichlidae; genus Neolamprologus; species Neolamprologus brichardi. The sequence continues at coordinate 8,733,461 of NC_142116.1, read as the reverse complement.
AAATCCAACTGTCCAACCAAGATGTCTTCCCCCTATAGGGTGACTGCTTCATTTCAGTAGAATAATTATAAGAGGATGGAAAATCAAAAACGGTCTAGTAATCAATCAGAAATTAAAAAAAATTCCACAAGTATATATATAATTTTAAGTCATTATAACAATATTTTTCTTTTGCTAATCAAGTCACGACCACTCAGAGTTATCTGTCACCCCCTTTCTTCTACCAGTAAAAAATACTGACTTCCAGTATTTAAAGCTCATTATGTTAACATTTTTAGACCCAATTCAACATTTAATATCATTCCACCTAAATGTGAGTAGTTTCTGTGTGTTTTGGAATGAGGTTTAGAGTAGTGTGTTATTAAATTTCCTATTATTTTCCAGGCAGTTCCTTGTAAATAGCTTCTCCCATTACTAGTTATGTTGGGTTGAACATTTAAATCAGCTAATTAACCATTATTTAACCTGTTTTATTTTGTTGCTACAGAGTCAAAGGTTTCACAGATAGCTTATTTTTACCACTTGGTAAACTTCCATCCATCCATTCATCTTCTGCTTATCTAATTCAGGGTTTTGTCGATCAGGCTGGCACCTACCCAGCTGTCATAGGAAAAGAGGTGGGATGCATCTCGGTCACCGGAATGTCACAGACTTCGTTAAATCAGGCTGATTTATGAACAAATGCCTGGTGTCTGCTAGTACCAGATTCAGCCCCCATTTGCCTTCCCAGTTTTGTTAATTCTTTACGGCATAGTTTCAACAAGGTGCTGGAACCCCTCCTCAGAGATTTTGGTCCACATTGACATGATCTCATCGGGTATTTGCTGCAGATTTGTCAGCTGCATATCCACAATGTGAATCTCTTGTTCTATCACATCCCAAAATAACGATTGGATTGAGATCTGGTGACTGTGGAGGCCATTTAAAATCAGTGAGCTCATTGTTATGTTCAGGACACAACTTTAAGATGATTTGAGGATTGTGACATGGCACATAACCTGGCAGGCATGAGAAGATGGGTGGTCATTAAAGGATCCACATGGTAAGGAACTTGTTCAGGCCACATTCTGACTCTGCCTTCTGAATTTTACATTAGAAATTGAGATTCATCAGAAAAGGCAACATGTTTCCAAAGTTCTATTGTCCAGTTTTGAAGACACAAGTTCTGTCTGAGAGTTTAAGAAAAGTCTCACATTGAGAAAACACCCAATCATGATCTTTCTGTTACAATTGTCATATTGTTTCAGCAACTAAACCAAACCAAAATGTAACCACAACACCACACACCTTTGCAAAAATCGGTCCAATTAATGACTCAGACAGAGGATACCATTCATTCTGCATGTCATCAGATCAGAAAACATCATCAAGTGTCTTCCTCAAACACTGTAATCCCAATAAAGGGGTCAGAGTGGTGCAGATTTGCACCCCTCTGACAACGATGTCAAAAACAAAAATGAGCAAAATGTTAAATGCTGCTGCATAGACGTGCATTAGATTGCACGAGGGTTCAGACCTTTTTTTTTTCTTTTAATATATCACATCCTTAGAGAGTTAGCTTCCAATCCCTCACATCCACTTCTCTATTTTAGAGAGATAATTGCCTCCCATAAGTTGCTGTCCTGACATCCTGTTTGGATTACCCTGCCTCTTCTCGTCATACGACTCTAAATTATTTAAGATTGGAAAAATAAACTCTCCAGCGGTGAATGTATATCATTAATACATGAGCAATGGTTTGCAGTTATGGTAAGTGTTTTACATTAATTAGGGCAGTGGAATTTAACTGAGATCATTTCTACAAGTACTGTCCTTAAGTGCAATTTTAAGGTAAGTATACTTTACCTGAAAACATCCAGTTCGTTCTATTAGTGCATTATTCTGAACTACGTGCCCCTAGATGTTGAAGTACAAGTTCAAGAACCCTGAAGACTAGAAAAAATGGACTAGAAAAGCTGTTGTGGACAAATTGCCTGGACAAGGTCAAAAGAAAGGTTGGTTTTTTTTTGTCACTAACACACACACTTATGCAGAGTGTATTTTAATACAGGATTTCCAGTTGATGGCAGGATAAACTGAAGTAGTTTTTACAAGGTAAAATTTGTACCTCTGCAGCTCCACATGGTCTAAAAGCCATGATACTGTAGAAGCAGTGTTGTGGAGCCACACAGGCCAAAGGGGAGTGACTCATTCAGCAAGAATGCGTTCAGCTCGGCCCGTGGCTGCTCTACATATCTCTCCACCCTTGCACTGTCATATCACAAGACTTTCAAGATTTTGAGGTGTTTGTGTGTTGACAAAAAGCCTCGGGGGTGTCAAACATTCCTGTCTGCTGTTGAGACAGCTCGCTGGCTACAATTCAGTGAGTCTCTTTTCAAATCATAACCTTTACTGTTTCCCGGGGATCAATCTGTCATGGATAGTCCATTAGAGTAGATGTATTATCTTTTCTTGCCGATTACCAAATCGTCACATTGTTGCAAGTAAGCATTTAATAGCACATCAGAGCAATTTCTGTGCTTAATGGCCCTGCAAGTTATGGTGCCAGAGACTCTATTCAGTGTGTCCCAATCGAGTCGTTGATACCATTCTCTTTGAATGAGTGAAGAGAAAGGACTGCATCATTTTCTATGTGGAACCATTAGCCATATCTAGAACACAGTGTCCATCACGAGAGGATAACAAGTTCTATTTAAGACAGAATCACGAGCCTACTGTGTTTAACTGCACAACTTCAACAAGAGAAAAGAAAGAAAAATCTGAAGATCTGAAAGGTAGCCTTACATTCATGTGATTATCCAACAGTGGATATGACAGCTCCCTCCCACGTACTCAACAGCCGTGTGTGTTCATATGTGTGTGTGTTGGTGGGACACCTCCTCCATGATTTATATCCTCTGACAGTGCCTGAATTCTGCAGGCCATCACGGTGTACTGGGAATCAGATGTGTGGGCATCTAACGACTGTCTTCACCAGTACCTCATCAAAAGGCTCATCAGCGGTTTTGATGCTGCGAGGGTTGTTTTTTCTGTGTATATGCGAATATAGAGGAAGTGCCTTCGGCTTCAATGCTCCTTGGCGAGGCGATACACAAGTGATGAACTCTGTGCAAAAGGATACTCTTTGAGAACAGAAAGCCTCCATTCGTTTGAATCCAAGTGGTTTACATAAAAATGACCACAAAAGGAAACAAACTTTTTCCTGGCTTGTGAAACCGCTCTTGAATTCATTTAAAAATAAAAATGGTCTCTGATTGGCAGTCCTGCAGATTTGTCAGTCTTTAAAGCACCTAAAGTAAAAGAAAATTTTGCCACGTTGTTACAGCTAACACAGATGCTAGAATGCTTTCTGCCCCAAACTGGACAAGATGCTGCTGCTTTAATGCCTCAAATTGTCTCCATCTCCTTTTATTCTCCTCTTTCACACCAACCCTCTGTGTGTCCTCCTTCACTGTATATGTGAATCTTCTCTGTGGTCTTCCTCTTTTCCTCTTTCCTCCATCTTCAGCATCTTTTCCCCAATATATCCAATAGCCCTCTCGATCTCGACTCTCTAACCTTTGTCTCCAAACCAGTTAGCCTGGTCCCCTATGTACTCATTTCTAATGCTGAAATGAACAACCATTGCTGAACTCTAAATAAGTCCAGTTGCCTTTTTTTCCAAACACTTCAGACCACCTGACAATCACCTCTACCCACCCTCTTCTTCTTTGGATGGTTGACCCCAGCTAAATAATCTCAACCACCTTCATTACCTCTGCTTCTTGCATCATCTTTACCATTCTGAGCTATAACAAATAAAAATACATACAAAAATAAATCAACATTAAAATATTTTCCATTAATGTCACTGGAAGACAAAAGGCCAAACCACAGAACATACATTATGTGTGTAATGCCACGGTTTTTAACAGTAGCAGGAGCATTAATAGCATTAAGCTTTCAATAAAACTCAAAGAGTCTTCCTTGATCTATGATGCAAATATAAATAGGATAAAAAGGGAATGCAGAAGGGTGTAATCTAATGTGCAAGGGTCTCACTGCTGCTGCTCTCCCAACCTCCTACTTTCCATGTATGCATATGGAAGCAGAGGGAATTCCCAGAAGAGAGTTATACCATGGAATATGAATTAGTGCAGGTGGAAATAACAATCCTCTCATTACTATAATGTTCCTGATTGAAAAACAATTCACTTTACTCATGTTATTTCCCAGTGAACTACCCTATTGAGTTTCCCGATGTATTTTAACAACAGATGCCAAAAAGCTTATAAATTGATCCTATAAACTATGCTGTCTGTATAACACTCCTACTTAAGAATTATTTTCCAAAAACTACAATAGCATTGGAGCTGTAAGCCAGAGAGAAGGGAAACCAGAATGGGTTTAACAGGTAATTTAGACAACATATACAATATCTACAGGCTTATCCTTTGGCTTTATTTTACTTTAACAAGACATTGTGTTATGCAGTGACGCTTTTTTACTAAACAAGGCTTTTAAATCTGATCTACAAGCACTGCAGACACGACAGCCATCTGTAGCCTCAAAGGAACTCTCTCTTCCCTCCTCCACTCTTTCTATTTAACGGTATGCCACAGAGCTCTGAGCAAAACATGGCTAATACCTCTAACTCAATCTTCCAAATGAGCACGAACAAGTGAGTAGGATGGGGAACAAAATGAAAAAGAAAAGACGTGGAGGGTGGTTTGCTGAGGGAATGAGCAAAGAGCTGAGGAATAAAAGTATCAGGGAGGAGGAGGAAAGAGTGAGAGCTGACCAGAGGGAGAAGAGATGCAGGAGAAGGACAGCTGAATATTCATTATTAGGCCACAAGGGAGACATTTACAGCACTCACACCCAGAAACACTTACACACACACACACACACACACACACGCACACACACACACACACACAGATAGATTAAGAATCACACCTAAAGGCTTAGGCTAAAGGCTGCTGCACACAAACAGTGCTGTCTATAGATGTTCATGCTGTTGGTGACCAACAGTACCATCGCGGATCTGCTCCTATCAAGATATATCACTACACAGTGGCAGTCGCGCCAGCGGGAGGATACATCACACAGGATCAGACAGCATGAGGCTAAACTATGACTCCCCCAGCCTAGTGTCTCGAGGAATTAAGTCTATACTGGATGATTCTTCACCTCACAAGTCAGGTCCACTAGTGAGTTAGTTGATGGGTAAATACTATTTCAAGCAATATTTCTTTTTTAATCCCTACTTGTGTGGTTTGGTGTGGTTTCCTAATCTTCTAAAAAAAAGTGCCTCCTTTATTTAGCACTGGATTTGAGATGTACAACACAACTATAACACAGATTTTTACATTTCAGACTGTCTTTGTTACCTGTAATGCAACTTGACCGGGAGCCTTGACACGTGTACAAATATAGTTTCAAGTAGACATGAGCAGTGAGGCAAAAAGGTCTGGTCCACTTCTACCTTATTGAGTGGTGATTCTTAAGTACACGAATACAAGTTACACTCTGAGTCAAAGTACAAACTGAGTACACGCCATGATTCAGTATCTTGTAAATCCACCTTTAGAAGCAATGACTTGAAATGATTATTTTCTGTATGACTTTACCAGCATTGCACATTGTTATTGGGGAATTTTGGCCCACTCCTCTTTGCATTGTTGCTTCATTTCAATAAGCTTTGCAGGCATTAGTTTATGCACAGGTCTGTTAAGGTCCTGACAAAGCATTTCAATTAGGCCGAGGTCTTTACTTTTACTGGATTGTTGCAAAACCTTGATTTTTTTTTCAGCTTTCTGCTGGCAGCCTTTCCAAGAAAGCCACACGTGTTCAGTCTTGTACTGTTCTGAACTTTAACATTAAACATGCTGACTGAGGACTGTAGAGTCGGAGATGGGTTTTCTGCAATTTTCTGTGCATTGCACAGTCTGACCTTGAGGTAAAGTTGAAATTTGGAAACTATTTTGAATGTTTCCCACTTGTGAATCATCTTGGTGTTTTTTTTTTTTTTGAAAATAGCCTTTTAACCCTTCTCAGAAAGAACAACAGTTTCTCTAAGACCAGTGCTGAAGTTGTTCCTCCTTAACATTTTGTTAAAACACACCTGAATGCTCAAGATGACCAAACTGCCAAGATTTAGGCTTTTACAGAGAAGGTCATTTTTGCTGATGCTGACTATCAGTTAATCATGTGCATTTGATAAGCAACACCTGCCTTTTACTTACCCTCTTAATTTCTATGAAATCAATAAGAATGTACTTTTAATGTAGTTTTTCATGTTTCTTCAGTCTCAGCTGACTGCAGGTTTCCCCAACCATTTAAACAGAATATTTGCATAATGACTGAAACTGGCACCACTGATGAACATTGGGCTGTTAGGGCAGTTTCTTCATCATTAATATGCAATTTGTAATCACCACTGATCAACAACTACTGATCACTGATCAGTGGCCATTGATCAATGGGTCCAAGACTTGGATGAACGAAACATTTCTCCCACTGAAAACGCTACGTCCAGATACACGGAATCAACTTTTTGGGATTTCCTTACCCAGATGATTGAGCATGGATCAAGAAATTTTAAGCCATGCTAAGGAACACATGATTTTTCTCTTAACATGAAACCTTAGAATTAAAAAGACGGCGCAGTGTCTTTTTCACATGTCTTTTACATACTGGAGAAGCACTTTCTGCCAGGAAGTTTCTGTACAGTAGGACCAGAGTAACATTTTTGAAATTTTTTTTACCTGGTATTTTTACTAGAATTATCATCTTTTCTAAAATGAGCCAAAACGTGACTGAAACTGAAAATAATATAAAGATTTCAGCAAAAAGACCCCGAAGGCAAACACCTGCCACTTGCCATCATTTGGGCTGAAAAAGAAAATATTGATTTTATGTGCTAAACCCCATTTTCTCAGGAGAAAGCCTTATGCTTAAAACACTGCAAAGTGGCTGATTTTACATCTTAGGAAGACTTTCTTGCTTACTGCTCAACTGATCTGGACTTAAAAGATCTCTAATTTCCAAAAAATCACCTGTCTCCTTGTCTAAATTCAGAGAAGAGAAAAGCAGAAGAAGTTAAGGTCACAGCTCCCTCTGGATTTCCAATATGCTAAATGGTTTTATTCACTGATACCAAAATCATATTGCCTGTACCAGATTTAACACTCTCTGGATTGCATACAGGCAGCACAAAGTAAATATAAAAGACAAAGCTTTTAATTTCTTATACACCACACATTATTTTTAAAGCAAGAGTTCAGCAAACATTATGCTACTAAGTTTGACTTTACTTTCAGTAAACAGGGGGTTAAAAAGAAGATTATTATTATTCCTTAATCATATTTAACCATCATCTTTTCCTAACCTTAGCTAACAGCTTTTCTGTCATGTTCACAACCTACATCCCTGAATTTTTTTTTTTTTATCAGCCATTAACAATAATGGAAAGAATTTAAGTGGAATTTTCACTTGCTTGTTTTACTTGCATTTATTATATTAAATCACAGCAGTTCCAATTTGCATCCAATTACTCACGTGCAATGGCTTCATGCCCCAGCAGGAAGTACTGCCCTTAAGTTCAAGAAAAACCGTCTTAACCATACTGCAGAGTCCACACAGAAAGCAAGAATTTTGCAAAGGATTCATAATCTTAGGTTTTATAAAAAAATTTTTTTTAATGATAATCATCTTCAGTCTTCCACATAATACAAGCACACAGATACAGAGTGTTTGTAATGACAAATATGTTTTTCACAGAACAACCATAACAAGCATCACATGGATGTGAAAAATAGCTTTTCTGCCCACATTTGGGGTTGGCTTCATTTCTAAGAAATTATGATTCAGTTTGGCACTAACTGAGAAAAAAATAGACACATATACACTGAAATTTAAATAGCAGATCTAGCAAATGTTTATGCATAAATTAAACACACATATTGAATTTTATGCTTAGTGATAGATTAATTTTTAGGTTTGGATGTGAGCACAACTAAGATTCATGAAACAATTAATCTGCAGTATCCCTGCAGCATTTTTCTTGTTTTTCTTCTTTATTCAAGATTTTATTGAAACGATGAAATTCAAGTCAAAGTATTTAATAGAGTCAAAAAATGATGTGTTTAAGTGACATTTAAAAGTCCAGAAAAGCAACAGCTATGGAGTCTTTGTTGGTTTGTTTGCAGGGACAGAACACTGTGTGGGGATGAGGTCTTTCAAATGCATGGGGGTATGCTCTAAGCAGAAGTGAATCTGTATAACCCTTGAGAACAAAAGAACAAGGTGACATTTGACAAAAACAAGCCCTGTGGGTGTTTTTGTGGCATCCTTAAAGGGTCCTCTCGGATGATTAAGAGATGAGACATTGAGAGGTCACCACAGGCCTCACTTCCACATGCACGCACTCCATCTCTATGTCTATTAATCGAACTGTTCATGAATGCAGGCATACATGCACAGTGACACGCACATTGCTCCCTAAGCAGTCCTACGATGACCCACAGTCTCCCTGCTGCAGTTTGGCCGCAGGACAGCAAGTGAGTCAGCTTGCTCAGCCAGCCACACAGTCCTGTCTGCTTTGTCTTTCAGGATGCCTGTTTATCTGCCGACCTTCAGTATTTGACTGTAGGTCTGTGTAGTCTATCTGACCCGTGTGCATTTCTGCTTGTCTATATTTTTTCTTTATCTATTTTTCATTCCCACACTAAGTATACTTTAAGGGGAAGACTTTCAGATCATCAAATAGTGTCACAGAACCCTTATGCCCTCAAATGACTAATGTTTGTACTCTATTTTTTTCTATTTTACAAAACTATTGTAGTCTTTACCTTATAATATACTCAGGTGACTACTGTGAATTTGTCCTATATAATTAAAAGGGAATTGAACTGAATGGAAAAGAGGAGAGGAACATTGGGTAGATAACTTATTCCATCTATGATTGTGGTCCTTAGAAAACAGTAATTAAAGTGTTGATAACACTTCCTAGCTCCTTTGAGGCACTATTGAACCTTTGGCACAGTTAATGCTATTAGAAGAAACCTTTAGAATAAGGTCTTCCTCTGCAGGCGTGATCCCACCTTTTTGAAGAGGGCTTTTAACTTATTTAACATAATTTGCAGTGCCTAATCTTTATCATCTTTTCTTTCCTGCTCTCCTCCTTTTCATTATCCCCTTCCAGGCCCAGCCAGGGGCTCCATGCCTCTCCATGGAGCTCTGGGTCAGCCATTGGATCATCTGGTGGATTCCTGGCCATCACAGCTGTCTGGTTGCACTCTCTGCCAGCCTGGTCAGCAGATGTTTTACTACCTGTGGACGAGCTTCTGCCAAATCATACCTCTCGTAAGGGTCTGCACTGACATTAAAAAGCCACACTGACTTCCCCAGCTCATTGCGTCTCTTCTCAAGTTTCTTCCAATGTTCTGGACCACCAGGAAGTGCTTGTGGTGGTATCCAGTCCCCATCACCCACATTTCCTGTCAACAACTTCCAGTCACCAGCCCTCAATGCTGACCTCGCGGCTGTGTCCCAGATCCCAAAGCCATTAAGTATCAATACCTTGTCATATGGTTCCCCAGCTTCTCCTAGAAACTGGGTCAATGTTGAAAAGAATTTCAGTGCGGGGACAGGGAAGACCTTCACTGATGCTTCCCCAAACATCATGACCATCAAGGCCATGGTGGGACTGCCGCGCTCCAGAATGCCCCAGTAAAGTAGGATACCAGTCAGAGACATGAATCAGTGCTCTGCTTACTATACCTTTCTTCTTTAGAAGTGGGCTGTGGACAAAGCCCACAGTCCGAATGCCCCCTTCCCAGTAGGTTCCTTTGCCACCTCTTAGTGGCCAGTTGCTTCCCCCTGAGAGTGGCTGCCCACCGTTATCAGAAGAGTAGATGAGTACAGAGTTTTCATAGAGCTCTTGAGTCTTTAGTTCCTGGACCACTTGTGCAACCCCGCTGTCCAGGCAGCTCAGCATGGCTGCATAATGACGCCTGAGACGATTGCACTGGGAATCATAAAGGTGAAGAAAATGGTCTGGTACCTGCAACGGCGTATGGGCGGCCTGAAGGGAGAGATAGATGAAGAGTGGTGTATGTGGGTCGTGTCTCTTCAAGATCTGCTTCACTCTGGTTGTAAAAATGGAAGATTTAAAAGAATTTAATGACTGTATTTCTGTAGGATTTCTTTTTTTTTTTTACATGCACCAGGATACTTACCTGTCTATGTAGAGGAGAGTGGAGTAGTTCCCAGCCATCTCCCAGGCAGGCCTGTTTCCATCATGCAGGTCAAATCCACAAACTTCTGCCCCGTCACAGCTCTGATAGGAGAAATGATCTCCACTGCCAGTCAATGTGCCCAGGAAACTCTGAAAAACACATCCTGTTGGCAAGCAGCTTGGCCTGCAGAAGCCCAGGTGCCACTTATCCACCATGTGTGTGGCATATCCAGCTTCAGCCACACGCTCTGGCGGGGTGGGAATATCAGGGGGCAAGCACAGCGGTTGATGTGGGAGGATGATTGAATGCTCGAGTCCAGTGTGAATTTGGTAGCTCGCAAAATTGAGTAGGGAGAGTGTGATGTTACAGTATATTGCTACATATATTATGAAGCAATACTGGGAAGGGTTGTGTAACCAATATTGCACCGTTGGGTACTCATAGGCTGCTACACACCATTGTAGCGAAGGTGGGGTATTTTTATAGACTTAGTTTATACATGATACTCTCTCTCCCTGTCTCCCTCTCTCTCTCTCTCTCTCTCTCTCTCTCTCTCTCTCTCTCTCTCTCTCTCTCTCTCTCTCTATATATATATATATATATATATATATATATATATATATATATATATATATATATATATATATATATATACTTCAGCAAAACACCTTAGTGGTAATGTAGTAAGAGCTAAGGGATATAAAGTCAATAAAAAGAATCACGTCTCCTTTTATAGCCAACATGATCAATCAAAATTCCAATAAAGTGGATTTCAGAAGGCAAACAATCTCTTTGCTCCTTGATATAAACACAGATGGTACTTGATTACCACAAGACAAAAAGCCTGTTGATGATATGATTAATTACTTCAGCTGCAAACAGAAGCTGTAAATGAATAATTATACTGCCGGAATAATCATTTAACGAGGAAACTCACCGCCCTGTCATGAGTTGACTGCGAGAGGGTAAGCAGATAGGTTGGACATAATAATTTTCCAGTTTAACCCCCTCTGCTGCCAGCCGGTCCAATACTGGAGTGTGGATGTCTGAGCCATGGTAACCAATGTCTCCATAGCCCTGGTCGTCCACCATAATGAAGATAAAGTGAGGTAGCCTGGGCTTTTCAACCTCCTCTGTTTTCACGCTTTCCATAAACGTGTCTTCATCCTGACAGGCAAGGCTAAAGAACAAGGTTGCACCAATCACAAGAATAAACAAAGAGGAGCTTCTTCCCGTAGTCTCGAGCAATGCCTTGTAACTAATATTTACTCAAAGCTGATTTTTTCTTCGTATTTCTGCTTAGTCTGCAGTTAATAAATCTCCAGCCAGATCACATTTGCAGAACGGGCAGATCTGTGGTCTCAAAGAGCTTGTCCAAAAGTCTTATCTATCCATTAAGTATGGGCTGCTGTCTTTTTCTGGGGCTTATTCTTGGTTTTGTAAGCTGGAGCTGAACTGGTGCCAGCTTCTGTGGTGGGTGGAGAAAAAGTCTGTCTCTAAGAGGTGCAAGAAACTGGCAGAGGTGAGAGTTTGAGAGAGAGACAGAGAGGTTTACCTTTTTGCAGTGCCTTGCTAGATTCCTATGTAGCTTCAGCTGTGCTATAAGAATGCTGGGACGATGTTGGGAAAGAATTAGAGGCAAATGTACTGCTCAGAGAAAGTAGACAGACATGGTGTTCTTAGCTTGCAAATCATGATTTTTCATACTTACAGCAACACTACATTAAGGTAATATTAAAGGTACAAACCATAAACCTAACAGATGTTCAGTGGTAACTATGTCAAACAACCAAAAGTTTAAGCAATAGTAAAGCAAAAGATTTTCAGAAAGATAACTGTACAACAATTTGGTTTACTGTGACGAGGTGGCACTTTTATAAGAGGATAGCTTGGGCTATATGTAGCCATATTGGTGATTAAACAGGAAAAGCAGCAAAAAAAGAAAAGAAAAAAAGAGTGACACTAATTCTGACTTTTTATTCAGGGGTTTAACTTATAAGACTGTCAAATGAGGACGTGCACTGGATCAGAAGAATCATTAATAAAGTGAATGCTGCAAGCAGCTTTAGCCAACTCAAGCTGCTCTATGTCACTCACATGCAAGATGTCTTTTCACAAGTCTGTGAAAAAAAGCCCATGAACTCGTGTTTTGACAGCAGGAACACGGAAGATTTACGCAGAAGGCAACACATGTGATGCACTTTCTTGACCCGAAATTCAAATTTTGACATTTAAATACTTTTCTTTCCTTCAGGTAGAGCCACGCCAGGAAAACACTTGGTTACCAGTGCTGGACTATAAAATGACTTCACTATAAAACCTCTGTGTTTTTTTTCTTTAATAAACAGCAACATCCTTCTGGCTTGTGTTGTACTGAGCTGGCAGTGAGCTAATCTATCAAAAGCAGGTCCAAAGAGTCAAACATCTGTTACCTCTGTTTCAGCTGCTTTGGCCTGCCCACAGTTGTTGTGCAGCTGCAAGCCACTTTGTAACCCATCTTTGGGGAGTGGACATAAATCCTGCAAAAAATTCATTATCGGAGAAGAAAATAACATTATTCGTTTCACTACAGTGGGTGGCCCTTATTGTTGAACTACTCTGATGTTCCCAAACTTATATTAAAACTTTTCAGCCAATATTTTGATTATTTTCTGTGCTGTTTACCCCTAACTACACTATAAATCCTTTAGCCTCTTTAATTTTTCTTTCATTGATTGGTGCAGCTCATTTAATACCTGTTAACAATTACTGCCTGTGCGATGGCATCGAAACCTATCCGGCCAAAGGAAAGCTTCCGGAATTGTGATGAGAATATTTATCGACCACTGTGCTCTTAGTCTTCACCTCACTGCCATCTGCACCCCACAATGCTGAGAGAAAATCAATGCCTCACATACGAGTCCATTTCCTACCGTATGGAGGCAAAGTTATGTAATTTCACAGGCTTTTTACCCATGGTGAAAGTGAAGCATCCACTGGGGAGATTCTTTCCTCATTCTTACCTCAGCATCATCTTTCACTAAGAATGATGAAATGATTTGTGGGAAATGTGAACATGTAAACAAAGGACTATATATTATAAAGTTCAAGTGTCAAGAGGGGTACAGGAAAGAAGAGGGGGGAAGAAAAAGGAAAAGCAGTGGACAGAAAAAGCTTCAGTGTCTAAGAGTACAAGATAAACAAAGTGGCATAAAAGGAGCAGTCACTTTGTCTTGTGTGTGTGTGTACGTCGAGGTCTCTGGGTGTAGCCATCAGTTTGTTTCGGGGAAATGCAGGACGACGTGAACTCTGTTTTACCACTAAGAGGAGGGAGACGAGAGGGAGAAGGGGCTGTAAAAATGGAAAGTGACAAATGTCTTCTTGAGGAGTAGACAGTAAGGGATTGTACTCTTTCCTCAGCTGTCTGAGGAGACACAAAGACATGGTGCTATCAAAAACTGGTGTTATAGATTCATTTCTACATACTATGTGGGCTGCAGAAGTGCATTTTAAAGACCCACAATGATGAAAAACGAAAATAAAACAAACAATCTACAAAAAGGTTCAGTTTATAGTTGACGCTTTTACTTTTTCAGGGCTCGCATTGTCAAGAATAATGTCTAAGTGAGGGGAAAAATCCCTTTCTGAATGACAGTACTGGGGAATTTGGTGTGTAGGTAAAACAAGCAAACCATGCAAACCCAGTGTGTGTTTTAACAGTGTGTGTGTTTGCATGCGGGTGTGTTTTGGAAAAGGCAGTGGTGCAGGGTAGAAGGGAGTAGGAGTTGCTGTGATTTATTCATGATGACGAATAAGTGACTCACTTGAGCTGGAGACACTCTTAAGCTGGATCTAAGGTGAGGAAATGTGTGTATGTGTGTAACTCTGTCTGAATATGACTTTCATTTTGAAGTCATCATCCAAAATAAAGAGCCTTCTATATTAAAAATTACCCACTTGAGACTCTTTATCGTATTTCAAATCCACAATCCAATATATACGCTCATTTGTGGTTCAGTAGAATGACGTCAGTGCAAGCGAAGGGCAAATCATGTAAATGAAACTTACAGATGACATGTTAAAAAAAATGGAACGTTGGCTCTCTAAAATCTGCAGATGCAATCAGAACTACAACTCACAATTTTGCATTTTGATGGGTCTGAATTACGATTTAAAACTCAGTTACTAGCACTGCTGCAGTGACATGAGGGAAGGGAAATCATATTTGCCGAAAATAACCACGTCTTCTGTACTACTGCACTATGACCTAAACTTGCAGTACTATCCAGTAAGAAAAGCATTCATGGCACAGCACGTATGTTGCATTTACAATTAGTTTGTCATGAATAAACAGATTATCACTAAAACACTGAAAAAAAAGTAAAAAAAATGCCCCTGTGTAGCTGCAAACGTCTGAAGAAAAACAGAAATAGAAAAAAAATACAACAACAACTAGAAAGCTATTTTTTTTTAAATCAAATTATCACAGAAATGTGTCTAGTCCACATAACATGAAAATCTGCTGTGGCATCCTGGCACTGCACTTTCACAACACCTGAAATTGATTTAGCTAAAAGCTGACTACAAGCTACGAGTTACGAAGTTTTACTTTAGTTTGGCAAATAATCTCTGCTTGTTTAGCAGCTGAGCCAGACAATTCTCTCAGGTGTTAGTGGAGATCAAATTAGAGCTAAAAGCAAAGACTGCCTTAGCCTCTGGGTCTAGTACTAAAGGCAATACTAACACAGGGCACAAGTAAAACGTTTTAAGAAAAAAGTACAGCTGTATTAAAAAAATATTTTCATTTGAGTGTCTTTGAGTGTCTTTGAACTAGATACTCAGTTATGTTCTACATAACTTTGAATGTATTCCAATATGTGTCTTTTTGGATGCGCTACTTAGCTCACTACGTATTACCTCCATTGAGGTGTGTTGCAAGTTAAAGACATGTTTATATGAGTCATGTTTCCTAATCTGACCTGTTTTAAGATTTGCAAATTTGAAAAAAAAAAGAAAGAAATTATTATTTCTGGCAAATTAAAAACGTTTGTATTCACAACACTAACTGAAAAAATGTTTGAGGTTAGCTCTCAGCTGCCTCAGCCGCTCTCCAGCCATGTCAGTACAGCTCTGTAAACTGAGTTGGATGTTTATAGTATCCTGTGCTTGCAAACAATTTATGTAAGTAAATTATACAATGTATTAAAATATATTCCTCTGGAAATAGTATAGATTTGGTATATTATTAGGTGCAAATTTAAGTTTCTGATTTTTATTATATATTTGTAATTGTGAATGCAGCCTAGATTAAATAAACTAGCAAAATAGATCATAAACGGATTAGTTTATGATGTCTTTTTCTAGTTTTAAGTTGTCTTTATTCAAGCATGGTGCACATTCTTGTACATTATGATCCCATCTAGAGAAAAATAAACAATAAAGCAAGCCATGCTTTAAGGCTGGCTATCTTACAATTGAATAATCACTACTGTAGGAGCGTGTGGTGTCTTTAAACACAAATTTTGTCCACAAACAAAATAGAGTCATAAGTGGATCTGTCTGTGTTTTATATATAGTCTTTTCCTAAATCATGGGTGAGTAATGTTATGGTCAGATACATAACATTAACCAAATGCTAACATATCATATATATGCGCTATGTTCTTTCCTTGAAATTTATGACCGCTCTACTTCCTCGACCGGACAATAGAGTGGGTCATATTCTACAGCCAAGCAGAGTTTGAAGGTTCAATCCCCAGCTTTAGCTGGTCCTTGGGAAATCACTTCACTCTGAGGCATCTCACAAAGTAACTTACTGACATTAGTGAGTGGGCCGATCATAAAACAAAGTATTAAATAATCTGCAGCCTTCACCAGTTGATAAAATTAGAGGAAGCCAGATGGGCATCAAAGTTATTGCCAATATCCTGATGGCAGCATGGATGTCTATAATAAACCTCAGCATGAGAAGCAATTTAATATTTTATATGATAAATCAAGAATAAGTGAAAAGTTTGACTATAGCTGCTGGCGCTACAGAAAAAGTCTGCAGTTATTAATGTTAGGGTTCAAACCCAGGGCACCATGGATATCTGAACCACATTTATTGGCAATCCAATGCATTTCAGTAAAAGATAACAGTGTCAACCATATGGTGGTGCTACATGAAAAATTAAATATGACAGTAGGCTCCATCCTTCATTGTACTCAAAATATATATCAGTCTGGACCAAAGTTGAGGGCTAACTTGCTGTAATAGCAGCTAATAATTATAACTGAACTTTTGTCTAATAAACTTTGTGCCATATACAGTTTTAAGGTGTTTTCAAAACTTGTCACTAAAGTGAGGAAATAGGCTTTCAGTTCATGTCATGTTCAGTGTAAACACACAACTGCACTGAACCTGTGCACATAGACGCGCATAGCAAAATAAACACAGAATTTGCCATCTAAACCTAAGTGATCAAAACATTGCCTCTTCAGTACACCAGTGGAGCTGGCAGATATGGGCTCTGAGATATCACACAAACACTGTCACTTCCACCAGCCGTGAAGGTGACACTGACAGAAACCCTGGCTCTGCTGCTCCTCAAATACTCAAGGATCATCTTGCAGCAAGCAGAAACTCAATCCACTCCCTATTCTCCTCACCTTACACTGTGATGGATTGACAAGAAGAGGCTGAGGGGTTGAAGGATTACTCAGGCTCATCACATCAAACAAACCACCTACATGGAGGATGCTGGTGGCCTTATGTCAGATTCACAAACTTTGGTTAAACTTTTCTGCGTCCTCCTCCTCGTCCTTTTTAAAGCCTGGACCTTTCCATCCTATCAGACGTTTCCCTCGAGGAGAATGAGTGCTGGCTTTGACTCATCAAAAACAAACTACAAAAGTGATACAGTCAGTGGAGAGTGCCACCGTGAGGATTAAAGAAATAATGCATGTAGACTGATCGCAAACCTCATACAAGAAAAAATAAAATAAAGCGCCATACTCCTTGAAAATATTGCAAACAAGCATGCAGATTTTCTTTCAACTCAACTCAACTCAACTTAATTCAATTCAATTTTATTTATATGCCACCAAATCAAATCCACAGTCACCTCAAGCTGCTTAATATTGTAAGGCAGACCCTACAATAATACAAACAGAGAAAAACCCAACAATCATATGACCCTATATGAGCAACCAGCTCATATAGGGGGTGAGAGAAGGAAGACAGGATAAAAGACATGCTGTGGAAGAGAAAGATGTGCTTATTTAAATATAAGGTAGTTGCAATTTTTGGCTAAGGATTTATTCCTGGAAGCAGCTGCAATTATCAGATTACTCAGAGTTTAAAGGAGGTTCAGGCTTGTAAAGTAACTGAAAAACGATCTGCTATTAATGCCTTAATTCAACATAAATCTATGTGAAAAAGAACAATTCATTAAACTCCTTATCCCACAATTTCATTTATCCTATGAAGATGTTCATGGTCAAAATATTCAGGACACTTTAGTTATTCCAGTTAGGTCCAGAACTGTGAGTCAGGAAACAGAGTGGCTTGTTCACTAGTCACCATGGTCGGTGGTTTGAGTCTGAGCTTCCGTGGTCCACATGTCGAAGTGTCCTTTTGCAAGAACCAAATCCTAAATTTCCCAATTTCATCTGTGCAGTATAGACAGAGGTGCCGGATGCACAGAGTAAAGTATATGAATGAATGTGACGCATATTGCTTTAAGTCATCAGTAAAACTAACAAAGTGCTATATGAATGTCACTCCATTCATCACCTAACCACTTTGGTCCAGACTCAATTTTCTCAGTGCTGGACTGATTACACCGAGCTGAGGCTTTGCAGGTCGAACAACATTTTGTACAAATAATCATATCACTAGATGATGAATCCTGCTACCAGCAAGGTTGGCCTTTGTATTGACATTTCTTTACAGCTATTGAATGGAACACGCAATGATTGCAGTGGCAGTCATGTTCTCCCTTGACGTAAGTGGAATTAAAAAAAAGTCTACAGGATACACTGTAGAGTACCAATATGCTGATCTAAGATTGTGATTATGGCAAACATACCAGCAACACATTTGCACTGAGAGTATGTAACATGTAGCACGTTCACTTTAACCCTCAGTTCAGTATCGGAAGCTATAATGGCATAGACTGTCAGCTTTGTTAAACTTTTTACTACATTTTAAACATTTAAAAAAGCACTTTTCCTGGTAAATATCAGAGTAACGAAGGTACTGTACAATTACATAAGTAACATAAGGTTCGCTGAGGATATTAAAGCATCATTATTGGTAAAGACTTTTTATTTATTTAGTGGTTGGTTTAAGATAAAGCCACCTGAAATACAGTAAGTTCTTATACAGGAGGAAAGGTCCATGTTTGCATAGCAACCAGTGAACTGAAGTATTAATCTCTGACCAATCAGAGCTTAGTTTGAGTGACCTGTTGTATAACATATTTTAGGACAGATGGTCTGCACTGTTATTTTGGGTGACTTTGGATGTGTGTGTATGTATTTGTTTGTGTGACTCACTGGTGTGACAGCACAAGGAAGTTAAGAGGGGCCACCTGTGTCATGAAGCAGATGATACAGGAGTCATCTCTCTGAGGACAGTGGGAGTCCTGGGAGAGATGCAGCAGTCTGTCACAGACTGGGGTCAAGAGTTCAGGATTACAGGAAAAAAGGCTAGAGTCACAGAGTAAAAGAGTCAGTAAGTGGCTGCAATCAAAGCAACAAACTATTGTTAAAAGAAATCTTTTCAAAACAATTAAAAGATATCCCTATAATAGTGTCACAGATCCAACCTAAAATGACTTTGCAGTTAAGATAGCCCTCAAAATGATGTAAATTTAACTGACAAAGATTTATATATATATATACAGTATATAACCAGCCTGCTGACCAAAATAACAGAGGACACCAAAATGCTTAAATAATCAAATTAATTCAAAGAACAAATTCTATTAGGATATTTGAAGAATGATATAATTATTCCTCCACCACATGGAATCTGCAGCTTTTTAACTTGAGATTTTAAAAATACGAGACTCTTAAAACCTGAATAAAATATGTTTTCCCAAAAAGGAAAGGTATGATGGTGAGCACAGTCTGTTCTTTAAAGTTGTTTTGTAAAAATCAATTTCTGAAAGCAGAAGGTTTAAAATGATAATTTCATTTGTAATGCGTGTATTCCCACCACTATGACACGCCATCCTCTTCATTTATGTCTCTTTGAGCAGTCTAAATATATTCATTACTTAAGAGAGACTAATCTCTTATTTTCCACATAAAACACATCCATAATGTTCATTTGTGCTTGACATTACAAAACGTTCAGTTTACAACATGTTTATTAAAATGGCAATCTCATTTTCACCCCATCTGAGCTGGGGTGAAGGTCTGGCAGTGACTGGTTGGCAGTATCTGTCATCCTGGCACAGATGCCACAGTCAAAGGGCAGAGTCGGCGTCTGCTGCTACTCCACCAATCTGTCTATCAAATTCTTCTTGGCAAGGCCAGTTGGACAACAGAGAAGTTATGTATTAGAAAAACAAGCTGCAGGGAACAGAGAAAATGTCTGCAGCTCTTTGAAGTGTAATGCTAGAAAAGGTAAACAATAAAAAAAAGTGGGAAAAAATGTTGAAAGAAGAGTTGGGCACACACAAACTAACAAGGGGAACATGAGCAGGACAAAGACACTGCATCATTTAGAAATTCTCCCATGTCCACAGAAAAGGAAAAAAAACAAACAAAAAACGTGCTTCCAGGCACCTCCTGTCCTGGATAGAATGACTGAGCAGACCTTTTCCTGACTTATGCAGTTTTTCTAACTGAAACCACAACTATTCACACTGCAGTGTTTAGTTTAGCAGAGACATAGTCCCTTTCAGCAAAGACACACTGTGTTTATTTAACTGTGCAAGTCGGTCATAGAATATCACAAACGTATTTTTGTATTCGAACATTTCTCACTGCCCTGTGAGAGTGTGAGTCTGAGTTCCCAGACAGTCAGAGATCCTTCAAAGTTTTTCCCAACATTATTACCAATATTAGTGTTTGGATTCATATGGATTGGAGAATTTGTATTCTCCAGAAAGATGATATTAGAAATGTCTCTGTAACATCTAAAATTACGTAATGATATTGGCTTTTTTTTTTTCTTTTTTTTTTTTTTTTTTTACCTCAAAAGAGACAGAAATTATGTAAAAACTCAGGGATGCTAAGAGCAAGCCTGTTTTTAACCACTAGGGGGAGCAATTACCACAACTACTCTTTCCAACTGTTGGTTCAGAGGTCCCACTAATACCACACTTTACCAGTGTTCTAATGCATCAAATAAAAATAATAAAATACGGTGTATCAGTTTTGTTCAGTACCTTCTTTAACTGTGGTATTCTATTAGAGCTGACATTGGCTCTAGGAAGACAGTGTGACATTTTTTTCTCAGTGGCTGACCCAGGACTGATCCTGGTTACTATCCTGAGGTCTGGAAACAGCTGCAGAGCAAGGCTGCCAAAGGGAGCAACTATCATCGGTAACCTCCCACCGCATTGATAATAGCAGTGTTGGCTTTCTTGCAAGAGGATCATTCACCCTCCATCAACAGGTTTTAAAGGTCTGTCAGTGCCCCAAAGGACAATACAACATAATTTAAACACGTTTACATGCACTGAACTTCTTTTAATGCAATCTATTTTAATTGGATGACGTTTAAGATCAAATCATTAAAATGACATGAAATTAAGAAAAGATACAAACAAAGCAAAAAAAAAAAGAAGGACCAATCTTACTCTGGATCATCCTTAACTTAAAATCAAACCTTTTGTCATTGTTTCATCTTGTGACTCGTGTTCAGTGTTCAAAAAAACACTATGAAGACATCTGTTGCTTTAGGCCTCACTTAAAGTATTAATAATTACTCGACATACCACCAATGCTTAAAAAGCATAAGAACTGCAAACATTACATAGCCAAATCTGGTAAAAAGCACTTGCTCACTTTTCCTAAGAATTTAAAAAGCTTCCCCCCGAGTTATGTTTCTACAATTGACTTGCCACTTATGGCACTTTGTGACAGCAGCGTTTAGCACAAAGCATCACTGTGCACTAAGGTACAGCTTCTCAGACATCCAGTCTCTTAGCTTGGTTTGTGTGTGAAATGTCTCTGTTCAGACTATCTGCAGCAGCCAAGAGTTTGGCTGTGTGTATGAATGTGGCGTCCAGTTGTGACCGATCGATGTGCGTAAAGGTAAACATGCAGTGGGATGCATGTCTGCCTGCAGAGAGAGGTGTTATATTACCTCTAATTTAATAAACAACAAACTGTTCCAAAAATCTTTTAGCAAAACAACTTTTTCATTTTATTTTTTAAGCAATTATGTGATCATGGGATACTTCTGTATGTGCCATTCAGTCAATAATGTGAATGCTTGTGGATAAACCTTGGTCAAATCTCAGTGTAGCAATGCAGATTCTTCATCCAGAGCATTAGTATTTCTTCCAAAGACTCTATGATGACAGCCTTGCATGTTTCCAGAGGATCTGGCAGAATGCATGCACTAATGACTGACAGCACCACAATCTCCACTTACTGTCCACATGGATAATGTTTCTCAACAGAAAAAAAATGTATTTAAAGTAATTAATCATAAGTGGTGTCTTCACTCATGGCAAAGCTGCCGCGAGATGGGAGAGTGACTCTGCTAAAGGTTACTACCTCCCTTAAATGCCAGATATGAAACACTGGCATTTGGATGTTCTGAATGGTAACTTTGCATTGATCTGAAGAGGAGCAGGCAAGACATTGAAGGTGGCGGTGCCTTCCAATTTCAAAAATAGGACAGCACCCAGTGGCACAGGTCTGAGTGACAGGACAAGTGTTGAGCTGGACCCTCCCCTCCCTCATTTGGGGCAGGCATTCCTCTGTGTAAGCAGACACAGACCCCCTCCCATCATATTTCTCTCTCCTTCTCCCTCTCTTTTTCCTTTGGCGATGGTAGTTGGCTCACATGGAGTATGGGTGGGCACACAGAAGTGTGTGTGTGCGTGTGTGTGCTTGCATGTTTGTGTGTTCAGGTGTGAGTGCGAGCTCAGAGGGAAGTCAGCACCCGGACAGTGTGCTAGGCGAGAGCAGGCCAGAGCTCTCCGATGGGGCCCTGACTAGGGCCAAAGCACTGAGGGGGGTCCTCAGATGAATGATTAAAAACCTTAGAAGAAAAGAAAATAACTACAAAAAAGAAGAAAAGATAAAAAAGAA
Source organism: Neolamprologus brichardi (assembly GCF_056152115.1). Lineage (NCBI taxonomy): Eukaryota > Metazoa > Chordata > Actinopteri > Cichliformes > Cichlidae > Neolamprologus > Neolamprologus brichardi. The sequence continues at coordinate 8,710,995 of NC_142116.1, read as the reverse complement.
GATCCAGAGAGAAGAACAATGGTTGTAGAGGAAGTGATAATTACATTGTCTGGTGGAGCGCCATGGGGGTTTCGTCTCCAGGGAGGCGTGGAACACCAGAAACCACTCCAGGTAGCGAAGGTAAGGCGAGTCACTCAGCATGTTGGACAGAAGCCAGCATTTCACAGTTTGCTAAGACAACAGTGAAAAGAACAAAACGGTGTTAAAATCGATAGCGTCACCAAGCAGAAGGGAAACAGCAACAGAGTTGTATTGTGTAAAGCTGTGAACAAAGCTTAAAGGAACATTGGCAGTGTTCAATGTTGGTTTGGGGCCTGAATGTGAGTCATCATCTTGTTTGAGAACTTTTTTTATGTAGAGTTGTACTGATGATTGATTGGGTGAACTTTAAACTTCAAGTACAGATAGGTGGGAATGCTAGGCCACCCTGTTGCATATCTTCCTCTGACTGCTTTGCCTGTTAAGCTCAGCATTAAAGCAAATGATAGTAACCCAGAAATCAAGTAATATTTGCAGAAAATATTTTTTTCTGTCGCTGGCCACAGTGCGCCCTACACCTCTGAACAACATCAGAATTTAATTCAAGAAACGCTTCAATTAACCTGGCCACACCCGATAATCTTGAAGGATCCATTCAGTTGGTTTTTTATCGTAAAGTAAAATTACAAGAGTGAAAAACATACAAGTAAGCAAAATGTAGTGACCTCAGGTTATTTCTTGAAATCAGTGTGGTGTAGGCCATATTAAATCCACAATGATATTTATAATGTTAAAAAAAATCTTTATTACATTTTGGAGAATTGCAGACTAGTTAAATATTCATATTTCCTTGAGTCCACTGAAGGTAAAGGAAATATTTAACCTTCGAATTCTCACATGGAGTCACTCAGCTCATTTTACTCTCCAAAAGCAAATTCTTCATGGGCAATAATTTCGTACCAACACTTGGCAGAAATGAAGCAGTCCAAATTTCAGTCTTGATCTCCATTTAGGATTTCAGAATGTGGCATGATATGAGATGGGGAACACACTGGATAAAAGGATTAATTTGGCATCCAAGTATATAAAAAATAGCACCTCTGATATAAGCTTCTCTTTTTATTTTCTGACTTAATATGTACATTTACTTGTATTGAACACATTATAGAATACATTATATTGAACACACTTTATGAATGTATATTAGCATAATATGAAAAATAGATTCATCCACACATACTTTCCATAATTGTTGACTGCGCAGAAGTACTTTTGAAGGTGGCTATTTATAGCTGAGAAGCATCAGGTCTCTAGGTCAGCCAAGGTGTATGTTTCAGCTCAGTATTTAAAAATTAGCCTCATACACTATTTCTGAACATGCACTAATCGTCTTGATGCTAATCGTCACTTCCTTGTAGGTTCACATCAAAAAGAATTACTAATCGTTTGACATCTGTTACTCCGAATTGTTGCTGTTCTGACATCACATATGGCGTGGTGTTAATTCAAATGAAGCTCCCCCCCGTCTTTTTTTAAAAATGATCTCCATATTACAAAATACAGGAATCTATCTGCTTGGCACAGTAGGTCAGGGAAATTGTATTATATCCTGCTTTTTCACAGGATATAATTTCAAATGTTAGTATAGCCAGTTCTTCTGTGCAATGAATCCTTATTTGTATAATGCACTGATATATACCTGTACTGTAACTCATTATCTTCCACAGTTGAGTTCATATATAATATTTGCACTGGCAAAATAATTATCCTTTGGAAAATGTTACTGGCTTAGATTGTCTAAGTAGACTTTTAATATTTTTTTCATGAGTGATTCTACGTTGTTGAGTTATGAAGAGTAATATGTAGACAAGCTGGCCTCGGGACACCAAGTCACCTTTACGAAGGTGGACAGCTGGTTCTGTCTGATCATCTAAAACAATGTGCTCCTTCACCCCTGAGAGGAGGAAGCTGTAATCTTGTCAGGTCTCACACTATATCATCCCAAACAGGTGGAGCAGTGTGTGGCTGCACTGAAAAGAGCTGGTGTGTCAGTCCTGGGTCTGTGCCGTTGAGACAGCATGTGCATGCTTCTATGTTTATTTATATGACTTTAAGTGTATTTTTGTACTTCCCCATGTGGTGAATGTGTGCATGCATGTAAGGCTATTATAACTGTTATGATTTGTGGCCACAAAGTGACTGCGTGAATGAATAACAGACATCCTCTGCCACAAGTAAGCACGGACCATTTTAAAAGGCTTAGCTAAATGGGGACATGGGATTTAATTACAGACAAACTAGAATAGCTGGAAAGAAAACTAGTTAAGGTAACCAAAGCAATGCTTCTCCATCTACTAATTCTAATATTAAAAATTTCTTTCATATATGCCTTCGTAGAGCGTAATCAAAACTGCACTGTTAGCTTAAAAAAATAAGAACATCTTCAGGCCTCTGTTTTAGATTTACTATGTGACATGTCGACATAGCTTGCACAGACCTGAGGCAGTTTAGAGTGGGCAAAACGCCACGGTCCTGACAGACCTTGGGCACAAATAGCAAAGCACCAAATGAAGATGGCTTCTGGCTGGCATTTCCTTGTTAAAGTGTGTATGAGAGCTCCACTCGAGCTAATATGTGGCATATGTCTGCAGCAAGATCGAGCTGTCAGTGCAAAATCTGGTCTCTGTCTTTGTCAGTCATTATCACAAACCAATCCAAGACAGCAGCATAGCTCTGTTGTTTTTTTAAATTTTCTAATCAAAAGCGTTACAAAAGCTGGTCTTTCTCTGATCATTCTCTGGGAAAATATTATCACAACTCTGTACTATACAACTTGTACAGCCCTTCAAAGTAAGGTGGCAGGGCTGAGACTTGGCCTCAAGTTATGTTTAGTTTGATAAAATCCTGGAACAATAAAAAGTAAATATGACTTCATTCAGCAGGATATGAACAGTTGCACACTCTAAATATTTAAAAGCTATTTCACAGTAAAGGTATTTTGTTTTGGTAGCATGTAATCGCTATTAATTTAAAACAGAGAAAGGAAGTTTACTTCCTTTTACTAAGGAAGGTTTACTGAGGAAGTCTATTCTCATTCTTTTATTATTAAAAACGTCTGCTTGCAAGGCCTTTATACCTGATTTAAGACATCAAATGTTATTGTACATGTACAATGACCATAAGGGGCTATTCTATTCTATTCTATTCTATTCTAAATAGTCCTGGATGTCTCTTCTTGTAGGTTATCAGGGACTTGTACCAAATGACTGAAACAATATTTCTTCATACAACGAGTCAGAAACTCAGATTTTCAGTTATTTTTAGTATTTCACCTTTTAACTTGTTTTGCCTATATGCAGGTGCGCAAACGCAGCAAGGCATGCAGGGCTGGGCTGCGGGAGGCTGATGAGCTGGTCTCCATCAATGAGCAGCCATGTGCAACGCTCTCCCATGCCCAGGCCATGAACCTCATCGACAGTTCCCCTGGGATATTACACATCCGGGTCAAAAGGTCAGAAGAACAAGAGAAAGTAAACTCTTCCTAATCTTAAAGCATCAGCAGCTCATTGTAATGGATAAAGAAAAGTGTAAAATGCACTGACTTGATACTTGCTGCCCTGCATTTAAAATTAATTAAAAAACAAGAAGACAACGTATACTAAATGTAAAAAATTAAGTTATGATATCACATTCAAAGGTACTCATTGACATTAATACTATTTTAACCTTTGCACTTGTTTTCAGGGCACCTGCTGGTTTTCAGTCTGTGGTGCTTGTGACCCGAGCTCCATCTCCCCGAATAGACAAAGAGTACCGTGCTGCTCTGCGAGCTATGTCACCAAATCACCCTCACCATGCACCTGTCCGTGAAGTCCATCGTAGCCGCTCCACCCTAACCAGCGGCTTGACATCGCCACCTGGGAGCGAGGCTTACTATGGCGAGACTGATAGTGATGCAGATGTGGCAGGCTACGAGAGACAACGCAGGCAGAAACGCCGAAGCCCCAGCAACTCCAACCCTGGGAAACCCACAGGACGAACCTCTCCTGAGGGTGGGGAGACATCAGAAATGAGTGGCTATGACAGCGCTCCAGATGCACATGTTTACCCCCATTTATTGGATGGTGGAGAGGGAAATGGAGGAGGAGGTCTGCCAGGGGTGGCTAGAAGGGAAGTGATTTACCAACCTCCTGGTCCCGGAATGTGGTCTTCCCAGACATCGACAGAGACTTCCTCTATCATATCCTCAGCAGATGACCAAGGGCCACGGGATGCAGGGCAAGAGGAGGATAGTGGCTTTTTAGAGCCTGCCAATGTGCCACTGGTATCTCCTGAGAGGGCAAAGGAGGCTCTGATGCTTGGCTCCCGTAACCAGCTCGTGCCCATGGTGGGGCCTGTAAATAAACCCATCGATGATGAGCTTACAACAACCTACATGGAAAAGGCCAAGCAAGCCAGTAAGTACACCTGGAGAAGGCCACTGTGATCAACTTGTGCCTCACATGTAAAAGTTAAATAAATATCCTATTATGATTTGGGGGGAGTTTATGATTATGATACAAATGATCCAAAAATTAAAAATCAAACAAATATGCTCATCTATCGCCTTACTTTTTTCTAAACAGTGCGTCAAAAGAGGTCCATTGTTGATTTAACACAGCGCTTTAGGGAGCTAAAACAGATCAGTTTTTGAACTACATTATTTATCTATATATGGTACCTGTTTATAATCATCCTGGAGTCACCAGCCGAGTTTTAAAACTGGTCATTAGCTATTTATATCCATTGATACTCTGGAAACATCACTGATACCAAAGTTAATTGTACCAGTACTGTCGGAATAGTGTGATATGAAGCTTAATCAAGCTTAATCAAAAAGACTAACGTGTCCAGTGTGATTTGTTTAATATGACAATTAGCAAAACTAGCCACACATAAGTGTTTTTTGAGGTTTGTAGCTCAAAGTGGGTGGGTGTCAAATCTGTTAAACAGGGCATGGTCATATAGTTTACCGTATTTTCCTCCAGTTATGTAAAAAACCCAGCAATCAACCTAGGAGCCCAGAAAACCAGCAGCAACTGCTTTTTGATATCAGCTGGCAAACTGAGGATAATATCTCTTGCTGCTCTCATCCCCTTTACTCTTTTCTTACTTTTTCTTTCTTACTGTATATTGAAAGAACAATAATATGTGATCTGTTCTGCAATACTCAATATGATGTACTTTGGTTCTTATTAAAATTGCAAATGCATTTTATGCTTTTCAAAATGCATCAATTAAAATGATGTGCTTACACTAACCTTGACTTAATAGTTTCACAATCTTTGAAGAAAGGTTAAAAAAATGCGATAGTGATGAAAGCACAGAAAATGACTAAGCATTCTTTCCTAAAATTTGTCATTCTGTCTATCATCCTTAATTGATTCTTGGAATTCCTCCTTGCCATCACTGACATTCTAATGTCCTACTTAAGAACCATGTCCTAAACAAATTAAAATTCCGCTTTATGTGGCATTTATACCAGGGTAATAGAATTAGATTGCCTATGATAATCTGTTTAATACCATAACAAGTTAAAGGATATGTTATGTATGCCTTTTGAAGTTCTCCTTCCAGGCACCTATGACATCAAAGTTTCCATTAGCCTGCAAATACTTTCATTAAAGTTAGATGTCAGAGTACATGACCCTAACAATGTGCAAATTTATCCTTCACCTTAGCTAATGTGATAAGCTCAAAGCTTCTGTGGAATTTTCCTGGAAGTGCTACTGTGGCAAGTTAAGAGATGGATGCCTGTTGGACAGGCAGACAGGACAGGTTTAGAAGCTTATGTCAAAGTTCATTCTTTCAAAGGCTAAATCTTTTCCTTTTGAAATTCTGAACCTAAGATTTACTTTACATTATGCCACTGCATAACAACTTCTAATAGTTTTGACTTTCATATCCTGCAGAACTGAACCGAGGGGATACACAGCAAGACAAACAAGTAAAGGAAGCCAAAAGCAAGTGTAGAACAATCGCCTCTCTTCTGACAGATGCTCCTAATCCTCACTCAAAAGGTGTGCTAATGTTCAAGAAGAGAAGGCAGCGCTCCAAGAAGTACACACTCACTAGCTTTGGCAGTGTTGATGAGGACAGGTGTCAGGACTCACAAGAGGAGGATGGGGTACTTCCTGGCAGTGAATCTGAGTTTGATGAGGAAGGTTTTTCATCAGTTCCTGACCCGACTTGGGACAGTGACTATCTGGATATGCTGGAAAAGAGGGCAACAGCAGGTACTGAAGGTCGTGGGGATGGGGCAGAGGATGCTCCGAGTCCAGGTTTGAGTGACACTGTGGGCAAGGGTGCCCAGTTATTTGAGCAACAGAGAAAAAGGGTTGCTGAGCATGCCAAGAAGGCAGAAGCAGCAAAACCTCAAGTACCTCCACAATCCCAAGTCCATGAGGAACCTCAGATACTCCAGATGTTTCAGTCACAACAAGAAGTAGAGCCACAAGTAGAAATGAACTTACAACCTCAGCACATAACACTACCTGGAACTATATCCACACAACCAATCCTATCACAAGCCCCAGGTCCAGTTCCTGTTGCATCCCGTGGAATGACTAATGGAGACCTAATCTACTCTGCAGTCAGCACAGCTAGCATGGAGGAGTCATCTCCACCAGTGGCACCCAAACCAGCTACTGCCTCAGTTACCATTCTGACCAGTCCTGGTCAACCAGCCGAAACACCATTGCCAGAACTACCTGTGAGTAATGTTCTCAACAGGACAGCACGTCCTTTTACCCCTGGCTTTATCAGCATTCGGGCTGCAACTGCCCCTGTGACGTTCCGGCCACCTGTCACAAAGACAACCCAGCGTCCTGCCTCAACAGCTGTTGTGCCGCCACCATTTTCCACTACATATGAACTAGACATTAACAATACAGCAGGAACTTCACAGCTATCCCCTGGTACTTCATCAGTGATCTTGCCACAAACTTCCATACTTCAAAGTTCCTTGGTCTCAAAGCCAGAAGCTCCTGTTACCTATCACCCTCCATCCCTTTCTACTTGTGTGCAGTCAACACCACCAATTACTACTGCTCAGCAGGCTCCATTTCCAATTGTGACTCCAGCCTCTATTCCATCAGTACCACCAGCACCACATGTACCAGTGATTCTAGCCCCTGGTCCACCTACATCCCAAATTCCTGTGTCAGCTGACCAAGTTATCCCAGTGTCTCCACTTCAAACACCAGTTGCTCAGCTACCACTGCAATCTTCAATTGCACCTTTTTCTCAAGTGTCAGTGGTCTCCCAGTCTGAAACTGTAGCACCAACCCCAGTTCCTGGTTCAACAGGTCGCACAGGAATCTTGCTTGAGGCTCGAAGGCGTAGTGGGAAACTCAAACCAATGTTCAATGTGCCAGATGTTAAAAAGAAATCTCCCAATCCTGAACTGTTGTCTATGGTGCAGAATCTGGATGACAGATCCAGCCGACACAACTATGGCCAACCACCCGACGAGAATATCTATGATGATTCTGAGGAAATTAGAAGTGATGAGGCTGGCATAGGAAAGGTGCCTCCTCCAGTGGCACCCAAGCCACGAGTTGTTCACGAAGCTCCACAGATTCTCCAAGCAGGAGGTAAGGGGGCCCAACTGTTTGCCAAAAGGCAGAGCCGTATGGGTATGTATGTAGTGGACACTCCACCCGAGACTACTTACCAGAAGGAAGGGACAATGCACAGTGCAGCACAACCCCTTGGTTCCTCCCTCAATCCTTCACTTCCTTCTCAATGGAAATACTCCCCAAATGTCCGTGCACCGCCCCCAATTGGGTACAACCCACTTTTGGCCCCATCTATCCCTACTGGGCCTCAGAGAGAAACCAACAAGCCAGACAACAGGGGTAGAGGGAGCTCTCCAAGAGAGGGCATCAAAGCACTAGATTTCATGAGAAGGCAACCCTATCAGCTCAATTCTGCCATGTTTAACTATGGGGGCAGTGCTATTAATCTAGCAGCTATGCCTTCTTACCAAGCCCAGCAGCGTGACTACATACCACCAATGGTGGGAAGCTCCTTGACCTCACCAAGGCAGATCCCCATCAAAACAGCCCGTGTCTATGAGGTCAAGCGATTCTCCACACCTACACCTATGTCTGGTCCATCTCTCGCTCCTAAAGTCCTCGCACCACGCTCAGCCACTTGCCTTGGAGAACGTTTGACTCACTCTGGCATGACCTCCCCACCTCCTGAAACCTTCACTCCAACTCCAGTCTCTGCCTTGACAACAGCACCAGACAGTATACCAACCCCAGCTGCACCTCTGTCCCAACCAACTGGACCACCCAACCTTCCAAAATTTTCTGCCACTCCCATTCCAAACCCAGTGCCCCCTGCAGTCCCAACACCTTATGCTCCAGTGTCATATACCACTGGGCTCCAGTCAGCCAAACAGTTTCAGAGTGCTCCTGAGCTCAGCATCCTTGCCTCTCTGCCTCCACTCAAGTCCAACCCAGTACAGGCACCTAAACCACGATTTGTGGCCACCAAGGGAGGTGTTCAGCCCCGTGTCTGGAGGCCAGGGGCAATCTGAGGGCAATGAAGCAGTCAGTACCGTGCTTGGACATCTTCATATTCATGAAAAGGCTAATTAATCATGGACAGAAATATATCTGACAATTTTGTTAATTGGTTGATAGAAAAAACATGGAGTTAAAGATGTTTTATGCTTTGGGAAACTGATGGGCAAAGATCAGGACTCATCTGCAAAAATTAGCTGATGAAGTAACATAAAATGGCAATTGAGTATGAAATTGAAATATAAAAAACAGGTGAGTTAAGTTAAATGAGAACAAAATATATATATATTTTTTTGCTCAAAATGCTGCTTATCACATTTATTTTGCTACTAACAGATTAAATGAGTCACACTAGTTTTAAACGATATTGCCATACACTGTATAGCCCACCATATGCCTGTCCTGGGGGAGGTTTGTGTAAGGCTTCTGGAGATCTCTTCTACTAATTTAGCGGAAAACCCATCTAAACAGAGCCTGTACTGAATTATTCTTTGAAACTTGAAATGTCTGAAAAGTGAACCATGAATGAACGAATGCCATTATGAGCAAAGCTCAAACCACTAAAAATATATGTTGTGTGATGTAGACTGGAGTAGGTGGATCTTATAACATGTAATTCACAGTACTCGCCCTATTCAGTCATGTACACTCTTTTTTTTTCTGGGTGTTTAAATGATGCTGTTTTTTAAACACCTCAGCTCACTAGAGTCTATAAGTGAAGGCAAGGTTTGCTCTTGCAACGAGTCAGATACCTCCACTCACTATAACTAGAGAGAAATGCTATCTTTTTAGCCCATGTCACATACAACAAGTGCCTGGGCTGTCACTGAATGAACACTTGTTACTGGATATCACTGCTTCTATTTACTACCTAGACACACCAGAGTCTCCTTAGAATCAGCGTGCACTTTGCAACTATATGTAAATTCGTAACTTTTATTAAACAAATAACACAGATGAAGAAATGTGTATTTTGTTTTGTAAAGTTGTAATTTATTCAGAGGGAATGCATGGGGAAGTAGATAGACAGAGAAGCACTGGCCCTTCTGAAAGGGTTTATGAAAAGAGAGCGGCTGTGGAACGAGGACATATTTAGGAGTAATGGGGTCACAGTTCTGGTGTTGCCATTTCACTGAAGTGGTCACAATCAAAGTCAGACTTCTGTCTGTTGGTTTGATACCTCACAGCCTCTAGAAATTAAATTAGAATGACCAGGAAAGTTTGAGCCATGAAGTTTGTTGGACAGAAGCACAGAGGTTTAGCTGTTGTGTTCTAAATAACAATGGGTGCTGTTAAAAAGTAAGGAGAAATATGTTTGATGAATATGTGCTTCCAAAGACTGAATATGCTAAAGGAACGAGTAAGAAACACAGAAAGACTGTTGTGTTATATTTGTGGTACTCTTGGTTGATTTTTTTTTTTGATTTTTTACCCTTTTTAAAATACAGTTTCTCTTCAAGTTTGTTCTTGTTTTCATTATGTCATTAGAAAACTAGATCTTAGATATAGATATGCTGAGGTGTACAGTGTGAGTTCCTGAAAGTACATGGATTAAATAATGAGTGTGAAAAATGTTTGTTATTAATGCTGAGTAGAAGTTTATACTGACAGATGACAAGGTATTTTTAGAGGAATAAAATTAGACTTCAAGGCTCTCCAGCTGTCTGACATGTCTGATTTTATAGTGCCCTCTGTTGGTTAGTCTTTTAATGTATGACAAAAAGCATGCAAAAATGCAACTTGTAACTGAACAATGAAGTAAATGTAACTGTATAGTAGTTTAAACATTAAAAAAGGATTAAAAGATAAAAATAATTACCAGTGCAGAGTTTTTTTTTAAACTTCAGACTAATTTTATAAATTTTGTAGCTCGTTAATAAAAATAGTAACTCAGATAATATAATAGAATATGAATTATATTTTCACATAAGGAACCTATTGGGTCATTTTATGAAAAAATCAGTAACTGTGTCTAGCTTGATTAGAATCAGCTCATTTTTGTTTGTACAACAACTTTATCACATTTAATAAAGCCATGAAAAATTCTACCTTCAATTAATATTTTGTGAGTTCTTAAAGTATAGATAAAGATCAAAATTCTAACATTGGAGCTAGCCACATTAAATTTTCAGGGCTGGAAAATACATTTAAGTATTGTTAAAATTTGTAGGTAGATCAAATGCACAACCACACCAAATGTCACAATTTAAAGCCAAAGTGTAATTTCTTTCCTTTTTTCTATAAACAGCTCTGAGGATCTATATTATGGGATATATCCTAGAGTAGCAAAACTCCATCAATTTAATGTGACAGACTAACAGACATGAGCATTGAAACCTTGGATGTTTCATCCTATATTTCACAGGAGGAAAGTTCAAAAACTACAGTATGGGGTAAATTTTTAAGTATCATATCATCATATTGGAGAGATACCTGGTCAGTACAATTTATAGCATACACAATGTCCTTTTTTGTATTTTCTAATGTTTTTTTTCTCATTTTAAACACAAATGTTGAAGCGGTTGTTTGAGATTGAGTTAGCTTCTTTTTGACATATTTCTTAGTGCTAAATTGTAAAGATTCAGTGTTCATTAGTTCTGCAGTTCCAAGAGTCATCTTTTTTACTAATCTTTGTCTTACTTTCTTACTTTTCAGTAAAGACTGTAGGAGTGAGCTAAATCTGGACAATGGGCGGGGGTGGTTTGGTGTATAAAAAAAATATATACTATTTTCACTTTTTTTCTGTTAGTAAGATTAAAAATTAATACTAGAAAAGTGCATTATTGTTGGAAACTTGTTGTTTAATGCCATCTATTCATTTCCCAACACACAGAATGTGTGATTCTATATCTTGAACTAAAAATGTATATTCATGTATAAATTTTGACCATAATGTAATGTAATAATGTTATATGGTTGTAATGTGTGTCAGTGTATTTTTCTTTCTTTCTTTTTTTTTTTTTTTGCCTACATGAACACTTGCCACTAAGTGGTGCTGTGGGGCATCAGTGTACACTGACAGTGCATTAAAAATGGCCAAGCCCCACACTCACATGGGAGGCTATATATAGAGCTGTTAATATCCAAACATAATACTCTTTATTTATAAAGAAAATGAATTGTTGCCAGGTCCCTACTGTAATTAAGAGTTGCTTCTTAATTTACCTACTTAAAAAAAGATGCATTAAAAAAGGGGCCTATGGAAAGTTTCTATTTCAAGATGTGCAGAAAGCATCCCGTGGAGTGTTTTCCATGGGATGTACTAGAAATAAAACATCTGCAGCATATCTTAGTGCTTTCCATTTAATACTTAGTTGAATTGTCATTTGAATTGATCAGAAAAGGGACATGGATATTTCTACATTTCATATGAAATAATGAAATGTATGCAGAGGTATGTATAAAAATAAAACACAAATTTTAAACAGTGTCACCATTGTTATTTAAATATAAGACCTCAGTTGGTTCGAAGAAAGACTGAAAACATGTCACTTGTTACAAGCACTTCTCTGCAGTGATCATTTTGATAAAAATAGATAATTTTCTTTAGATTTCGGAGGCCAGAGATGAGCCAAAAATTTATGAGAAATCAAGACTTTATGAAGAAGAGCCTGAACAACCTTTTTGAAATAAAGCTGACCTGGGTAATATTTAAGGAAGTTAACCCTAAGAGATAAAGGAAACTAACAATATTGGACATTTGTATTGATGTCAAAAACCCAATGTCTAATGGCTTTCCTACATTTCAGAATTGTGCATCATAAAATATCTTAGACTATATAAAGTAAAATAAGATACATCTTACTTGGAATTGAAGTTTAACTTAAGAACAATGTTGCACATAGCATATAGATCAATTGTACTTGAATACATTCAAACATCCAAACAGAGCCACAAAGTTACCAGTTGCATTTTCTACTTTGATTGTGTGCTCAAGAACACTAGAACAATACAAAGTTAACTGACTTTCAGAGAAAGTTACTGCAGATTTAGTTAGTGCTTCAGAGTCAAAGTTTTCTAGATCAAATTAAGCACATAAAATCTGACATTCACTCAGGACCCCTGGGATTATTTTGCCAACTAACAATCATGTTTTTATAAATGTATATGAATTGTAACAGTAATATTTAAAAATGACACATTCATATTGTGTCAATTTGTACATATGATACCTCTATATACCTGTAGATTTACCTTTTTAAAATTTGCACAAAAAAGAAAAAATACACACTAAGGAGAGTTATAGAGTTACATACATGTTTATACAGTCATATGAAAAAGAAAGGTATCACAGGACTGTATAGTCCTGTGAAAAATTAAGTACTCTTTTACTGCTAGCATAGGAATTAAGGGGTAAGTAGCAGCCAGGTGCTAATAATCAAACACTCATTAGGCTTCAATCCAGCAAAACAGTTTGCTGGATTGAAGCATTCAGTTGCGTTGGCACAATGTCACAAGCTTCCCAGTCGTGGATATCCCAGCAAATTTAATTCCAAGGTCAAACCATGCAATGCTCAGAGATATTACAGGGATTTGGGTTTGTTTTTTCAGCCACAAGATCTAGACACCTTGCAATTACAGACTCCACCACCTCTTTTTACAAAAGTATTCTATAGTCAGATGTGAGGCCATCTGCCTGGCAGTTCAAGCATGTCATGAGACAGGACAAGCACAGCAGCAAATCTACTATGGAAAAGCTGAAAAACAAAAGAAAAGAATGCTGAAATGACCCAGTCAAAGGCCAAACCTCAACCCAACTGAAATACTATGGTGAGATCTTGAGAGAGCTGTGCATAAATGAATGCCCACAAACCTCAATGAACTGAAGCAGTGTTGTAAAGAAGAGTGGACCAAAATTCTTCCACAACAATGTAAGAGACTAATAAAGTTACATAGAAAAAAATTGCTTTAAAGTTATTGGTGCTAAATGTGGTTCTACAAACTACTGAATGTACTTAGTTTTTCACAGGATTACATAGACCCCTGTAAAAACTTTATTTTTCACATGATCATATGCCTGTATTGCATGCTATTATTATCACTATAATAATGTAGAAAAAATCTAATAATGTTAGAGCCTCGCCTAAAGGATAACTCTGTTGTAATGACAATGTAAGTACATATATTTACTGAAGACTTTTTAAGCCCTGTGAAAAGTTGTGATGTCAAAGGCAGGTTGTGTTTTTGCACACAAGAAAGCAAAAATTTGTGTTTTCTTTAAAATGGAACATATATAGTTACCAGTAAGGATACTAATGACATATCTTTGGTAGTTTCGGGGTTTGCACTCCACCACATTCAGATGGTTTGCACAAAATATTTTAAATATCTGTCACCTCATTGTCTGCATGTCCATCACATTTAGTAGTTCAGTAGTTTGTAGAAACTGAAAAGTCTTTCTGTGTACCCTAAACACACCCCAGAGTCCTTTGAGGTTATATTATAGTTGGGTTCTGTCCCCCTCACTCTTTGCTACTAAATATAGGCTTCTGAGCCATCTGTGAGAATGATTTTGTTCCCTTAATATCACCATCAGCAGTTTCAGCTGGCCAACAGAGACTTCTCCCCTGACTTTAATGCCCCCTGCCCCCTCCTCAATCCCTATTCATACACCCAACCTCAACCTCCTCCTCCCGTCTTGATACGAACACCAACAGCCCCAACCCCCTGAAAGAGCTGCCATCTGAGTGTTGGTTGGGTTTTGCACTTCCCGGGACCTGGGTCCAGGCGAACGTAGGGTCAGAGGCACTGAGGGATTTGTAAACTTGTGATCGAGATCACCAACATTGGTCCCTTGGTCTCCTCTTCACTGTTTGGTATTTATAGGTCTGTCTTTCTTGCCAGGACAACAACAAAAACTCGGTGAGTGGATCTACACCCCACAAATCACTGTGTCTATTTGTTCTACCAATCAACTGACAGCTGATAACTGGGAGGATTTCAGTTTTGCATAGTGCAAAAGCCGTGAGAGGGATTTAACATGCAATGTGGTCCCACTCATATTTCTGCAGCTGATCTTAAGGAGAAACTAATGCAAGACCTCAAAAGTTCAATAAATGAAAATGATCAGTTAGCAGTTTAATTTTATGACAAATAATTAATTGCAGATGCACCATAGCTATAAAAGTTCCTTTGCAGTTTTGAAAATTATCAAAGGAGTGGTTAAATGTGCTGACCATCTCACTCGGTGGGTGTTGCATATGTTTTATATGGCGCTGCCAAACCCTGAGAGGGGTTGGTAAATCTGAGAACAGACTTGTCTGAGCCTTTAATTATTTAAGGGAATTAAAAGACAGTGTTGAAAATCCTCCTTGTTAACATCCATTAACTAAACCAGTTTGTACACCTGTTTTGAGAGATGGCCAAATATATAGTCAGAATTGTTTTGGTGGAGATGTGTTCTTAAGGGTTATGTTGAGCCCATTTGATAGCCGAATGACGCCATTCCATGTCGCTAAAATGTCTTGGCTGGAAATGGCTTTTAAAAATAGCTTCAGTGGGTTGAGTTACAGCCAGTAGATGTGATGTGATGTTTTGCCACTTGATTGGGCCTTAAAGAAACTGGTGAGAGCTGAAAGTGTTGATATCTGTTCAGAAAGACAAGAAACTATGTAACGCACGCATATAATTACATGTAAACCAGATGCACGTCTTTCACAATGGATAGCTTGGCCTATGAGATAGAGGGAAGTTTTCCCACCTTTACGTTTCCATGCAAGAGACTGTGATAAAATATTATGAATAATTCCATCATTTTTAATAAGCCCGAGGCTTCTGTCTCAACCACAACATGGTTCTGTTTACATTGGCACAGACTGTGTACAGATCTTGTGTTTCCAAACAAAACTGAAACACATATTGAGCTATACGTTTCCTTCAAGGCAGACATCTGTTTCACTAGAGAATGTAAGAAATCTGAGGGCACTGACATCCTGTTTGAACTTGAAAAATGAGGAGGGCCCTTGCTGTCAGTCTGTCTGATACATTCAGGTCCCGGGGATTCACTTTCAGGCGTGGTGGTAAAGTGTTGATGGTTGAGAGTTATTTTGTGACTATGGTGCAAATCAACGGTAACATTGAAGCAACAACACCCCTTTCAGTGCAATTAAAGCTTTACAGTCAAATTATGATTTATGAATTCCTTTGAATATGGATGTGTAGTGTGAAATAGAAAACTACAACTGAAGGTATCAATTACTTTCTCTTATTTGGTTTCTATTTTTTTAATTTATGTTTTTTTCATACTAAACCTCCTAAAGTTTTCTATGTTATTTATCTAGACTTAATCCCTTTAAGGAGCTTTTTTTTCTGGAGAAGTTTTGATATTACTTAACATTAATTAACTTTTGAGTCTTGAACATAAGGGTTTCATTGCTTAAGTATGTGTTCAGGTTAATATCATCACTTGTTCTACATTTTTCTAACCAAAGGTAATGTTCTGTGTTCTCCCCTGGCCCTCAAGTCATGCCTCTGGGTACACCTGCTCCCCTAACCAAGCGGAAAAAGCCCTCCAAGATCATAACTGACCTATCACATATCCCTCAGGATGGTAAGGCTTACATAAAATGACGTGACTATGAAACCAAACTACCACTGCTCAGTAGAGCTCTTTCATATAAACACAGTACACAGAAATACACGGTGGTAAAACAAAAAAGGGGTACAAATATTAGAGAACTAGTTGCTTATTTGCAGTACAATTAAGTCAATCTACTTTACTAATAAAGGATACCATTCTTTAATGAAACAATGTTTATGAGTTAGTACTACTTTCAACCTCATTTACCAATGTCAGGGCCATTGTTTGGCTCTCACTTATGTAGAATATGAGTCAGAGCCAGAGGCATCGGAGTTTGACCTGGGAACAAAGATCAGAACTCCTAAAGACATCATGCTGGAGGAGCTTTCCCTGCTGAAGAACCGAGGATCCAAGATGTTCAAGATGAGACAGCAGAGAGTGGAGAGATTCATCTATGAGAACAACCCTGACATCTTCAGTAGTGAGTCCATGGTGAGAGCCTAGTTCATAAACAAAACAAAGTCTTGTTTGTCACTGCAATGGAAATTTATTGACACTAGGTTGATAATCGAAGCAAATTTGAGACAAAGAAATCTTGAAATAGCTTTGAATCACATGCAGAAAGGTAACACCTGAAGAACTGTATCCTTACCTTTACAATTTTGCTTTGGTTGATATAAATATTTGAAAGAAACCTAGTACCAGCATGCAGATGGTGATTATTTAAATGTAAAGTCACCTGGGCTTTAATTATAATCATACTGATCAATTTTAACAGTGATATAAGAGGGTTTTTTTGGTGTTGAAGCAGATAAAGATGTATGATGTGTATGATTGATTATAATGGCGATACTTTGCTCTATATGGGGTGGCTGAAGCTCTGGAGGTAGAGCAGGTCATATGCTAATCGCAAGGTTGGTGGTTTGATCCCTGGCTGCTCCCACTTTGCATACCAAATATCCTTGAGCAGAACACCAACCCCAAGCTGCATGAATGTGTGTGAATGTTAGATAGATAGCATTTATGCATAGAAAAAATGGTTGTGTGAATGAGGCAAGTTGTATAAACAGCTTTGAGTGCTCAGGTACAGTAGAAAAGTGCTATATAACAACCAGTCCATTTACCCTTTCTTTCAGGACAACCTGCAGAAGTTTGTTCCCTCCCTGGGCGGTCAAGTGGGAGGTCAAATAATAAACCTCGGTGGGCATTTTGTTAGCAAGGATTCTGGACGCCTGAATTTTGTAGGGCTACAAACAGGAGGAGGGGCCCCTCTGCCTCCCCCAAAGCCTGGAAGCAAAGGAGCAGGAGGAACGGGAGGTGCAGGTGGAGCAGGAAGTGCAGGAGGAGTTGGTGTGGGCGAGAAAGGTGGAAAAGGAGAAGGTAGTAGTGAGTGGTCTCCACTAAAAGGTTTGTCTAATTTGTTTTTCTTTTGGCCATTTGTAGTGCAATTCTGTTTTATGTACAGAAGGCAATTTTCCAAAAATTATTTAAAATGCATTAACAAAGTGTGTTTACATCTTGAGAAATACATCTAGAAGGACAACGTTATAAATTAATAAAAAATAACAGTGTACACAATATATATATTTGTTTTATTTATTTATTTATTTATTTTTTTTAAACCAAATTACATATATCTATTATACACTGAACTATTCAAAAATGTGTTGAATATTTGTATTTGCTTTCTTGCTAAAAGTACTAAAACCACCATGACCAGCTGGTTAGTTAGCTAAGCTTGGCTTAAAGTCTGGAGAAAACTGATAATGAGCAACTGTAAACCTCATTATTTGCTATGAGGTACTTTGTGCGTTTAATCTATACACAAGCCATAGTGCAAAAAACCCAAACAGGTTCCAATATGAGGTTATCAAGAAAGCACTGCAGGAAGTCGCAGTTTCTGGCACATTGCAGTTCAACAATAGCCTAGGGCCAGTTAAAAAACTATGCTGGACAAGTTGAATGGCCAGCTGCTGGTCTTTTTGGGCTAGTAATGGTTTTTCATTGAATGGATTCACCTTTGAAGCAAACAGTCAGTATTCTTATATTAAAATACAAATAAATATCCTTTATTGAACCACCAGTTCTGGTAGTTTTATAAGTGAAAAAAATTAGATCTTTTTAGCTGCTCCTACCCCTCACATTGTTGCATAAATCATTGCACAACTAAATTTAGAAAAAGCTCAAATAAAAGCTGTCTGTCTGCAGATAAATTGTGCTAGTTTATTTTGCCACAATCTTTCAATTTCTAGCAGCAATACCTGCATAAGAGGGGCATTTCAATCATGCCACAACCTTTATTTTTAAGTTTTAGTTACCAGCACATGTGGATGACTTTCTTTACAGGAGGTGGAAAACATGACGGTACTAAGCAGCGAATTCATGTGAAAACCTACGTGTCTCCATGGGAGAAGGCTATGAAGGGTGATGAAGGTCTGTTAGCCACTCTAAAAACCAATATGCCACATCCCAATGCCAAAAGGGAATTACTCCAGTACAAGTGTTTCAACAGGTA
The DNA here is from genome assembly GCF_056152115.1 of Neolamprologus brichardi. Classification (NCBI taxonomy): domain Eukaryota; kingdom Metazoa; phylum Chordata; class Actinopteri; order Cichliformes; family Cichlidae; genus Neolamprologus; species Neolamprologus brichardi. The sequence goes on along the minus strand of NC_142116.1, from coordinate 8,692,409 downwards.
GTTTCCTTGAGGTCTGATATGTAGAAGATTTGTGAAAAAAAGGAGCTTTAATTAACCTTTCACCTTGGTTTGACAGGAGTGCCATGCCCTACGGCGGTTTTGAAAAGGCCAATCAGTTTCTGAAATTTCAGCTGCCAGAAGCTGAGGCAGCCAAAGAAGAGCCTGAACCTGCAGTGGTGTACCATCATGACATTAGCTGCCGGCCTTCATTCAATCGCACTCCTATTGGCTGGGTGGGCAGCAGTGAGCCCAGCAGCATTCACATGGAGACGGATGCTGTGCCCTTCGATGGAGAGACCGACGAGCTGTGAAAGCATATTAATAGTGATTACTATGCACATACTCACACACAAGAGTAACTGCATGCATACACCATAGCATGCACACACAATAGTTGAGCTTACAATTAACTATTACACTGATGAATTTGAATCTCCCAGTGCGGACAGTTAAAAGCGTACAAACAAAATGAGGTCCTGATCTTAACATGCTCTTTATTTGGTTGTAAAGCGACAAGTTTTATTTGTTATGGGGAGATGAAACATCAAATGTCTATTTGATAAATTTATAAGTTGAGCCAAACAGTCCTCTAATTTGTCTGAAAGTTTGCTGTTGTAGGTGAAAAATTGCAGATTGTCCTATTGAGGAATGAATCATATATGATGAATAGGTGATGAATGCTAAGTCACTATTGTGCAGGCTGTCTGAACTTGTTACCATAACTGTTATCGCTCAACATTGTCTTTTTTTTGTTGTTACAAATGTCTGATGATTTGCTGCGCTATAAAAACCTAAAAACTTGTTTAACTCAATATGCATGCTGTTGCTGATCCCTTAACCAAACAAAACAACACAACACAGTTTCTCCACAATAAACTGTAACACTGTAAATAATTTAGTGCACTCTGAATGAATTCTTGAAATATACAGTATTTGTATGTACAATGTAAATTACAGAAATGTTATTAACTATTAGGATGTCTGGGGTGGGGGGGAGAAGAAGTGAACAAAACAAAAAAAGATCATCCTTATCATGCCCATGTCATATTGTGTACTCACTTGGCAAATGTCATGTGTGCTAAATACAGAACAGTTCTGTATTTAATTAATCTTCTAATTTTTCATTCAAGAAATGGAGAGTAATATAAACAACAACAACAAAAACCCATACACACTGATGTCTTCAGTATTATCTGAAAATTCCCGAAAGTCTGGGAAATACCTGGTAGCTTAAAGTAAAAACAAAATAAGAAATCGCGAGTAACTGCTATGAGTTCGGCTGAACTTCCAACACTAAAAATGAAATCACGACTAAAGTGCGTTTCTATTAATAATACTTCTCCAGTTAAGCAACTCCCGCACAATTGGGGGCAGTCATGTTCCAAAAAGTTCTAGCCAAGGAAAAGCAAAAAGAAGAATGCCATACCTTTGAATGTTGGATACCGGGGGAATCTACTGTCCAAGCACTATTATACAGTAAAGTCTGCAATCTACAACAACGCAATGGACACCAGCCCAGTATTACTAGGTAACATTACGAAGTCTTCAACCGATAAGCTAGCTTAGCTAAATATGTATTTTGGTGGGATGGCTTACGGAATTTCCCAGGAAACCTCGCAAATTAATGCCCAAATTTGCATGTTGAAACATACATGCACCGACTTTATGTCAGTGGGCTCTTTTTAAGTTGAAATACCGAGACGGTTTCTGGTATAGAGTAAGGCTAACTTGTTTAGGCAGCTGAGAGGGTCGATACGTCATGGCCAGCAACCTCTGGACAGTGTTACCTAGCGACGGCAGTGCTAGCCAACAGATTAGCACTGACAAGCACTGCCGTCGCTGTGCGTCCTTCAGTCAGTAGAATGAAAGAACAACCAAAAAACACGTAATTTCCCTCCACACAAGCTTCTGCTGTGTTTCAACTAAAGGATAAATCTCAGGGTATATTGAAGTGTGCATTTAAAATAGGTTATGTGTGAAAATCAGTTTTAAAAGTAAACTAAAGAAAGTTCTCCAACCTTTGTAGTCTTCTTGTTATCTTCTCTTTGTGTTGTATATGCACACCCAAACAGTGTATTGATTATGAGAATTACTAAGAAGTATCACTACTGAACTATTTACAGTGTCTTGTTGCCATTTTTCGTGGTTTCCTGCATTAAATTGGTAAAATAAACTTGTATAAGCAGTACTGCATTGTTTAACTATTTATAACATGTGAAAGCAAGATTTTTTTCTAAATTATTAATATTTTTACCACATGAAATGAGTCAGAACTACAACAGATAGTTTCCAAACATAACTCTACTAGGAATTATGCTGAGTGTAATCTTGGTCTGTGGTCATTTTAATTTTTTTTTAGGTATACTATAGCGGATTGACTTTCATTGATGGCATCCATATCTAAAGCCCAGTTGGCTCCCTTGCCAAGGACAGAGGTCCTTGTCTATTGGGTGCTTTCCTTGGGCTCTCATCTCTACTCTTTCTATCAACTTCACAGGTTCAGCAAAGGTATAGTAGAAATATGACTACTGAAATATTAGTTGGATAAAATGAGAAAAATAAATAAATAAAGCTGTTATATCTTGTTTTTGGCCCAGAGTATGAAGCGGGATTAGAGAGAGAATTCCAGTTGGAAAAGGGCCTTGTTAAGGGTTTTAAAAGGGTAAGTTCAGTGCTGCATTTATTGATGGAAAGCCATGTCTGAACCAACAGACTAGATTTTAAGACTTCATAGTGTACTAAAGGTTTGTGGTAATTTCCAGTTCATTTTAAATTTAGAATAACAAAAATAATAATTTCAATTTAATCGATGCATAGAAATAAAATACCTTAACAGATTTACATTGTTTAAAGCTGCTTTTGAACAGGTTTCAGGTGTTATAAGTGCATTGTTTTGTTATCAGGACCCTTTAGATTTTGAGTGGAATTTCTGGACTGACTGGGCTAAGCACTCTTTACTGTGGACTCTGATTGGTCATGCTGTCTTATCAAGATTAACCAGCATCTTTTACCCCAAGGTATGGAGCTGTTGCTACAGTAATCTTTAAATATAATATAGGTGGCAAACAGTTTAATCCCACACATTTTTATGTGTTTTTCCATCAGCTTAGAGCGCCAGCACTTGCGATATATGGCTTCTTAGCAGCCAGCAGTGTTTTGGGGATTAAAGGTGTGAGTGTGCTGCTGGTACATCTGGGCTTGTCCTTTTCTATGGCCCAGCTGCGAAAGCCCGCTCTGTCGTGGGCATGTAACCTGCTGCTGCTCTACACACCTCATATCAACGAACTTCAAGACATCCAGGTGGGTTGACTTGGCTTTAACTCCTACAATAAATCTTTTCTTGTACGCTTGTAGGTGTTCTGAACACCTACAAAGCAACACCTAGTTCAAAAACAAACACAAAAATAGTAACTTTGACTGCATCAACAACAAACCACAGACTGTTCTGCAAAAACTGTTTTATTTCTACATTGTATTCGCAGACAAACACAAAGCCACTAAATCCTACACAAGGGGCTTGTGTAGGATTTAGTGGTATCTGCCAGTGAGTGGTTTTTTTTTTTGTCCCATCCGTTTCTACTGTGTCCCACTGTAGAAACAGTGGCAGACTAATCCATCTGTAGATATGAAGAGATCATTGTAAGATGATAAAAACACAGCAGTTCTTATTTCCAGGAGATTACATGTCCTTTAAAACATGAAAAAAATCTTTTTTTAACTGCTATCCCAGCTTCATGGGGCAAAAGGCAGGGTATATGCTGCTTATTTATATATTTACCAGCCCATCACAGGGCTTTATAAAATATATAAATAATAATGTTAAACTAGTTTTTTTTTGTAGAAAACCTTTTGTTATCCTATAGCAGCATGATATCCAGTTACAATTTGAAAACTTCCTTTATCCTTGGGATTGTTACTAAATGTCATATTTGCCAAGAACACAAGAGGGCGCAAAATACTAAGGTAACCATTTGGTCACTTGCCTACTTTCTACAGAATATCCACATCACATGGTTAGGGTGAATTTATTTTGAGTATATTTATCTAACAGATCAATTTCCTCCATGATAAATGATAAATAGAGATAATTTCAGATGAAATGCAAACATTTAGATTCATTTTTTTAATGTTACTTAACCATTTCACTATAGTCCACTTATACTGTATAAATAAATAGAATATATATTTAGTGTCTATCTTAGTGCTGTTACTACTAATGCAATGATTTTGATGATTTTGATCATATGTAATTGGCCTTCCCACTGTATTACACAGAGAGGCTGGTATGCGAGTGATGAGGAGCACTATCTGCTACTCTTCAGTGTTGCTGTTTGTGGTCTGCGCTTCATCAGCTTCAGCCTGGAGCACTGCTGGAGCCCTGAAGACCAATGCAGTGTTGTGCAGCTTTGCTGGCTGTTTTCGTATACCTTCTATCATCCTTTTTTCTATAATGGACCCATTATAACCTACAAAAACTACATTGAGCAGGTAAGAGACATCAAAGCATTCTTCTAGATTAAACTGAGAATCAAATTTTCCTCTTTGTTTTTTTTTTATCTGCAAGAGACTGAAGCTGATTGGTGCTCCTGAGAGCAGATCTCCCTTTTACAGCACAAAAGAGCAGTAACATCACATGTTCACTTATTTTTTTAATCAGCTTATCTTTTTTGTTGTAGTTTTGTACTTATCCTTACATTATGTGTTGGCTCTTTTATTACAACCCTGGCAGTCCTTAACAACATGCTCTCTTGCTCCACTAACAGATGCAGAAGTCTGTGGAGGAAAGTAACAGGGATGAATCTGCCCTTAGTTACTTGGTGCTCAGATTAGGACGGATCATTTTGTGGTGGTGTATTGCAGAATACATGATCCACGTCATGTACATGCACTCCATCCAGTCTAATGAGACCTACATAGAAATTCTTCCTCCTTGGGCCTTAGGCAAGTCTTAATACTCTGTTTTTTTCCACCAACAGCACAGCTTTCTTAAAAATTTTACTTTACATTTACCTACTACATGCTACCACCACAGGATTATGTATGTTTTAAAATGTTCTCATATATGTGTGTATTTGTTTGTTTTTGATATAATAGTTTATTTGCACTTAAATTAAATATCAGCCCACTCTAAATTAGCAAAGCTGGTCTCTGACATGCACATAGAGTCAGATATACAGTTTATGCAGGTGGTTGTCTAAAATGTCTTTCATAAATGTTTTGAATGTTAAGCAAAAATTGGTAACATGAATTTTAAAACACCTCTTGGATTATGAGCTTATGTCGAAGATGATATAATAGAGAAAAAACACACTTGAGTAATCCAAGGTTACTGGTTATATGTTAAACCTGCACTACATCTGGTTTATACCACAAACGTCTGGGCAGTCGTGTTGTTGCAATCTGAGCACAGTTTGCTTATTGACACAAGTGAATTGGTGCCATCTAATCCTTCATTTCTTTATATTTTGCTTCCAAGAAGCCACGCTTTCTTGTAAGTGGTATTTTAAAGCAAATGTCTTGAGGCTTTCTGAAGGTCTGAAATACTTTGTTACTATTAGCCTGTTGCAAAAACATAATTTGTTCCAATTTTCTTCGTTCACTATATGAAAAATGCCAAGTTTGACACACATAAAATATTATTTCTGCAACAAGGAGATTCCTAAAAAGCTGTTCGCTAGACAATAGGCATATCTGAAAATTTGAAGAAATTGGACAAGTGGCCTAAAATCACTATACTGCAGATGAACAAAAATGTCATATCCTTAAGAAATTGGAAACAAAATCCAGCAAAGGACCTAAGAGATGCTTCTGGACTTGCAGTTGGTTTGTGTATTCTTTGCCAGAGCTTCATCAGATATGGTCTTAGTGGAAGAGTGGCCATTATGTATGCCAAATTATACAAAAACTGGACTTAAAATCGCTGATCTTATCTTATAGATCTTATTGAGTAATTAATCCAAATTTGAAATTTTTGGTTTAAATCGTTATCAATATGTAGAGAGGAGGTCAGGAGAGAGGTACAAGTGGAGGCTCTGTCATGGTTTGGGGCTGCATTTCAGCCAGTGTTGTCAGGGATTTGGGCAAAGTTGATGGAATTGTGAAGAAAGGTATATCAGATTTTGATCCACCGTGCTGATCCCAAACATACTGCTAATGCAGTAAAACAAGCCTGGATAGAAAACCACACATTAGAAAACATCAGTCAGGGATCGACAGGCAACATCCAAAGAAGAGCTTTGGAATGTGCTTCAAGAATCCTGGAGAACTATTTCTGAAGACAACTTAAAGAAATGACAAGAAAGCTTACCTAAGAGAGTTTATACTGTGTTGCATAATAAAACTGGATATACCATGCAGATGATAAATAATAATAATTTTTTTTAAAAAAAGAAGAAAATAGGAAGAAATGAAGTTTAGATCAAGACCTTTGGACAATAAGATGACTGGAAAACCTGTGGAACAAACAAATCACATCTAATCCTCCTTTCCCATATATCTTTTGAGTTTTTACTATAAATATAACATCATCATCACTAACATACATTTGAGGATTATATAGAACTTTTTTACAATAAGAATTTTTGATTTCACCACCTACTTTCATTTTCGTCACAGGTGGTCTTGCTCTAGCTGTCGTCCAGTTCTTCTATGTGAAGTATCTGGTACTGTTCGGCCTTCCATCCATGCTCGCTACTTTGGATCAGCTGGTTCCTCCCAAGCTTCCCCGTTGTGTCAGCATCATGTACAGTTTCACAGGCATGTGGAGGTAAGACAGTGGAATCAATTCTGGGAAACCACAGTGATAGAATAACAAACATAGTACTATAGTGGTCTTACAGCTTTGCTATTTATTCCCTTTGCTAGAAAAGCTACCTTTCCTCATGTCCTTAAATTAAAACAAAGTCATTTATTGTCAAGTTTCAAAGTGGGCGCAAAAAATAGTTTCATTTTATGTTGTTAATAGTAAGAACAACAGGTTATCCTACACAAGACCACCTGAAGATCATTCTTTCAGACTCGTCATAATGATAAGCACATGTTAAGCTATTATTTTTAGGCCAATTTGTTTTCTTTAATTCATAATCAGCAGGTTTGTTGCAGTGTTGCTTAGACAGCAAGGAAATTATGAAACAAACTGAAAGCTTGTAGAGTAAAACCAAAAGCTTTAATAATTCAATTTTACTTGTGTGTCAGTTAAAGGAACCTGGATATTTCCGGTTTATTATTATTTTACGCAGTGCTGTGTAATTGTAAGAAACAGGAAAGATGCTTTGATTTTTTTTCTGTTTCGTGGTTTAGAATTTGCTCGTATTGAATTATTTCTGTCACAATGAGCGGAAAAAATAATAATAACTTGTCTTTTCACTTATTTTTTCAATTAAAATGAAAACTAGTCTAATAGATCTATTCCTAGTTTATACTGAAGGGGTCACAATTGCTCAAGTTAACGAACATGCAAAAGAAAACGCTTGTTACAAGGGACAAGCAGGTATTTCATTAACAAAAACAATAACACACTGTGTATAAGTATATAAATAAGGATGAACATTTGTGCTAGAGTGCTGTTAGTATTTAGACTTTGCCACTTCAGAAAATCTCTTTATGTATTTATATAGTGCAAAATATACATTCATTTCATCTTATCTATTACAAGCTTATACAGTGCAGTTATTTGTTGTTTAGTTCTTAAAGGATGCACCTTTATGATCAGGTTTCATGTGTATGATGATGGCAGGTTTTACTTCATTTTTATAGGTTAAGGGTAGACAGTTGAAACAACTCTTCATATCTTAGAAATAAATCCTCCAAAGTAATAATCATCATCACAATGAAGTTGAATTAACATCTCTCTACAAGAGCTTATATCCTGCATCAAGGGACGCTTTACTGCAGGACCATTTTAGCTTGGCGTATAAACTAGCAATTTATTATAGCAGTGGGCAGTTTTTAAACAGAACAAACATACCATTGAGTGCAAACCTTGAACATATTGCCGTCTGCAACAGAAGGAGTGACTCAAATTGGGTTTAGATCCTGGTTATAAATTACCAGAGTATTCCAGCAGTTTGTCACTTTCTCCCAGTACAATCAGTATTGTTCCCAAATGTAATTAACAGTGAGAAATTCCCCATATTTAGAGTACAAAAAGCTGAGCTAGAAGCATGTGTGTTGGTATTGCAGTAAAAAAAACGAAAAAATTACAGCTGTAGGATAAACGGACCAGTGTGCTGACACTGATGCACTCCAATCGAGCCTGTGTGTGTGCGCTGGTCGAATTCACTGATGGATTGCATAAAGCTATCCATCAACATTGCTGATGAAACAACTCCAGTTATAGACTGAGCCAAATCTAATCTTCTTAATGACAAAGAGGAAGCACATAAACACAAATGTGTAAACATACTTATTGCACAGGTCTCAGTTTATATGAAGCCCAGTGCTCAGCTGGTTCTTGCTCAATGATATATTATTATTATGTAAATTTGTGACTCAATGTATTTTTTTCACTCTTAGGCACTTTGATGAGGGGCTGTATCGATGGCTCATCAGGTAAGAGGCACTTGAGCGATGGACTGACTAATTCCAATGTTAATGCATACTTAAAATGAGAAATGTCATCTAAATCAAGTAATGCCTCAAGAATATCTACCTATCTGCATCCATTTATTTGTCTGTCTTTATCTATGTCTGTCTTATCTAATATTTGGAATACTTTTGTATCGCATCTGTTATCTATTATGCAGTTAAAGAGCTTATTTCCTGTGGGGCATTGAACTTGTCAGCTGAATAACCTTAAAAAAAAAACATGCCATTCTCCTGCTGCCTGCCCACATTTTTCATCACAATGGATAAGGATGCTGCATTTGCATGTAGGCTTTCTCATGATTATCAGGTTGCATGTTGTTGGTGAACAGTTCCTCTATTGTGGCGCTGCCCGTGCACCCTGGAGAAATGCCTCCTTGTTTAATATGTGCATTTGTAATTTGCACACTTGTACTTTGGACAACACACATTATTGGTTTGTTTGCTTTTAATGATGCACACTTGGCTGAATGCAGCCTATTGGGAGTTTACGGTTTGCTTGGTGGAGGCAGGTTGCTACATTAAGGCAACGCTACAGTTGCATGGTTGTCAGAAAACACAGTGGAAATGTTCCCCTGTCTTGGTTATTATTTGCTAATTAGGGTTTTATTTTTTTTCTCAGTTGTGTGACGGGTACAGTATGACGGTGCATGTGTACATCTACTTTTATGAAAGAATGCATATTAGAGATTTAAAATGGCTCCAATTAATTTGCTCGAGATCCCAGAATTTAAATTGCAAATGCAAGTTTCCATTTTAATTTGTGCCCATTGGAAATTGTTTTCTCCTGCTTAATGGCATCAGTTGCAATTATCCTACCGCAGATGCAAAATGATACCCATGACACAATGCCCCCGACGTTCCTTCTTGCAAAAGTGCTTTTAAAGAGGTTTTAATGCAGTTCTGAAATTCAGTTGAAATTGTCTGAAGAGCGTTAGATGAGTGCGTAGGTGTTAAATGATGTACTCCACATGACTCACTGACACCCCGTCTCCCTGGGCAGCTAAGTGGCTCATTCTTCGCCATTCCATTGCGCTTTTCCTGTCTGTGTGCCACCGTCTCTCAGGTTCTCCATTTCACTCGCATTTAGTTATTGCCCAACAAAAGAGCTCTCACTGGGTTATTGATTGAATTATTGCAGCTACACACAAGCAGAAGCATTTGATCTCACACCTTAGTAAATATTGGTTGCAAATATCTAAGTGGGGGAATAGGTTGGGTATGGTGCAAGGTTAGAAATTAACTTCGGTTTTTAGTGCATTTAAAGCAAAACCGATTAAGGAAGCTGCATGCCTACACAACAACAATAATATACACTACACTCTTTAATTCCTAATCACAGTCGATAAAACCTGTGAGCATGTTGTAGTCTGCACCACCTGCTTGGATTAATCAGGTGTTACATAACACATTGATTAATCAGAGATTAATGTACAGCATGATATTATCATATTTTGAAAAACATCTGTTTAGAATCCATCTACATCCAAATGAATGTATTAGATGGATAGATACTCTGCATGTTTAGGTATTCAGTTTCCTCTGGCTCTGACAATCTGGTACCTTTCCATCTGTTTTCGCACCTACTTTCATCCTCAATATGGCCGAGCTGGCCACCCTATTTCAGGCTTAGAAAATGCTGGCTCATCTTTCAGGAACATTGATTAGCCACAGGGTGGCTGAGATAATGAGTTCCCAGCTCAGCAACACTGCACACAATGATTTGTTTGTTAAGTGTGTTGGAGTGATGTAGCATGTTCAGACTCTTGTCAGTACCTCTGGGACAGACAAGGTTCTCGCAGTATCTGAGGCAATTTTTCTTCACAACATGCTCTGCATTTGATAACGACTGGACGCTATTCACATCCAGTGTGTTATCACATGAGGTGCTATTTTTATACCACATGGAACGTAATCTAATCTAAACCACAAAAATGAACTGCAGGAGCTGCGCTATAGCTTTACCGTTTGATGAATTACCTCATGAGAATTGTCGCTCTTTTATTTAACTGTGTATCCTCACAGTTTATTAACTGATACACTGAAGTCAGAACCAGGAGCAAAAGTGCGCTAAAGTGTTGAATAATACAGAATTTGTGAGTTTGACAGTGGGTTAAATGTGTGTGAATCATAAAACACTTAAAAACATTAACCCTCCTCCAGAGTTGTTAATAGGTTGATTAATATTCTCTGGTTTGCCTCTATTTTTGCAACTAGACGTCAAAGCCACGTTTAAAAGTAAAATCAGCATGACCACGCAGTTTTTTCTGGTTCTGATTAATTCATCTTTGCATTGTGGTGCTATTTTTACACTTGCAGTGTTTTGCACTGGTTAGTCTTTACACAGGTTAGAATCCCCTTTTTCATTTATTCTGTTGACACTGGATTGCTCTTATTTTTATGACATGTACTCGTGTTTCAGATACATCTATGTTCCACTGGGAGGTTCACGCCATGGTCCTCTTTGCAAAATGTTTTCCACTGGTGTTGCGTTCGGATTCGTCTGCCTCTGGCACGGTGGACATGACTTCTTACAGTACTGGGCCCTGATGAATTGGGCTGGAGTTCTGGTGGAAAATTCTCTGAAGTCTCTCTTTGCCTCGACCTTTATTCACTCCATAGTTGTAAGTTTGAAATCCATTGACGGTGCTAAAACATTAGGAGGTTTAAATTACCTATTAAGTCTTTCATATAAGATGTGTGGATGTAATAAAAATCTCTCCTGCAGTCAGAAATAAAGAGGTCATATTATGTTATTTAGTGAGAGATGATGCCTAGAGAGGGTACACTAATTACAGACTGGAGACAAACTGGCTGGATCTTGTCACATTTAATTGGGAAGTACAGTTAACCTCAAATATTCATGTTAGTAAAAGCCTGTTCCCAATTGCTTCTTTGGCCATAGCCTTGGGAGATGGTTCATGTTCTCAATATAGTGCTCATATCTGATGGCACACCGTGAAATCCACCTAGTTTATGGTCACACAGTTCATTTGTGCCAGGTGCCTCTCTGTTCCTTCTGCCATGTACAATAGAAATGTCTTGTGGTTCGCCTCTTAGTATTTATTTTTCTGATTTCCCAGGAGCAGAATTTCTCTGCGGCGATGAAAAGGCGATGCATCGCCCTTGTCTTCGCCTTCTCCACTGCTATGCTCATCCTTTCTAATCTGGTGTTCCTTGGGGGAATACATGTTGGCAGAATCTTCTGGAAGCGTGTCTTCATTCACGGTAAATTGCTTTCCACAACATTCACTCAGTGGGAATTGCGTGTGGCTTTATTTTGCAGGATTGTTTCAGCTGGCATTTGTACATTCTCCTGTGTGGATTATCAGCCATGTGCTCCTTTTAATTTGACAGCTGAGTTGCATTGTAGGACATCACATGTTTGCCCTCAGCGGTGAGAGCAGCTAAATATTGTTTTTCCTAAAGCAACAGAGCGAAGCCAGCCAGTATGTACTAGAAAATAAAATCGGAAATAAAATATAAGAAATCGTTAAAAATTTTGCTTCTCTGTAGGTTTGTGTATTTAACAGTTTTTCTAATTTAATTAATCTGCACAGGCGAATAAAGAGACATCTGCTTATGTGGTTGTGCCAGGACCTTTTTTTCTCCCAGTGTCTCTTTTTTTGGCTCATTGGATACCTAAAGAAAGATGGCAGCGCCTCTTGAAGCCTGTCTAGTTACGATAAGCAGTCTGAGCTGCACTCCCTGCTGCGCTGGGAGCACAGTCGGTACAAAAAAGCCCATCAGTGGAATGTCACATCATCAATATTGTATATTAACCAAAACTTTAATGTGGAATTTTAATTGAGTTGAATATGAGTTTACTCATTTATATCGCTAAAATGTGGCAAACATAGAGGCTGATTAAAAGTCCAAAATGTAAATTTTTATTCAAAGCTGGCAGAGGTCAAAGACAGTAAAGCAAGCAGCCCTGAAAAGGATCCAGAAGAAGAGCAGGCAAACACTAAATCCAATTGTCAGTCACAAAGGAGACAAACACAAAAAGATAAGAAGGAATAAGACAATCTGGCAGAGATCTGTGGAAACTGACGAGTGTATCTATATAAAAACTGTTGGGTGAGTCGCTAATTTAACACGGGAGAGAAACGGGAACCGGTGTGGAAGATGACACAAGAAAAACTAATAAGGCAGTGGCAAATAGAAATAAAATTACCGCAGGAAGTAAAACAGACGAGAAGCAGTGATTACAAAATAAAACAAGCAATAGCTTGAACCAAAACATGACATTTATCCACTTATGAGCAGCGGTGGAAGCTGTACAACAACAACATTTCTACCCTGTAAAGTTTGTACAAGTGTTGGATGTTAGGAAACAGCTGCTTAATTGCTTCATTCTCTCTTTCTTTCTTTCTTTCTTTCCAGCTCTTTCTTTGACTCTACTAACTCCTGAGGGAAATAAGTGACTCTTTAGCTGCTAAATACATTTACCAGCGAGTCCCAGACTGTGCCAGTGTGCTTATGTGTGGTGCTGAAACTATGGTTTACACTGTGCTCATGAGAGCTGAAAACAATTGCCTGCTGTTTAAAATAGGATTTTAAAAGGAACTTGAAGAGATGAAAGTTGTTACTAAGCTGATCTATGTAGTGCCAGGGTTTTGGTTTTTTTTTTTAACAATGACAGATTGTTGTTTTCATTCATTTAAAAAATACATATATATTGATGTGAAGATCATTAGTATTGATGTGAATGGTTTACTGTTAGATTTAAAGGTTGTGTAATATCACCCATGAATGCCATGGCAAGAGGTAAAGTCAGGTAACAGATAAAGGGCAAAAGACCGTCTTTCTATCTCATGCTGATTTTAGTTCATGTTGTGCAGTGAGTGTAAATCCACAAACTAAAGCACTTCTTTATTCCTTTTCTTTAACACTATTTATTATTTTAGCATTTCTGTTTATACCACAGTCTGTGGGATCTTAAAGTCAACCCTAAGCAGTCTGACAGGGTATTTTCCAGTCACCACTTAAAATTTTGTTGAAGGCAGCAAATGGTGCGTAACTTTACACCTCCTCTAGCACTCCTGACCTCCTTCGTGCTCACAAGACTGTAGTCTCGGTGTAAATAAGTTAAGAGGAACCTAAAAATAAGTGCATGGTGTTTGAAAATACCATTTCAGTTGTGAATTATTCAGAGTAATAGCTGCGCAATAGCTGAGAATCTCAGTTTGCTTTTATGGGGATTTATTAAGATCATTGAAATGCTAAAAATAAAGACTGGAAAATTAGAAATACATGATTTAACAAATCACTTAATAAGCTTGGTTCTTTCACTGATTACATGTGTTTTTGCACTTTAAATTGATATATAATGGTTCCAGCAGAAACGCCTGAGGCAGTTACTTGTGTCTGCGTGTGTCCTCACAGGAAACTGCAGAGAGGGAGCTGTGGTTTAATTAACATGAGTGTCTGGGACTGTGAGTAGTGCAGGCAGTAGTGTAATTGCTCCCTGACCTTTCTGGCAAAATGTACAACAAACAATTTTCTGAACACACTGTGTGTCTTAAGTTGTTTGTGTTAACAGTGTCCCCTTGAGTCTTGCACCTGAAAGCCCCAATGTACTCTAAAGTTACAACTAAGAGACAGACCAAGTTTTAATTCAAGAGTACACAAACACAGCAAAAAGTACCACTGCACTGTTATGTGTGGGTTTTTTTGTTTGTTTGTTTATTGCACGCACAAATGTGCTGATGACATCTTCACTGTTACCCAAGGAGTACTTTTTGTGTTTCATTTTTAACTGCAAAGATTCCTTAAAGCTCAATTCAAGGCACATGAAGTCCTAAAACTGGCAATATTTCCCCTTAGAACATTTACCTAACATTGGTAGAATTGCTATATATTTACTTTAGGCAATAAACGTGTGTTGTTCCCAATTTTAGCACATTCTTTTTTGTCTAAATAATAATAGTACTTTCTGGGAAGAGACACAAGTCCCTTCTGGGGTTGCGTCAGGAGGGACATCCAACATAAAAGCATGCCAAAGCAAACATGCGGCGCTACCCACTGTGGTCGGCTTAGCAGATGACTCCCCGCATTTCATTTTACCGTAGACTTTTACACCAGCTGTCCTTCTTATTTCAACCCTTCCAAGGATTTATATCTCCTCCAAATCTTGAAGCAGAAATCTTTTGTGTGTTAGGCCAGGTTGTTAACCACTACACCGTTAAGCCATAGTATTAGCGTTTCAGAAGCTAGTTTTTTAGTGTGCAAGCATGCTAACATTCATTAAGTAGCACTAAACAGATCTTGTGTATAAAAGATAGGTGGAACCCTTATCTGATTTGACTTTCTTTTCTTTGTTTATTTTAAAGCAGACATAACTGTGATTGGGATAAGACCATAGAGTTGCTAAGCTAGCAGTGGCTAGTTAGCTTTGTTAGCTGGGTGAATCTATAATCCACTGATAAGAAATGGGACAGAGTCCATAGAAAAATGACTGAGTGACTGTCAGTGGTAGGAAAACAATCACATTTTCCTCTACTTCTGCCTTTCTAGTGATATTATATAAACAAAGAGGTGAAAAAAAGCGCTAACCTACAATTTTTAAGTTTCTTTTTTTATCTGAAAAGTTGTTCTGGTCATCAGTTGGTTTTATTTTGTTTTTAGATTTTAGTTGCCTGCAAAAAACATTGCGAATATTCAAGAAGAAACTAAAACACCAAATACATTTTTTAAAAATACAATCAGTTCCAACATATTTCTGAAGTTACATTTGGCTAGTAGTGTTTCTTTCAACTTTGCCTTTCTACTATGTTAGTTGTTGGCCACATTAAAGATTGGATAACTGACTGGAGAACATATTTCACACTGAGGGTGTTAATGAAATGCAGATACCTGCAAAGGCAAAACACTGGGATGTCTTTGCTCACAATGTACACGCAGACTAGAGGGCTTTAAATAATGAATAAACAGGTGAGAAAGGCTTCATATAATGATAGCTTATGTGAAAATGGTTATACCCAATGTGATTAATAATTAGTTCATATTTACTAAAACATCAAGGCTTTTCTTAAAGATGGTTGCAATCAGACAGAAACGCACTATGCATACTACACAACACAAAACTTATCCTCCGTGCGCCATTAAAATATTTTGCATCATAATAAAGCTTTTCTGGCCTCAGCTCATGTAACCTTTTTTTTTACGCAGACAGCAAACTGACAGTACAGCTGTGCATAAAGCAGCCAGTGTGTACGTGAATTAGATTTTGGCATGAATAGAAAAGAATAGACCATTGAAAAGCATTGTGGGTGCAGGTGCAGGTTACTGAGATAATCTGGAGGCAGGCCAGTTGGGGAGGAGGTGCAGACAGCTGTCCTTACCTGCCTGCACGACCCTCGGAGAAACAGCTAAATATAGAAAAAGGAGGGGAAAAACGTAACACAGTATGTGCAGTATGGCACATAGAAATGAGCAAACCTACTCACTTAGCATATACTTTTAAGCTGCATTTACGCTTCATTCATAAATAAATAACTGACAACAATACATAGACTGCATTATCCAGATAGTTTGTAAATCAAAAAACATGCAAATATATTTGCTTTCTTTTTGTTTCAGGCTGGTCTACCATGGCCCCACCAATGCTAGCTTTCCTCTACTGCTATGCTCAGATTGGACTTGAGTGGACTCCTCACCCACCGTGAGTCACCTTGACTTAAGAGCAGTGACTGCGAATCCCTGCTACTGGACAGATACAACAACCTGCTGACTCCACTGCCTTGCTCTCACCAGCCAGAGTCTCACTGTGGTGGACCTGGCTCATAGCCACACAACCTGTCCAAACCTGGCTGAAGTACGGCTGAGCAGCCACTTTCCAAAACCCGCAGGTCTGCACAAAATTTGTCTGTAAGCTGATACTTACAGAGAAAGTTTTCTGAACTTTGGGTGAAATGTAAGTGCACCCAAACTGTAATAAAATGCTGAAAATTTAGGGCAGTCTGTAATAGCAGCCCTGAGGCAGTAAGCTAGATAAAATCACTGCTATTCTAAGAAACTGTAAAAGAAAATGTGGACTCTGAATCTCTCACTTGGTTATATGACTTTGACATGGTATTGCTCGGAGTTGCAGGAAGCTGAAGAAAATACCGTCTTCCTGTAGCTCTCCACAAAAAACAATCAGATGTAGACGGTTGACAAAAAAAAAGCATATCCAGCTGCAGCTTTTGATTCAAAACACTAATCCTGTTGATTATCAGTTTATTACATCTGGGATGTAATAAATGACAAGCTGTTTTTTGGCTTATTTGTTGTTACACACTAAATCACCTTTCATTTCCAAAATGTCAACATAACAACTAAATTTAGACAAAAGTAAAATCTCATTTTGTTGCAAAACTCATCTGCCATCTGTCCAAATCTGTCAAGTACTTGGTCATCAAGGACTGTCAGAATGTGCCTGCTCAGTCAAAGCAATGTGATTAACACTGAGGGTTATGAAACAGCAGAGGAGTCCAATCCATTTGTGGTTTACTGTAAAGCTTTTGTTTCAAGGGGGTTTTGCAAGTCATAGGCTGATTACACATGTGAGAGTGACACTGCTGAATAATGTGCATTAGAGCTGATAGATGTTGTTGTGTGTGTTTGTGTGTGTGTGTGTGTGTGTGTGTGTGTGTGTGGGGGGGGGGGGGGGGGGGGTATTTAAGGCACTTTCGAATTGTATGTTCAAAGTTACACTGCCAGATTAAATGTCAATGTATATTACTCAATATTCACTCCATTTACTTCAAAAACAGGTATTATACTGTACATATTAAGAATAAATATAATATAGCCTTATATACACTCCGTGTTACTCAGTGTTGTTCAACTGTTAAACATTTCTAAGGATCATAATGTAAATATCTAATCAGCTAATCACATGGCAGGAACTCATTGCATTTTAGCATGTAGACATGGTGGGAAAAAAGGTGATTTAAGCGACTTTGGACATAGCATGGTTGTTGATGCCAGACAGGCTCATCAGGGTATTTCAGAAACTGTTGATCTACTGGGATTTTCCCAAAACACTGTCTCTAAGGTTTACAGCGAGTGGTCCAAAAAAGAGAAATTACCCAGTGAGCAGCAGTTCTCTGGGAGAAATGCCTCATTGATCCCAGAAGTCAGAGGAAAATAGCTAACTACTTTGAATTGATGGAAAGGCAACAGTAACTCAAATAACTAAGTCACGCAGAAGAGCATCTCTGAGTGCACACCACGTCAGCGCAGATGGGTTACAGCAGTGGAATACCACACCAGGTGCAGCTCCTATCGGCTAAAAATGGAAACTGAGGCATCACAATTCACACAGGTCAATAGGAGGTTAGAACAATCTTGCCTGCTCTGATGAGTCTAGATTTCTGCTGTCACATTTGGATGGTTAAGTCAAAATTTGAAAAAATGACATGAAAGCATGAATCCATCCTGCACTTGTAGCAGTTCAGGCCAGTGGTGGTGGTGTAATGGTTTGAAGAGCATAATTTGGGCCCCTTAATGCACCCTGTCAGGGTGGTTAGATTATCTGAAACTGGTTTCTCCAACCTGGCAATAGGTTCAATGTACTCAAATGGCCTCCAGAGTCACCAGATCTCAATCCAATAGAGCGCCTTTGGGATGTGGTGGAATGGGAGAGTCACAACATGGATGCGAAGATGACAAATCTTCAACTTCTCTCTTCAACAATCTCTGATGACTGTTTCCAGCACCTCGTTTTATTAAGGCAATTCTGAAAAAGGCAAAAGGGAGTCCGATGAGGAATTAGCATGGTGTAACTAATGACACTGATGGTGAATTTTTACTCCTGCACAATTGCCCCATTTTTAAAAGCAAGTGAAGAAATGACACAGAGGATGAGAGGGATCTCTGAAACCTCTTCGGTAATAACGATAGGGAAATCATCTTCAGGCACAGAGAGTCACCGAGGCATTGCTCCAAACATATGTCTTTTTGACATGTATTTGATGGCTAATATCTATTAAGTTTTTTTCATCATATGGAGGGGAGATTGTGAATTTAACTGACATCATCATAATGAGTGGGGGGGGAATGTAATGACTTAGTATTTCATTAGAGAAGCTGACACTTTTTGAATACTCTGTTGTAGCCAGATATTTTTTGGGTGCCAGCACCTACTACTTCTGCCTCAGCTTCAATTTTAATCCATTAAAAATGTCAGCTCTTCTGAGAGCTTTTTGCCAGTATGTTACAGGCTTTAAATTTTCATATTCTAGACCGAGGAACTCCTTAAGCCTTCCATAAATCATCATGCAAAAATGATTTTAAAACAGCTTTAATCTAAGGTTGATGACTATAATGTATTCAATTGTATGCAAATGGTGTAGGGCTGTTCGATATATATCGGATGACAATATAAAAACGTTGTGGTGTCACAAAATAAACTGTTTACGGCAATATTTTTTCATTGTTCTGATGGTCACTGTAGTGGCTATATTAATTTCTTAAAGTTCTCTATTTCTCTTATATTTAATATAACCACACTACTGACAGACAAGCGCCTGTTTTTATGTGTTGTGGTTAGCAACAACGACGGTAACGCCATCGCGTGTCCGCTTGTTTATGTTCCACACAAACCTTTCACAATAAAGCTCAAGATCCTGTTGAGACTTTTCAAAATAAACTGAATCACGTGAAAGAGCAGATTATTTACGGATGAGAATTAAAAAAAGAGTTGCCAGGTGCTAAAAAATAAACCTTAGACTCAAACATTAGAACAGGCTTTTCCCCGCAGCACGCCGTGTAATAAATACTCACAAAGAAAACGGCGGCTGTTACAACTTATGTCTAAAAATGTATAGTTTCATGCATCGGTTAAAACACTCGACTCCAGGTACATGACACGCAGCTGGAAACACTTCCCGCAAGTCGAGCTGCCCGAGATTCACAGAATTTACAGAAAATGTTACATTTTTTGTGATTTATATTGTTATCGGACGATAGAATTCTTATATCGGGATATGAGATTTTGGTCATACCGCACAGCCCTAATGTGGTGTGTAAAGCTAGTTGCCAAAAGAAAGAAACATCTGAACGTGCCAAAACATAAAACAATTTATCTTCTTAATGTTTTTCTGACAGTCACCCACTGTGTCCCGTTGAGCCTGGTTATTTACTAATAGTTTTTAAAATACATTATTAAATGTTCTTGTGACAGCAGATTAGTGTTTACTACATATTTTAGGACAGGGATTGAGTACATCAATTACAATCAGTCCAACACTGTAGCTCTTTGATGAAATTTTGAAAAAGGTTTTGACAAAAGTGATAGTATATGACACATGAGTGTAATAATTGGTGAGATCAGCTCTACTGAAACTGTTTGTTACCTTTTGTTTTCCAGACTGATCCTTAAAGAGAGGTTGAAAATTCTTTGTCGCATGGCAAACCAAACTGTGGAGAGTTGAATGTGAAAATTCATGAAAACTAATCAAATAACCATAAGCCATTCAACAGAAATTAATATTAATTTACCTCATTATTCAGCCACGTTGGTAGAAGAGAAAGAAATCTTCACATTAATCGGTTATGAAAGCCTGGAACATGTAATTTATTAAGAGTAAATTTTACATTTTAAAGTTTGACCAGTGAGCCACAGCACAGTTTTTGGCAACCAAGGCTACCAACTCCAAGGGATTTGCATCTGCTCTTTACTTTTCAGGGGTTTGTCAACATTTTTTAAACTTCCTGTTTAAGTACTTAAGTAATCTGTGCTTTTCATGCAATGTGGCAAAACAGTCTGGGGTTTCTTGCTATTCACAGTGCACAATAATGAAAGTAAACAGCTTCGGGGTACGGATTCAAGAAGATTAGGTTAGGAATTAATGAATTTTTAGTCAGATGTGTCATAACTGAAAGCTATTACCTTGCCTCAGGGTCCTGAGTTTCGCATGATCATGCCACAGCAGCTGACTGTCCCCAAAGTTTAAATTGCTTAACCTGCACTGGTCTGCAATTTGGTGTATAAACACTTGTATGACACAAGCTTGTCTGCCCTAAAGTAACAGAAGTACATTGTAATCTGGACTCTGCTGTTCTGAGAAGGCTCAGGTCTTTCCATTAGTTGATGTCTTTCATTGGGATAATCACATCTGTGGCACTAAGGAGGATCAGTGGGTGCAGTGAAGAATCCTTTTAATTAGCACAAAAGTGTGAGGCTTATCTGACATAAGAAGATCAGCAGCAGAATACACCTGTTGGGTTACACCTTCTTAGAGACGCGTCCTAATCGTTAACAGAGGAGCTATAACACAACAACACGAAAGACACCCATGAACCATTGCCTGAAGAGATCTGACAGCGTGCAGCATGTATAAAATATTTATTATGAATAGCACAGTATGTCACAGTTCATAACACAGAGTTTCCATTGTGCTTAAAATACATTTCTCATCACATGACGTGAACATAGAGGCATGTGCATAATACATAAACCATACATAAAATTCAAATTCTGCTCTTTCTTAAGAATCCAAACGTTGCAGTACAACTTGTGCATATCTCTCTATATATCTATTTCTATATCTCTGTGTAGAGTTTGCTAACTAGGCAGCTTTCCATAGCTGACCACAAAAATAGATCAGTGTAAATCTTCTCAAAGGAGCAACAGTAATTTGGGTAATTAATGCTTCTTGGAAAAGGAGAATGGAGCAATATCATGAAGGCACAGTGTTGCATGCTTCTCAGTAGCAATCAAAGGTAACGACTTTAATATGTAGATGTTGATGTTATGAAACCGTGGTGCTGTACTTGGTAACTTAATGTTTTCTATACTTGCGTTGTTTTTTGGATCAGTTTTTTGTTTTTTACAAATGTTAAAGCAAAAAACTACATATTGCTTTCAAGCATTTTAGAGTGCATTCCTTTTAGGATTGTATATTTATGGCCTTGCCACAGGCCTAAGTGAGAGTACCCTGCACGGGCCATATCTTTGTTACTGAGCTGCATGAATCAGATTTGATGTTTTTTACTATTTTCATTTTGAAAACAATCAGATTTGCTTTTATGCCTTAATGGAACAAATGTAAAAGTAATATAACAGTAAATTTACAATATGAATAAAACCGACCACAATGAGGGAATAAGGTACATACCAAATGATAGTCATAGGTTGTGTCATTCATAATAAAAGTTTAAATATATGAATATTACCAGCTCTGTCATTGATAAAGTGAAACAGCAATTTATTGTGGCTTCAGTGAAAATATTATATCTTAAAGGGGACCAGTTACACTCATTTCCAGCTTCACATTGTTATTCTTGGACTCTACTAGAATAGATTTGTATGATTCGCAGTTTAAAATAAACGTTTAAACTTTATGTTAGGCCTTGCAGCCCCTCAGTTCATCCACTGTCTGAATCAAGTTGTTTTAAGGCTGATATTGATTGGTGATTGGTTGCCTCTCACAGATTTTAACAGGTGGGAGGAGCTTCTGTTAGATGACCATATTAGGAATATCTGTTTTCTCTGACATCAACCAGTGTTAAAAAACAAAACAAAAACAAGAAAAACTCTGAAACCTGAGCATTTGGTTAAAAGGAATTAGTCGCACATGTACTAACCTTACTTTTTTTTAATCTTTCACCATATTTAATGAATGCCTCTAAAACTGTAACAGGAAAAAGCAAAATAGATCCAATTTAATGTGCCATTTTTCCCAAAAAAAAAATCAGTGCAGGTGTTTTAATTTAATCTTCTGTTTGACACGAAGATTTAAAGTGTTGACTACAAATCCATTGTTAGCCCTAGAAATGTTTCTTTCTAAAAGCCTCCTGTAATCACATATGGATTACATATAAATAACATTACTGGTATTCGTTGAGTTTTTCATTGTTGGTGGAAAAAGAACTGAGTTAAAATCCAATTTAATCAAGGTAACAATTGCAACTATTTCAGTTTTTTGCCTTAATGAGTTCTGGGTTTTCTGTCTGTCTCTTAGGAGACAGCAAGAGAGAAGGATGAAGAAGGAGGAGGGGGGCATGCTGTTGCCATACAGCACACTTCATTTCCCTGTTACACAGTTTTTAAACCACTGTTGAATCTGTTATTATACAAAACCAACGAGACTGATAATGATTACAGCCGTATGTCTGCGCTGAAGCAATTTCCCTACCCTTGGTGGAGCAGAGTACTAAACCGCTGCGCTTAGTTTTCAGTGCACACTAAAATGGGTGTAACTGGTTCTTGTGTGGTTGTTGGATCATTTGCATAAAGTGGAGTTTAAATCTCGGGTGCTCAGCGGGCTGCACAAAGCATCCTATCACTCTAAGTATGTTTATGTGAGCGGCCCATTATTCTGCAGTTATTGCACAGACATGAATGTGGTTTAAATCTTCTCACAACTTGTCACAAACACATAGATATTGTTAAATTATACTTTAATGTTGTTTCAAGAATTTTGCATGCTATTGATGTAAACCTGACTTAGCATTTGCCAAATGTAGCCTCAAAACCGCCAAAGTAGGTCTGCTTTTTCTTAAAATAGCACAGTAACTTTACTGGATTTATCCTACGGTGTTGGGAATGAGTTTTGTTCAAGTAACCATGCTTTATATGCTCAATTGTGAAAGCCGCAGTAACAGGTATTAAACTAAACCCTATCATTTCTTTTTCTTTTTTTTTTTCAGATAACTTGAAATTGAACATTAAAATAGTCACTTACAAAAACAGATCTGAAAAGGAAAAAAGTTGCAGGCTCACAACCAGAGATTTGTCAATTATCAGAGTCTGCGTTGAACTCTGTGGGCTTCAAACATAATGACTAGATGAGATGATCATCCTCATCTCATCTATTCATAGATAATAAATTTGTTTTTGTCACATCTGTTTGCACTTTCAAAGCGTTTAAAAACATCTGATGGTTGATTTTGCTGCTAAGATAAAGACTTTGTCTCGAGTTACATAATCTTTAGATCCTTCTTTCATTACAGTGACTGAATTCCTCAGCGATGCCATCTGACCTCTTTTCCTCTCCCTTTGATTTGTGAACTCTTGCGCAGCAGCTTCATGAATAATCTGTGATCGAGAGGCCATGGTGATTTTTAGTGCCTTTTCTTTGGTTTTGAGATCACAATTCTTGGAGAAGCAGACCCCCAAACACTGGCAATAAACCTAATGAGTTCTCACTTCTGTGATGACATGCCCATTTATTTTTAGCAGGCTGAATTTTTGATGGAACATGAGTGTTGGAGTAAAAACCTCAGCATCTTTTTCCTCTCAGCTGTGTCCGTCCCAGCTTGTCTTTTGTGACGGGGAAAGCGCGCAGGGAACATAAATTATCCATGAGTGATGAATAATAAAGAAAAATGGTTATTTTTTTCTCATGAAAAGAAGTGCTTTTATTGGATAAATTCAGTAAAGCTCCTACTTTTTCCAAAGACGAACCCAAAGTCATATTATTTGTTTTAGAAATACAAGCGTTAATTTCAGTGATATAAAACTTTATTTCAGCTGATTGCAACCACTTTCCGGGCTTCATTACCTGCAGTCTGATTGTTTAAAAAATGACTCACATTTGCAGAGTATTATGAAACTTTCTTCCATTATTCATTGTTTCTCAAGTGCGACGACGGATATCTTAGAACTAAATTGTACTGTAAAAGCTAACTGTGCCTTTTTTATTGCTTAATAGCAGAGTGCATTGCTCTGCTTTACTTTGTTTCATGCATATTTTTCTCATTTAGGTTCCACATTGATTGTCTATTGTATTTTTTTTTTTTGTTTGCTTTCGGAAACGTCATAGTGCGTCAATTTGTTTTGGTCAATAAAATTTAAAGTCGAAGGACAAATTTGATGATAATAATTGCCGTATATGTAAACTTTTAGTATTTATCATGCAGGAATTATTGCAATCTGAGTTAATCCCTATTTAACAAGCGTTAAAGAGAAAAATGAAATTGTAGAGATTGTTCCTGTTATTGTATATTTTATTTATAATGATTGGAGGAATCTGCCTGATGCTGGTGTTCAATACAAAAAATAAATAAATAAATACATTTCGGGACTTGATAAAAATACAGCATTCTATGTCAACATTCAATTTCTACCCTCAGAGTCTACAGTAGTCATCGTGTTATGTAAAGCAAGTTGCTCATCAGTATAAACTAAATGTCTGTATGATACAAATGCAGCTCTTCTTGGCCAGTTAGATTCTACAACTACTGAAGATTATGTGGAATTGGAGAAAAACAAGTCTTTTGATATTAAAAATAAATAATAGCATGTTCACAGTAAAATAAAATAAAGATGTTTCATTTAAAAAATTAAAAAATAATCACATTAAATCTATATTCTTACCAGCCATTTCATTAGGTACACCTGTTTGACTGCTTAACAAAAATATCTAATCAGCAAATCACATGGCAGCAGCACAATCTAGGCATGCAGATATCCAGTGAAGAGAGATGATTTAAGTGGCTTTGAAAGTGGCATGGTTTTTGATGCTAGACAGGCTGCTCTGGGTGTTTCAGAAACTGCTGACCTACTGGAATTTTCCCACGTAACCACCTCTAGGGTTTACAGAGAATGGTCTGAAAAAGAAAAACTGGGTTTGAGTGAAAATATCTTCTTGATTCCAGAAGTCAGAGAAGGCAGGCAACAGAAACTCAAATAACTACTAGTTACAACCAAGATATGCAGAAGGGCATCACCGAATGTAGCAGCACAATACCATACCAGGTGCCACGAGGAACTGAGGCTACAATTCACACAGGTTCATCAAAATTGGACAGTAGTAAGATTGGAAAAATGTCAGCTAGTCTGATGCCTGCTTCTAGCAGAATAAAGTCCCATGTCACAAAATTATATAATCTCAGACTGTTTTCTTAAAAATGGGAATAAGTTCGTTGTAATCAAATGCCCTCTGAAGTTACCAGATCTTAATCCAAAAGAGCACCTTTGGGATGTGGTGCAGCTGAAGATTTGCTTCATGAATGTACAGCCACATTTGCAGCAACTGCATGATGCTATCACATCAATATGGACCAAAATTTCTGAGCAATGTTTCAGCATCTTATTGAATCTACATGTATGTCATGAAGAAATAAGCCAGTTCTAGAGGCAAAAGTGGGTCCAAACCAGAACTAGCAAGGTGTACCTGATGAAGTGAAAGTGTATATTGTAACAATCAAATAATATATATTAACATAAACATACACCATCTATATGAAACACTCCTACAACAGCTATGCGTTATGTGGACTTCTGTGGAAAGTCTACGGCATAACTGACGATGTAACCGGTCACCCCTTTTAACCCTACACTGGACCTTCCACGGCATTCAGTCGTCATGGGCTATGTCGACCCGACCCGTAGTTATATTTCTTGGGAGGGGCACATCAGGTTATGTGGAAGGTGTACGGTTAAAAAAGGGGTTTCCGGTTATCTTGTAAGTTATGCTATAGATTTCCCACTGAAGCATAATTCAGGCATTACTGCACCAAGTGTGTCATTTTAAAAAAAACATTTGAATGTCTGCAACACATTTTTTGTATTGACTGCATCATATTAAAAAGGGGTTGAGGGGTTAAAGATTTTTCCCACTCTGAAAGAAAAATTCAATTTTTCAAAGCCAGAAGCAAGTTAACACATTTAAAACAGTTCAAGATCATCTGCATTTCACAGACTCACCCTGAACATGTGCTCCGAAAAGACCTCCTAATACTAGTCAACTCATATTAGCTTTTTTTGTTTGTTTGCTTTCTCAAGTAAAAATGAGGACAAACAGAAAATCATGCATGTTAACAGGATTAAAATGTAAAAATATACTTAAGGGACCATTAAAGTCAAAAATGGTCTGGTGATCTCAGTCCACTTTCTGACAGCCTGTTTTATTGTACACAAATTTTAGTTTACAAATATTGTGCAAATCGCCATTACTTTCTATATTTGTAAGGGTTTTGGCCACAGTCAGTACCTATAAAATGACTGTATGTATCACCAAAGCTGTAACATAGTAAACCTAGATATCAGGAAAGAGGGATAACTTGCCAATTGCTGCCTCACTAGTTAGCATTTCATTCAATTTTTCATGAAGCACATCTATTTGTGGTTTATTGAAATTAGGATCTCCGCTCAAACATGTTTTTGAAAATCAGACTGGTCGGGCAGAGTTATCTGTTGTTTAATTCATAATGATTCTGGCATCTGATATAATAACATAACTGTTTGAGGAAATTACATTAAGATTGATTCAGCATCTGCAAAAACTGTCCTCTTTCCCTGTCAATGTGAAAAAATGCAAATGGATCGGCGTGCGGCCTCAATTCATCAAATATGCGCCAACTGCTATTTGAGGCAGACGTCTACTTTATGTGACATGCAAAGAATCTCTTACAAATGCTAACAAACCAGTGGGTCATGCTGCTTCCATTGGAACCTTCCAATGGAGATACCTCCTTCTCCTACTTCCCCCAAAATCTGAACACACTTTTCATAAAATGCCACCCCTCAAAGTATTTTTCCATCATAGTGCAGCGGAAAGATAAATCAAACGTATGTACAAACAGAGAGCTGTCAGTTTTTGTGTAACCTTCAGATATTCGATTCCAAGACACAAAAATCTAGGTTACGACCTCAACTTGTCAGCACGACGTTACCTTGCTACCAGGTAGGTACACCCTAGGATGAAGGCTGGTGCATCTTACTACACTGCTGCCTAATCTAAATGGTATACCCAGTGCGGTCTCAGCTATCCGAGTAATCTGCATATTACTGGATTCAGCTGAATTTAAGGTCAACTGTTGCCGGATGACTCTTTCATTCTTCAAGAGAAGATATCCTCTTTGTCCACTTCTGGTGAAGCAGGTCTAGAAATGTCAAAAAGATGCTGTGGAGAGCCAGAGCTTGGATGGCTGGCTTTCAGGAGTTTTAGCACTTCTGTGAGTTGCATCTCTAGGCCTGACATTCGAACATTTAGGTTCTTAAGGTCATCCTTTAGCTCTAGCTTGAGCTCCTGCAGTGAAGCCTGAAGTGTTTGCTCCGGGATGGGGTAGAAGAAATGCCTCATTTCTGGAGGCTGGGCAGGACTGCGGTCCTGAGGCGTCAAGCGGAAGTCACCCACTTTGTCCAGGCGTAACTCACTTTTGGTAATGCCGCTGTCACATGAGTCCGTCTTCTTTAGAGAGATCGGGGATTCTTGCACCTTGGTTCGTTCAGGTAAAGTCTCCATGGATTCAGCTTTAGACACTGTGTTCCAGTTGTCAGCTTTGGCCATCGACTCCTTAAAGCGAC
This sequence comes from Neolamprologus brichardi, assembly GCF_056152115.1. NCBI lineage: Eukaryota > Metazoa > Chordata > Actinopteri > Cichliformes > Cichlidae > Neolamprologus > Neolamprologus brichardi. Next base: position 8,664,580 of record NC_142116.1, on the reverse strand, counting down.
CCCAGCCTTTCAGTTTGGGTGGTTCAGCAGAGCGGCCACCAACCAAAGAAATGGACGATGGCACTTGCAGTTTTGCCTTATCTGCGACCGTACAGTTGAGAGGTGATGGCGATTGAGGAGTTGAAGATGAAGGTGTAGCTGGGCTTTCTGTTACAGTGACAATGCTGGTAGTTGTAATAGCTGATTTATTTTGGGGGATGTCCACATAGAGAGGACCCTTCTCAATGTCTTGTTCATCTGTTTCTGGTTTCCCAGTCGCCATGCGGGCCTCCTTCTGCTGTCGAAAGCGCTGGAAAAGTTTTCGTACTGGGTGATCTGGTGGCAAATTCAGAGGGGCTTCATTTTTACGGTTCCGTCTCTCCTCCTCTTCCCGTTTCACATCACTGATCTTTCGAAAAACAATCTGAAAGAGAATTTAAAATTCTTATGACTAAAAGACCATCATTAAAAAAAAAAAAACCATAAAGTTTAATGACCAAAAGTTTCAGATTTTGACAGCACACAAGCAAAATTATACCCAAACCACTCTCACACTCATGTCAGTTTAGTCTCCTGAAGTAGTACAAAAGCAGATCAACATCATCTTCACCATCTCTCTTATTGATTGTAGAATTTGTGTGTGAAAGATTGCCAATATGTCAAAATGTGTGTTCTTTGCAAATGTCACTTTAAAAAGGCTAATTCCCATGGCGTACAGGGAAAGTTCATATCAAGCCTCTGGCTTCAGCGCGTGAAGGCACACTGTCAGTTTACCACCCAGATGATGCTAATGGACAACTATATTTTTAGGCATTTTGTATTTTCAGTTTTTAGCTTTGTAGCTTTATTTCTGTGCTTTAAAATGTCCTGATCCCAGTCTCCCAATCCAGTAATTCACTTGTCTCATTAATTAGGGATTAATATTAATTAAAAGTAATAATTAAAAAACACAAATACACATTTTGTATTCACATGTTTGGGGATACTTTATTAACCTTCATTAACGTCACAGTCTAACATTCAACATATAACATTCATTTTGTCAGTAAGCAATTCAACTTTAAGGTCTGCAAGCAAAACCCCTAAAAAGCTGATGAAAATAAGCGCAAACTACTCTTGACATTTTGGATTTTAATAGATGAAAATGTGAAACAATTTGAGTAGCTGTTTGTTTTTCCCAAGGATACATGACAGTGCTGAAACTTGAGAACCGGTTCTTGTACAGAACTGTTCCCAGTAGTCCAATTCCCTGGAATTATTAGTCTGTTTGCCTATCGAGCCTGCTTTTTCGGATGGGTGTGGGTACGGACAGTTCTTTTATTTTTATTGCACACAAGGATAAGAATGCAATAGTAAAGTGCAAACTGCATCCAGGGCAAAAACAGCTGCATGATGTTGCTAACACAACTTCAGCTATTTGCAAGCATCTGCACAGACACCACGCTAAGGCTAAGCTAGCCAAGAACCCAGAGTGAAAAGCTGAGCCAGCCACAACCTGAACTTCAACAGGTAACAACCTGATGAGCAGTCAGTCTGCAGCTTTCATTTCTATCTGTTTCTACAGATAGAATTACTATGGCGATTAGTTTAGTGTCTCTTTGTTGCAGGTTTTTATCCTTGCTTCATGTTTGGTGTTGGCTTTATGTTCATATATAAATACTGAGAGAAAGATCATAGGTGTGTCCTCGGGGATTTGTGTTATGTGTGTGGGGATGTAGCATATAGGTTTACATTGTTAAATGGTGTTAAATGGTAATTACAAGACCATGTGTTTCAGGCCATTTTACATGGTAAAAAGAAAGCAATATAACGAGTAGAATAACGATTTACTTTGTCCTGGGAGTAATTAAGCAGAGTACTGCATTACTTTTAAGAAAAGTGTTCTATGTGTAACACAACAAAGGGGTAAAATACCTCCAACATGTACAAAATGATTGTTTATCAGGTTATATGTATATATATACACACACACACACACACACACACACACATATATATATATATATATATATATATATATATATACATATATATATATATATATATATATATATATACACACACATACATACATATATATATATATATATATATATATATATATATATATATATATATATATATATATATATATATATATATACACACACACACACACATATATATATATATATACATATATATATATATATATATATATATATACACACACACATATACATATATATATATATATATATATATATATATATATATATATAGCTGTATTTAAGTGAAGAATATAGTCTAGTAAAGCTAGTGCGGGGAACTCAACTGAAGCTGTGCTGGTTAATTAATTAATAATTAATTTACTGTCCTCACGCTGTAACAAAAATATCCTCCCAATTTGGTCATTTATTTAATCTGCAAATCTATCTCTCTAGGGAGAGATAAATTAAATAAATCTATCTCTCCCTCTGACATGTCAATGCCACTGCTGCCTTGCATCGCTACCTGCCATTTTACCACCTGTTGTCCACTTACAGGCTAATCACCCCAGTTTCTAACATATTTAGAAGCAACAATGAGCTCTAACAATATTCTTCTGCTGCACTAAATACTTTCAAATGGAAAGTATCTGATTAAAATAGCTTATGTGGCAGTTTTAACTCAGAAAGTCTGGGCATTTTATTTGCAACACGCAGAAAGTCACTCATCACATTTGAAAAGGTAAGACAGCATCAGCTTCCTTCTCTGTCTTGTAGCAATAAAGTTTTCACAACTTAGACCGCTTAAATGCACATTGTCTGCTCTGCTGGATCAGTCAAAAAACAATCTCAGCAGCACCATTTGAAGGCAGCATTAGGCTCCTTTAGTCAACCCATATCGGGATTTCCCTGCTGCATACATTCAGGACGTGGGACCCTGGTGAATAGTAACTTTAATGCAGAAGATGAGATTGCCTCTTCAAATGCAAGCAATCCAATCTCACTTGCACTCTCCCAGGCAGGCTAACCTCATTAAGAATGAAGCAGTGATTGGTATCTACTCTTACGCTATTGTTGATCACAACTGTTCATTTCTGAATGAAGGATGTGAGAGCGGCTTTAGTATATGGTGGCTGTTTAATGGAGCTCTGTTTTTGTATTTTATGTGCTGTGTGACTGAAGGCAGTAGGTGCACGTGTCCTTTAGGTTGAATATAAGGTTTTCTGTGGTTACCTTTTCCCAGAGTTTCCCAGAGGCCCCTATTTAACAAGAATTGATGTGTGTGAACAATTGTGATTGTCAGTATGGTTCATATAGGGCAAGTTAAAGCAGCTCCAGATCATGAAAGGTAGGCTGTCTTCTGCTGTGAAATATATTGACATGACTAAACATATGTAGGTTCAATATTGATTAATTGATTGATTTAATAAATCCTCCAAGCTTTCATCTCGTTGAATTTAATGCAATCTCAACTTGGATTGCAAAAAAAACCTCTCTTCTTAAAGGTTGCAATCTTCAGCTTTTGCTTTACTTACTGCTTACTGTCTGATACTGGTAATATCAACACTATCTTTACAGATCTTTGCAGAAAAATATTATTGGAATTTGTAAATACATTCTAAAATGTTTGTTTTATTTTGTTAATATTTTTTTTCTTTTTCATGTACCACTGTGCACAAGGCTGAAGTCTTTGCAGATGAAAACTTCTGTGTAAATCCTAAATGAAAATGCAGTCAACTGTATCTGGCATCTGAACAGTCACTCACCCTCTTACGCAGGTTATAAGTGAGCAGCAGGTTTCGAGAGAAGTGGTTGGAAAATGCCGTGTAGAATTCCAGCACCTTCTGCAGAGCGTCGCGTTTAATAACGTGGAGGTCGCAGTAGGTCAGAGCTCGCACATTGGCGCAGGACTGAGCCAAAGTCACCTCTTTCCAGAAAACGTCCCCAAATACGTCTCCCTTTCCTGCATGAGAGAGCGCACAATTTTAGTTCCATGTTAGTTCAGCAACAAGATCTGATCTTCCAGGTAAAAGAAAACAGTAAGAGACAAAAACGGCTTTAATAATGTTTTTATATATCAGTTATCGATGATTAGTGAAAATCTCAGTACCTGTAATTTAACACACAGTATTAAGTCCTACACACAGGTTTACACTAAATGGACACTTTGTAAGGTACACCTGTTCAAATGCTTGTTAATGCAAATTTCAAATCAGCTAATCCCATGGCAGAAACTCAGTACATTTAGGCATTCAAAGTTCTGAAGTTCAAACCGAGCATCAGAATAGGGAAGAAAGGTGATTTCAACTGGGTATAGTTGTTGGTGCTAGATCTCAGATCTAAGTAGGTCAAAGTATTTCAGGAACCGATTTTCCCACACAGCCATCTATAGGGTTACTTAAGAAAGTAGCATAGCAGAGCTTTCTGATCTGACGTTTGGATGGCAGGGTCAGATTTTCACGTAAGCAACATAAAAGCAGGCCTGTCCTGCCTTGAGTTCAGGCTGCCAGTAGAGGTGTAATAATTTGGGGGATATTTTTTGACACACAAGAAGACTGTTTGAGCACCACAGACTGCCTAAGTATTGTTACTGACCACATCCATCCAGATCCAGTAGAAACCAAATAAAGTGGACGGTGAGTCTTTTACTTGTGAAAAGTCCCTCAATATATTGAATGAAAGCAGCAGTTACTTGTTTTAGGTTGGTTATAAATAATACAGTTATGCAATGTGGATCATTTATGAGTCAAGAACACATTTTGGGTTGGGAGGTCTTGGAAAGTCCCCCTCCAGCATGACAGATGCTGCTGAACAGCTGGAACTAAATCCCTTTGTTCTTTTGAGGAGACTTCTATGTATATTTAAAACTGAAGACAAAGCCAGATGAGGATTTTCTGCTGTTCAAGGTAATGGCTTACAACTGATGTATTAACTATTAATACATATAAGAAATATAGCTTTCAAACCTTTATAAAGAGTGTTAAATTACCTTCATAATCTAAAGCTCATTAGACCAACTCAGTAATTTATAAGGTCTGTCATTTGTGACTCATGCACAGCACTTTTTTTAAGTTTGAGAAGCCCAGTATTACCATAAACTACCCTGAACAAAGGAGTACTATGACTCAGTATAATCAACAGCTTATCATGAACTTTTTTCCTTTTTTTTATTGTCTTGACTTAAAACACCTTGTTATTTCTTCACATGATGACATGATGAAACACACACAGTGGATGAAAATAAACCTTATATGTGGCAAAAGCATTAATATAAAGTAGTATGTGGTACAGTGGTAAAAATAGCAGTAGCTGATTAAACCAGATGCCCTGTCTTGTTTGCTGATTTACTTTACATGCCGTTTCTTTTTACATTGTTATTAGTCTCATAAGGAATTCAATACAAAGAAGCTTTTTATTCATCACTATAGTTGCCTTCCGGTTCATTGGTTTCATGTTGACAGTATATTGATTTATGCAAAGAGAAAACAATAGAAGGATATTGACAGAAACCTGGCACTGTAACATTTCCTACCAGAGCATGGCGTCCGTTATTCATTAAATTACTCACAAAGCACGTTAAATGATGATGTTTTAACAACAAAACATTCTGCTGTGAACAGTTTGCTACTTTATTTTTTAAAATAAGATCAAATCTAGATGCATTGGAAGACAAACTAGGGTCACTAACATGGGAAGTATCCTAGTAGTTAGGAGTAGGTCCTTATCAATATTCATTAGGCTTAGATGGCGTAGTCATTACAGACACTGATACTGTGCTTACTTTAATCTGGTCAAGTATGGCCTCATTTACTGGCACAGGTCTCAGGTCAATACATCTATCATAACCACTGTGGGAAAAAATAGTTTAGAAATTAGTGGCCTTTGTAATAGTGTGTTTGCTAATAAATCACTTATGAGCAAGCAGACTGCAGATGTAATGATATTTACCCCCTTTTAGCACCGCCTTTTATTTCTACCAACCTCTCACGTTTTCCATTATGCTCACTGTTATTTATATTATAACATTATAGAGAGAATTCAAACAATCCAGCAATCCCTTATGAGCAAGTGTGAACTTTTTAACCCGTTTTTTTGTTTCTACTAACTCCTAAGTTGAAGTATGTAGGTCTTAAAGAGCTAAATCTCCAGAAAAGTCTCTACTACAGTCACAAGTTAGTTGAGCTGGTGTAAAGCTAACCAATAAAGTTGTAGATGCACTGCTAATCATGTGCAGATTCAGGTAATATTTCTATACAGGTTTATTATAAATTGCTCAACATGGCCATTTGTTAGATAGTTATTATCTTCTGACTGTTGCGTCATTGGCTACAGATTGTGAAAGATACAATTTTAACTAAAGCTTTTTCAAATTAGCTCATAATAAAATCCTAAGAAATAATGGAAGCTAACTAGGTATTTAAAAGTAATATTGGTTTATTTGTTTGTTATGTTGTTCAGTTTCATTTCCTTTTCAATAAATCAGTGAAAAATCAATCCAGGCAGCCATATTACATGTTTGCTTGAAATGAACCTGTGGCACAGGCATTGATTGTAACCTTTGAAGGCCAAAAGATCGCAAGTGTTGCGTTGTGATTTTCTGTTCAGTCCTGAGTTATAACACTTTTAATTATTATTTGTTTTAAAATGCTTATTTTCAGTTAGGTTTAGAACTAATTTAATTTGACTTAAATGAATACAGCACTGAACATAGTTTCACAGACACCACAGACTGGTTAGATTGACAAATTTGAACAAAAGAATTGAGAGTAAATACCAAGACACTTATTAACCACAAAAGCTTATTCTAGGCAGTTTTACACTAATTAATATACTTTTAGGTGATTTTTCAGGTATGTAGAATATGTTTTTTACACTAATTTTATAATAATAATAATAATAATGATAATGATAATAATAATAATACATTTTATTTGAGGGCGCCTTTCAAAAACCCAAGGTCACCTTACAAAAGAACAAAATTAATAAAAGAAGCAATAGTCATAAAATACATAAAATAAGTTAAAATTGCAAAGCAGAACTTGACAACAGGTAAAATCAGCACTAAAGCGAATACGCCAATTTGAACAGATGTGTTTTGCGCTGGGACTTAAATGCGGGAAGAGAGTCTATATTTCTTATGGCTGGAGGAAGAGAGTTCCAGAGCCGAGAAGCAGAGTGACTGAAGGCTCTGTTCCCCATAGTGGTAAGATGTGCGGACGGAACAGTAAGATGAATAGCAGATGATGATCGGAGAGGGCGGGAGACAGTGGTGATATGGAGCAGGTCACACAAATTGGAAGGAGCAGATTTATGGATACACTTGTATGTGAGAAGTAAGATTTTAAAGTTTATCCTGGCTTCTATGGGCAACTAGTGAAGCTGCTGAAGAACTGGCGTAATATGAGCTCTTGACGGAGTACGAGTTATGACCCAAGCTGCGGAATTTTGAAGAAGTTGGAGTTTATGAAGGGACATTTTAGGGAGACCAAATAAGAGGAATTTGCAGTAATCAATGCAGGACGTAATAAGACTATGGACAAGGATGGCAGCAGCATGGGGAGTAAGGAAGGGGCGGAGTCGGTTAATATTACATAAGGGGAAGCATGCAGACCGGGTTATGTAATTAATGTGGGGCTGGAATGAGAGAGTATTATCAAGTATGACACCCAAACTCTTAACCTGAGGGGAGGGAAGGGTGGGAGAACGTTCAATGTTAATGGAAAAACTGGGATTTGGATAAGATAGAGGCTGTACCAACAAGTAAAACTTCAGTTTTATTACTGTTTAGTTTAAGAAAATTGGAGGAGAACCATGATCTACTCTTGATAAGACAATTTGAGAGGGAGGTAGGTGGGAGGGATGAATTGGGTTTAGAAGAAATGTAGAGCTGGGTGTCATCGGCATAACAGTGAAAATTTATATTATATTTTCAGAATATATGACCAAGAGGGAGATGAGTAAAAGAGGCCCTAATACTGAACCCTGGGGCACACCAGGAGAAACAGGATGGAGACTTGAAGAATGGGATTTAAATTGGATAAACTGAGTGCGGTATGAGAGATAGGAGGTGAACCGGGCAAGGGGGGTATGACTAATGCCAATGGATGCTAACCGGTTCAGGAGAATATTGTGAGAAATGGCATCAAACGCCGCACTAAGATCAAGAAGGATGAGGATGGATAGGAGACCAGAATCAGCTGCCATCAGAAGGTCATTGGTAATCCTTAACAAAGCAGTTTCTGTGCTATGATTGGGGCAGAAACCAGATTGAAATTGTTCATAGAGATTATGGTTATTGAGGTGTAAGTGAAGCTTTTTAATTTTAATTCACTTATACCCTTGGAGTTCACTCAGATGAATTCGTACAGGCAAAACTGAAGTTTAAAAAATGTTTGTTAATGCAGTTCACAGCACCACAAATCTTTATCATTCCAACTGTTTAAAATGCTAAAATCTTTCATTGATCTCAGACAATATTTAAGGGGACAGCCAATAAAATGCAGTAAATTTGATGTACTAGAGATTATTACAATATGCACCCAAAGTAGGTGAGTTGGCTTAATGTGATTCAGATAAAACTGAAAATACCAGACTTCACTGTTGCTGAGAGGACTGACAAACAAATTCTTGTCCAAATCCTAGATCCATCACTCAGCAGAAAATGATCCCCAAACAGCTCAGCTGACACTGCAGACAGGGACAGTTTGTAAAGTGCTGCTAGGCAAAAAAGAAAAGGGAGGAAATAAGTATGTCCTCGAACAAAATTATTTTCTTGCTATGATGTTCAGAGAGAGCTAGAGGCCACTTAGACTTAAAAGCCTTTATGCTATCAACCAGTGTTTTGGTGTTGAAGTGCCTCCAAGACAATACATTCAGATTAGAGACACTATTGTCAATGCATCTGAGTCACACAGCTTAAGTAATCTAAAACTTTATATTTTGAAACAACCGAGGAGATCAGCAGCAGGTCCTTCGACTGGGGAAATGACGAGGTATAATGCTTCTCCAATGGAGGAAATGCAAATTTCCTCATCAAGCATGTAGTAGTAGTATATTCCTTCAAATGGCCTGAAAATTTATACTATACATGTTGTATATTTTCAGCATGATGCAAATTTATCATTATTATAGAATGAGGTTTCTTTAGAGGTAATTACTTTTCACTAATTTCTACATTTTTATTTTTGTAGAAATGCACTGATCAGTTCATCAGAGAATGAAATTTCAGCATGCTCGGCCTGGAGCGGTGACCGGCTGGTCAGTCACATTTTTCCAATTATGAGCCAGTCTGTTTCATGCATGCGCAACACGTGCACAATGGTGAAGACAAATAATCACTCAGGCACTCACAGCCATACTCGAACATGTCATTAGCTTGTGGCTGTAGGCATTAGTGAGAGAAGAAAGACAAAACATTTGACAAAGTAAACCATGGGTGAATAACCATGATTACTTTGTAACAACAAATCTAATGATACACTTGAATCACCTTTGCCCAGCTAAACATGCCTAGTTTGATGAAGCTAATACAGGGAAAGTAGATAAATCTGAAGCTAGCTAGAGTGCAGAGCTAGCCACGAGGCAGCAGCCTCGGTATGAGCAGTGAAAAAAAGCCCAAAACAGCTATGAGGGACATTAGAGAGAAGGTTAAAAAATTAGGTCAATTTCCTGTTATCTGGTTAATTTAGAAATGTAATGAAAAATAAGTACCTGACATTTATTTTATTTTAAAAAATAAAATAAGATCAATTCAAATCTAATGTAAAAATTAGGAATTACACGTAAAACAGAGGAGCTTTACTCACCTAAAATAGCAACAACCTCATCATCCTGAATGACCTCCAGTGACCCTGACACCACAAAACAGAGGCTGTCCACACTTTCACCAGCGTGATAGATCAGGTCGCCAGGAGCGCAGTGGATAGTCTGAAACTCCATGGCCAGTGCTCGGAGACACCCATCACTGGCCAGTCGGAAAGCCGGGTGCTCTTTAAAAACTTTGCGATTGAGGTGAACACAAATATCAGCTCTCATGTCCTTCGGACAAATCTGTAGCACCTGGAAACAAATAAAAGAAAATACCTTATAATGCACACTACACAGACCACCGTCACAGCTTGCCTCATTTCACTAGTGTGACGTACATACAGGTGTTTATCTGGCTTGATGCATAAAGGGTATTTGAAACCATTAATCATCAGTAAGTGATTAAGGTTGTTATATGTGGGCTTATATATGAGGCAGTGATTCATTTGGTCCTGACAGAGTAGGCGGCGACTGCCTAACTAAAATTATATAAAGGATAATTTCCCATGTTGCTTTACCTTGTTAACAGATGTGGACAGAAAAGCACCTATTATCCTCCTTTTTTTACAAAGTTGTGGTAGTCAAACTTTTATCAAACTAGATAAAAGAACTGTGATTTCTCTTCATTCGCTACCCGTCTAAATCCAGAATTTTAAAACCCTTCCCTTCACATACGAGGCCTTGAATAATCAGACGACATCTTATCTTAAAAACCTCATAGTACTCTATCACTTCAGCATCAGACTGTTGGTTGACTTATGGCTCATACAGTGTTTAAATGTAGAATGGGAGGCGGAGCCTTCAGCTTTCAGGGCCAGTCTTTTGTGGAACCAGCTCCCAGTTTGGATTCACAAAACAGACATCCTTTCTACTTTTAAGATTCAACTTTTCCCTCTCTATGCATTTTCACACCATTTAATCATCAGTTATAATTCATCAGTTATGTCAGCAGCCTGGTTCTACTGGAAGTTTCTTCCTGTTAAAAGGGAGTTTTTCCCTTCCCACTGTTGCCAAGTGCTTGCTCGTGGGGGCTTGTGTGATTATTTGTATATTCTCTGTATTATTTTAGGGTCTTTACCTTACAGTATAAAGCACCTTGAGATGACTGTTAGGATTTGGTGCAATATAAATAAAACTGAACTGCTCAAAACTGTGCAGCAGGAGCCTCAGGGCACAGGTTTCCATGGCTGAGCAGCTCTTGCAGATGTAATGTGTAGGTGGGCTGGTATTTTTGTCGATTTTCTTCCAGCAAAAAGCAGAGTATTTATTATACTATACATATATGTTTTGAGTCCACTAAAATGTGAATTTTTAAACTTTTCTGCAATTGTTCAATATCCATTAATGAGCAAAATGTTTTTCATGTAGACAGATTGCACACACTAAAATCAGAAACAGATGTACCCATCTAGAATTTCTCTTCATTACAGTGGTCAGTGGTTAAACAGACAATATATGTGTCCAGCTAATTTCTGCACTAGGGGTCAACTTATCTGTCGAACGGCACTAAATATGTCAGGTTTCACATGTGGGCAACATGGAAGCTGCTACCAGCAGAGTCCAGCCACCTCTCTGCTGAGTGTCACTGAGTGGCAGCGTGTCATTCCAAGTACAGCTAATCAACAGGATGCCAGGCCATTGCAGGGTTCTGCCTTTAAAACACATCTCTTTGAAGATGAATGTCAAGCAGAAAGGGATTATGTGCCATTTTTAGACCCTTTAGTGTGGCCTTCAGCTAGACAAATAGATGATCCATACATGCAGTTCAGCCTCAACATAGGAACAACAAAATAAGTGAGCAAAAGAATCATTACAGTTGAATCACTGAGGTGGTGTTCCCTGTAATGAAATCCCTGTGTCATTGTAGTTATGAGCCTAATTGGAGGTGAAATGATATAATAAGTGGATTTAAATGGGATGTAGTGATATGAATGGTTTTTGGCTCGTGATTAACCAGAGTGGCACTATTTCAGTGTCTCCGCTTCCAGATTTTAATGCTTAATTTGAACACACTCAGATCGTTTTAGCATCATTTTAATTCAGGAGGATGGCTGAATGAGCACCACAGCAGTGTCTCTTTTTAGCAAGCTCATAAATTTTGCCTAAATAATATATATATATATATATATATATATATATATAAACACACAGACAAAAAACGGGTTATTTACAGTATATAATTTACCCTGTGTTCCTATGCTTTTAACATCTACATGCTATTTGCATCCATCCATCCATCCATCTTCATCCGCTTTATCCGGGGCCGGGTCGCGGGGGCAGCAGCCTAAGCAAAGAGGCCCAGACCTCCCTCTCCCCAGCCACCTCCTCCAGCTCGTCCAGGGGAACACCAAGGCGTTCCCAGGCCAGCCGAGAGATATAATCTCTCCAGCGTGTCCTGGGTCTGCCCCGGGGCCTCCTCCCGGTGGGACATGCCTGGAACACCTCACCCAGGAGGCGCCCAGGGGGCATCCTTGTCAGATGCCCAAACCACCTCAGCTGGCTCCTTTCGATGTGGAGCAGCAGCGGCTCTACTCTGAGCCCCTCCCGGATGGCTGAACTTCTCACCCTATCTCTAAGGGAGAGGCCAGCCACCCTTCGGAGGAAGCTCATTTCCGCCGCTTATATCCGCGATCTCGTCCTTTCGGTCACTACCCACAGCTCGTGGCCATAGGTGAGGGTAGGGACGTAGATCGACCGGTAAATTGAGAGCTTCGCTTTTACACTCAGCTCCCTCTTCACCACGACGGACCGGTGCAGCGTCTGCATTACTGCAGCTGCAGCCCCAATCCGTCTGTCCCTTCTCCCATCACTCGCGAACAAGACCCCGAGATACTTGAACTCCTCCACTTGGGGCAGGAACTCATCCCCGACCCGGAGTGGGCACTCCACCCTTTTCCGGCTGAGAACCATGGCCTCAGATTTGGAGGTGCTGATCCTCATTCCCGCTGCTTCACACTCGGCTGTGAACTGCTCCAGTGCGAGCTGGAGGCCCTCACCCGATGAAGCCAACAGAACCACATCATCCGCAAAGATCAGAGATGAGATTCTGAGGCCACCAAAGCGAAAGCCCTCCGCCGCTTGGCTGCGCCTAGAAATCCTGTCCATAAAAATTATGAACAGAACCGGTGACAAAGGGCAGTCCTGGCGGAGCCCATCACCCACCGGGAACGAGTCCGACTTATTGCCGGCAATGCGAACCAAGCTCTTGCAACGGTTGTATAGGGATCGAATGGCCCGTAGCAATGGGCCAGACACCCCATACTCCCGCAACACCTCCCACAGGACACCCCGAGGGACACGGTCGAATGCCTTCTCCAAGTCCACAAAACACATGTAGACTGGTTGGGCAAACTCCCATGCACCCTCAAGTATCCTCGAGAGGATGAAGAGCTGGTCCAGTGTTCCATGACCAGGACAAAAACCGCATTGTTCCTCCTGCATCCGAGGTTCGACTAGCGGACGAACTCTCCTTTCCAGCACCCTGGCATAGACTTTCCCGGGGAGACTGAGGAGTGTGATCCCCCTGTAGTTGGAACACACCCTCCGGTCCCCCTTCTTAAAGATGGGGACCACCACCCCGGTCTGCCAATCCACGGGTACTGCCCCTGATCTCCACGCAACATTGCAGAGGCGTGTCAACCAGGACAGCCCTACAACGTCCAGAGCCTTCAGGAACTCGGGGCGGACCTCATCAACACCAGGGGCTCTGCCACCAAGGAGTTGTTTAACTGCCTCAGTGACCTCACCCCCGGAAATTGGCGGGTCATTCCCCTCATCCCCAGACTCTGCTTCCTCCTCGGAAGACGCGTCAGTGGGATTAAGGAGGTCCTCGAAGTATTCCTTCCACCGCCTGACAATTTTCTCAGTCGACGTCAGCAGCGCTCCGCCAGCACTATACACAGTGCAGGTAGAGCACCGCTTTCCCCTCCTGAGACGCCTGACGGTTTGCCAGAACCTCTTCGAGGCAGTCCGAAAGTCTTTTTCCATGGCCTCTCCGAACTCCTCCCACACCCGAGTTTTTGCTTCAGCCACTGCCCGAGCCGCATTCCGCTTGGCCTGTCGATACCTGTCGGCTGCCTCCGGAGTCCCACAGGCTAACCAAGCCCGATAGGACTCCTTCAGCCTGGTGGCTCCCTTCACCTCTGGTGTCCACCATTTGGTTCGGGGATTACCACCACGGCAGGCACCAACCACCTTGCGGCCGCAGCTCAATGCAGCAGCTTCGGCAATGGAGGCGCTGAACATGGTCCATTCGGACTCAATGTCCCCCACCTCCCTCGAAATGCTGTTGAAGCTCTGCCGGAGGTGTGCTTACTTAAAATTTCTGCATTTCAACCAAGAACAAATAAACGTCATCTGTTAATTAGAATCAAAAAATAAATAGCCAGCGAACGCATGTTGACATACCTTTTCAGTGTCTATGCCCCGTGACATGGACCAGGTGGAGGCGATGTAGTCCATTACTCTTTCACTTAAGCCCTTGGGAACTTGGTAGAGCTTCAGGAAGTCCCGGACACTGTTGAGCATCTCGTGATAACGATTTGTGTTGGCGTACATCTGCTGAAAAATCGTTGTCACGTTACCAAAAATGGTGGCATAAAGAAGGGCTGGGGGAATATAGAGAAAATACAAAGGAAGACGTTAAGAGAAAATCTAAAATAACAGATTTTTTTTAGCTTTGAAGATGATGAGGGCAGTTATTTGCCATTGAAAATGATGTAAAAAAAAAAAAAAAGTTTTTGGATTTAAAAAAAAACTCAATTTGTAAAAATCAAGGATATAAAAATAAGTAAAGCCTCATAAATCTGAAAAAATATTTTTAAAAAAATCTAAGATTTGGTTTAAAAAAGCAAAAAATATACCTGTAACAAAATATATTTTTGTACAAATAATTTAAAAAAAAAATCTCCTTGTTTAAAAGGACACAAAAATGTTAGTTAGTGTCAAAATATTATAAAAAGACTTAAAAGCATCCAAAACCTGGTTTACAAAGACAAAAAAGTAGTAATTGGGGTTTAAGAAGACAACCAGCAAATCAACAAATTCATTGTCAATTACATAAAAATTTCCAAAAGCTTAATTTAGGATTATAATTATTTTTACATTTCAGTTTTGAACAAATATGCCTTAAGACTTAATATTGTTTTATGTGGTTTATGCTTGAATTTGTCACATGGGAAATTAACTATTACTACCTATGACTGCCTCCAAATATAATCAACAAAAGTCTTGCCGAAAGGAAAACTATAATTAGAGCTTCATTGTGACTGTGTGTAACCATCCATCCCCATGCAGCTACATCCCACTAAATAATGGTTTTCATAATTCGTAATAGATGAATTAAATGAAAAGCAACAGAAAGAGAAGTGCAGAGCATCTCCAAGGTGGTTGGGTGGTTGAACTGGTGCAACAGCTGGCGTGTATATGTGGATCAAAGCCATCAGATGTCTGCTCAGTGTGTGCACTGTTCTCCTGGCAGTGGAGCCCTAATTAGCCCTGCTAGAAGGGACGGAGAGGAAACATGCCAGCCACACATTTCAATTATCCTCAGATGATGACAGTAACCTGTGCAATTGTTTGTGTACGTTTGTTTATTTCACAGCGTACAATCAAAGGGGTGAAAAACTGCACAGGGAATAATACTAATTAAAAAGCATTCAAAACTCCTTCAGGCTCAGGATAACCACAACTTCACCTTTTTATTACTGTCACTGAGTCGTTCATTATAGTTGATACCTTATTAGCTGCTTATCAAACTTATCAAAGTAAGAGAAGCGAGGTACACCTTGGATAGGTGTTGCTTTTTGAAGACATAAACATCAGTAAAAAAAAATCAGTTTCCTAATCTCTTTGTCTCCATCTTGCATAAATAATTCTTCCCAAAATTTTGTTTAAAAGGACATGACATGAAACCTAGCTTTAGAACAAATGAGCAAATGCTAGAGCAAATGCTATCTATGGTCTCCTCACAACAATGATAAGAACAAGAAACTGGGCCAATATGGCATGTTTGTTAATACAGAGATACACATGTTAATGTGATCTTAGATTAATTCACTGCGTGTCGTGCCCAGGGCTGAACTAGGACAAAAAAAAATCAGCCTGGGCATTTTGACTAGAGAGCGGCCCACCAGGTATTATAGGAAAAGCCATAAAGCCTTTGAATGAAAACAAACGCTGTTGTCACAGTGATGAACACTGTCTTGTTGGTATATGTATGATTTCTATGCATTTTACATCAGTTAAAAACTTTGGTTGTAAGATTTAGATCAGGTGTGTCAAACTCAAATACACAGTGGGCCAAAATTCAAAACTGGAACAAGGTTGCGGGCTAACATTAATATTTATTGAAAAAAAAAATCTTCCTTCAGATTTAAGAATGAATCTCTACATGGACTCAAACAAGTTTTGCTAAAAACTGAATATGGAACAAGCAAATATATATATATTAGCTGTATAATACCAGTAGGCCAGCTCTAATAATAATTTGGTATGACTTCGCGGGCCAAATGTAATTAGGCTGCGGGCCAAATTTGGCCCGCGGGCCAGAGTTTGACACCTATGATTTAGATAATTATTAATTAAAAGTTTCTCCATCACAGCTCTGATGATTCAGTAAGGACATCTCCTGGTTTCATCGTCATGTCTCCCTCTCACCAGACATCCAAACCGATATCATGACCAGCAGCTTTTACAGCTGTGGCTCCAACATCAGCTGATACTAGAAATTAATATTAAATAAATTCTAATAACAGCTGATCAAGCTTTAATGTGCTGCTGTTGTTTAGCGCAACATCCGCTGGTTTTCTCTTTCTGACGCAAAGTGGGCAATAAACAAGCAAGAGAGAAAAGCTGATCAGCTGATCATTGATCAGTTTCATGATTGAAGTAGCAACAGAAGAGGGAGGGGAGAGAATGAGAGAAGAAGAGGCAGCTGGCAGCGTAAAGACAGAATAAATCCAGCTTTGTGTCTTTTTCATTCTAGCTGAAGTCAGGTGTTCTGGGACCGGGACAAACTGCGTTCCTATTCAACTCAATACGAAACGCGTAATATTTCCTCTGAATACGGGACGATTCCGTTTTTTACGGGACCGTTGGCAACTCTACTAACTAACCTTATGAATAAAATAAAGTTTACTATCAGTAACATCATAGCACCCACCCAGCAGTAATATAAACTCCATCATGCTAGCTAGTACGCAGTACCAGGGATTGTAACCGACTGTAAAAAGTCAGCACAACGAAAATAAACTCCACCTAAACTTGTTTTACATCTGACCCAGATAGACTGCAGGTCATAACTTCTTACCTGAAGTTCAGTTCACCTGACACTCGGACTGGCGGCCGCCTCGGGTCTCTCCTCCTCCTGCCTCCCCTTTCCCTCATCCACCTGCTGGCCTCTGTGGAAGCTCCGCCATAGCCAGCACCAAACAACTGAGTTATTTTTACACATCTGCCAGCATCTGGCCAATGCACCACCTTTCATTGTTTTAAACAAACAAACAAAAAAAAACATTGGCCCATAAAAATGAAAAATCACCATCGGCCCACCGGGCAAATGCCCGGTATGAAATCTTCATTTACTGATTAATCAACTATCTGTAAAAATTGTATTCCTTCCAGGGATGGAGATCTCCATCCCTGGAAGGAATACAATACAAGACCTCTCTGTGTGGAGTGAATTTTATTCCTTGCTTTTCTTTTTCCTTTTTGCTCCAAACAATTTCACATCAATTGTATTGTTATATATGACCCTAAAATGGGGTATCTATTTGTATGTATTAAATTTGTACAAATTCAAAACTTACATTTGAATTAGAAATTATTTCTTCACTTGCTTTCAGACACTTAACCCTTACCAGGACTACAGCTCAAAGAGCAGGGTGTAAAATCTTAGACATTTCTTATTCTTAAATTAGCTAAACTGGTCTTTACTGACCAAAGCACTTAAAGTGTACGCACATTCAAGTAGCGCTTCTAATACTATACTACATTGTTTTTCTTCTCACACACACTTGCACTGATGCTTTGTAGCAGTTGTGTCTCTGTATTATGTGTTTAATCTCTTCATATTTGTGTGTTATTGTTAAACGAACTGCTCTGGTGCCATGTTTGGAATTGCTCATATGTTACCAAGGCCAACCCTTTTATGCGAGCAAAGCTCAATTGATGAACCCTGGGTTAACCCAGTTGGTTGGTTGATAACCACCTTCATGTGACCGTTTTGGTTGATTGCCAGTGTGAAGCGAAGCCACATAATGGAAAGATTTTATGAGTATGTTAAAAAAAATTTCAGGAGCCAGGACTTAGAGATAGACAAGTTAACAAAAAATGAGTCTCAAAAAGACAGAAAGAAAGCTTAATATCCAAGTATTGAGGGGCAATGCCAGGGGCTATGATAGGTTGGCACATTTACAGGCAGACTGCCAAATGTCTAAGCAGAGGTGTCATATCAAGTGGGCCAGACCAGCAAAACTCTATGGAATACCTTTACATTCCCTTAATTTTGTTATCTCGTGTTAGTAAAGCTACTGGCCAGCTGGTGCCTTTCTATATGCTCATATTCTCCTTGTTCCTGCATGTTTTGTTTTGTTTTTTTGCAAAGACATACATGCTAGATTAATCTGTAATTTTAAATTGGTTTTAGGGCAGTGATTTATTTTGTCTCACTGTATTTTCCCCATGATGGACAGGCAACCCATCCGGAGTGTATTTGCAATTGACCAGTTGACCAAATTTGTCTCTTTGGTGGGCAGGTTTTGGTCCACAGGTCACATGTTTGACAACCCTGATCTAAGGCAATGATTTAAGGTGAAGCGAAGTCCACACCAGAGAGCACAATCTATGTAGGAAGATAGGAAAAGCAAGAAGCACATCGAAGTATATATACAGACAGTATGACAATCGTCTCCTTGTAAAATGATGATTTTAGAATCTATTTCTTTTGAAGTTGTAAAAGTTTCGCGTGGCTGCTTCCTGGAGCCTGAACACAGATGGCAATTCTGATGTCTCTGATAAGCAGAGAATGCTGTATCAAAGGAAACTCAATCGATCCCTGCAGAGCGGAGCCTCATCTAGCTCCCAACAGCTCTTTACTTGCTGATGTACGCAATTTCATCACACGACACTCGCCGTCCAACAGCTGGCTTGTTTGAAGGTAGTTAAAAGACAGTTGTCAGAAACTCAAGCCCTCGGCCAACAGTTGCTATAGAAACAGGACATATGTATAGTGCCCCCACTGCCTCCCCCTTCCTTTTCCCCATGCCATCCCGCAATCCCTCGTCACACTGTGATCTTCTTCTGCCAGCACCGATCCAGTGCTGCTGGTAAAAATAGAACAGTATCAGGGCATCTATATTTCATAGAGAACAGCCATGGATGACACTAGATTGCATCTACTACTGAATCCTCCCGAGGCTGTCTGATTTTAGATATTTGTGCTTTAAGATTATATGTAGCTCACAATGAAAAATTTAGACACAGACAAGTGCAGATGTGTTTTGCCAGTTCCCAAGAGAGTGTATTAATAAAACCTGCGCAACCAAAAAGTAAGGGGGAGCTGAATCTTCCTCCAAGTCTCAGGGTTGAGATTGCGGCTGAAAAAAGTACAGCGGAGGTGAGGAGTGATTGCAGAGGGATCGGAGGGAGCACTGCGCTAAATTGATCTGGCAGTGTCAGTTATTGCTCCGAGGTGTTGCTCTCTGCGTGCAGTCACACATAATGGCACCGCACTGTGGCATACAGTGTTTTATGAGCCACACAAACACGAGATAGCTTATAAATATTGAGACGTGGAAAGAAGGGCATGCTGTGAAAACCTGCCTTATTTAGCATATTACATGTTTTGTTAAAATGCAGAGGCAAGATTATTTTGTTTTCTTTATTTACATACAGAACAAAGAACATATTGGTGTCCTTGGATTAACAGGCAGTGGGATATTTGCAATACTAGAAATCCGTTGACATCAATAACAACCTAAACAACTAGCAGAACTTGTGATGATATCTACAGAGCCTAAATTATGCTGTACCACCTCCCTTCCTAACAAGACAACAAAAATAACCCTGCATAAAATAAGAAAGTAAGCAACCTGGGGGGCATCTAATCACTTTCTGAATAGATAATTGTTTTGTCTAAATATTCTAAGAAGGGTTGCCAGATCTTATTAAATGTCTTGCAAGAACCTGCAAGAGTGTATCTAATTTTTTCAAGTTTGATGTGAGTCAAAACTTCCCTGAGCCAGCTGTTATGAGTCGATTGAGACACCTGGGTAATAGGGCTGTAAAGGAAAGTACGCTACACTTTATAGATGGATATTAGTCAGTTTAAGTGGGGGGATACCAAATTGAGCTGAGGAGGGGTCAAGGCTAAGTTCTACATTCAGCACTGTAGCAAGAGTGTCAAATATTTGGCTCCAAAAATTAGAGAGGCTTGGACAGGACCAAAACATGTGAGTATGGTTGGTTGAAGACTGTTGACATCTATTGCAACTGTCGCTGGCGGTTGGATAAATTTTCGCAAGCCAAGCATTTGTGTAGTGTACTCACATTGAAATAAACCATGAAACATATGGAGGATGAAAAATTAGGGTTCACTGACTATCTGGTATCAGTACCCCTATTTCCTCCTCCCTGGTCCGCTTAGGATGAGCCATCCGAGCACTATCAGGAGAAACAATGAGGCTAGATATCACGGAAACAGAGTATCTCTGAGCAGATTCCTGAGTGAGCAAGGAGTCAATCAGCAGTGACCCTGGTGGATGATTAAGAAAACGAGGGTATGTATTTGACAAAGTCTCTGGTTTGAAGGAAATGGAAGAAATGAGAGTGGGGCATCTATCTATCTATCTATCTATATATATATATATCTATATATATATATATATATATATATATATATATATATATATATATATATATATATATATATATATATATATATATATATATATATATATATATATAGATATATATATAGATATATGTGTGTGTGTGTGTGTGTGTGTGTGTGTGTGTGTGTGTGTGTGTGTGTGTGTGTGTGTTTTGTTTTTTTCCCCTAAGGCATTTAAATACGCTCCAGAAATTCTTAATAATTCAGAACATCTGAATAGCACACTGAGGTAACAAGCCTCACTCAGGCAAGACCTTGAAATATATGTAGGCCAGTTCATTAAAACAGTTTCACTTGAAGCTAACAGAAGTGTGGATAGGAATGAAAGAAAAAAGGATTCAGTTTATATGCCTTACATTGTCTCATATATTAAAAAAAAAAATCACTGTATCAATATGTTTTGCTCAGATTTACTTCTACAAGAAGCTGTTGTGTAAGACTGTTACAGCACTCATGCAGAAGCCCATTTCAACCTGTCCACATCTCTGATTCTTTTCAGCAATTCACATAATTCACTGACAACTGGGCCAATTAGAGCTCTGAAGGACTGAGATCAAGTACCCGGGAACAGAGCAGAAATGTGAGGTGATTTTGGCATGGTGACCAGACCTTGTTAGTGCAACTTCCCACATTCGTTATAAGACGCACTGTGGCCCAAAAACTATTCTTCCTAAGACACTCAATAATTGGCAAACGAGCAATACAAACTCAACAAAAAACTGCTTCATAGTATGCAAATGATGAAAAATTGATCCATATCAAAGTGGATAAATATTGTCAGAGCTGGAGAAACCAATCTATCATTTAAATGAAGGAAATCATATTTGTAATATGGTTTCCAGTTTTTCTTGGACCTCAGTCACACAGGCCTGGAGACCAATTGGCTGGACTGTCTCTCAACTATCTGTCTGGTTGGCAAGTAATTGATCGAAGCTGAAATTGGACACAAAGTGATTTACAGTGCTGCATTACAATAATATTCCTTATGACTGAGCACATTGTCAGCTGTTTGCATGGAATATGCCAACTTGTCTGCAAACACTTGTAAACTACTTGCCAAGAAGTAGTTAAACTATGAAAAGTACAACGCAAAACAAAAACATAGTCTGTTTGCTTATAAAGTAAAAGTTACTCATTTTCAAATGTGTTTGTTGCAAAACTAAAATGCAACTTAATTAAAAATTTACTTTGAAGGTGAATGTTGTATTATATGCAGCAAAGTGGAAGTTAATGTCTTGTGTGCAAACTATGGGCTACTGTGGCAATCTGATATTAACCAAAACAGTCCCAAGTAGGTTTTTATGCAACACAATCTTTCTACTAATTTCACTTGACAACAACCAGAAACCACTCACAATTGGTCAGGTAATAGATATTTTTGCCAAGTGACTGGAAGTTGCTAGCAGCTCACCAGCTGGTTGCTATCTCTGTGTGACTGAGACCTGACTCCATCTATGACTGAGAATGAGATTCCTGTGCACATTAAAAAAGCAACAGAATTCTCTTTCTAAAAAAGTAACTGTACAGGTAGTTGGAAAAAGACCTATGCAAATTACAGCTTGGCCATATCAGAAGTGGCAATGAAATTCATCAGGGCTAAAAAAGAAGCTTGCTCAAGTAAAGTGAAATAGTCCACATCGACTGGAATAATTCCAGAGGAGAGCAATTTGGTTTGGCTGTATCATCTGTATGTTTCCACATATTTAAAATGAATGGATATGAATGGACCACTACAAATTCACCATTACTGATCAATGCTTTTATGAATAAGGTGGAGACTGATATATACACACTAACAATGAAGCGAGTTTGGAAGTGCCAATAACTGCAGTTCCTCTAATGGCCACTTGTCACTTTTTAAATGCCCAGCTTTATAGCATTAAAATTTACATCTTATCCAATATATTGTAACTTGTAGCTCCAAGTAACTAAAATGGTGCTGGCCAAAATGCTAATGTTTAGACTTTAAAAACCCACATACTATAACTATACTGCCAAAAGTATTTGCTCATATGCCTTTGCATGCATACAAATCTGAATATCATCCTATTCTTTCACAACGGTTTGTAGAGGCAGTCTGTGTGGCTAGGTGTTTGATTTTATACACCTGTGACCATGGAAGTGATTGGAGCAAATTCAATGATTTGGATAAGGGAGTGAAAACCTTTAGCAATATGGTTTTTAGAGAACTGGAATTACCCATGTAACCAGTGTTTTATAGTGTGACATTTTGTCAAAGCTGTATATACACTGCACGTTAGGCAGCAAAAGCACCATTCAAATACAATACAGGATCATGATACAGTAAATTAAATAAGAATTCTGCCAGTAGTTCAGGCAGTGAACTATAATCAACCTCAGCAACATGTTCAAGGTATCAAGAGAGGTAGAAAGACTGCTCAGCTAATCGTGTGTTATTTTATGAATTTCAATAACTCTATGTATAATTCACTTATTCACCACCTCGGAGGATTGTGGCTTTAAAGAGCATAGCTGGAATTATCATTTATCTTGTATGTGCTAGATTCCAGGGAAGATAAAACACCTCTACTCACATCCAATCATCATCATGGCCACAGCAAAGATTTTCTCTCCGTCTGTCGTTGGGGCGATGTTACCAAAGCCTATACTTGTCAGGCTAGTCATGGTGAAATATAAAGAAGTGATGTAGACAGAGTCATTATTAGGCCCTCCATCCCAGATCCCTGAGCTGTCGTTGTAGTAGTATGGTGTGCCCACTGTCTCAGCCAGGATGTAGAGCCAGCTGTCCTTCCGAATGATGTTGGTTTCCTCATCAATAATCTCATAATAACCAATGCTGTACCTGCAAAGTGCAAAAATCGATCATGTATTTTACATTCCATTTCATTCTTAATATTCAGTTCATAATTACATTTACTTACCAGTAGAATTTTAGTCTTAAACAAGGCCTAAAAACAAGCTTCTAGAAATGCTTCCTGATGCCCATCACATGGAACAGATAGTCGTCTTCTATCGATATACCGCTACACACAGAAGCCTTCACACTTTGAGTCTATTTTTTTTTTCTTTTGGCACACTTTCCAAAGCAAAATCTCCAAGACGGCAGCTTGAATTTCAAAAAATCTCCCACTGTTTATAACTTTTTAATGGTACCCATAATGATTTTTTAGTTTACCCCATGTCACTGTGTGCTTTCTAGCTCCAAAAATCTATAAAAACAATGACTTTCCATATAAAAAAATATTGCCGGCTCTACTGAGCCTACATGAAAAATACTATGTCAACAGGTCCTTCTGAGTTATAGAATGAAATTTCTATTGACTGCTAATGATTATGCATTGCACACAAACAGTGTACACTCAAGACTCAAACCACGAGTCATCAACTGCAGAAGTTTCTATAGAGATGAAATGTACATACATATTTAAACTGACTTGTTTTCAGTTTGCTGTCCTGCTTTATGAAACAATGTTTAAACGGTGAGGAAGAAGTAAGTGAAAATGAAATATCCCATTGCACATACTCCAGACTGAGCTGCTGATGCATAGCACGATGAATTCAAGCAGATCAGCACTTTCTGAAATACTCAAACCAGCCTGTCTGGCACCAACAATCATGCCACATGACTGATTTGATATTTACATTAATGAGCAAACAAACAAGTGTATCTAACAAAACGACCAGTGAATGTACAGTTATTCATCTAGTTAGGGAAAGTGGCAGTGATTGGCGGACTGTTTTTTTGGTTTTAAGACAAAAAAATTAATATCCACCAATTCACTTTAATTTCAGGGAACTGACCTAAAAATGTTTCAGATTGAGTGAAAAAGACACACAGCTTAAAATACATCTGCCTGAGTTCACTATTTACATATAAAAGCTCGAAGATACCTAGTTTCTTGCAGAAAGCCCTGGAGATGAAAAAATAACCCTAGTAATGCAACAAACGGTGTTTTCATTCCTTCTTCCTGTTGTGGGTTTCTCTATGGAAAATTACAGAATGCATTTCCCCTCGTCTGACTGTATCATCTGAATATATTTTTATATAGCCCCGAGGAAGCAAAACACAATAGTTTTTATTGCATGGTCTGATTATGACTTTCT
The DNA here is from genome assembly GCF_056152115.1 of Neolamprologus brichardi. Classification (NCBI taxonomy): domain Eukaryota; kingdom Metazoa; phylum Chordata; class Actinopteri; order Cichliformes; family Cichlidae; genus Neolamprologus; species Neolamprologus brichardi. Next base: position 8,639,851 of record NC_142116.1, on the reverse strand, counting down.
TATTTACAGCCTTGGTGTTCATGTCATGCTGCAACCACCTCCATTTTTTTCCCCTCGCAACAAGGAGAGAGGGAGGCTACGGCTGTTGCTCCTGTCATCTCACTTGATGATGGTTTAACTTTTCTCAAGTCGGCGACACGGTTCGGCATGTGACCATGGCAACCACAGAAACCATTTGGAGGGAAACGATACAGGAGCTATTTTTACCGGTATTATTGTCTGCTTCAGCCTATCAAGTTTGATTACACTGTCTGGATCCAAAAACAATCTTTATGACACTGGTTACAGCCTCCGTTTGAAATCTTCTATCTTCTATGTTAATATGTGTAATTAAATGTAGGTACGAGGGCTTTTCACGAGACCTCTTATGAAAATGAGAAAATATCTACAAAGGAGAAATGTTCATCATAAACTGCCAAACACATTCTCTGTTTTTATGCATGCAGGACATTAACTCGTCATGATGGGCTCTGTCAGTCACTCTGCATGTGTAGACATTCTTATAAACATAATAAATCAAGCACGACGCACAATGGAGAGTTAATGCTTCTGCCACACTTGCCCCCTGTAGAGCAGAAGATCTGATTAGACTTTGGAGGCCTTTGCTCCATAAATTTGCATATTAATGGGAAGGGAAAAAAAAACTAATTCCCTTGAAACTACAATAACGCTTTCTTGACTTTAAAGTGTGGAAGAACATGCAGTTTAAAATGTGTGAGAACAAGGATGTTGACAAAAAGTAACTGATAATTAATGACCTCATTATCTTAATCAGTGACCTTGTTTCTATTAATTAGCTGGGCTGTTATTGCAAATGTGGCAGAAAATCAAAACATACTATGTAATTCAAACCTACCGTAAAGTACAGTAATACCTCAAATGTCACATGATTACCTGTTAAGATGATTTTAGCAATTAAACTAGAATTCTGGTTTTACTGTATGAGACAAAACTGTATTATTATTAATAAAGTGACTTGAACATACCAAATACAGGCCAGCCAGTGAGCAGCCAGTCCAAAAACACACACCAGCAGCACCAGGACCGCTGCTCCGTACTCAATGTAGTGATCCAGTTTACGAGCTACCCGACCCAGCCGGAGAAGCCGAACCACCTTAAGTGAGCTGAATAGACTGCTGATGCCCTAAAACAGGAGAAAAGTACACACAACAAAGGTAGGTATCAGAAACTATATTTCAAGATCTTTCAAACTGATATAATTTTACGTCAAGCTCTTGTGAATAATATCCAGCACTTGACTTTATCTGCAATAATTGTTCTGCACTAATACAAAGCTTTTCTTTTAGAAACGCTGTTTATAAAAACATTTAAAACACATAATATTACACTGTGTTCTTGTTGGCATCCATGGATACCTTGTAGAGTAAAAAGTAACCAATGGTTTGATGAGCAGGTTCCTGTTTGGTTACTCTCATCTCACAACATTTCACATGTGTCAGGTGGAGGTGGTAATGTACCACAGAGTGTAGTGGTTACAAAAAAAACCCAGGTAATTACCAAGTAATTTGTCTTACTAGTGTAATCTAATTTAAATATTTGTTGCTACTTTGGAGATATAATTTATACAACTACATTATAATGTATTCATAAGTTTTAGCCAAATGTATTTAAACTCTTGAATTGTTAAAAAAAAAACTATCTGCAAAGCCCTGCTTGCTATAAAAGCTATTTAACAAGTAACATTTCAGCAGAATAATAGCAAATTCTTTAAAAATTTCTTTACAAAAGTTCACCAAATGTACACATATTTTCTTTGGTCATCTACTTCACACTAGTAGTGGCTATATTCCCCACAAACAGCATGCACCACCCACTGTTTGTTAATCAGTGGTATAAGGTAATAAATCCTAATTAACAAACATATTTTAATCTGTATCCTTTCAAACATGCAAAAGTAGCAGTGGAAATCCAAAATCCGAAAATGAAATAAGATTCAGTGTTCTACTGTGTAATGATGTAATGATATATCAGAATGCACAGAGTGAAAAACAAAACCTGAGATGCACTTTAAAGAATAAATATGAGTGTTTATGAACCATAACGTAACAGCAAACACAAAATACACAAATAAGACGAGGAATGACAAAAGTCTCCAAGCATCTGCTCAGCTGATTTTGACAACATTCATGTAAAATGAGATTAAATGTTGCAACTTTCTTCACTTACATATCCGGCAGCTAAATGTCTATTCAGCTTAACTGTATGCTGAAGCACCAACACAGTGATTCAGACAGACAACTGCAATCGCATCAGTCTCCTTTGCAGTTCAGTGCTGGTGTCATAATGCAAGTGTGTGTGTGTGTGTGTGTGCACGTTCAGTCAAAGATATTGATTTTGCTAATGTGCTGTGGTCTGCAATGCCAGTACAACTGCAGTGCTCGCTGTCACTTGATCTGATCTAGCTGCCTGCCAGACACCTCAGGTTCTCTGAAATCACTTTACAGCTCTGAGCTCTGCCATGATTTAATTATCAGTGCAATCGTGCTTCTGAGTTCTGCTGCAAACTCTACAAGCAAAAACTTTGCCAGTGAAGAGATACGAGAGAGATTTAATCAAAGGACAAGCTGGTAGATGTGCTTATTTGCCTTTTTGTGGAGATGCACTTAGATTAAATCATCGTGTCTGTGCACTAAATATGGCAGTAGAGCCACAGTTATTCCAAAACACACATGCCAGCATTAGAGCTCATCCGTGATCACAGAATATCTTGTTTGTTTCAGTTAGATTTGATTTGTGGTTTTACCCAGAGTTATTACATTTTATGATGGATTTACACTGCCTCATAAAATGTATACCAACCTACTGGGGGCTGAAGGACAATGTGATTGGATGCTCATGTTGCTGATGCTACTGCAGTTTGGTGCAAGTGGAGATAGCACTGAGTAAATTAGAGTGATTAGAGTATACTTGGTTCTTGTTGTGCAGCTTAGTTTAAGATATCATGTAGAAAAACTAGAAATTCGCACAATTAGATTAAGTTTAATGTCTGAAAATTGAAAACTGAATTTAAAATACTTCAATTTCCTACACACCTGACAACCACGCAACTTTTTAAATATAATCTACTCTCACAACTAGGATTCTGTGGTATTTATATTTTTATGTAAAACTAAATGGACATTGCCGTGAGATTGCTTCGTCCCAAATCATGCAAAATAAAGGCAAACGGTTCAGGTATCACTGAAGAAAAAAATCCTAATAATATAATAATATTTGAAAGTAAAATTTGTTTGCTGGGATGAGCCAAGAACACTACAGTTTAACTGTAACATAAGATATTTTTTCACTAATTAAATTCTTTAAAATAAGCTTTTTATAGATAAAGTTTACTCTTAATAAAACTAATAATAAATCAATTCTAAAAAATCTCAGACGTGTAAAACAATGGTTGAATGTCATTTTATCCAATAGATAACAGCCGTTTTTGTTTTTAAATTTAAGCTTATCATTTAAAAAAAAAGGCACACTGTTGTTATCTCGTGTAACCGTTTAATTGACATTGTTTTGGTCTTGCATATGTCAGGTACATAATTAATTTCATATGACATTAATTTGGCAGCTCTAGCAACACTAAAAAGTTCAATATTAAAATACGTGGTAAAAATTCTAGTTTCTGGCTGTTATAGGCCTCAGTTTTGTTTTGTTTTTTTTTGGGGGGGGGGGGGGGTGTTCTTTCTCTGTCGGTCTTTTGTGTCTCTGTCTGTCTCTTGTGTCTGTGTGTTTTATATCTTTTTTTAGCTGCTTCATGTTTTATTATGAAGGTTATTTCTCGTGTGGCTTACTTCCTGTCTGTGTTCATTTCTCACCCTTGTTATAGTTTGGCATAGCTCACCTGTGCCTCATTAGCCTCTGAACCCGGTTATATATTTTGCTCTCCCTCAAGTTTTTGGCTGCATTGCCTTCCTTGACCCGGAGTTGTTAAGAGATTTGGTATTTGTCCTTTTGCTCTTTTGCCGTTTCCTGAATTTTCCTGCAGCAACTTTTGTTGTAATATAATTCTGCAAGTTTCAGTAAAAAGCCTTTTATTTAACTTCCTAACAGTGTGCAGGTTAATGACCACCTTAACCTACAGACTGGATCTATTTCAGAACTTTGCCCTTAAACTCAACTCTAAGGTAGCCAGTTAAGTAATGAAAGCCGTCAGAGATAGCTAACAGCAAGAGGTGGTTCTTAAATAATGTATACCACTCTATATTAGAATCACACTGTCTTAAAATACATTTTTAATCCCAGGAGGACTCTTGTTGAAAATCTAACTGTTGTCAGTTTGTAATAAATGATTGCTGATGTGAGGACTCAATCTGCTCTTGTGCAATTTTAATGAACCTCATTTTTAAATATTGCATAAGACAATCCTGGCATTAAAAAGCTTTGCAGAGAGAGAAAAAAAAACAAGAATATCTTATCTTGACAGTTCATGCATTTATACTGCCATATCCTCGTTGAGAACATTGTGCACCTATTATAATTGTTAAGGCCTGATCGATGTGTGAATGTGTGTCTACAAGTAAAATAAAAACACATTCTATGATATTCTAATCAAACTGAAGCCTACTTGAGTGACAGCTCGGTGGTTCCAATTCTTCCCATCACGTTCCATGCATGAACACAGGCAGAAGAGGATGGGGGGGCCATGCAAACAGAATGGAGGGATAAAAAGAAGAAAACAAAAACGAAGCACAAGTAAGAGAAAACATACTTGATCATTGGTAAGCGATGAATAAACACAGTTTAAAAAAAAATCAACATTCAATAATCAAACAAAAGGAAACACAAAAGAACATTCTTATCTGTGTTTTGAAAGTGTTTACAGTGCAAAGCACGCACTCAAAGCTTTATTATTTCAAACCACTTGCAACATGAGGTGGTCCATTTATTGTAGTTTTGGGTTATTCCTGAGTGAAAAACCGAATCGGTCAGTGTTTCAAATTGCCAAGAATAACTTTGACAGCGGCTCCCCGTTAATGATCTTCTCTTTTCTATTCGGAAACCTGTTGGGGGAAAACAGCCATCAAAGTTATTCATGTCAGCTGTTAAGGTCTGCTGCAGCAGCAAGATGTTTCCATACCGGTTTAATAACACAGGCAATTGTTTGCTCACTCTCATTTACCCTTGCCTCAAAGCAATTTGGAACAAATTGGAGTCACTGAGTTGTCGCAGAGACACAATGGAAGATGATCTTGAGTTTGCGGTCATGGCTTTGATGTCGGTTTACAGCCAATGCATCCATTACCTCCATTGCCGTATCACATTTCTTACTCACAGCAGATGCATACGTAAATGTTAGGCTGCACTGTTTCGTGTAAGGCTGCATCAAATAATTATCTTCGCTGCTGCAGATGTTTTTATGAATTAGGTGGTAAATGCCAAGTCCGTAAAATAGTATCTCAAAAGAAAGTTCAAGTAAATAGCTCTTTTTTTTCACTAGCTTTAAAATCTATATAAAAAAAATTATAATTATATCCAACTGAGAAAACCACTGACCTTTGAATATCTGACATATTGTTTCGATAAACAGCTTATAAATGGATGACAATCACCTAAATGGATAATTATTTCAGAAGGCGACACTGTATCCATGGCAGCATAATAAGCAAATAATCACTTTAAAATGGAAAGAGTGAAAAATAAAAGTAACATATGTTACAGAATAAGCGCAGCAACACCTGACAAGCAGTGTTTAGTTGTCAGAGCTACATATCATATAATATTCCAGCTACATCAATGGAATAGCAAGTGACGTCTTTTCAAGTGCATACCGAGCATGCTCAGTTTACAGTATACTGCACTGACTATACTGTGCAATGATTCTGTTTCCTAGACAACTGGATACTGCTGGATGCCATATGGTGAAATCGAAACACACATGTATGCATGCAAGTTTTTCAGTTTTTGCATGAAAGACGACTGTTCAAGTTTCTGAGGACTAACAAAATGTAACCAAACTAAAAGCACATCTGTGTAACCTGGCTCATACATTTATTTCTAGCTATAAAATTAGCTTTTACATGTTTTTAGTATTATTTATGATTTTATCATTTCCTTTATGTTCAGTAATCAGTAAAGAATTTTAAATTGCATTAACCTGCATGAAATGCACACTATGAAATAACTGATTATTTCATGTGAATTTTAAGGGATCCATAAAACCATTACTTCAGTGTTTGTTCAGTTGCTGAATTGGTAGCCTAGGGAGTTCTGATCCCTAGTAGTGCTGTGCATCGGTTACAAAATAACCCCAATGCTTCCACTTCCCTGAGTATGTCGGGTGCTCTTGGGTCTCCGTTATGCAAATTTGATCATCAGAGGCCTCTTGCAAAAATCTGCTTGCTCTCCAATTTCCTGTGACCACAAGTTCTGACTGATGCACCAAAAACAGACGCTTCTGAGTTCCAGAGCTATCTGCTGCATTTGTATTCAGGAGAGTATAATCAGCCTAAATGAGTCTCCAATTTATTTTGGATACAACACACATTCAATTCAATTCAATTTTATGTATATAGTGCCAAATTACAACAGCAGTCACATTAAGGCATTTTACATTGGACAGTAGAGACGCTACAATAATACAAAGAAAACCTAAACAATCAAACACTCCAGCTACTGTTTGAACTCAATGCTCAGTGAAAGATTGAACACAATCCATATTTGATCCCAATGACATTTCAATCTACTGTCAAACCAGCCAATATTCACAATTTAAAGCTACAATTAATGATGCATTTACTTAAACTGGTAGCAATTTATATAATCAACTGTCTTTTTTAAAAATCAACTAAGAAGAACTCTGTAGCTCTTTCATATACTTTCCAAAGATTTTGTCAATGACAAAATCTATTCAGACAATCCATGGTTGGTTTAGTTTTTCTTTAATGAGCATCACATGATCAAATAACATCAGCATTCAAGCTACAAAAAGGTTGCTGCTTTTCCTTTCTACTGACCCCTGACTGCTCCGGTCAACTGAACTCGTCAGCATTTAGAATGCTGAATCGATGAAATACTAGAAAGGCTGAAATGCCTGATCTGCAAGCACTAAATGCTCTCTGTCCACCAATCAGCTTTACTACTGCATATTTCATACTGTGTGGGACACCCAACAGCGCGCAGTGAGAAACTGCGCCGTAAACTGCACCGTAAACTGCTATTACAGTGTTTTACACACATACACAGCAAGAGATGTGGCACATATACACACACTGAGACACAAAATGATACACTAATATAATGAATACTGGCAAATGCAGGACTTTAAAGTGCCTAATCAACACGTTTGTTTGAGGGGGGGGGGGGAAAGATCTCCAGATACATTTACGCCAGATTCTGAAGCTGCGGTTTCTCCTCGGACATCTTTAATCACAGAGAGCTAAACATGTAAAATATTTTACATGTAAACCTTCCTTCAAGTTATTTTTTCTCTTTATTCTAAATGCAGATGAGAAATTGTTTCACGTAATAGACCAAATAACCTCTTTTTCTTCAGAGAACCAACCAAAGTAAGGTTTTTTTTTAGCAAACCTTCCTTCATCACATTATGAAACTGAAATTTATCCATTAAAAATGGACTAACTCAAAGTGCTTGTCTGGTAGAATGGCACAATTTCCCATGATTAGTCAACTGTCATTGGGTGTTAATGGCTTTAGGGCATCAGTGACACAGTGGTGCACTGGCGAGTGGCCGAGTTCAACAGTGTTAACGCTCCTTCCTCAAATTAAAATGTGCCAATTATCTCGAGATCCTGTGATGGCTCTCCAGCAAACACTCATCACTATAGTGGAACATTTATTCACAAACAAGCATATTATTAAGCCGTTCATTAAAACTTGTTTTTTAATGTTCCTACCCAAAATAACAACCAGTGAACAGGTTCTGATACAGAGTAGTTGATAATGTGGCTAAATGGCTGCATGGTAACCTAATAACCTGTCCATCAAATCATTATTTACAGGATTTTAATTTGCATTTAACAGTAAAATTATTTTTCCATTGTTTAATCTTAATGTGAAGTTGCTGTTGATCGCTCTGAGAAACCAAAGTAAGAAAAGTCCTGATTGGTTTAGAGGGCTTACGGTGCATTTTCACATTTTAGAGCAGGTCATAGAGCTGGCACCACATGCTGTAAAGAATATATCACAATCACCTCACAAACTTTGGATTAAAGTTCATTTTAATTGTTAAATCCTTACATTGGCTGAAGAGTAGTGATGATCGCTTAGCAACAAACTTATTTAGATATATTTAGATCCAATAACTAAGATCCAACTAAGATTCTCGAGCATTTGTTTATCCGCACAACAACATACATTGTACTCAGGGTGACTGATGAGAGAGAGAGAATAAGCAGCAGAGAATGCAGCAGTAATCTGATGCAAAGTGATGCACTTATCACCAGCAAAGCCTTCATCTTTAAGAGCCATGTATGTAATCTAAGTCCCTTCTTGTGGGAAGTTTGCAGCAAGAGAACATGATAAGCGGCTGCAGTCACTGTGAAGCGCATGCCAGGATCAGTGCTTAATCTACTCCGATAAACCATTTAGTGTACACATTTCAGAGTAACACCTATCCACATGTTTTATATTGTGTTTGCTGCCCTATAGGAAAGAAACAAAGGCCTGGTTCATGCAATGTTATCTTTCCCCCATCGTTACTGCAATGATGCATATGTCAAACTACTAATAAGAAGACATGGAAGCTTAAAAACTTTCTTAGAGATCAGTTATTACACAGTGGAAAATTAATTTCATGCTTTAATGTGTTAATATATTTGTGTATTTCCATGTTGTTTAAAGTGAAATTAAAAAAATAAAATAACAGTGGATAACATGTATTTCAAACATCACTGTTAAATGCTGAATTCAGTTTGACTGAAGAGAATCAGAATTAACCACAACATTAAAACCACTGAAAGCTGAAGTAAGATACATCCATCATCTCATTACTACTCAATATTCTGCTGAAAATCCTTAAATCCTGGCATTCATGTGATTGTTTCCATCTTAAAACATTCTTGCAGGTCTAGCATAAAGGCACTCCCTGACAGCTGTGTCCTCTTCTAGCAGCAAACACTATTCGGGAATAGCTTGGGGGAGCACTACAAAGAGTCTAAGGTGGCATCCAGAGAGGAATCGACATGGCAGCCAGAAATTCAGTGACAATTAGTGACTTCAAGTGTAACAATGGGGATACAACAGCGAAGGATACTGCTGATTTACTGCTGACACATGGTAAACACATCAGGGGCCTACTACCTAGGCAACCGGAGGCTGGAATGATCACCAGTGACAAAATGTCACCTATAAAGTGACGTGTGACAAGCTAATCACTTTAAAACCCCTTAAAGCACCATCCTCTGAGGTACCAGACATGATGGACACCACCAAAGGTCCATATGGCTGATGGCTTTTTATTTTATCACGAGTTTAGAATAATTTGCTTGTTACTTCAAGGTGTTTCAAGACGTTATTTAGACTGACCAACAGTCTAAAAGGATTAAATCTAAAATGATATGCATTCATATTCCTTGACTAGTAGAAAATGGGGAAACAGCCAGTAACCACTTAAAAATACCTAAAAATAATACATTCAGTTTCTGCCAGGTCAAGACAGTCCAACTGTTTTGTTTACTATGAGCCAAAGCAAAGAAAAACAACAACTGCTATTATTTGGGAGTCAGGTTTTGAATCAACAAGTCATTCGAGCCATACGCACAGTGCTGCACTCACCTCATCTACATTCTCGAAGGCGTTGATGACATCATATGGCAGGCATGACAGCAGGTCAATAACAAACCATGTCTTCAGGTAATTCATTCGAATCAGCTTGGGGTCTGAGATGACCTCACCGGCAGGTCCAACAAATGTGGTGTGGAAGTTTAAAACTATGTCCACCAAAAAAATGACATCCACAATGCTGTCTACCACCAGCCACGTGACGTTGTTCTGCTTCATCTTGAAGGAGACATTGTAGGGCACCATGATGGCGGTGTAGAAGGTGAGGATGAGGATAACCCAGTCCCATGTGGTCTTGAAGAGGCAGTAGTGCAGGATGATGTGAGGAGGAGTTTTGGGAGTCTCCTGCTTGTACTGAGGTAGGATATCTGAGCCGAGCTGCAGAACCTGCACAAAAAAACCCAGTTAATATGTGAAGCTCAGCACAGACAGGTAAATTGCCACATTGGGGAGCCAAAAATGCTGCAGCTAAGGTTTGCTAATCCTTTTAGTGACTGAAGTTCACCTGCTCATGAAAAATGTGTCCAAAGTTAGCTCTTATGTAACTCCCTTGTTCATTTACTCCGTTTTCCCTCTCATACACATTATTCATATTTTTTATTAGATTTTCACCTACTAATGACATTTAAGCACCATCTCACATCTGTGGACATTTTATTTCCTACAGAATGTAACACCGTTTAACTTCAACAGTGGAAAAAAAAAATCTGAAATTAAATCCAATGAGCGAACCTTACCTCAGCGAGGCGGGAGTGCTTGTGGACGTTCTCTCCTTTGTGAACTGTGGGCTGCAGCTGTTGTAAGACTCCTCTGCTGCTTGTTAGAGCACGAGTCAGCCGGGCGAACTTTCCCCAGCCTGATCATTAAACACGAACAGAAAACAAATTTTCAATATGAGTCTTGATACTTCAGATTTTTCCGGGGGCTACAACACGCTTTCGCTGCTTGTAGAGTTGTGGCTCTGAAATCACTTTTTTCAGTATTGAACATTTGCTCAGCATCTGCTACGTATGCATATTAAAGCTTGATTATTATCTGGGTATGCAGGGCATCAACAACTTCAACAAGCTTCAGATTTCAGTTTGAATAAATTCATGATTCCTCACTTTTACAAAAATTCACGTGCAGGTGAAGAAGGCCAAGCCAAGAAACACGGTTTCAAGGCTCCTGATACAAACTGCCCAGAAAAAGTCTTATAAGCCAAATAGGACAGAACATGATAACAGCCTCTGGGTTTTAAAAAACTGTTAAGTTCTTGGGCCAGGCGAATTAAAGAAAAGTTCTTCATAAAATGTTAGTCAACCACTGACAGGATGTGGTTTTCTATAGTCCTGTGTTTAATTTTTTAAGTTACCTTCATGGACATTGTCAGACCACCTGATCATATACGATCTCATGAGATCATTAGTATAGGTCTGTTTAGATCTTCTGTCATATGCTTAGAAACATACATTATCATATAGTAGCTTGGACAACCACTTTTAGCAGCAATAACTTGAAATGTATGATCAGTCAGTCGCATCTTTGTGGAGGAATTCTGACCTACTTCTCTTTACAATGTTGCTTCAGTTCATTGAGGTTTGTGGGCATTTGCACAGATCTGTTACGTTCCCATCAGATTTGTAGATTTGCTGCTATGAGTGGGATCACTGTGCTGTTGCATGACCCAGTTTTGACTACGCTTTTACTGTCTGACAGATGCTCTCACATTTGACAGTAGAATACTTTGGCATAATGAGGAGTTCATGGTTGAGCAAGCTGCTACTGTAGCTGCAAAACAAGCCCAAATCATCATCCCTCCATCACCGTGCTTGGTATGAGATATCTGTGCTGATATGCTGTGTTTGCTTTCACCAAATGTAGCACAGTGCATTATGGTCAACGGACATTGTTAGAGAACTTCTGCAGTTTGCTCAGATGTAGGTTTGTAAAACCTAAGCAGTGCTGCCATGTGCCTTTTTAGAGAGAATAAGCTTTTTCCTGGCAACACTTCCAAACAACCTGTACTTGTTCAGGCTTTTTCTAATTATGCAGTTGCTAAGTTTAACATTTAACATGCTAACTAAGGCCTGTGGAGTCTAAGAGGAAGCCCTTGGGTTTTTGCAGTTTCTCTTAACGACCTTGTGTAAATTTGCAGGTACGTCTGTTAATGGGAAGATTGTGGCATTGTGTACACACAAAGCTGAATGCTCCAGGCCAGAAAAAATGTTTCCCGTTATCGAGGTGGTCACACTTACTGATGATCCATTAATCAAGTGAATTTGATTAGCAGCATCTGGCTGCTACTTACCGTCTTAATTTCTGTGAAAACAGTAAGGGTATACTTACTGTACTCATACAAACATCAGAGTCATGATAGACATTTTAAGAAGGGATATTTGTGCACAAACATACACAGTGCAACTTATTGTGCGTTTTGTTTTTATTTCCACAAATCTATCAGGTCGAAAAATAGCACACAATGTTTAGGTTTCTGCATCTTTTGGTCAACATAATTGCGTGGGTGGCTTTGGTTCACTCTCATTAATGTCGTTTATGGTCACAGCAGGCTGCTGTTTTCAGCAAAAGCAGTGCACGTTCCCTACTGAACACCAAGCAGCAGACAGACAAAGTTAGCCACTGGCTGGTGTACACTGTTGAGGATTCAGAATCATAAATTTCACTAAAGAGTTGGTGAAAACTAAAAATAGAGCACAGACGAGTGGAAATATTGGACCTACGTCCAATGAATTAAATGGTGAATTAAAGGATGAATCCTAATTATTAAAAATACCACTCCCTCTCTGCTACATGTGGAAACCGGCAACTGCTAGTTAGTTTAGTGCCCTATAGTGCACATTTTATATCACTTTTATAGTGATGAAATGCATTTGTCCATCAACCCTCCAAACGCTGTTTTGGCAATATGTTGCTACTCTCCAGTATCAGTGCAGCGAACACAAACATACATGTTTTTTCATCCTACCTGTTGATGCTCAAGCCTGAACTATAATTCCAGTTTCATGTTAACGACAAACCCCGTTTTTGCCCCTATTACTGGATGCACTCGTGCACTAATTCATGTTCTATTTTATCTGTCTTTAACACTCATACAGTCCAGTGAATAACTTTTTTTGTGCTGTGTACTGATTTGACTGGTGAATGGTGAAAGCAGGCAGACTGATTTGACTTCTACCTCTGAATGAGAAGTAGATCATACGGGTCTATCATGTGTAGTGGACAAAACAGATCTAACAGGATTTTACAGACTCATGTGGCGCCCAAGTATGGATGTACATTCTTTTTTTTCCCTATTTTACCTCCTCTCACCCTGTCTGATAAAAATGTGAAGTTAAACAAATTAAATTTGCCCAGAGTCTAACCTTTGGAAGAATCGTCTTCAATAGGCTGTTTAAAGGCTGTGATGTCGCTGAATGTGCAGAGAAACAGGACCACTTTTTCTTGTTCATTACGAATGGGAGCAATCTTCACAAAAAACCAAACAGGCGTCCCTGAAAGTACAAAGAACAGCACACATTTAGCTTCATCACCTGCTTCTTATAAAGGGAAAGAATCAGAGTGTGCATATAGCATAGTAGGAATCTTGATGGCCTTTCAAAACTTTGCATGTTACACCAACAACAGGAAACAAACAACCCCACATTTTGCTGAGGAAGGCTCCTCTGGTCTGGCTCTCAACCAATTAGCACATTTCTAGAGGTAGAAATGTTCTTGGCTGCCTTTGAACTCTGCTGTATGTTACAGAGGCTCTGAATACATTTGCATGATGAGGAGACGGTGGAAGTTTTCTCTTTTCTCGCATGTGGAGTCGCTACTCACTGTTCTTCTTGTACATCAGTATTTCAAACGAGTTCATCTCATAATTCTCAAATGTTAGTCGCATTTTTTCCGTCGTGTCCTTGTCTGTGAGCTCCCCATACATGAAGCTGGAAAACACAAAGGGAAATAACAATTTGAAATCTTAAAAGAGAAGCAACTTTCTCTCTTTTGCTAAAAGGGTGGCGAGAAAGGTTTGAATGTGAAAATATCTTTAGCGTTAGATTACCTTGTGAGATTTTGTTCTTTTGGCTTAAAATCAAGCACTGCTCTGACAACTTTTTGTGTCACTGCATTTACCTTTAAATCATGACTCGGTCAGGATTTCCGCTCAGTTTCACCTCAGTTATAAAAAATTATATCTACACTAAGCAGACCAAGCTGTGTAAAATATCAAGTGGGTTAAAATTCATATAATTGTATCCTGAAAACATAAAAAGACAAATGCAGCCCTGGATGCTAATTGGCCAAATGCAAATTAAACCTGAAGATGGGTTAAGCAACCACGAACACTTTTAAGCACACTACAGAGACATTCATCTCACTTTACTTATTAGTGCCAGCCTCAGTAGCAGCCTGCTCCAGCGTGATCTAAATATAGTCTGTTATGAAATACAAAAGGAAGGCTAAATTTAATGAGACTAAATTCTGATGCTGCAGAGACTTTTCAGACCAGCGCTTGATGTAACATCAGTGACGAATGTCCTCATCTCACACCTCCCATCTTTCCCCTGTGCGGGGAGGAGAATGACATTCTTCAAAGAAGAATATGTAATAGCAGTTCCTCAAATCACTTCATCATCATCATCATCATGTGTGTTTATAGAAGGATGTAACTGATGCGCAAAAAGAGCTCGTTATTAGACTCTGGAGAAATGAGCATACATCTTATGTTTGAGTCATCTTCAAAAACATTAAAAATCCATAATGTGAATGTTTTATGAGCTCATAATAAGGCACAGGATTTTTTTTTTTTTTTTTTACATCAAATAAAAATAACTTGAACACCAGGATGATTAAAGGTGCGGGAATATGTCTGAAGAGAAAGTGGCTACTACCTAAATTACTTTGTTTTTTTTAAATGGTTCAGATTAAAAAATAAAATTGATCTGGAAAGTGATCTTCCAGTAGAGAACCAATGGGCACAAAAAAAAACCCCCAAAAAAAACCCAGAGTATCGACTCATGTAAAGAAATGCAGCATATATAAATTATTAACATGAGAACTGTGTAAGCTGCTGAGTGTATAGCCAGTGACTCTATTCCTAACATACAGCAATGCATAAAAAGACAGTGTTGTATAGTTATCTTCCATAAGCAGTTAAACACTGGCAGTAACACCAGCGCTGCCAGGTTTTAATGAAATAGCCGACTTTTGTTTTGCTTCTTGCTTGGCTCAGATTCAGCCTTTATGACCATGTTGAGGGCTGAGATATATCAAAATTTCTGCTTTCCCAGTCACTGCCATGGGAAAATCACTTTATTACTGTTGTCTTAATAGCCTTTTATACGGCTGGAGTATTGTAATTATGTCTTTCAATGCCACTTAATATATATATTTAAGAGAGGTAGGTGCAAGAAACTGTAGTTTGAACCTGAAAGTCTTTTGTTTTTTAATAATACCTTTTTTTCTTAATTCTTTGTGTTTAATGTAACTTTTTAAAGTATTTCTTTGTGTAAGAATAATGCCCCATTTAACATGATAAAATTAGACGTTTTTAGAGATTCTTCTGACAAAGCAGTGAAGCACCAGGAAATCTATTCTTCTTCTTCTTCTTCTTCTTCTTTCCAAGCTAATAGTGTTTGTGCCACGAAAAACTGTAAAAAAGCATTAAAGTTGATGATATTTTTCAAAATTTCCACCACTACTCAAGGTTTCAAATCCCTTCTCTCGGGATAAATTAAATATTGATAACTATAAAATAATAATAACCGAAAAAATAATCTCAAAGAAAGGAGGCTATGCTAGTGTGTGCCGCTTTCCTAACATCTCCCTGCAGCAAGACTACCTCACAAAATGCTTACCCTGTGATTTTATAAGGCCTATAAACAGCCCCTATTGGGTGTTGCTAATAGGTCAGCAGTTGGCTTTTGTCATACATATTCAATAGCAATTATTTGCCTCTGTTTAGTTCACCAAGATCCTGCTTTAGACTTAAGATAGTAGAAATCCCCACAAAGAAATACAGGAATAAACGTGTGAAGAAGTGTAGCTACAAAGAAACAGGAATAACCAATAAAATGCAGAAATAGAGAAATGCAAGTTTATATACGGAAATGTTTTGTTTCATTAATTCGTTCACTGATAACTACTAATCACTGGTTCCTCTTTTTACGCTCATCCTCACTCTTGTGAGCCGTTTGATAGTAAGTGCTCAGTATGATCTTTTCACCACAATAATTAAGTAATTAGTGATGAATATATCTCTCAGTGTGTTCTCCTACAATTCATTACTACCTATTGCAGAAATAACGCATTAGTGATTTATTAATTATCAGGTTTCCTCCCTCACTCGTTTTCTGCTTTCCATCAAAGACATTCGGGAGATTTTAAGTTTGTTTGTCTTCCTCTTTCAAACAGAAGCCTGCACTGGATTTACCGACCTGATATTAAACCACAACAAACCATTACACATTGGCTTCAATATTTGTATTGGCGAGTGCTCTGCAGCTTATGTTTGGGCACCCGAGGGTCTAAATCAGTAATAGCCGCAGTGCTGGCTGTAAAAAACACCATCTCCCGCAACAGATGAAATCTCCCACGTTTTTCAGATTTGGCAGCACCAACTGTTTCACTGGGATCCTATTAATATGGTGGTTAGTGGCATCCTTATTGTAGGCACAACAAACACAAGTCCTGAAATGATTTACTCACTCCAATAACCTTTTATTCCTTTATGTTTATGTATATCTACAGGTTTACCATCATAGTCGGTGATGCAAAGGCAGTTTCAGCTGTTACAAGCTGATTACATCACAGATTTGTGTCTGGTTTCCGGCTCTGTGGTGGTGCAAAAAAACCCAAAACAATCTGCTAGACTGTGTTTAACTATGGGAATATCATATCAGATTTAATTGAGTGGTCTGTGTAATTTGAACTTCCTCTGGGGAGATGCTCTGGCAAAAAGAATTGATTCTCCTGTCAGTTGGGTCTCGTATAAAGCCAGGCCTTTGACATAGCAAAGTTAGCCCCACAGTGTCACTAATAACTGTGTATCCACATCTTAATTGTTAGGTTTAAGCTGATAATTGTATTTTTAGGTTTGAATTTGTGACAAATAAATCAAAAACTGATCACTCGGCTCTTCAGCCCTGCTAGAGACGCGGCTTTATAGACAGCATTATCAATCCCGTGTCAAGCCCAGCAATTTGGCCCAGACTAAAATATCCCAGCAATATTGCCATGAAATCTGGTCTGATCCCCTGACTTTTCCTACAATGTGTCATTGAAGTTGGCATTTATGTTTGGGAGTGTTAGGTCATGTCTCCTACCGGATTAAACATAAATAAACTCTGGTGATCCTTTAACCTTTTGTGTAGCACTATTGCTTCAATGTCAGTTTGTCCATTACTTTATGTATACTTTTTATGATTAAATAAAATGTACAGTGGGGCAAAAAAGTATTTAGTCAGCCACCGATTGTGCAAGTTCCCCCACTTAAAATGATGACAGAGGTCAGTAATTTGCACCAGAGGTACACTTCAACTGTGAGAGACAGAATGTGAAAAAAAAAATCCATGAATTCACATGGTAGGATTTGTAAAGAATTTATTCGTAAATCAGGGTGGAAAATAAGTATTTGGTCAATAACAAAAATACAACTCAATACTTTGTAACATAACCTTTGTTGGCAATAACAGAGGTCAAATGTTTACTATAGGTCTTTACCAGGTTTGCACACACAGTAGCTGGTATTTTGGCCCATTCCTCCATGCAGATCTTCTCAAGAGCAGTGATGTTTTGGGGCTGTCGCCGAGCAACACGGACTTTCAACTCCCGCCACAGATTTTCTATGGGGTTGAGGTCTGGAGACTGGCTAGGCCACTCCAGGACTTTCAAATGCTTCTTACGGAGCCACTCCTTTGTTGTCCGGGCGGTGTGTTTTGGATCATTGTCATGTTGGAAGACCCAGCCTCGTGTCATCTTCAAAGTTCTCACTGATGGAAGGAGGTTTTGGCTCAAAATCTCACGATACTTGGCCCCATTCATTCTGTCCTTAACACGGATCAGTCGTCCTGTCCCCTTGGCAGAAAAACAGCCCCATAGCATGATGTTTCCACCCCCATGCTTCACAGTAGGTATGGTGTTCTTGGGATGCAACTCGGTATTCTTCTTCCTCCAAACACGACGAGTTGAGTTTATACCAAAAAGTTCTACTTTGGTTTCATCTGACCACATGACATTCTCCCAATCCTCTGCTGTATCATCCATGTGCTCTCTGGCAAACTTCAGACGGGCCTGGACATGCACTGGCTTCAGCAGCGGAACACGTCTGGCACTGCGGGATTTGATTCCCTGCCGTTGTAGTGTGTTACTGATGGTGACCTTTGTTACTTTGGTCCCAGCTCTCTGCAGGTCATTCACCAGGTCCCCCCGTGTGGTTCTGGGATCTTTGCTCACCGTTCTCATGATCATTTTGACCCCACGGGATGAAATCTTGCGTGGAGCCCGAGATCGAGGGAGATTATCAGTCGTCTTGTATGTCTTCCATTTTCTGATGATTGCTCCCACAGTTCATTTTTTCACACCAAGCTGCTTGCCTATTGTAGATTCACTCTTCCCAGTCTGGTGCAGGTCTACAATTCTTTTCCTGGTGTCCTTCGAAAGCTCTTTGGTCTTGGCCATGGCGGAGTTTGGAGTCTGACTGGTTGAGGCTGTGGACAGGTGTCTTTTATACAGATGATGAGGTCAAACAGGTGCCATTCATACAGGTAACGAGTGGGGGACAGAAAAGCTTCTTACAGAAGACGTTACAGGTCTGTGAGAGCCAGGGATTTTCCTTGTTTGAGGTGACCAAATACTTATTTTCCACCCTGATTTACGAATAAATTCTTTACAAATCCTACCATGTGAATTCATGGATTTTTTTTTCACATTCTGTCTCTCACAGTTGAAGTGTACCTCTGGTGCAAATTACTGACCTCTGTCATCATTTTAAGTGGGGGAACTTGCACAATCGGTGGCTGACTAAATACTTTTTTGTCCCACTGTATCTCCACCTAGACAAGCACTTAGGCAAAGGTTAGACATTCCTGTCACACTGACAATTAGTCAAGTGTGTGGCAGTGAAAAGAGGGTGTAGAGTGCTGGTTGCGTGTAAAAAAAAAAAAGAAGTTATAATGCAGGAGGAACAGCAGTAGTGGCCATCCAACAAATCCAACAAATTATTACAAGTTCAGTTTCACTAGCAACACCCAGCACTGATTACTGGCAGACCTGTTGAATCAAGAAAACTTAAAAGTGAAGTACACTAAGAGATCTCAAAGCACAACACATCATGCCAGAATTTAAAGAATTCAATATAAAAGTCATTGTAATCTCTTGGTCTGGAAAGGGTTACAAAGCCATCTCTAAGGATTTGGGACTGGAAATGAGAGCCACTATCCACAACTGGAGAACACTTCATAGAGACCAGCCTACCAAAATTACTCCAAGAGCACACTGACGACTCATCCATGAGGTCACAAAAGAACTCAGAATATCTAAATAACTGCAGGCCTCACCCTCAGTTAGGATCAGTGTCCATGATTAAACAATAAGAAAGAGACTGTGCAAAAATAGCATCTATGGTTAGCGCTCCAAGGCTGACCAAAAAGAACAAAGAGCCTCACATTTGCCAAAAATGTCTAGCCATCAGTTCATGCTCTGAAGCTCAAGCACACTCGAGTTATGCAGCAGGACAATAATCCATAAAACACCAGAAAGTCCACCTTGACAATCCTGCAGTGTGGCTGAATTAAAACAATTCTCTAAAGAACAATGTGCAAAAACTTCTCCAAAGCAATGTGAAAAACGGCCAGTCACAAACACTTGATTGCAGTTCTTGTTGTCAAAAATGGCACAACCAGTTGTTAAAAGAGCAGTTAAATTCTCACACAGGCAGGTTTGGATAGCTTTTTTAACCCCTAATAAATGAAAATATCATTTAGAGTGTGCACTTTGTGTTTACTCAGGTTATCATGGTTTAATTAAAGTGACAAGATGATCTGGAATATGTAAATGTACCTCAAGTACAACTTCACTGTACTGAACAACAAATCCCATTACTGCAGACGCTGCACCTGACCAGAAGCACTTCTTGCTATTTCATTAAAAAAATAACAGAAAAAACATTTGCATGTACTGCTGATGGGTGAATGTTCCTCTTATTCTGGTAATTAACAAGCAAATTTGCAAAGAAGTTCAATCTGAAAACACTACATATAGTCAGTTGTGGCATGTAGGGACTATTTGCAGTATAGGCTATATTTTCCATTTCAATTAAAATAACTCCAAATATTCATTAAAGGCAGATCTCTCGGATCACAAGCAACTACTGATTACATTATCCTCCTTAAATAAAGCTTTCCCACCTCACAACATCAGCGCGCTCTGCCTGGTGGTAGAAGGTGTAAATGCATAAAAACAAAGGAATTCACAGTAGCTGCATCCATAACTAAAAATGGCTCCTATTGTGACAGAACTACATATTAAACTGTCTGATGTCAGATCAAACAGTGCCAACCCCATACAGATCTTTTAATCACAGGACCCAAAGTAATACCATACCTATGTGATGAAAGGATCTAAGTGAGGGCTCCACACATTTCTTTTTAATGGAGAAATTTAAACTAACTTGATGACAATAAAGTGTGAATATTTTTAGCATTGCCAGGAGCTCATCGAGACAGCAGCGACCATAACATGTTCTCAAAGTGTCACTGAACAATCTTATTTATTTATTGACGAGAAACAGCTGTAAAAAAAAAAAGTTTACATTAAGATAGTGCCATAACAACTAAATGCTTGAGGGCTTAATGAAGTATTTTGAGTCTAAATTTAAAGTTTTCAGTAGTACAGTACAATACAGTACATTAACTTGTTCTAGGCCAGGTTCATGTTCAGTGTTGGGTTAAAATCGTCAGTAAGCTCCAATTTTTTTTACTGATTCTTTGAATTTTCAGTACTGTAAGTGTAAAAAAAAAGACATTCTGCTGAAGGAATACATTTTTACGTGCAACTTCTTGAGCTGTACGTTAGAAAAAAGAAATCACAGCAGTGCAAACAGTATACATCTCCCTGGAATTTGCACACGTTTAGTTGTTTGACTGCTGGACCTAACTGCACTTATAGTAGCCCATAACATTCAAATAGATCAAGTCTGAAGTAAATCTAATGTATAGAGCTGCTCTCTTGGCGTATTTGTACAACTGGTTTATACATCCCTGGCACTCATTCTAATGATATCTTTGAATGAAGACAGCTCTTAATTAATCTACCAATTATGTGCTGAAAAATAGCCATATTACATGTTAAGCCCTCCTTTTACATGATGTAGTTTTAGGTTTTGCCAACCCAGAGCCAGGCTATGTTAAACTTTTAGTTTTTAGTTCATTACTTCTCTGTAACTAACAAATAATTGCTAAAATGAACAAAGCTAATGTTTATGTTGTGATGTGTTCTTGAAATTCTCTTAATAAATTTAAATACGTATGACAGTTTCTTGTTTTTAGCTTTTAACGTACAATATATTAATAGTTCCCTTTTGCCTACCTGCAGGTGCTGCTTTTCTGCATCACCTCTGCTCTGTGATACCCCGACAGCTTGCAGAAACCATCATTGCTGTAGACGATGGGCCAGTCCACTATCTGAGCATTTCCCAGGACAAAGTTGGTATCTGTTTTAGAGTGAACAGGAAATAAAAAGGGCAAATAACTCGCAGCATTTCCTAAAAATAGCATTGTAGTGTAACATACTTCAACTACAGGGTAAGGGAAAAGACCTGTATCTAACTGTATCTTAAACTGAAAAAGTAAAAAGGTTATTGACCACTATCCATCTATATCTATATCTCTCTTTCTATTTTATAAGCATATGTTTATCTTAGTAATATCTATCATTAAAAAGATTGTTGACTTAAAGCAGTTTAAAGATTTTTATTAGAGTCCACGGTCGCCTACGGCTCATTAAACACTCAGGGCAAGTGTAAACAAATGTAACCAAACAAACTCTTTGCTTATGCAGAAAGCATCCAACTATCTGCTTCATTAACTCGCTTCTTGGCAGTGCAAAAACAGGTTTTTATTGCTTTTTTATATTTACCTATGTAGAGTTTGTAACACTCCTAATTGGCAGCTTAATGTGTGTGTGTGTGTGTGTGTGTGAAAAAGTAGTTATGTTTGCCATTAATTTTAGAAAACTGTAAATATCTGTATCTACCCTTTATGGAGAATAGAACACATTTGTTATCATGTGGCATATTTTGAATTATTCAGAGCAAAACGTATTTGTGGCTAAATGTTAATAAGCTTAAATAACCAGACTCGCATGCGTACTTGCTTCCATCCTTTTTTCAACCTGTCAGCAGTTATATAATTAGCATACTCAAGCTGTTACTCATGTCGTAATACATTAAATAAACAGATAGCTTTGCTATTTTTTTATTTTAGTGACATTTTAAAAAACCGAGATAAAGTACTACATTGTGCAAATGACTGCAGTGGGTTTTTCTGGGAAACTTTGAAAAACTTAAAACAAATTTTAACATGAATATGTGTCACTTTTACAAATAACATTTGCATTTAAATGACAAATGAAATAACTTGTGCATATGCACATTTTGATATATAAAATGCGCAAAACATTACACGTATAATGCCTGCAAGCTAGCTCACACAATGACACAATGTTCTACAGGGATCAAAAACAAAGGAAGATTTTGTTGATTTTTATGGATAACATAATAAAATAGAACATACTATGTAGTAGTGGACATAGTGATTTTAGCTAACATGAAAAACTAAACATACAGGAATAGACTATAACAATGTCACAACACTGAAGTAAAGGAGCACGAGGGAAGAAATTCAAAACACTGGGTCACAAAGCAGTTTATATATCACATCTAAACACAAAAACACATGAATAATCACTAAAAGCATGGGGACGATGCACAGAACATTTCATGCCAACATGTTATTTTGCAGTGAACACATGTTAATGTTGGGATCCTGGGAGGAAGGAGGCATAAAAGGAGGCATCTGTTAACTCACTAATGGGTTGCAGCAAACATTTCAGATCTGAGCTTTGTAAATTAACAGCATTTGGTCTAGAACATTAAGTGTTACATTACAAAAAGAGAGACACTGACGGGGGAATATGAGCAGCACGCCAAATTAAACTTCATAGTACCTGTCTGCCTATGTGACAGTGTCCAAACTGAAATGTTTGAAAAGAAAAGAGGGTTAACAGATTACAGAGAGAAACATGCACTGAATGTCAAACAAACAGAGACACGGTTGTGTTTAACTTGAATAGCTGCTGATAGACAAACTATCTGAAAAAAACTATTCTGGTTAAGTTAACACATTAGTGGCCACATGAGTGCAGATAAAAACAGAAACAAGCATGCAAACTTAATCACATTTATAACCCTGTGATCAATTTTTTAAGCTTTGATTTCATCTTTAATAACTTCTGAGAGAAATATTTGCCACTTTAGCCGCTAATGGATTCAACTTTCTTCAGCTAACATCAGCTTCACTTATACACCCATGGCCCCACTCAGTAGCTACACTTGTTCAATTGCTCATTAACATAAATATCTAATCAGCCAATCGCATGGCAGCAACTTGACATATTTAGGAATGCAGCTATGGTCAAGATGACCTGACAAAGCTCAATCTGAACATCGAAATGGGAAAGAAAGGTAATTTAAGTGACTTTAAATGTGGTAAGGTCGTTAGAGTCAAATGTGCTGCAGCTCTTGATGGAGGTCCTAAAAATAAGCATTTTGGTTTAATTCGATAAAATGTGGCAAATGTGTAACAGAATGGCAACTGGCATATCCTGACAGTGCACTACCATAAACAACAGCAGCTGTTCCAGCAGCTGAATAATCATTTTAACAGCTGATCATCAGCTGGGCCTGAACTGGTAGCATTCTGTTTTTGCTGATTGGTTATAATTATACTAATTTCTGAGATGCATTGTAACAGTTTTCGAGGTTTCCAGGACACTTTCGTGGCACCTTTACTCGAAACAAATAAAAGCGACCTGTTATGCTTCACCCTATTTTATGTGGGACCAACCATAAAAGCACTTAAAGTAATGCCAGCATTGCATTTGCACATAACTGGATGAGTTGCAAATATAGTGTAACATTATCAGTGTTGCTCAGTGCTCTTAAAATGCCTGGACTACATACACTCTTCTACAACACTGCTACAGAAAAACATAAATACAAAATAAAATGTATAGCTAACATGACTATGTTCTACAAAAGTCAAGGTAAGTTTATATTACAGTATCAAATATAACACTAATATCAACGTAATCCGACGTTGTTTCAGCTGTTTCTTCAACCGTGCCTTTCTTATGCTTTTTTGTTAGTATACTGTCATTTGAAAAGACAAGTAAACAGACGTATGCAGGTTGTTACTATGAACCAAATTTTGGGAGAAAAAATTTCCAACAATGATCTCTAATCTCTGTGAGCCAAAATCTCAGGCTTCAGTCTGTTTTTTCCATGTGATGTTTCTATACAGTCGTCTTCTACAGGGGCAGCACGTAGAACTGTCAGTGCTGCCCCTCGGCAGGCTTCTAGATGTCAGCCAATCAGAGGAAAATAGACTTTAGTAAAGAAATCTAGGGATTGTTTTGGACAAGAGGACGAACTCAGGGGCAACATATAAAACAGGTATATCGAAGACGTTTTTTAAACTTTGAGACATGCAAAGCTAATCTAGTGGAATCCCAGAATAAAAATACAGAGGTGGAAATGAGCATAATATGTACCTTTTTAAGTTACTGACATGTGTAATTGAGCCATCAGTGCTGTTCTTTGTGACTGTTCGTTTCCTTTTAAGACAAGTGCTGAGAAAAATGTTTGACAAGTTTAAATGGGGAGTGTAAGTATAGTGAGAGAAGAGAAGATATCTGCATAATTTAAAAGTCAAAGTAGGTGGTGAACTGCTGGGCACAAAAATCAAAAAGTTGTCTTGAACACTGTCATCAAAATATAGCACAAAGCTAGCTATTTAAAAATGAATGACTGGTACATAAAAGGAATATTTCATTGTTTGCAAATGCCCACCCACCACTGTCTCAGTGGCATCCAGCAGATTATAGTCTCGGCTCCTTTGTTTCAAGCTTGGGAGAGATTTACCGCTCACTAATCCATCATGGACTGCCTAAGGTCATAAGAAAAATATATGTATCTGCTTTTGTTTTTAAAGGGTGGATTTTCTTAAATATATTATACAGCTTAGGAATCCAGACATCAGCCTCACTGTGAAGAGATGCTGTCACTGTCTCTGAGCAGGCTGCTCCCCGTTTGTCATAGCACATTTAAATGTAGATATGTGCAGCAGGAGCAGACTGACAGTGAGGCGGAGAGTTCATGCACAGAAACATGGTGGTTTCACATGTGTGAACCCCTATTTAAAAAAAACAAAAGCAAAAAAACCCATAAAGATAGTACGTATTCAGTAATTTTCCCAAAATGTGTCTCATGACAGAGGCAACAAACGCAGGTGGTTCTCTGTCACAGCTAGCTGTCAACTCTCCAGTCCGTGCTGTCACGTCCTGTTGGATCTAAAAAACACAGAAAAGCTACTTTCTGTGTTTTTACGGAAGCCAGAACAGTTGGCTTAACAAATCCCACTTGTCTCTATAAGTTTAAAAAAGAAAGAATCTTAATTTTAGTTCATATGTTTTTCCTGAGAAGTCTGGTCTGTGTGTTTTCTTTCAGTGAAATGTAATTCAAAATGCTATAACAGAAAGCCTAAATCCTCTTTATTAACTGATTCATAGCACCAGTTAGAACATGGTGCAAGGCTTTCCAGACTCCATGAAGAAAAGAGAACATGATAAAAATAACTATTAGGATTATGTTTGGACAAATGTCTACTACTTTTGGATACATTTTTAGATTTAGTTTAATAAATAATAATGCCTCAGATGTTGATAATAAAATCCCAACAGCTAAATTTCAAACTGACCTGTAACTTAAAGGGAAATTAAAGTGAATCCTATCAAAAACAGGACTTTTCACTGTATATTATACTGATAATCTATTTATGTGAAAACTGTTGAAATAAGTATCACGCCAGACATTTCTGAGCCATACAATCTTTCCTTGGACACTTCCAATGGTCTTATGTAATCAGTAGTACATTTAATGGTTGTAATGCACACAGTGAAAAAGTGAAAGTGGAAAAAAATGAAATAATTTTAAAGATGAATAGGCTTACTCTAAATACACGAGTGAGATATTGACAGTCCTACTAGAAACATTAATCAGAATGTTTAACACTCAGTAGTTTTCCCCCTCCTGGTAAAAAGGTCACAAAAATGTTACTTTAAAAAATCTCAATAAAGGATTCTTAATTAATTAGCCCTCCTCGTTATTTAGTTAATTAGACTAGTTGACTGTGTCGAGGCATTTATTATGTCTAGCTTTCCAAAACAGAGTAGATTTCATTTTTAATGTTTAAATCGCATCATCCTTACCGTTCGACCGTCTGACAATATTCTCCAAAAAAGTATTCTGAGGGGCCACAAGTCCCCTCCGACCCCCCGCCATCCTGCCGCTTCACTCAGTCGTCTGCAGGTGAATCGTTACTCCGCAATCTGCAGTTTGTTTTCATGGTGTCTCCGGCTCTGAGCGGATTTCTTGGACAGGGGCTGGCTGTCTGGTGTGCTCATTAGCTACCTCCCAAGCCCGGTGTGGTGCGTTGGCGCCTCTTTACGCACCTCATCATCCAGGAGAGGAGAGAGGAGAGACTCTGGGTTGGCTGTTATTGACTGGTGTTACTAACAGGACCTGGAGCTCCATCTGCTGGACATAATTATGCGTACACTGAAAGTTCGCAGTGGCTCCTGCTCTCAACAAACTGCAGTTGTGGAACTAAGAGCGTTTAAGTCACGCGGGGATTAGCAAATGAAAGAACCCAACAAGCACAACTCGGATGGCCAAAGGCGAAATGGAACCCCTAGGACAGACGTTTTGAAGTCATATTTCTCTTTGGAAAATAAATTAAATATCCACACAGAGGCCAAGGCAACTGCAAAGGGACTCAAAAATAACCTCAAAGACCTCCAAACAGACCCCACCCACCCATCCAGCCCAACTAACATAAAACATACATTAATAGACACAAAATCTTACAAAGACTACAACAATAGACCATGGGAATTAGGACAAATCTTCTCAAAAGACCCTCAGGTTTTTTTTGTTGTTGTTTTTTTTAGCTGTAAAAGTCAAATCTGAACAAATCTGAAAATGCTGAACTTTGTGGCTTCCTCTTTGTTTACTGCCGTGAGCTCTTTCTAGAACATTTTTTTCATCACCTCATAAATCTTGCTCAGTTATTTTGGACTCGTAGTTGGCCACACTAAGACAGGCTAAGAAAACAAATCCAGCAGTGGCATTTCCATCGAAATTAAAACAGTTTAGGTGGAAAGAATGATGTCATGAATGGTTTCCTCATACCTGCAGGTGAGGGCTGCAGGTTTTCTGTCCTCACAGTTTGGGCTCGCCTGTTGTTGCAAGTCTAAATCAGACTGGATGGCTACTATGGAAACCAGCAACCTGCCTGCGCTGCAGAGAAGCTCTGGTTACCGCTGTTTTGTGCTACACCAATTAAAAAGGTGGAAAATGGCAGAATCTTCCTGCTGTTTTGCTATTTCACTGTCCTGCACACACTGATAGAAAGACAGGAGCAACCAGAGCACATTATCTTCTTATATTATTGCCAGTTACACTTTAACCCCTCATGTAGCATCTACAGGCATTATGCACACAAAATCAAAGTGTTTATGCTCAGCATGTGGACATCATTGACGATAAACCCTCATTGGGGTGGGTACATGAGCCTGATGGCTCCATTTAAGGGCAGATGATTTCCGAGTCAGTGTTTGCTTTTCTTTTTTTTCTTTTTTTTTATTTGCTCACAACTTACTCCGGTCTTTCCTTAAAAGGATAATAATCAGGTCACCTGCTGGCTTTTCCACCTGTCTGTTGACATAATTATGAATTATTACATAAAAGCAATAACTGTTATCAGACAGTGTAATGCTGCGTGTGTGCAGATTGGTTGTGCTCTCACTGACAGTCAGTATCTTCTTTAGTGCTATCAATTAACTAAAACACAGATTTATGTAGAACACAAACTATATCAGCATTTCATACTATTGTTTGTGACACTTCTTTAAACCCTCATTGTGTAAAAGAATTTTAACAAAAGTGTTTACACTATACAGTGAATTATTTCTTATATCCACGACCAATAAAGCATGTGTTATGCATTGTCTGCTTTATTGCTTGGAAATGCTGAATGATGTCCTAAAGTAAACTACAGATAAATTTGCCTCAGGTCTGTGTTTCCATTTAAGGGCATGTAATTTGAGTTTGTGTTTGGGTCACACCTTCCTTCATTCAGTCTGTCCTTAAAAGGTTCTTCCTCCAGATACGTATTGGTTCTGTCAATATTACTGATATGTGACGGCAATAACCACTGTTAGACAACAGTGTTGTGCTTCATCTGAGTTTTCATGAGGGCCAATAATCCAGAGTCTCTGGAGAGCCTTAGATTTGTGGCAATAGCAGGAATCATAAAGCATATCTTATCACAAGACTACAGAGCAGTAGATAAAATAATAAGGCTCATTACCTACAAACACAATTCCTTAAAAGGATCTGTGAATAAAACCAAAGCATTTCCTTTAGATTAAAAAAAAATATTCCTCCCACTCTTATAAAACTTCAAAGGGTCAAAAAGTCTTTACAGTCACAACAAATTAAAATGTGTTCAATTGTTCGTTAAAGTTACATAATTGCACCCTAAATACCCCAGATAATCTATATAATTTCTCAGTTTTCCTCATGGAATACACTTGTGCAGCTCATTCAGTTAAAGAGCTTTTGTAACCAGTGGGGAGGCTGAACTTAAAAGTGTATTTTGTTGTTAAGCTCTTAATTAAGGAGGCACAGATAAAACACGACTTTTGAAGAGGATTTTATCCAAAATAAGCTACATCGAAAGGAAGAATTCCAGTCACATTTTCAGCCGAACCCAAAACATCTGCGAACAGAGGGAGTAATAACGGTCTTTTGGGAACACTTCAAAGTGGCTTCTCAGTTGACATCAAGAAACTCAGTAATAATAAGCCATAATAAACAAAAACAGGGCTTCTTTGGACAAATTAACTGTTTTAGATTGTTATACTATAAACGCAGTCTTTGCATGTCACTTCACACGTTAACTTGACCAGTTCTTAGTGATTCTCAGATGACTCAGGTGATCTGTGATGCGTTTGTGTTCAGGAAAATTCGCAAAGCTGGCCTCCTTCATCTTGAGCCAGTTCTGGGCTCTGCGTTCTGCTGCATGCCCGTGCTCCTGTTCCTGGGTCATGTACGGCCGGCTGATCCAGTACTCGGTCTCAGCTTCGCGCTCCAGCTGCTTCAGTGTGTTGCGTTTCATTTGCCAAGTAATCTGTCGAGGCCGTCGATACTTTCCGATCCACTGCTTTCCAGGAATACCTTTTCGCAGAAGGGTGAGGGTGAGGAACATGATGGCAAAGTATTTCTGTGAAAGACGAAAACAGCTGAAATTAGGGGCTGCTGTGGTGACAATTTATGACAGCAAAGGGCTTTGGTGAAAATATAGCGGGGCTTATTATGTCTCCTATGATTACAAACTTGAACATTTTAAATGAAAATGATTTCTTTTGAGAAAGGGCTAAAAATAAAAAGTACATTGAGGAAAAGCTCAATGTACGTTTTGAGCTTTCCCTCAGGTTATACTGCCATTAAATCCAATGAAGGTTGGGACAGACTAGCAATTGCTTGACAAACCAGTGTTCTAAGACGTTTGCATTTTCAAGTTTTGTTAAAAGAAAAAAAACGAAAAAAAAAAAGCATACAATAAACAATTCCCATAATGCAAACTACATACCGCTATGAATCCAACTGTACACTGAGAAACTTCACTTTTTCACCAATAAAACTTTATTTTAGAGGAAACTTTATTTTAACTTTAATCTAACAGCCACACTCAGTATGCGTCAGGAGCAATTCAGCGTTCAGTATCTTGCCCGAGGATAGTTCGGCATGCAGAATAGAGCCAGAGATTAAGCCACCAGCCTTTCGATTGGTAGACAACCCACTCTACCTCCTGAGCCACAGGTAAAAAAAGAAAAAAAAAATTCTGCAAATGATGATACATAAAAAGACCAGATTCAAGCCATCATGCTTCATGCTGCATTCAGATTCTCCTTTTAAAAAGGCCAAACGGGAAGAACAGAGTAGCTACCTAGACTTGGGAATGTTTACACTGGACTCTGCTAACCTTGCACCAACTCACTTTTTTTTTTAAATATATCTGCAATCGTTTTTTCCATCTGGGAGATATCTTTGATGTTTAGGTTATACATCAACAGAGTTATATAGTAAGGATTATTAGGTTGAAAATAATTATTAGGAGTATAGTGGACATAAAACTTTCTAAGAGTCTAACCTCACCATTATAACTACAGAGTTATTAAAAAAAAAGAAATAAATAAATAAAATATGCACACTATGAATATCCTATACTAATCCTCTTGCTAATTAAAATAAATCTGACTTACATCTGTATTATTAATTTTTTCCAACATTCACTATAAATATTGCAATGACATCATTAAAGTAAATTTTTTGTCATGTTAATTGTGTAGTGATACTCGGATATAAAATATCATATTATATATGATATAACAGGAAACAACTAGAGTTATAATGCAAAATGAGAAGGCTGGTGATGTGCATGAATAGAGTGGCATGGGACAAATTTCTAGCAAAACCTGCATTTGCCCCCTAAATTATCTGCTTTGTGAACCAATATCAATGTAAATTATACTACCAAACATTTAGAAAAGGTAAGTTATTATCCAATGGTTTTATTGAGGTCAGATTAAGCTGTATGTGATTCATCGACTAAAAACAACCTTGACGCCCCAGACGTAAATGCCCTTAACACAGAAACCGTTATAAAAAGAAAAAAAATCATAAAATGTATTAAGAGTCTAACCTTTTTGTTATAAAGGTGGGAAACTATTTAAAAACATGGAACAAGCAGATACCTCAGCGTGGTTTAAATGCAAAGCTGTAAATGGAAGCTCTAAACGAAAGCTAATGTCAACCGTGCTTCACGTTGCAGAACAAGGACAGTTTAAAAACGGATCATTTCAGAGTCACAGCAGGCACACAATGGGAAACCACGCATCTAATCTTTAACTTACCTTCTGACTGCGTTAAAAGCAGCTGAATCTCTGACCAGAAGACAGGTTCACTCAATTTGATTATAATACAAAGAACAAAAAAGGGAGAAAACAAGCCGCATAACTAGCATCCGCAGCTAACTTCCGGGTCATTGGTTGTATTTCCGGGCAAACTATGGGGCCTAAAAAGGCCCAAAAGTCTTCCGAAATACGCGTTTGTTTGTTTTTTTAAAGAAAGGCTTAAAACTATTTTTGAATGTGTAATTAGGAAATCATTAGAAAAAAGTACCATACTCTGACATTTAAATTGTTTATCAGGTCGTGTCATTGCAAATTTACGAATCTGAGCGTTAGAAAAGTAGCAGTTTTTGCGCCAAACTGCTACTTTATTTAAGTTGTTTGTTTATTGTGAATTTAAATGCTTCAATTCATATAAACCTTTTTTTCTGATCAAATTTTTTGTTTGATATCCTGGAAAACCCGCTGAGTCAGAGGTGGTGACTAAAGATAACTGACCCACCACTGACCTCTTTTTTTCTTTTCTTTTTTTTTCTTTTTTACAGCCTAGCTGATAATTTGTCAGTCTCCTCCCATCATGGAGTGGCTTTAAGATCAGGCTCCCAGCGCGTTTCCTCAGTTCCTTTTCCAGCGCTTTCAGGAAAAAAGTCTAAAATGTTTTTCACATTATTTTCACCAACCACCTGGACGTTGCTGGCGATCGTGTTTACCCTGCTTTTGCTGTGAGTATTCTGCGAAGGAAACAAATGGGTGTCAAGCTTTGTTATTAGTTGTGATAGTTATTTGTTTATAATAACTGATGTCATATCGATCTCAGTTTTTCTCGTTTTTTTGTAACATAGGTATGGAATTTGGCCATATCGTTTTTTCAAAAAGCTGGGGATATCTGGACCATCGCCTCTTCCTTTTGTTGGAACAGGACTTGGCTTTAAAAAGGTAAGGAAACCAAACACCAACATAGTAATACACCTCACCTTACAGTAAAAAGGAGCTGACTGATGACTGACAATGAGTACCTGTCTTCTCTATTTAATTTGAATGCATACATCCTATTCTAAAACACAGTTTCCTGCATCTTCTTGTAGGGAATTCTTGCTTTTGACCAAGAGTGCCATGCGAAGTATGGGGACATCTGGGGGTGAGTTGTTGCTTCATGTGAAAGATGTTTTCAACTCATGTATCCAAGTACACTTAGCTGCACTTACGTGCCTTTTAAATAAGCTGTACGTGACTAAGATTGGGAATATTTCCTGTTTTTATGAAGGTGTTCCTCCTTTGGACCTGAAATAGTTTTAAAAAAGTGCAAATCTCTTTTGGTTGAAGCATAAAGATCCAAAATGTTAACTCAAATGACTAGATGCCTCTTTTTTGCAGGTTGTACGATGCAAGAACACCGGTTTTAATGGTGGCTGACCCTGAGATTATTAAAACTGTCACTGTGAAGGAGTGCTACACTGTGTTTACCAACCGCAGGGTAAGAGACCCTTTGTATCACATAGCAAAGTGAAACCTACGCAAAGGGACCTTTGCGGGTTTATTTGCATGAATGTGTTTAGGGACAACCTCCCGGGTTTTGCCTGGGGTGGGTACTAGTGAAACAGGGGAAATGTTTGGGGTTTTTTCAAATTTGTCATTTGTACTCACTTATGTGCATATTAAAAAACAGCATTACTGACAGAACAGACGTTATTGTTATTCTAGTTTGTTATTAATCTTTGTGCTAAATTAAGATAAGTTGCAGCTTGTTGTATAGTTATATATTTGACAAAAAATTACAATATACATTTCCATATGTATTCTATATGTACATTTATTTAATTTTTTTACTTTCATCTATGTATAATAATAATATGCACACCATAGAGTCAACCTAGAGATAAAGGTGTAAAGACATTACAGTTGCATTACATTATCTCAGCAAAGTTCATAAGTTGATGTTAGATGTGGAGATGCTGGAGGAAGCTAAATTTAAGCTTTAAGTGCATTTTCACAGGATTCTGGTTTTATGAATGGACCTCTGGATGATGCAGTTTCAGTAGTCAAAGATGAAAGGTGGAAAAGAATTCGGAACACCGTGTCCCCATGCTTCACCAGTGGAAGACTGAAACAGGTTGATATCATGTATCAGTTATGTTGTAACTCCAATTTTGTTAATCTGTCTTAAGGAAATTCTCTCTCGTGTCTTATGAAAAGTTCTGTCTTTCTGGTCCAACATCGTTAGTTACATTGATGTATATAGTATCTACATATTTTTTTTGACTCTGTAAACCCACTGACATGCATTCCAAACAAAACATAAATAATATAATTCTTCTACGTTATCTCCTTTTTAAGGTTTATCCCCTTGTTGCTCGCTATGCAGACCGACTTGTTGCTAAACTTGAGGAAACAAATTTGGATGAACCCATCAATGTCAAACAGTATGTTGTTAATCTTTAATATGCCAGCATATTGCATTGTTCATCCTATAATAAATAATGCTCTTACTTGTCTTTTCCAATTCTCACAGGTTTGTGGCTCCTTACAGTTTAGACACTGTGACCAGTGCTTCTTTCAGCGTGGAGACAGACTCCATAAACAATCCAAATGATCCTGTGAATGTGCAGGTCCAGAAGGTCCTTAACTTCAAATTTTGGCCTTTACTTTTCCTAAGTATGACCTCCTTTTGACCCTTATTCAAACTCCATTTGCTCATATAGTATTGCTAGGTTTTTAATTTTTGTTCAACTGCTCATTTGTCTCCTTTCAGTGATTTTTCCCTTTGGTAAACATCTGCTGGAGCTCCTGAAGATTGAAATCATGCCCAAAGACAGCATTGACTTTTTCTACAACATCATTAAGAGATTTAAAACCCAGCATCGTGAAGATGAATCTGTAAGAATAAAATTTATAAAAGAAGTTCAACATTTCACAAAATCAAAGGCTTTCTATTTTGTTACATTATATTTGTCTGTGAAGCGCAGCAATCAAGCTCATTATATTAGCTTGAAAACAGGAAATGAGCTGCCTACCCTTTATCTACAAATTTTTGTTCTGGTTTATTTTAATTTGTATTTTTAAAAAAACAAACTAGAGATGAGAAATGTGGTTTTTTTTCACAGGTTTAATAACCTGACTATTAGCTGGTCAACAATTGAAAACTGTGTTCATCTTTTACATACTGCAGATATAATTTGCAATTTTCTTCTGCTGTTGTCTTTCAGTCACCCATATTTGAGTCAATAGACTTTGAGCAAGTTTGCATTTGTTGCTGATACTGAATGTTGTCTTTTTGATCTAGGCCCGATCAGACTTCCTGCAGGTGTTAATTCAGAGTGAGATCCCAGAAAAGGAGTATAAGAATGATGAAGAACAGCCAAATAAAGGTATGTTTTTACCAGAGAGGTAATCCATAAACAGGGATATTATATCCCTATAACATCCCTGCAAATATTTAGTGACAGCCAGGCTGGCTATGTGTACTAAACTGTACACGAGAACCACTAATAACATGTACTGAGTATCAAACATGTACACTAAGAAGGTTGGACTTTAAAGCAGTATTTAACCAGTACCAGTCAGTTATTACATTAGGACTACACTAGCTTTGAATATGATTCTGAAACTGACAAGGATTTTTCTCTTTTTGATAGGTTTGACTGAACATGAGATCCTTTCCCAGGCCTTGGTCTTCATCTTGGGAGGCTATGAGACCACCAGTACCACTCTTACATACATGCTTTATAATCTGGCCACCAACCCTGATGCGTTGCAGACCTTACACAAAGAAATTGATGCTAACCTGAAGAAAGATGTACAGTAATTTCTCACATAATTTATCTTTGCTACAGTAGCGGACAGTCTTATTACAGTTTCCTTTTTTGTGATTGTGTCTTTTCACATTTTGCCTAGGCACCCATTTCTTATGAGGAGCTGACAGGCCTGCAATACCTGGACCATGTTATACTCGAGTCGTTGCGTTTGATTCCCACTGGCCCTCGGCTCGACAGGACATGCAAAAAAACTGTGCAGGTGCATGGCCTCACCATCCCTGAGGGAACCGTAATTGGGATTCCTGTGTGGTTGTTGCACAAAGACCCACGCTACTGGAACTCACCTGAGCTTTTCAGACCAGAGAGGTAAATCTGCAATCTTATCAAGAACCAATCTTGGTTAAATCTTGGAAGCTATTATTAAAGAAAGGGTGCTTTACAAGGTTTATTTCTATAGACTAAGCCACTCATATCACTTTGTCTTTGTAAACCTTACAAAACAAATCTGACATAAATGCTGAAATACAGTTGGGTTTTCTGACAAGAAGTGACTCAGAGACATCTAAACAATCATCACAACAAGACAAAGCAAGGCTGTATTGAAATTAGTTATAGATTTATTTTAAATACATTTATAAAAAGATTCTATTTCTTTTCATCTTTTTTAGATTTCTCTGTATTTGCTTAATTCCTTCTATTTAAATATATAAAAAAATATAGTTCCCATCAGTTTATTCTTAATATTTCAAGTAATGAAGTGATGACACTTTGACATTTTTGAAAATTTAATGAAAATCAAAAACTTGAATCTCTCATTTGTAACACTCAGGTTCTCTTAATTGGATAGTTTGCAACAGTCCCTTTGGCAGCAGGTTCCACACATGGATTTTGGGCCATTCATCCCATTTATCCTGACAGATCCTCTCGTGCAGACTGTAGAGGGTTAACAGTATTCGTTTTTGTGTTAGAGCACTGAAGTAAAAACTACAAATATTCTTACTGAATACTACACCTGAAATAAATGTAAAAAAAAAAAAAAAAGAATTCAACAGAGGATTTTTTGCTACTGTTTCGAGTAGCTAGATTAACTGCATCCTTTGTAACAGCATGCAGAGCCTTTTCCTTTTACGTAGTAACTCCATGATTTTAAAGGCTTATTTGATCTGTATCTGCAGGTTCAGTAAAGACAGCGGGGAGGAGGTGAACCCATACGCGTACATGCCATTTGGACTCGGCCCTCGTAACTGCGTTGGGATGCGCTACGCCCTCCTCGTTATGAAGATGATTATTGTCCGTCTCTTGCAGAAGTACACTTTGGAAACGTGCAAAGAGACCATGGTAATAGCAACACTCCTCCACATTCAGACTATGATGCTACTTTTCTGTCCTGTCCCTGATGTTACATCCATTTCTTTTCTCTTTTTTAGATTCCACTTCAGTTTGACTGGAAGTTTCAGCCAGTTCAGCCTGTAAAACTCAAGATTGTTCCCAGAAATCAGTAATCTAAGAGGGAACATCTCCAAATCCCGTCAAACATGTTATTTTATGATTTTGCTTTAATGTGAGGGAACTGCTGCCAGGATGACATTGTTCATGTAATTTTTTCAGCTTCTATTTTGATGAATCAAATGTATTTTAATTCCCTTTTTTTACTGTGTTGAATGTTTAATCTGACTTTTCTGTGTTCAAAAGACACATCTACCTTTGCTATTTCTCCTTTTATGGTTAATTGCATGAATTTTTTGATGACATTCTTGAACTTGTGACTTCTGAAAAGTGCAAACATCCACATTATCTTTTGACACTTCTGCTTTATGGGTCGCATATCTTCCTTGTTTGGTTCCTTTTTTTGTGTCAGTTTGGTAGAAATTGGTGTCTGTTCATGTATGAGCTTCATGATGCAATAAATACAGTTACAACTAGAAATTCAGAGACTTCAAAGTCTGTCTTGAGACTGTCAGGGCCATGAAATAAGGTGCTGGCAGCGAACACACATTTCCCTGATGCATGTAGCCTTATTATTGGTGGCAGTGGCGGTCCTAGCCTGTTTGGCGCCCTGGGTGAACACTCCCTCTGGCGCAGGGATTAGGGATTAATAAAGTATTCTGATTCTGATTGTTTCAGGATGATCTGCCATTATCCAATGACACATCTGCTTACCTGCATCTTTTGCTCGTTTCTCCTCCTCTTCTTTTCTCTTTTTTATAAACTGAGCACCTGATGGCTTTGAACTTTTCTTGTCCATCTTCCATTGGTTTTAATTTTGCACTCCAGTATGAACACCCATCCCTCAACACAAGGATCACCACAACATAACCTAACAGACCTACACCTTAGTTCACAGATTCGATTTGTCTAGGGTTTATTTCTGGGATTTCACACAACCCAGTATTCAAATCATGAATACACAATGGGCTTGGATTTACAGCATTATGATTGAAATATGCTCTATTTGGAAGCAGCAGGGCCCCCTCCCCTTTCGACGGGTTGTGTGTGACACTTTAAATCATCAAACTGTAAATTATAAATTTTAAATTGTTATTGATCCCTTTACCCCTGGTCCTAAAGTGTATATTTATTTTCTTATTCTTCCTATATATACTGTATGTAGCGGAGATGACAATAAAGTTTACTTTGACTTCAGCAGCGAGCAGGCGCACCGAGGGCTCTCGCGCTCACTTTTCGCGTACAGAATTTCGAAAAAAAAAACATCGGTGCAAATTATAAGTCTGTATCA
This sequence comes from Neolamprologus brichardi, assembly GCF_056152115.1. NCBI lineage: Eukaryota > Metazoa > Chordata > Actinopteri > Cichliformes > Cichlidae > Neolamprologus > Neolamprologus brichardi. The sequence continues at coordinate 8,602,318 of NC_142116.1, read as the reverse complement.
TGATGTCTGGTGTTTTCGTGTTTGTTGGTTTGTTTTTTATTTTGTTTTATTTTGCTAGTTGGTTATTAGATGCTGCTCCAGCCAGCCAGAGACTCCCCCGCCGCCCCGCCCTCTCCTCCCTGAGCCGCAAGCAGCAGGCGCACCTCGCAAACGGAGGGCGCCCTTACTCCCAGCAAATGGGCGATAGAAAACCGATCGGTGCCTATGCCATTCCCAATATGCGCTGGCATGATGTTGGGGCAGCATGAGTACGAGTAATTTTCTTTTCTTTTTTTGCCGATGCCCGTGATGCTGCCCCGGGCAACCGCCCGTGTCGCCCGTAACAAAAACCGCTGCTGATTGGTGGTATCTGTCTCCACCTAGCGTCAACAGCTGCCAACCAGCTTCTACTGATAATTTCGTTGACAGTTGTCCACTGCTGATTGTATCAAAAGGAAATCTTACAATATGTCCTCAAATCCAAACACTTGAATTATAAATGTATACTTGATGTACTGAATCTTTTTTATTTTATTTTATTTTTTACCAAATCCAGAGTTCCAGAACAAAATCCTAAACCTGAACTTCAGTGCTTCTGTTGGCAATTTGAATACATTATATTTGCAAGTTCCACATGCTTTTCTTGTGAGCTCTGGTTGAAACAAACCTGTTACACACAAACAATAATTAAGTTGTTTCATAGCACGGCAATTTTTTTAACAGGACTTTATAAATTTATAAGTCCATGAGTACAAGAGTTGTATCTTCTCTTGTAACTTGCAAGACTACGAATAAGCACGTTTCCTGTAATGTAGTACTATTGTTTTAGATCTTGAATAAGTCCTCTGCTTCCAGACAGGAGGAGTCATTAGTTATATTAATGGAGTAAAATCAATCATAAACATTTAATTAATTTATTCAAACAATCAAACAGTCATGCAACATAAAGTCACATATATAACTAACGGAAATAGCGGAAGTCACTTTTTTGAGATTTTCAATTAATGAAGTTCCCCAATCTAAAATTATAACTTGCAAATGAAATGTCACTCAAGTGAAAATTGTATGTGATCTATTTTCTACTCTGACAAATTAAATGTACAAAAATAACGATGATGGTGATAATTTGAAGGCATAAAAGGATAAAAAACAAAATGAACTTAGAGTTATCTTTGATAATTTAATTTTTATACCTTAAACTTGGCGATGTGAATACAGCACAATAATTGAGTTGGCTGATGTTGTTGTCTGAAAACCACCTGAAGCTATGAAGTATACAGGTGAGCTCAAGAACTGTATAAAGTATTCTTGGATGTGTTTGGGTGTGTGTGTTTGCATTATAAAGTTTGTTTTTTAAGACCCGTTGGTAACACACTTTTGTATTACACAATCAGTCATCGGTGCCAATAGTATCTAGGGGAAGAGCCAGCAGGTGACCTGATTATTACAACCTTTTAAGGAAATATTGCAGTAGGTTGGAACTAAATAAACTGTGACCTAGAAAGCATTTGTCCTTAAATGGAGCTACTAACACCAGGTTGATTTACCCGCTCCAATGAGGATTTATCAGCAGTAAAGGTGAGACAGTGAGCATAGACACATGGCATACATGGCATAGAGCCTGCAGATGCTACATGATGGGTTAAAGTGTAACTGACAGTAATATAAGAAGATAATCTGGAGTGGTTGCTCCTGTGTTTATATCAGTGTGCAGGACACTGAAATAGGAAAACAGCAGGAAGTTTCTGCCATTTTCCACCTTTTTAATTGGTGTAGCACAAAACAGCCTTAACCACAGTGTCTCTGCAGCGCAGGGAACACTGCTGGTTTTGATTCTAGCCATCCAGTCATCCAGTCATCCTCCAGCCCTCACTTTCAGGTGTGAGCAAACCTTTAATGACATTATTCTTTGCACGTTGTCACCAGAAGCATTTTTTAGTCTGTTTTAATGTGTCCACCTAAGGGTCCAAAGTAATTGAGCATGATTTATAAAGTGGTGGGAAAATCAATTTCACAGTTGTAGACAAACACAACACAGTTGCGTTGTGATGTGTCATATCGTGTCGTGTTGTGTTATATGTAGTGCCGACGTAGGACAGTTTTCCAATTTCATTGTACTATTGTACTATGTATGACTGTGCAATGACAATAAAGAGTTATCTTATCTTATCTTAAAAAGGAAACCATAAAGTTCACCAACACTGCTCCACAAAACTGAATTTATCCTCAAAAATCTAAGTAAGCAGAATGCTACTTGGAAGACTGGAGGAAACGTTTTCTCTGTCAGACCCAGCCTAAGCCTTTCATCAGTCATCACAGAAAAATAAAGAAACAGTACTCACAAAGTTTGCTGATACTATTAAACGAAAAAAGGCCCTCAGTGTGGAGTGTCTAACATAACCTAATATTTATACAGGTACAGGTGTAAATTCTTTAGTCTCTGAACAGAGACACACCAAAGAGTCACAAGATAAATTTGAATGCTGTCTTTGAGATCTTTTGATTGTATTCTTAAATGCAAGAAAATCCTAACAATAATACTAAACCTTCCACCTATCAAACTTTCTTCTACTTGGCTGTCCCTCAAAGCCGAGAGTTGAACAGCAGGTCGGTGGAGCTGCTGTTTCTGAAATAACTCTATTAGGCATTGTTGGGTTTCACATATATTGACTTGATTATTTGAAACTGTTAAATATAAGCATCCACCAGTAAAAGAGAAAGAATAGACTGTAACAGGAAGAACAGTGCTACTTCCTAGAATTGGGAATGCTGGCATATTAATCCAGCTAACTCTTCAGCTGCCTGTACTGAAGGAATGACTGTGAGCACATTTCCACAAACAACCTTTATTTGTCACATACACAATTATACAGAGTACAACATGTAGTGAAATTCGGCTGTGTCTGAAGAAGTCAAACTTCAGACATAGCCTAAAACCAAGCATAGGGCTTGGTTTTAGCATGGGGGGGGGGGGGGGGGGGGGGGCTTACCACTACACTATTCAGCTGCCTAACATTCCCAAGCTTTTCTCGCACAAAGGTGCACAAAGGTGCGAGAAAAGGAAATAAAATTATTGATCTTTTTTGATTTGTGAAAATAAACTTCACAAATAATATTACAGAGATGAATTTGCCTGAAATCTGATTTTCATACAACTGAAAAGAAATTAAAACCTTTATACTCAAATGATGTATGTGTGTGTAATTGTATTTTAAATTCTAATTACATTTACACAGTTTAAATCTAATCAAATAAGACAAAAAAGCCCTAATAAACCCAGTGTTACATAGGTCGTGCATTTACTAAGCAGTTACCCTTGGCACACTGATACATGTGACCCATATCGCTAACATTACATCAGCGTTTTTATCTCCTTGCTCTTCCTCTGTTATTGTGGGAAAGTTTACACAAAAGTGCTGAGCATGCGCAGCTGTAACAGTTTCACACAAACATAAAAAAAAGAGGATCGGATAACAAGACTTTTATGTCAAATGTCAGTCACGGACCAACTAAATCACGTAGAAGCCGTGGAAGGTGGAAAAATAACTATTATGGGGATAATGAAGAACTTCATATTCTAACAGCTTTATTATAATCGTGAAGAAATATTAAAATAGTTCAAAACGAAAGCTAATTTACAGAGCAAGGAGAGCGGCTCGTTTCACACTCACAGCACAAATAACACCGATAACCACACCTTTGTGTTCAGATTTACCTTCTATAACCCGACAAGATGAAAAACGATCAGAAATGCGTTTAATAAGAACAATAGCAAAACAAAAAAAGAAGACAAAACGAAATTAAGAAATTAAACGTTTTAGCTTAAATAAATTTTATTTTGCTTGATTTTCTGGAGAAGAGCCATATGTTGCAGGCAGTGGTGTTCAGTGTGAAGGCTAAAGTGTGTTTTCTTCTCATTCAGTTGTTGCGCAAACGCAGTAAGAATGCGAAGAAAAAAGGTTTAAAGCTTCTGACCCGCCTCTGACCCTTTATGGAGCTTATTACACAATCACGTTTGTCTCATAGATTCCTCCCACCACACAGAGGCAGATGCTTTAAAAACACAGATTTTCCAGCCTTCTTCCTCACCTGTAGCGCTTTGTCGGAAAGAAGTCGCAATGTTTTTCACGCTGTTTTCAGCAACCACCTGGACTTTGCTGGTCCTGCTTTTCACGCTGATATTACTGTGAGTATTCCTCGACTACTGTTTTGCAAGACAATCGAGCCCTTATGTTATGTCGCGGTCCAGCCACCCGTCGTGGAATTTAGTTTCTCCTGTATTCCTTTTGTTTTAATGTCCAACTGACGATTTCAGATTTTCTCTGTTTTGTGACACAGGTACGGATTATGGCCATATCAGTTCTTCAAAAAGCTGGGGATACCTGGACCGAGGCCCCTGCCTTTTATTGGAACGATGCTGGGCATAAGAAAGGTACGCACAGAAACCAAACTCACCTTAGAGACTGGGATACGAGGAGCTGACTGATTTGATCTTGAAGAAGTGAGAAGGACATATGTAATGTCCTTATCAATCGTCAATATCACTGACCTGCCTGAGCTTTCTGTGTGTTTTTGAATGCACATGTCCTACTCAGTGGCTTATTGACTCTAAAAAACATTTAACTTCTTGCAGGGATTTCTTGGTTTTGATCTAGAGTGCCATGCCAAGTATGGGGACGTCTGGGGGTAAGTTACTTCATCAACTAGGAAGTCCACTCATGTTAAAATATGTTTGTGAGCCATGCACACAAAATAAATAAATATACAAAATTTCTGAATTCATTCATGTCAATAATGCTGTGGTCTAAAGCGACTAAAAAACCAAACAAAAAATGCCTTAAACAATTAGCCATGAATTGTGTTATTGTAAACGGCTGTTTTCTTTTTTGCAGGTTGTACGATGGACGAACGCCTTTGTTAATGGTGGCCGACCCTGAGATTGTTAAAACCGTGACGGTGAAGGAGTGCTACTCTGTGTTCACCAACCGCAGGGTAAGAAGCTCCTCTTTCTATTTCATGAAACCTTTGGACGTCCTGCCACTCTCCATAGAACGCAAAATGTTAGCAAGACATAGGTACAAATGCTTTTTCACTTTTTTACCATAGCAAAATTGCTAGCAGTGATTTCCAAAGCAACTTGGGAAATGCTGTAGTTTATAGTGTCAGGCTGATGTGTTTAGGAAAACAACAGCAGCACCACAGGGAAAGACTGTTACCACATGAAATGTAAATGAAGTAATATTAAAACCCAACAGGCTGAACTTGCAGCAGTTCTCTGTGCTTTACACAAAGAGTTACACTTTTATTACTCAAGGGTTACATCAGCCAACACAGCAGCTGGAGAACATGAAGCAAACCAGGAAACACACTTCACTGTTTCACATAAGAACTAGAGAACGAAAACAGATGTTTTAAGATCTATCTCACTATGTATAACAGAATCAAAGGTAATTTTATGAAGGTTTTATGTATTTAAACCAATTCAAATTATCACATTATTGTTTCTGGGACTGCTTCCTGTACAGCTGAGTTTAAAAAGAGTTGGTGAATATATAAATTATCAGCATTGTACTAGTGAGTGGTGTACTTTGAAGCAGTTTTCTGACATGTTATTTAATCAATAATCATTAAGCAGTGGTAGTAGTTAAGATATTTTTAACAAAAAACAAAACATATTTCCCCGCATCTATATTATCAAACAAACCTGGATAAATATGATGGGTTACTGATTACATTTTACTCGAACCTCTTTGCACTGTAGTACTTATTTATGGTGATGTTGGTATTTGTTGTTTGTTTACTTTGTACTGTTGCATGTACCCATGTGTGTTGATCTATCCAAAGATTGTTCTATATGAATACTCAACATAGAGCCAACACAGAGAAAATACCAATTACATTACATTATATGTGCAAACTGATGAGGTAGATGTAAGCAAACATTGAGAGTTATTATTTCCTTTTCACAGGATACTGGTGTTTTCACTGGACCTATGGAAGACTCTGTCTTAGTAGTCAAAGATGAAAGGTGGAAACGAATTCGCAACAGCATGTCTCCATGCTTCACCAGTGGAAGACTGAAACAGGTTAATATATCTAAGTTCATTAACCACTTATATCCCAAAAAGTTTCTTTTTCAATGGGTGAAAGGTGATGAAACATTTCCCCCCACTGAAAACGCTACGTCCAGACGAACAGAATCAACTTTTCTGGATTTCATTACCTGGATGATTGAGTATGCATCAAGACATAGCCACTAATGTGATTAAACTATATACAAAGTACAAAAAAAAAATTCTTATATTTTTCACAGACATTGTTAAAGTTTGTAAAATAGAGAAAACGAGTTGACAAAAAATGTACCAACATCATCAGTGTGTTTTGATCTGTTTTCTTTCTACATAATTTTCTTATTTTGTCTCCATTATATAAAAAAAAAAGGTTTTTCCCCTCGTTGCTCGCTATGCAGAACGACTTGTTGCAAAACTTGAGGAAGCAAATTTGGACGAACCCATCACTGTCAAACAGTATGTTGTTAATCAGAAATATGCAAACATATTAAATTGTTCATCCTAAAATAAATAATGCACTGATCACTTGTCTTTTCCAACTCTCATAGGTTTGTGGCTCCTTACAGTTTAGACACTGTGACGAGTGCTTCTTTCAGTGTGGAGACAGACTCCATAAACAATCAGAATGATCCAGTTAATGTTCAAGCGCAGAAGCTCATTCAATTAAAAATGTGGCTTTTATTCTTACTAAGTATGTTCTTCTTTTGACTTTTAAAAACTCATTTAATGTTTTGTTTTCAGAAAGCAAACTCAATAGTATCTACAGGATGTCAAATTTTGCTTACTGGTATTCGGTCTGGTCTCCTTTCAGTGGCAGTTCCGTTTGGTAGACGTCTGGCAAAGTTCCTGAACGTGGAAATCATACCCAAGGACAGCATTGACTTTTTCTACAACCTCCTCAAGAAATTTAAAAACCAGCATCATGAAGACAAATCTGTAAGTATTAAATTTATAAAGGAACATCAACATTGTGGTGTCCATACACGTCCTGTTGTCTTTTTGATGTCTCTATCATGATTATTTTAAAGCCAGAAGCAGCTTTTGGGATACTGCATGTTCAATGGCAACCTGTCATTCACATAGTAGAGCATGCTTTATCCTCCTTTACAACTCTATTGGGGACCATAATTTAAAAAGTAAACCTAGTCACAGAGGCCATCAGCTCATCAGAAATGTTAACAGACATGAGAGACAAAGCTAGATGTATATGTTTTCCATATACATCTAGCTTTGAAACCACAGGACTCGCTCCCTGTAACGAGAAAATAATTTAGGGCAAACCCTGAAATCATTTGCCATCTTTGATATACAGTCTATGCACACTGCAAACATTATTGATAATTTTCCTCTGCTGTTGACTCTCAATCATCCACATGTGAGCACATTTGAATATTGTCTTTTCTGATGTAGGCTCGAGCAGACTTCCTGCAGGTGTTGATCCAGAGTGAGATCCCAGAAAAGATGTATAAGAACAATGAAGAACAGCCAAGTAAAGGTATGTGTTTACCACAGAAGTAATCCATAATATCCAGTCACTCATGTCACATTACTTTAGACAACTCAGGATCAGGGGTTTTACGCACCAATTTTTGTCATCATATCAATCTGCTCATATGTCTCATACGCAAAAGAAAAGTCAGTCAGTATCATATATTATAAGCCAGGAGCTGGATGATTCAATCCAATTTTATTTATAAACCACTTTAAAATACCCAGCACAGGACCAAAGTGCTGCACAGAAAATAAGTTAGAATAACAGAAAACAGCAAAAATAAATAAAGCACATAATACATAAAAATGAAAACAGCCCTATATTAAAAAAGAAAACAAGATAAAACGACATAGAATCAACTAAAAACAACTAAAATAAAAAATAAAAACCAACATCTCACGTGGTGTCATAGGCCAGGGTAAAGAGGTAGGTTTTCAGGAGTCCTAAAAGAATCCTAAAAGAAATGGGCAGCCAGTGAAGTGAAGCTAAAATAGTGGAAATGTGCTCAAACTTTCGACTGCCAGTTAAAAGACGAGCTGCGGCATTTTGCACCCTCTGTAGATGAGTAATGTATGATGAACTGACCCCAATATAAAGTGCATTACAGTAATCCAGCCGAGTGATAACAAAGGCGTGGATCACTGTCTCAAAGTGCTGCTGTGAAAGAATTGGCTTTATTTCAGCCAGTTGCCTGAGCTGAAAGAAGTTAGATTTTACCACTGCCTTAATCTAGTCAAACTTTAGATCACAGTCCACTTTGACCCCCAGGTTTGTGAGAGCTGGTTTAACACACTTGGCCAAGGTATCTAAATACACATTGGGGGTCTCAGTGGGGGTACCAAAACCCATGACCTCAGTCTTTTTATCATTGAATTTTAAAAAGTTAAGAGACATGCAAGCCTTAATGTCATCAAGACACTGAAGTTATGGCTGTGTGGAGTATGTGCCTTCTTTCTTTAGAGGGACAGTCTGACAGTCATCAGCAGAAAAGTGGAATGCAATGCCTTGCTTTCTCAGTATAGAACCAAGAGGAAGCAGATATAAAGAGAAGAGGAGGGGGCCTAGAACTGAGCCCTGTAGGACCCCCCCCCCCCCCCCACACACACACACACACACACACACACACACAAACAAGGACCCGAGGTTGATGGAGCTTGACCGCCCACAGGGGCAAGAAAGTTATAAGTACTAGCTATTGATTACTCTTAAATAAGATCATGAAATGTTCTTTCCATAGGTTTGACTGAACATGAGATCCTTTCCCAGGCCTTGGTCTTCATCTTTGGAGGCTACGAGACCACCAGTACCACTCTTACTAACATCCTTTATAATCTGGCCACCAACCCTGATGCGTTGCAGACCTTGCACAAAGAAATTGATGCTAACCTGAAGAAAGATGTACAGTAATTCATCACATAATTTGTTGCCATTCTCGATTCAATGGTGGACACCATTTGCATATTTTATTTTTATGTTTGCCTTCTTCTTTATATTTTCCCTAGGCACCCATTTCATATGAAGAACTGACCGGTCTACAGTACCTGGACCAAGTTATACTTGAATCAATGCGACTGATTCCCACTGCCCCTCGAATTGACAGGGTGTGCAAAAAAACTGTGCAAGTGAATGGACTCACCATCCCTGAAGGAACCACAATTGGGATTCCTGCATGGGTGTTACACAAAGACCCACGCTACTGGGACTCCCCTGAGCTTTTTAGACCAGAGAGGTAAATGTGCATGTAGGTGTGTCATCACAAGGTTATGAAGAACCTGGTCATCCTGTAATTAGTGAAACCTGGTCTCCAAAAGTTGATTCTGTTCATCTAGACGTAGCGTTTTCTGGGAGATCACAAATATATGTCCGTTATTAGTGAAACCTGGGACATTATGCTTTGCTTTATCTTTGGTAGATCAATGAGGTGCCATATGTAGGTCCCTTCACTGATGTTCTCAGTGGTTCAATTGAGTGACAGCCAGATACGCATCCCAAAACCTCTGCAGTGTTGTCTGCAGCTGTCTGTTTTGAGTCATTACTTTTCTGGAAGCTGGCTGGTTCCCTGAGACTGAGAGTGCTGCACTGTGGGACTGGTTTTCTTCAATGCTTTTTATCTAGTGTAGCTTCCACCTAAGTACTGCTTTGATCATAGGTTTTTCCCTGCTGTAAGATCTGACTGGCCAATGGGTTCCTAATCCCTGACCAAAGCTTTAGAAGTAATAGACCTATGCCCTCCCTACTCTTTACGTTGTAGGTCTACAGACTGCCTAAAAATCATGGCTCAATACAAAAAGAATTATTTCACTTTACATATCTACAAGTTTGTTTGATCTGTATCTGCAGGTTCAGTAAAGACAACATGGAGGAGGTGAACCCATACGCGTACATGCCATTTGGACTCGGCCCTCGTAACTGCGTTGGGATGCGCTACGCCCTCCTCGTCATGAAGATGGTTATTGTCTGTCTCTTGCAGAAGTACACTTTGGAAACATGCAAAGAGACAATGGTGAGAGCAGCAAAAAAAACCATTCAGACTGTCATGGTACTCTGCTGTCCTGTCACTGATGTTACATCCATTTCTTTTCTTCTTTTTTTTTTAGATTCCACTTCGGTTTAACTGGAAGTTTCAGCCAGTTCAGCCTATAAAACTCAAGATTGTTCCCAGAAACAAATAGTCTAAGAGGGAACATCTCCATCCTATCAAAAAAAAATCCTATCAAACATTTTATTGTATGATTTTCTTTTAATGTGAGGCAAGTGTTGCCATAAGGGCATTCATCGTTTTTCTGCTGCTTAACTGTAAAATGTTAAATCAGTGCAGTTTAAATATTTGAATTTTCTTGCAATATTAATAAATCAAATGTATTTTAATTACTTTTCTTTAAATTGTGTTGAACTTTTTTCAAAAAGCTAACTTTACTAATGGTTTACTGTATGAATTTCCTGATAACCATCTTTGATTTGTGCAAACATATTATTCTGTGACACTTGATCTTTAGGTTTGCCTTTGTTAATTTTGTCTTGTTTTCTGTCATGCATGAGCTTTATACAAATGGATAAATAAAATTACAGTTTGAAATCTAGAGACTTATCAGAATATCTCTTGGGACAGTTAAGTCCATGAAATAAGCTGCTGGCAGCTATACACGTCTCATTGATGGCTGTAGTCTTATTATTGGTTTTACCATCACAGCTAGTCAGGTTTCCAAAGGCATAGGGTCTTGTGGGCTAGTCAGAGCGGACACTCCATTTTCCCTCCTGCATCCAGTCTTGAGTCTTGTAGACCGATAGCCTCTCTGGCTCTCGGGCATGAATGTTCACATCTTACAAAGCCCGGACCTAGTTAGCATGTAAATATACACATTCATTAATGTTTTTTACATTTTTTACAGTGTTGTGGTCAGAATATTGGGCTGCTCCACCTCCTCTGGGGGTGTCTTAAAGAGTTAACAGAGTGGAGAGACTGTCAAGATACAATAGAGAATGTTTGGTTATGTTGTAATCTTGGTTGTCTCAGTGAGAGACTCTCTCCAGCTCTAGGGCCACTTGGAGAACGTTATAATCAAACTATCAGTGATTTCCACGAGCACAGATGTTTTATGCCTAAGTTTTTGGGTGTGGCCGGGTAAGACGGGGATCATTCTACAAACATATGGAATATGAAGGACCTTTTAGGTTTGGATTTTTTTCCACCCTTAATAATAAACACCTTCATTTAGACGTTTTGTATACATGTTGTGTTCAATTTTATTATCTTTGTCTAAAATTTACATTTGTTTGATGATCTGAAACATTTAAGTGCAACAAACATCCGAAACAAAATATGGTAGGATCTGCCCTGTTAAGAGGGAGTTTTTCGTTCCCACCGTCTCCAAAGCACTTGTTCAGGGCTGGGTCGTATGATTATTGAGGTTTTCTCGCTTTTCTTTGTATTTTTTTTAATTATTATCTTACAATATAAAGCACCTTGAGGCAGCTGTTGTTGTGATTTGACGCTTTATAAATGAAATTAAATTGAATTGTGTAAATTTTAAAATAAAAGAAATGATTTAATTAATAATCTCAAAGCAGGAACAATTACTTAATGATGAATACTGTGAAATGTTTCTGGATAACTTCAGAATTAGGTTGTAGTGCAGGGAGAGACTTGGCTAAGAAACCAACTGAGAAGCTGGGAAAATAATATTTATTTGATGATGAAAGCATAGAAATTAACTGAGAAACTAAGACCAGATTCAAGCTGGGGTCATTGTATGTCATGCTGGATTCTCAACTCACTGGCCAAACAAGAAAAACAGACATGTTACCCAGAATTGGAAATGTTTACACATTTCAATGTAATTAAAGTCGCAAACCCTGTGCCTACTCCTTTGCTAATCTTTATACTCCCTAGGAGATATCGTTGTTCTTTAGTTTGGACAATAACACGCCAGCAAAACTCTAATGCATAGTAGAATTAGATAAATCGCACTGCAATTATGGATCACGTCATCAGAGCGATAAACATGTTAAGTAAAACACAACAAAAGTACTGAAGAGAGTAATGTTTGCACACTTCCACAAAGCTGTGAGAGAAGAATTACAGCAGCCTATGTCAGGGACATTACATCAGCTTCTGCAGGACCTCCTTGGTTTTTGTAGAAAAAAGGTGGGTCTCAAACAACTGCTGAGCATGCGCAGGAGTAATAGCCCCGAAGAAAAATTCACAAGACTTATATGTTAAAAGTCGATTAGAGACAAACTAGACCGGACGGCAACCGTGGAAAGTGAGAAAATAATTATTGGGAGGATAGTGGAGAACTTCGTTATTACCGGGAAGTATTAAAACAGATCAAAACGAAAGTTGATTTTCAAACCAAGGACACCCTAAAGCGGATCATTTCATGCAGCAGAAATAGCAGACACATTAGAAATCGTTGATGGTTAAAGTATTTTATTCGGACTTACGCAAAACTAAAAACGTTTTAAAAGCGTCCTTTTTACAGCTTATTACGTAAACACATTTTTGTCTCATACGCTCCTCCCACCACACGACGTCTTCTTAAGTTCGCTGGTTTTCCAGCCTTCAGCTCAGTGTTGCCAACTCCTCAGTAAGGAAAGTCGCTATTGGCTGTCCTAAAAGTCGCTAGAAGTCGCTAAATGACGTCATCGCCTAATTTGCATAATTGGTCATGCTAATGTAATTATAACCTATGTTGTTGGAGAGAGAAATAACATCGTGGAAGAGACATAAAGTGAGTAAAAAACGTCCTAAATGCAGTTAGAATTTATTTAGAACTACAAATTAAATTTCTTTTAGCAATTATTGTTTTTTTTAATGTCACAATTCCAACCCTGCTCCTTTATCCGGGCTTCGACCGGGTGTTGTGCCAAAAAGTGATTGCCTGCCAAAAACTGATTACCAATGTTTCCGTGTATTTTTTATGTGTAATATGTTTATGTATGTTGGTAAATAGACTTCGGTGAACAGCGTTTACAAAGGGATTATATATAGAATTAAAAAATTATCTGTTTTTTTCAAGTATCTTTACAGCTTTGTGTTATTGTACTTACATTATAACCAATCCGGTCCTTTATCCTCGCTGAAAATATTTTTACAGAACTATTGTAATATTTGCTGCAATTTCTGCTGTCCAACTACTTCTTACAAAAGACATTTTTAATGTTAATGATATTTTTTAACTGCATAAATAAAGGTTATATAAATGTCACTGCCAAAAACTGATTGTGGCTTCTACCTTGTTACACGAATGTTGTTTGTGGCGATATGCGCTTTCACGTCTTTTTTTAGGGGGTCTGAAAACTCGCTAAATATAGCGACAAAGTCGCTAAGTTGGCAACACTGCTTCAGCTACACATGCGCTTTTGTCGGAACGAGGTCAAAATGTTTTTCACGCTGTTTTCAGCAACCACCTGGACTTTGCTTGCCCTCCTTTTCACGCTGATATTACTGTGAGTATTCCTCGACTGTTCACTGCGGTCAAGCCACCGCACCTGGAATCTTGTTTCTTCTTAATTACCTCGAAAGCAACAGTTGGGTGTCAGGCTTGCTGTTTGTTTCATTGTCCAACTGGCTCCTATCCTCGCTCTCTTTTTGCAACACAGGTACGGAATATGGCCATATCGGTTATTCAAAAAGCTGGGGATACCTGGACCGAGACCCCTGCCTTTTATTGGAACGATGCTGGGCATGAAGAAGGTACATACACTAAACTCACCTTAGCGACTGGGATACGAGGAGCAGACTGATTTAATCATTGAGATTTAGAGATCAGGATTTGCTTGATGAACCTGTCTGTGCTCACGTCCAATTCAGTGGCTTTTTGACACTAAGACACATTTTTTTTCCTGTCTACCTTTTTGCAGGGATTTCTTGCTTTTGACCTAGAGTGCCATGCCAAGTATGGGGACGTCTGGGGGTGAGTTGTTAATTCATCATGACTGATAGAAGACGCATTCAAAACCACCACTGATATCCACTCATACCAAAATATCTCTGGGAGCCAAACTCACAGTATGTTAAAAATGTAACATAGTGTGACTGTGGTTATGAGGTCAACACTGTGACAGGATGGAATAATGAAAAAAGTTTTTTACTGGCTTCCTCTTTTTATGAAGTTGTTCTTACTTTGGAGCTTGATCTGATAAAATAGTTTCGGTGGAACAAAAATCTTTCGGTGGAAACATAACAAACCATTTTCTCTTTAGGGATACGTGCAAGAATCAGCTTACATATCCAGATGTGTAATAGTACAAAAAAAAAAGAATTGTGAAAGACTCTTTTCTTTTTTTTAGGTTGTACGATGGACGAACGCCAGTGTTGATGATTGCTGACCCTGAGATTGTTAAAACTGTGATGATGAAGGAGTGCTACTCTGCATTTACCAACCGCAGGGTAAGAGGTTCATCTTGTTGTATATCAGAAGTCCTGTCAGTGCAACACTCTCCATGTAACATAGAGTCTGCTAACAAAACATTGTTTTTTACTTGATTATTTTTCCAAGTTTGCTTTCAGTGGCGCTATAGTCTGTGGCTGACATGTGTAATAACACAATAACTACAGGGACAAACTGGTATTATATGAAATATAAATTAAGTAATGTTCAAATCCGGCAGATTTACTTTCACCAAGAGTTACACATTTATACTCAAGGGTTACATCAGCCCACACGTACACACGAGCTGAGTCACATGAAGTAAACCAAGCAACACACTTCACTGTTTTGTAGCCACCTAGAGATGAAAGATAGATGTTATCTTTCTTGCTCTGTATAGTAGAATCAGATATACTTTTACAAAGGTTTTATATATTTAAACAAATTCACCTTGTGACATTTACTTTTCTGGGACTGCTTCAGAATAGATTAAAAGGAGGGATGTTTTTCAGGGCTCATTTGTTAAAATGTGATATTTATTTATATAACTATTTAACTAAGCATCATCAAATAGAAGAATTGGTATATTTTTTTGGGCTGAGGTGCTTAAATGACATTAGGCTCATGTCTATTGAGAATGTGAAGTGAATGTGGGAAGCCATAGCTCGGGACAAGCAGGGCTCAGCCCACAGGAAATTAAAATTAAAACACGCTTCTTTTCTGTGATCTGTCATTTGTAAACACATTTACATGTACATGCACCATAATCTTTGAATTCAGACTTTTCAGTCCCATTGCCACAGCTGTATAAAATCAAGCACCTAGCCAAGCACTTTACCTTTACAAATATTTGTGAAAGAATGGGTTATTCTAAAGAACTCACTGAATTCAAGCATGGTACTGCCGTAGTACTTAATAGTGCAGATATTATATACCTGGTGTATGAAGGCATTTTTATAATTCTCCCCCGGCATATATAATTGGTTCTGTCTGTTTGTTAGCAGTCTGTTTTGTGTGCTGGTAGATACCAAAAACTCCTCCAATTCTGGTGAAAATCTAGTTAAGGTAAAGGTTGCACCAAAAAGGGAAAAAGTTTATATTACCTACAATTTTTTTTTTAATCGATCATCTTTAATCTTCATAACAGTATACTAGGCCTTGGGTGACATGAGTACCTAGGTTTATTAGGCACTGGAGGTTGACCTTCATTGTTAGTGACGTACGTCAAAGTGGACTTTGACAATAAAATAAAAAAAACATATACATTATACCAGTGGTTCCCAAACCTTTTTTGCTGGGCCCCCCCTTTGTTTTACAAGAAAAATATTCGCCCCTCCCCCCCCTCCCCGCAGGCACACACGCACAGACACATCCTCCAACCACACACCCATATTTTGCTCCATTGCGGTTTATTTCACACCTCAAACATTTAGTAAACAATTAAGCAAATACAAGTAATCTGTAATACATTACAGGTAGTAAGAAAATACACTACCACACGTACACGGGTGATTGTGAAAACGCAGCTGTTTCGTCCACACGTAAACGGCGTTTGGAATCACCGAAAACTGAGATTTTTTTAAAACTCCTTTTTTGGGTTTACGTGTGAACGAGGAATACAGAGTTTGTCACGCAGCGTCAAAGGTATGTGCCTTTTTCCACGTCACACTGTGCGCCACGTTATTGTTTACAGGAAATGAATTGCAGAATGGCAGATAGTCAGATTAACAGTATTTTGTCTCTAACTTCAGGTTTTACAGGCTTACACACACGGAGTTACTGTCCCTCTATTTAGAAAGGCAGAGGCGTCACGGTGTAATTATTTTACATGTAGTTGTTTTTTCCTGTGTAATAATATTCAACATTGCTATCAATACATTTTTCAAAAATGCCTCTCTGTGCAAAATGGGTTTAAAAACATGAACAACTGTGGGATACTGTTTGTCCGTGATTTGAACCGAGGGAACAAATCCTGGCAGGATCAGCCTGATATTTGTATCCAGCTGTAACTTTACTGTATACAGAGCTAATATCTCCAAAATGTCAGGAGTAGTTATTTATTACAAGTGTTTGTGAACTAAAAATCAAGAATGTGGGATACTGTTTGTCCGTGATTTGGAGAGCCCAGCGTGTGCTCCCAACGCAGGGAAAACCAATTCTGTTGAGGAGACCTACCTCGGCACTTGTGGAGGTGAAACCAAAGAGAAGATATGCTTCACCAGATTTTCTAGTCTTTGGCTTAGAATCAAGTTGGTTTGGAAACATATTCAGCGATGCTTCATCTCCTGCTTTGCGTTTGTGTGGACGCCCCATGCTAGCAGTGTCCAAGCATTGTTTTGTTTTTTCCCTTTTCATTGTCTGTATGCACTAACCTTTGGGTCATTGTCATGTAGCTGTAGCTTCATGTTATGTGGGGTCGAAAAAGAAGATGCTACGAGGGACTGTACATATCCTTGGCTATAATACTGTACAACAATAGTATAGCAGTACTATAGTTGTGCTGAGTCTTTTCAGTGTCCCCATCCTGATGTTTTAAACTCAACATGCCAAACAATGAGCAGCTCTATCCTCACCTGCAACTTCTCAATCACATAGTAAAACATGCCATGCCTTTTCTTCCTGTGTCATTCTAATGGCACCATAATTTACAAAGCAAATGTATTGTTGAATTTAAAAGGAAATGAAACTAGTTGCAGAGCCAATCACCTCATCAGGAAAGTGTTTACTGACACACTATAGCTAAAGTGTTGTTTTATGTAGCTTTGAAACAAGAGTAGTCACCCCCTGGTGACCATTAGGAAAAATTACTTCAGGGAAAAACTTTAGAGAAACTTCTGCGTTTTTTTGTTCTTGTTTTTTTGTTTGTTTGTTTATTTTTGGATGTAGTTTTGGACAAGAACACCAGTGACGCCTGTTTTCATCCATGAGGTGTGTGCGGCGAAAAAGCCGTACAACATGTGCCTTGAGGCGACTGTTGTTCTGATTTGGCGCTATATAAATAAAATTGAATTGATGTTCACATTGATGATAAACTGGACTTCATTAAAAACATGGAAGTCCTCTACAATAAGCTGTCTCTATTTCCTATTTTCCTATAACATCCTATAACTTCTCCTTATGAACTAATTTCACCTGTATTAACTTGTGTGTGCTACTCTAGTATTGTTTTTAACTTCGGAATATTCAATTTCATACATGGTTTCTGGAATTGTTGCTAATGATGATTGATTTCTTTTCTTATCTAGGATCGAGCAGACTTTCTGCAGGTGTTGATTCAGAGTGAGATCCCAGAAAAGACGTATAAGGATTATGAAGAACAGCCAAGTAAAGGTATGTTTTTACCACAGAAGTATCAGGGCGAGTAGGGCAAAGTGTAGGGCTCAGCTTGTTGTCCACTTTCAAGTCACTCATGTCACATGTACTGCAGACCACTCAGGATTAGGGGTTTTACACACAAATTTTTCTCATGACATCAATCTGCTCATATGTCTCATGTACAAGAGACCTGCCAGTGTTATGTTATAAATCAGGACCTGGGTGATAATTAAATGAAGGGCTGTACATACCTCTGTAATATCCCTGTAAGTATTTATATAGCCAGCCTGGCTAAGTGTTTTAAATTGTATGTGAGAGATATCAAAGTGAGCCTGGACTGTAACAGGCCCTATGAGGTGTATGAGATATTGTGGAGCATTAAGGGCTTTGTATTTCAAGATGAGGGAGCCATGGAAGAGTAGCCAGGAGAAATGGGATATCTATTTCTCGTTGGTGTTACCACTTCCTATACAGGGTTTTAGAGCTATTGGAACTTGGAAACTACTGGAGAAATTTAACACACAGGTGAAGACACACAGCATGAGAAGACAACATGACAAAGAACAAGGAGAGACAGATAATAAATAAACAGCAGGTAATGAGGGGAGATGGGAAACATGTGGGAAATACACCGGGATCAAATCAGGAATAACGAGACAAGGGAAGTTAAACTGAACACAAAGCACCTGAGACGAGACTATCACAATAAAACAGGAAATTACACTGAGAGGGAGACGAGAGGACTTGACACAGGTAACGAATACAGAGACATGACTGTCTTCACAACACAGGCACAAAAGGGAACGGACAAAAGTCAGCTATAATTCACCTAGAGACACAAAATAGAGAACACACAAGCTCAAAACACTGTATCCATGTCACAAAATACTTGCAATAATTAGTTTGTCTTACCTTCAGTTAACTATCTGTTAGCTATTAAAGTAATTCCTCAGGAGTGTCAAACATTATGTGGTTCTTCACATCACCTTCAGATTTAGGAAACTGTCTCTGGCATTTTTCTTTTTGATCAGTTGTTAGTTTCAGTGTGAGATTGGCTCAGTACTAGTTACTGATTACTTTAGGGTTATTATATTAATAATAAACGGACTTTGATTTTGTTTTTTCCGTAGGTTTGACAGAACATGAGATGCTTTCCCAGGCCTTGATCTTCATCTTTGGAGGCTACGAGACCACCAGTACCACTCTAACTAACATCCTTTATAATCTGGCCACCCACCCTGATGCGTTGCAGACCTTGCACAAAGAAATTGATGCTAACCTGAAGAAAGATGTACAGTAATTCGTCCCATGATGTGTTTCCATCGCTGATTTAGTAGTGGACATCATTTACATATTGTCTTTTTTTTTGTGTTTGCTGCCTTTATTTGTCTAGGCACCCATTTCATACGAGGAGCTGACCGGTCTACAGTACCTGGACCAAGTTATACTTGAATCAATGCGACTGATTCCCACTGCCCCTCGAATTGACAGGACATGCAAAAAAACTGTGCAGGTGCATGGCTTCACCATCCCCGAGGGAACCATAGTTGGGGTTCCTGTGTGGTTGTTGCACAAAGACCCACGCTACTGGAACTCACCTGAGCTTTTTAGACCAGAGAGGTAAATGTGAGTGTAGGTGTGTCATCACAAGGTTGTGAAGAACCCTGTCGCCCTCCACAAGAGAGAATAATTAGTGAAATCTGGGACGTTTGCTTTATCTTTTTCATCCCAAAACCTCTGCAGCTGTCTGCTTTGAGTCATTGTTGTTCTGGAAGCTGAACTGTTCCCCTAGACTGAGGGTGCAGTGTGGAGCTGGTTTTGATCTGACTTGTCCTCAATCAGGCCCGAGAGCTCCTCAAAGCTTTAGAAGTAACAGTATATTTTTGCCCTGAACTACGCCCTCCTACTCTTTATGTTGTAACATCGTGGTTAAATACAGTGAATTATAGGACTCTACATATCTACATTTTTAAAGGTTTGTTTGATCTGTATCTGCAGGTTCAGTAAAGACAACATGGAAGAGGTGAACCCATACACGTTCATGCCATTTGGACTCGGCCCTCGGAACTGCGTTGGGATGCGCTACGCCATCCTCGTTATGAAAATGGTTATTGTCCGTCTCTTGCAGAAGTACACTTTGGAAACATGCAAAGAGACCATGGTAATAGCAACACTCCTCCACATTCAGACTGTCATGGTACTCTGCTGTCCTGTCACTGATCCATTTCTTTTTTCTTTTTTTTAGATTCCACTTGAGTTTGACTGGAAGTTTCAGCCAGTTCAGCCTGTAAAACTCAAGTTTGTTCCCAGAAATCAGTAGTCTAAGAGGGAGCTGCTACCATGATGATGTTCATTGTGCATTTTTTTTTCTACTGCTAAATTTTAAAAGGTTATCAAGTCAGTGCAGTGTAAACACTTGAATTTTCTTGCAGCATTAATAAATTTTAATGACTTTGGATTTGTGCAAACATTATTTTGTGACACTTCTGCTTTAAATTTGCTTTTCATCATTGTTTGATTACTTTTGTGTCAGTTTGGTAGATTTTGATTTCTCTTTGTGTATGCGTTTCATGGGTTAATAAGTACAAAGTAAATAAATATAAAATAAATACAGTCTACAGTCTAGAGACAGTCTTTTTAAAATCTTTCATGTGCATTAAATATGCTGCTGGCAGTGATGCATGTCTCAGTGATGGCTGTAGCCCTATTGTTGGTGGTTTCTGTCTCCACCCATTTTTCAACAGCTAGTGGGGCTCATTCTGGACTCACAGGTTTGTGGTTTTCTGACAGTCCAAAAACCAATGTTTTGTATTGCTCACTAATTAAAACGGACCAGTTATGCTGAATTCCTGTTCTATATTTGTATACTTGGACTCCAGAGTAGCTCAAGCAGTCCTACTTATCATATGCTTTATTCCAGTGGTCGCCAACCCCTGAGCCACGGACCAGTACCGGGCCGTGAAAGTTGAGGTTTGGGTGGGAAATTTATGGTTTTCAGGGTTTCTATAATTTTTTTATCATTTTTTTTTTTAACCGCTTTTATCGCTAACTCGTTTTCCCTGGGCCTTTTTGCGTGTGTTATGAATAAATCTTTTTTTTTTTTTTTTGGTACCAGTACTGGTTTTATTTTGTTGTATTTATCCGCAACACCTTAAAGTCTGGTCCGTGAAAATATTGTTGGTCATAAACCGGTCTGTGGTGCAAAAAAAGGTTTAGGACCGCTACTTTATTCAGCTTCGCAGTTTATCCTGTCTATGAAACAAGCCATTTTAACCCTCTAAAGGGATGATTTAAACATAAAGTGGGTGGAGCTCAGTGAGCCTTGTAGGGATTTTACACGTTTGGACTTTATTATTTGAAACTGGTTAACCATCAGCATTGCAACTTATATGAGTTAAAATTATTAAAAGCATAATAGTTCCATTTAGCTTATTTTAAACATTTATTGTTTTAAAATTGATGACATGGTATAAAATTTACTAGGAAACTTTGTATCACCTTTGAAATCCTTTCCAGTGAAATCCACTTAGGAGTAAAAAGTTAATGTTCAGTGCATGTGATGAGGGTCCTGAAAATGAAGGATCATAATCTGATCTTTTGGCTGATGCTGTTGAGTATTCTTGTCACTGTAAAAACAGGCAAACTTTACAGTTTTTTACAGATTTTTACACAGTACTGCATTTGTTCAACATACCGCTGTTAAAAATAATAAAAGAGAAGGAGCATGTGGAACTATTCCTTCTGGAAAACAAAATTTGTCCAAATTGTCAGCATAGAAGAAGAAGCACAGATGCTCAGTTCTGGAAACATACTGGAACTTTGGATTTTGGACATATTTTATTGTGAAAACATGAAAGACACTGACGGTAAACAGGCGATACAAGTATTTGCATTTGATGACACAATCTGAAATTTCTTTCTATATAACCAGCAATGGACAGTCGTCAAAGTTTAGAACAAATCAACGCTTGTTGCCAGCTGTTGAAGCTAGGTGGAGACAGATACCACCAATAATAAAACTACAGTGATCAGTGAGGTGTATCGCACAAGCAGTAGCCTTATGATTTAATAAATGCAATTACAATTTAAAAATGTATAAACGTTAAAGTCAAAATCTCTTGAGTGTAAGGTCCATTTAAGACACCGACTGGTGTAACTTTTGGACACAAAATAGATCAATTTTTCAACACAATTTAAATAAAAGTAATAAAAAGAGATCAACACAGCAAAATCAGATGTTTAACCTGCTCTCATTCAATAACATTTTAAAATAGTTGAAAATATCAACTCAGTGAATTTATCTTGGCAGCAGATATAAAAACATGTTTGATGGGATTTGGAGACGTTCCCTCTTAGATTACTCTTTTCTGGGAACAAACTTGAGTTTTACAGGCTGAACAGGTTCAAACTTCCAGTCAAACTCAAGTGGAATCTAAAAGAAAAAGAAAAGAAAATCAGGAACATGACAGCATAGTTGTATGACAGTCTGAATGTGGCAGAGTGCTGTTCTTACCATGGTCTCTTTGCATGTTTCCAAAGTGTACTTCTGCAAGAGACGGACAATAACCATCCTCATGGTGAGTAGGCCGTAGCGCCTCCCAACACAGTTACGAGGGCCGAGTCCAAATGGCATGTACGCATATGGGTTCACCTCCTCCCCGCTGTCTTTACTGAACCTGCAGATACAGATGAGACTTTTAAAATTACGTTTATTCCGCTATTTGAAACATTAAAAAATAACATAACAGGTGTGTAAAAAGAGAGATATGGCTGGGTTACTCTGCACAAATACAACATTTTCTTTAGGAATTATGTCCCAGTGGATGAGTTTTCAATAAGTTTGTAATGGCACACATTTACCTCTCTGGTCTGAAAAGCTCAGGTGAGTTCCAGTAGCGTGGGTCTTTGTGCAACACCCACACAGGAATTCCAACCACGGTTCCCTCAGGGATGGTGAGGCCATTCACTTTAACAGTCTTTTTGCACACCCTGTCGAGGCGAGGAGCAATGGGAAACAGTCGCATTGATTCAAGTATAACTTGGTCCAGGTACTTTAGACTGGTCAGCTCCTCGTATAAAATGGGCGCCTAGACAAATAATGGAGGTGGCAAGCACAAAAAGAAAATAAATTGGTGTCCATTATTCAAACAAAGATGGCAGAAAATTATGTAAAGAATTACTGTACATCTTCCTTCAGGTTATCATCGATTTCTTTGTGCAAGGTCTGCAACACATCAGGGTTTGTAGCCAGATTATAAAGGGTGTGAGTAACAGTGTTACTAGTGGTGTCGTAGCCTCCAAGGGTGAAGATGAAGGCCTGGGAAAGGATCTCATGTTCAGTCAAACCTAAAACAAAAAACAAAAGATTTTATGGTAATAAAAAGTGGAGCAGGGACCAAATACTGGTTGACATTGTTGATCTTCTTTCAGCTGCCCCCTGTAGGGGTAGCCACAGCAGAGCATCTTTCTCCATCTCACACTGTCGCTAGCATCTTCCTCTGTCACACTAACGCTCTGCGTGTCCTTCTTTACTACATAGATGAGTTGCCTCTGAGGTCTTTCCCTTTTCCTCCCGCCTGGCAGCTCCATTTTCAACACCCTTTACCTAACATATCTACTATCCATCCTTTGGACATGTACAAATTATCTCAGCCTTCGTTCGTTATCGTTAAAGTGCTCAACCTGAGCTTTCCACCTCCAGCTCAGCCTTTTCTAGGGTCACCATCTCTAAACCTCACATGTAGGCACAACTACATTCTTGTTAGCCTTCCCCCCTCACACTCATATACACCCACTTCACTCTATGTCCAGTCCACTCTCTTCTGGACTATCTGTTGCTTTGGATGGTTGACCCCAAGTATTTAAACTCTAGAGTTGGATGTGTCGAGACCACTTTTATGTGGTCTTGGTCTTGTCTTGGTCTCGACGGACTTTGGTCTTGGTCTTGTCTCGGTCTTGCTTCTCAGATCGAAATAGTGTTCGGGAGATTCGGATTTGGGGGTGGGTGGCTTACTGGGCTTAAGCCCGGGTCATTTTTTCAGAAGACAATTTTTCAGTTTAAAAATTGGGCTTGGTTACTTCTCCGATAAAAACATACCTTTACTTGGCTGTTCTTCATTGTCCTTATAGTTCTTTTCTGGGATCTCACTCTGAATCAACACATGCAGGAAGTCTGGTCGTGTCTGGTTTAAAGCAGACAAGCATTCAGAGCAGGACTTGAAAATGACCCAGAGGTAAGTGCATACAGACTAGATAATGTTGGTCTTCCTTTACAGATATAATGCTTACAAATTTGGCTTCACGATGCTCATCTTTAAATTGCTTGATGATGTTGAGGAAAAAGTTTATGTTTTTTTTGGGCATGATCTCAATTTTGAGCTGCTTTAACAGACGACGACTGAGGGGAAATGCCACTGAAAGAAGAGTAAAGAGTGGTTAACAAAAGGATATGATCAAATGGAGTTTGTGTAAAAGAGTAAAAGTAAGGTCATACTTAGCAAAAAGAAAAGCCCAGTGTTGACTTTAAGGACCTTCATAATGTGAACATTAATAGGGTCGTTTGGATTGTTTATGGAGTCTGTCTCCACACTGAAAGAAGCACTGGTCACAGTGTCTAAACTGTAAGGAGCTACAAACCTATAAGATTTGAAAATACATGTGGTGAATGTTTCAGTTATTTTAGGATGAACAGTGTAATGCGCTGGCATTTTACAGGTTAACAACATACTGTTTGACATTGATGGGTTCATCCAAATTCGTTTCCTTAAGTTTTGCAACAAGTCGTTCTGCATAGCGAGCAACGAGGGGAAAAACCTTAAAGGAATAAAAGACAAAATAAGAGAATTATATTATATTTTGAATGCTCTAATGATGGCACCTTTATTTTATTTTGGAGAGATATACCCATGTTTGCCACAAAATAAAACAATAAAAGAGCAATAAAAGAGTCAAATTCCTGTTTATTCTGAAAATTACTGATTTCTCTGAGGATTTATAAATAACTTGTGATATCCGATAATAATAATAATAATAACTAGTGGTATGTTTGGTAGCTCCATAATAAGGTGGTTTTCACAATTGCTAAACAAGTAAAAACTCACTGGTTTAGTACCAGGAGAAGACAGAAATTTAGTATAACAATCTGCTAAATGTAATAGGTGTAATGACACCTTTTGAATAAGGGGGCAGCCAAAAGTGTCTGTTATGTGGTTATATTTTGAGCCATGGACAACATGTAGCTATAATTATTTGCACACTTTGGGAACTTAAAAAAGGAACGGCAAGCACCAGAACACAATTCACTTTAAATTGAAGTGGAAATAGTGAAATAAGGTTATTAGGAGCTACAAATAGTGCCTTATGTTAGTGATTTCCTGAAATACCTCAAATTACTGTGTACCTTTATGTCAGTATTATCCAAAGAAACAGCTAAATGTTAGTGATTTTATATATTATGTGTAAAGGTACCAATACTTTTTAATGATGCCTGTATAAGTAGTTTGAGGAAAAAAAAAAACCCCAATATAAAGTGATGACATTTGAACAAGAAATAAATCTATTACTTTTGTTGTAAGCGCACATTAAACACAGACGTGGTTAATGAACCCACATATGATATCGACCTGTTTCAGTCTTCCACTGGTGAAGCATGGAGACAGAGTGTTGCGAATCCGTTTCCACCGTTCGTCTTTCACTGCTGCCACTACATCATCCAGAGGTTCGCTGAAGAAACCAGAATCCTTTGAAAAGGAAAACGACAAGGAAAAACTACTCTTAGTGTTTACAGTTTGCTTCCACCAACATCTTCCAGTCCCCTAACAACTCTTGTAGTTTGCTCAGATAATGTAATATCATTTGTAATATCTTGTAGCATCATTTCTGTGTTAGCTCTATATTATGCATTTTCATGTAGGACTTTGTTTGGACAGATCAATGCATATGGAATTAGAACAGTTTGGACAGGCCAGAGTAAAATGTAATTATTAACCTGCCCTTCTACCCTCTGTTAATGATATATCTAGGGGGGGACATATGTCAGTTTAGCTTTCAAAAAAAAAAGCAAAAGATAAAACTCTTTTGGGGAGTGTTGCGCTGACAGGATCTCCAAAGGTTTCACGATTTGCTGAATTTTCACTCTACTGTACGATAAAAAGCGGAGCCTCTTACCCTGCGGTTGGTAAATAAAGAGTAGCACTCTTTTACCATCACAGTTTTAACAATCTCAGGGTCGGTCACCATTAACACCGGCGTATGTCCATCGTACAACCTGCAGAAAAGGAAAGAGCCTTTCACAGTAGCTTAAATCACAGCAAATCATTTAAGGCATTGTTAAGCATCTGGATATGTAAAGCACCTTCAGTTAATCAAAGAGGTTTTTTCATCTGTGCAGGTAGTAAAATTACACATCGATGGCGATTACATCGATTACACATGATGCTACGAATGGGATATCACGGTCTTATTATTATTAAATAAATACATGACAATGGAATAAGAAATTTTTTAGTTTATTTTTGTAGGTTTTCATACGTTTCTCACTTCAGATTCCCTGAACTCATATTTTGACTGGAATTCATTTGGCAAAAAAGAGGGAAAAAGGATGAACAAATAAAGCTGAAGTGAAATAACTGCTTTTCAAATCTTCTATTAATCATTTTATATAAATTTTAATCTAAATATTGATAAAGGAATTTTGACATACTTATACTGTGAACCTGTTTGTGAACCTAGTGTAGATATAGTAGGATATATGCATTTCAGAAACTTCGCCTTGTGTTGTAAAGAACTGTCCCCAACCTTTTTCCCCTTTTATCCTTAAAATAAAGAAAATTGGATGTTGTGTTTCCACTGAAAGAGATCTGCTTCAGGCCAAAAGGAAAAATGGCTTCATGAAAAATGTGAGCCAGTGAATATTTTTCCACCCTGTCCCAGTGATCATAGCTCACAGACAGAATTTGATATCAACAGACCTCCTGGTGATTTCTTGTACAGTGGGGCAAAAAAGTATTTAGTCAGCCACCGATTGTGCAAGTTCCCCCACTTAAAATGATGACAGAGGTCAGTAATTTGCACCAGAGGTACACTTCAACTGTGAGAGACAGAATGTGAAAAAAAAATCCATGAATTCACATGGTAGGATTTGTAAAGAATTTATTCGTAAATCAGGGTGGAAAATAAGTATTTGGTCACCTCAAACAAGGAAAATCCCTGGCTCTCACAGACCTGTAACGTCTTCTGTAAGAAGCTTTTCTGTCCCCCACTCGTTACCTGTATGAATGGCATCTGTTTGACCTCATCATCTGTATAAAAGACACCTGTCCACAGCCTCAACCAGTCAGACTCCAAACTCCGCCATGGCAAAGACCAAAGAGCTTTCGAAGGACACCAGGAAAAGAATTGTAGACCTGCACCAGACTGGGAAGAGTGAATCTACAATAGGCAAGCAGCTTGGTGTGAAAAAATCAACTGTGGGAGCAATCATCAGAAAATGGAAGACATACAAGACCATTGATAATCTCCCTCGATCTGGGGCTCCACGCAAGATCTCATCCCGTGGGGTCAAAATGATCATGAGAACGGTGAGCAAAGATCCCAGAACCACATGGGGGGACCTGGTGAATGACCTGCAGAGAGCTGGGACCAAAGTAACAAAGGTCACCATCAGTAACACACTACAACGGCAGGGAATCAAATCCCGCAGTGCCAGACGTGTTCCGCTGCTGAAGCCAGTGCATGTCCAGGCCCGTCTGAAGTTTGCCAGAGAGCACATGGATGATACAGCAGAGGATTGGGAGAATGTCATGTGGTCAGATGAAACCAAAGTAGAACTTTTTGGTATAAACTCAACTCGTCGTGTTTGGAGGAAGAAGAATACTGAGTTGCATCCCAAGAACACCATACCTACTGTGAAGCATGGGGGTGGAAACATCATGCTATGGGGCTGTTTTTCTGCCAAGGGGACAGGACGACTGATCCGTGTTAAGGACAGAATGAATGGGGCCAAGTATCGTGAGATTTTGAGCCAAAACCTCCTTCCATCAGTGAGAACTTTGAAGATGAAACGAGGCTGGGTCTTCCAACATGACAATGATCCAAAACACACCGCCCGGGCAACAAAGGAGTGGCTCCGTAAGAAGCATTTGAAAGTCCTGGAGTGGCCTAGCCAGTCTCCAGACCTCAACCCCATAGAAAATCTGTGGCGGGAGTTGAAAGTCCGTGTTGCTCGGCGACAGCCCCAAAACATCACTGCTCTTGAGAAGATCTGCATGGAGGAATGGGCCAAAATACCAGCTACTGTGTGTGCAAACCTGGTAAAGACCTATAGTAAACGTTTGACCTCTGTTATTGCCAACAAAGGTTATGTTACAAAGTATTGAGTTGTATTTTTGTTATTGACCAAATACTTATTTTCCACCCTGATTTACGAATAAATTCTTTACAAATCCTACCATGTGAATTCATGGATTTTTTTTTCACATTCTGTCTCTCACAGTTGAAGTGTACCTCTGGTGCAAATTACTGACCTCTGTCATCATTTTAAGTGGGGGAACTTGCACAATCGGTGGCTGACTAAATACTTTTTTGCCCCACTGTATGTATACTGATGAAGCAAGAACTCACCCCCAGATGTCCCCATACTTGGCATGGCACTCTCTGTCAAAAGCAAGAAATCCCTACAAGAAGTTACAAGAAAATCTGTTTTAGTGTCAAAAAACCACTGAATAGGACATCCAAAGTATACAGAGAGGTCACTCATCTCGAATTCTCAAGGATCAAATCAGTCAGCTCTACATATCCCAGTCTCTAAGGTGAGTTTGGTTTCTGTACGTACCTTCCTCGTGCCCAGCATTGTTCCAATAAAAGGCAGGGGCCGAGGTCCAGGTATCCCCAGCTTTTTGAAGAACCGATATGGCCATATTCCATATCTGTGTTACAAAAAAAGGAGAAAAAAAATGGGATCATCAGTTGGACAGTAAAAAAAACAAAAAACAAAAAAACAAAACTCTGCCAGGATGACACCCAGCTATTGCTTTGGAGGAATACTCACAGTAAAATCAACGTAAAAAGCAGGGCCAGCAAAGTCCAGGTGAAAAACATTTAAACGTTGTTCCAACAAACAGGAGAGGAAATGTGGCTGCGAGCTGGAAAACAAGCGACCTTTAAGCCTCTCTGTGGCCAATGGACTCTGAGACAAAAAAGGTTCAGAGGCTTCTTAATCTTCTTTTGTTTGCATTTTCACTCTTTGTATTAACAGTTGAATCAGAAGAAAAACACCATTTTGTTATCACATAGGGGCTATGTAACATGTCACCTAATCGAATCTATCTGGCTTATTATTATTTTCATTTTACACAATAACCCAGGAGGCCCAAAGAGATAGATACTGATCAAACATCAGTGACACAGGTTACTGTGACATGATCATCAGTGTGCCAAGGGTCAGTGTGTAATAAACTTTTACGACATCAAAAGGCACTCTGCTACTACTCACACTTTTTAATTATATGCACTTATTTTTGGCTTATTAGTAACAAATATGCACCAGATAGTTTTTTTTATTACTTTATTCGTGTTTAAAAAAGTGTGATCCCAAATGATTTGATGAATTTAAAATACAATTAATAAAAAGACATGTTTTGAGATATTTTTTGAGTGTCATTTCAGATTTTAACTTTCTTTTCAGGTAACTTCACTTGCAGTATACTTGTAATGGAGGAGGTCACTTTAAGAGGGATGGACTTGACCTCCTGACCAGGGGCGATTCTAGGATCAGAGCTTTGGGGGTGCTGAGCACCCAGAGAGCTGCCCATCCAGGCAAGGTAAACTTTACTCATCACAATGAGACTTCTTCCCCGTCTCTGTCAGTCCCTGCATCCCTAAATGCCTCCAGTTGTCCCGAGTTCTGTCTGACTGCCTCCTTGGTGCATTTAAACCCCTGTTCCTCCCTGTCCTCATCGTCTGTTGTCTTCATCTCCATTATCAGTCATCATAATTTTACCCTCTCTGTGCAAGTCTGCAAATTTCTTTATTAAATCATAAGTTTCTTAAATTCATCAAGTCTCTCTGTGCCTGGGTCCTCGTCACAAAACATGACATCACTGTTTTGTACATTTTAACACAATTTAATCCCCACATTTTTGAAAGAATAGCAAAACACTTTTTTGAAAAGTCTGTAACAAAACCATCAAATCTGATCAAGGTTATTAAAATGCTGCCAAAGAAGAATGGATTGGAATAAAAAAAAATACATATCCTAACCTTAATTACTGGGGAAAAATGATAAATGATGCTCATAGTGAGTAAAAAGTAAACTGTGTGCATTTTTTGGACAGAGATTCACTTCTAAAGTGTATGTATAATACAATACAGATACATAAAAAATACACTCCAAAAATAGAAGAGTCCTTGAAATATACAAAATATTATTAGAAAATGGAGACACTTGGCCTTTGGTACAATGTATACAATGTATGAAAAGATCTTTACTGCAGATACTACTATGGCTCTGCAGATTTTTTCTTTTCTTTTAACCTATGTCGCCTCACCTTGAGGTTGGTAAATCTGTCTATCACATTTTGGTGGTCAAGTCTCTCAAGCATCTCTTTCTCAACTGACATCACAGCCAGGTGCTGGAGTCTGCTTTGACCCATGGTCCTTCTCAGCCAGGTATGGAGCTGACTCAAGACACTAAAAGACCTTTCACAGCTACAGCTGCTAACTGGGTTTGTTAGGGCAACCTGAATAACAGTTTTCAGTGTGGGGAAGATCTGATTATCCAGAAGATTGTACAATGTTAACATATCTGGAATGGCACCAGCCTCACTCTTGAGCTTTATAAAGTCTTTGGCAACCGTGACTTCCTCTGACTGAAGCTCAATATGGTAATGCAGTGCCAGGGCTGACAACCCAGTTTGTTTTTTAGATTCTGTATAGCAGCTTTAATATAGGGAGAACACAACTTCCAGATTGTATGAGTAAAATTAGTTGTTTGTCTTTCTTTTTCTTTGCCAGTTAAACAGTTACTGTTTTGCCTGTTAGTACTCCCTGTCTGTTTTCTTACCTGGTACTTCCTCATCTTGTACTTTGTCCTCATGTTCCCCTCTTTCCTCTCTCCCTCTTTGGACTGACAATCTGTACACACACACACACACAACAGGAGTTATAAGGTTAATGGGCATCCAGTCAGTTAGCTAGTTAGTACCTTGGGTTCAATATCGACACATGCACATATGGCAAAATAACCAGTTTCTCTCATTACATTTCAAACAGGACAGTGGTAACAACAGCAGGCTACGGACAATGTTAAGTTTTAGATTTTAAATAGGCTGTATACATTTCAATGAGATCAACAGGGCAGTCAAATATCGCTAATTTTACTACAGAGCAAACATCGTCGGAAAACACGTTTTCAACTAGGGCTGCCACAAACGATTATTTTGATAGTCGACTAGTCACCAATTATTTTTGCAATTAGTCGACTAATCAGATCATGCATCCATTGGATGTACAGCGTACAGCTTATTGCACCAGCATGCATCTGCTCTCATAAAACTATCATTAGCTTACAGCTCTAAGTGTTTAAGGTATGTGCTAACTAAAAATAAAGACAAGATGATAGTTTATTAAATTTGAATGAAATTTGCAGATTGTTTCGGTGAAGTTTAATAAACTCATTGTTATCTAAAATATAACGGGACACCGGAATATATTCTCGAGCATCTCACACTTCTGATAATCAGTTGTCTGCTTGACCTTTATTCAGCTGTGTAAAAACTATAACTTTAATCTCAGCCTAACCGATTTACTCAGGAACAAATAAAATACAAAAAAAAGCCAAACAATAAAATTTTTAAGTTATCTAAGTGACTTATATATGTTTAACCTGAGTAGCGAAAGACGGTGGTGATTTGCCGGAGTCCGGTGTTCTCACGGGCTCTAGTGAGCCTTGCCCCCGGCTAGCTATCAAGCTAGTGGGTAACAGACATCTCCGAAAACGTCGGAGCGCTTTTGAAAATATGTGGTGTCTTGATAAACTGAGCAGATATTTGAGGTTTACACAGCTACATTCTCGCCTGAAAATATGCTAAACATTTATTTTGTGACCCAGAAAGAATAATAAGAGTAATATTAAAACTAACTAGCTGCCGCCATTGTTGGAAACTGAGCTGGGCTGAGCTATGAATTCTGGGACACAGCTCCTTCTTTTTCTTCGGGGTTTAACGGCAGCTGGCATCCTTGTACATGCAGTGCTGCCATCTTCTGTTTCAGTCCGTTATTACACTCTTAAATTCTACTACTTGTTCCTGCGTCTTTTGTGATCTTACGAAGCTTCAAACGACGCCTCGACTATTAAATCAGTCGTCTATGATTTTGATAGTCGATGTAATCGTGACTAGGCGACTAATCGTGGCAGCCCTATTTTCAACACAGCAGGTTACCTGGTGTAATGTTTTTCAGTTAAAAAGAAACATGGTCTGACTCCTACCTAACTATATAAAGAGTAACTGAAAGTTAAATGCAGCTAATATGTCCTGTTTTAAGCCAGGCACTTCCACCTCTGCTCCGCTGCCTCTCAGCCACCATCGCTCTGGCAGTTACAGCGCTAAAGCAAGTAGGAGAGAGCCGAGCTGGAACAAACCATTTTGGGAGGGGGGAGTGGTTATCTATACTTTTGTTGTTAAAATGTTCCATCTCAATTAAGTACTGTATGCTTTTTATACTTTTAGTAGTGTGTCCCACAAACAGCAAATATTTTCAAAAAAAATAAGACATATTTGGGGGTGCTTTGATTCATTTTGGGGGTGCTGAAGCACCTCCAAAACTGGGCTAAAATCGCCCCTGCTCCTGACTATGAATAATGTAGATGATAAGGTGCTGACTCTATAAATCCACAATCTCAACAGGGTTGTCCGATAAGAACAGATGGCGTATCCACAAAATCCACTGTCACTCAGGTATCTGTCGTTCACTCATTTATTTAACAAGAATCCGAAGCACACATCCATAATGTGAGTGAGGGGATTTAAAAGGCTGTAAAATGCTATATGCCGTGTGGTGAGTGATGGTGTGGTTTCTATTGGAAAGAACATAAAAGTCTTCCATAATTATGTGAACAGAGTGAATTAAATGTGTAATACAACAATACAAATACTGGATAGTAAAACATTTACCAAAATAAGGGAGTATCAACAAATGCTACTTTTACTATTTACATATATCCTAACTAGGCACTTTACACCAGAGCCAACGTGAGAAATTAGTGACGGTCCCTTAATGACCGCACGGCAGAGGGTGCTTCGCAGTAAACGGCAGAAACATTCGGTAAACAAGGTGTGCGCCAAGGATTTAAACAAGGGAGGATAATGGCCGCAGCAAAGAACAAACACGATAAAACACAGAAAGTTATAGTCTCATGGACGCACACCGCTAACAGCATTAGAAGGAACAAAAATCCACACGGTGAGTAAAACTCTGCTGACTCTTCCCACCTGCAGCTGCGACCGAACTCTCCGCGTCGACGTGTGCGTAATGAGGTAGAATTGTGTCTTCTGATTGGTGAAGAGAATGGGTTGCCTCACCGCTCATTGGCTAAACGGCAGCAGTATGCTGATATCTTACTCCGCAGATGTGGCTCCGTTCGTGAGTTCTGCCGACTGCCTGGCCTTTTGTACAATACTCATAAGATTTTACACAGCAGGATAAAATAAAAGTAATTTAGCAGGCCTTAAAATGAGGTAAATAAATAAAAATGAGTAAATAAAACCTCAAATAACCCAAACATGAGTTTTTAATACTATCTCATTATTTAACAAAAAGCCCTTACGAGAGTTGATTAAATGACTGTCAACACATGTGAGCACCTCTATGAAAGCAGAGATTTGGGAGTTTGCCGAGTTGCATTTAGGTGTGTTTTTAAACACAATAGGATCAATGACCTTAAATAACTAACTTCTGCTGCCGATCTGCCAGTGAGAAAGATTACTCATAGGTGGATTTAATTCTCTGTAGAAAGTAGTGTTAACCCTCCAAGTCACTCTGTACTGCAGCTTAGTTCTGAAATTAAGCAAAGTCCTCCTAAAACAAATATTGACCCATGAAATAAATGTACCTAAATAAACCCTAAAGAAAACAATCTGCTAGCAAACTAACACATTTAAACCTAAAACATGGGGAATCTTTAATCACATTACTAGAACAAAATCTATAGCCATAAAACTAATTCGCCATGACACAAACACAGTCACAGATTGTATATTTTCTTTAATAACTTTCCAACAGATACAAATGTGTTCGGCTCCATCTAAAGTCTCTGCAAGTTCACTGTGAAACGGCTGAAGTCAGTTTTTCTGTGTTTTGAATGATTGAGGTTTCCCGATCTGCATTCATAGCTCACAAAGGTGGCGCAAAATCTCACAAGTTATCACTTTAAAGGATATTTACTCCTCTGAGAAGATAAATGCACACAAGGAATGAGGGTGATTACAATTCATAGGCTGCCAACGTAAAAAGAAACAAAAGAAGAAGAAAGTGACGTTACAGCCATCTTTGGTCATTTTAATTTACTATACCTTAAATTTGGCAATCACAAGTAAAGTAATAACTAAGCTTGTTGATGATTAGTGTTTAATGATTTATTGTGTATTTGTCAACAGACAGATGATTGTATCACAGCTGAAAACCACCTGAAGCTATGAAGGTTACAGGAAACCTCAGTAACAGTACAAATAACAGCCAGCAGAGGGCGTCGTCAACAACAGTACGTGTGAGTGTGCATTATAAAGTTTATTTAGTGAAACATGAAAATAACTTTTAAAAATTAAATCCTTTCACTTCAAATCAGATAAAATATGCTGGTTTTTGTGTCTTTTACATGATTCCTGTAAAACTGCTTCAGTTTTGTTAGAAAGTCCCGAAAACAACATTTTTACCCGATGGTTGACACTGCCACAAAATGTTGCTAAAAATTAGCGTGAGCACAAAAAGAATACAACTAATCTCATAAAATGCAGACGCATTTGTAAATACACCCTGAAAACAGTGCTACATTTGTTAAGATTGATATTTCTTTGCAGTGTGTGAGAGATGTGTGGTAAATTTGGCCCAGTTGGTAATTCGTTGAAACCGCTTATACTATAAGTGGGGGCACACGCTCCTACATTCATGCACAGACAGGAGAAGAAAAGAAAAAGGGAAAGTGTGCAGGCTCGCAAACAAGCATACAGGATGTAAACAAAAGCTTTTTCTTTAAATCTGAGCGAAGAGTAGAAAACTGCACAACTGCACTGCCACAGTGTGCTGCCGAAAAGCTCTATGGAGTGACAACTGCATTAGAAAAGCAACAGCGACGACGCAAATGAGCATGTGGGATAAAAAAGTTTAAAAGATCATATGTTACAAAGCCTTTTAGAGTCCTGAGTTTAAGGGCAAAACAGACAAAAAGGCCAGAGTCTTTATTTTGTAGAAATACTATAAGGATTTAAAAAAAAAAAAAAAAAAAAAGGGGGTATCCAAGATCAGTTAGTCTTCATAACATGTTTTCAGAACATCCATGGCTCTTGTTTGGGACAATACACAATATGCAGCATATGTCTCCTTGTTAACAGGATATATATTTGTCTGAGTAAATCATGAGGGTTTTCCCCACCAATAACCTTCCAATAATCAAACGTAACTAAACTGTGCAGCGATGTTTCAAAACGGCACCACGTTGTGTCGCTCCTAAGTGGACACAGTGTGAAGAAAAAGACTGTGAGAAGTGCAGGCTGAAGAGAGGTCAGTTAAAGAAGAGCTGGTCTGCCTTTGCTTCTTCTTCAGACACATTTTTATACATTACAGACTGACATTGTGTCCTAAGTGTGAGCGTGGACCTCGATTTTTTCGGATAAAACATTTTGCTTTATGCTTTTAAACTACTGGGAGATTTCCAGCACAACCAGAATCTTCTACAGTTGACCAACAGAACACTTGTGGGTGCTCTAAGGCACCTTGGCAGCTGCTACTGAGAAAGAAATGTTTCCCATCTTAAATCAATCCCCCCCTTCACTAGAACCTAACTACGAAATGATTTAGAAACATTTTACATTATTGGTGGTGAAATACTTGTTGCTACTTCATAATTATTAAGTAAATCCACTTCATTAGTTTGCTTTAATCAAAGCATGTGAGGTTATTAAGGATGGGAGGGAGGATCTGACATCATAGAAGAAAGGCGGGGATCTCTGTGAAGCTAAGAAAGTCTTATGGATTGACAGTGGTTCTGGATCTGTTTGTTCTTGTCTATGCAGCTGATTGTAATTCTGGTTTAGGCTGTTTACAAACCTACAGCCTGCTGTAATAAAAAATAAAAAAGGCAGAGGATCCAGCAATTTGAGGCAAAGGGTAAGAATTCCCAAAATCCACCTGTTACTTTCAAGATTGTAGCAGCCACCTGTCCCAGACCAGATCTGAAATACAGCAGGCGGCAGTGGAAACATTTACCAGCCACAGATCAAATGATATCAGCGCTCAGCTCCTGGACATTTAAAACCACCAATAACTGGGAGGTCGCTCAAGACAAT
Organism: Neolamprologus brichardi; assembly: GCF_056152115.1. Lineage (NCBI taxonomy): Eukaryota > Metazoa > Chordata > Actinopteri > Cichliformes > Cichlidae > Neolamprologus > Neolamprologus brichardi. Next base: position 8,566,032 of record NC_142116.1, on the reverse strand, counting down.
AAAATCCCCTCACAGACCTGCTGTACTTAAAAGTATAAGGCAGAGCATCCAGCACTTTTAATTCTTGTAACAGTCCTCTGACATTTTTAACACAGCCATAAGCCTTAACAAACCTAAATCATACCCTTTTGGTGAGGATCAACACCACTGATAAATAAAGCACTGGTATAGTTTGGATGTGGCTGGTAAACACATGAAGGAATTTGGCAGGTAAAATAACGAAAACATATTCGATGTGAAAAAGTTAAAATCTCAGATTGATGAGAGCGATGACCACAGGTTTCCCGTCTTTGTCAGCAATAAGAGCTCCTTTCTTCGGCAGGAAAAAAAAACATTTCACTGCTCAGGATTTCTTCAAGTGTTTGGCTGACACCCCACCATGCGCGAGGATAAGTCTGACAGGACCTTTGGCTGTAGATAGATCCATCAACTGCAGCAGGTTTTCTGTTACCTGGCTGCCAATGTAACAAGTCCAGCCCCCAGTTTCTCAGCATGCCATGCAGCCTCTACCTGCGGGGCTGGTGGCGAGAGTGACGAGGCAAGGAGGAGGATGGGCTGGAGGATGAAGAAGGTGAGCAGGGTGACATGGAGGCCAGGGAGGCTGTGGCGGCGGCATCCTCTGCCTCCTCCAGTTCGCCTCCGTGGAGCTCCTGGCTCACACTGGACTGTAAGGCAGCTGGGGTCAGCCACTCTTTGGGCAGGCAGCTCTGGAGGAATGGCACGCAGGAGCTGAAGTAGGCCAGGCGATTGACCCAGCGAGGGATCTCCCTGCCACACAGGATCTGAGAAGAAAGACAGGAAGGGAACGTTTTAGTAAGTTCAGCACACAAGAAGTGACTCCTTAAAGCAAATGTATATTCTTTTTTTATGTGAATGAATAATATTACATTTTTCAACTCCATGCAAGTCTTCAAAATCAAGGGAAAAAGTAATCAGTCGTGTTTAGTGCCTATCATTTACATGTTTTGTTATGGTTTGCAGGTTTGTGGTACGTAATGAACTATATTCACACGAAAACAGCGCAGACCCCTTTTTGCAACGTCATATCTGTACTTTAACAAAACACTTGTTACTCCAGCTACTAAAGAACTTCAAACCTCAGTCCTGATGGATCAAGCCATGCAATACAGCCACAACGGCAAATGATACAAAGTACAATAAAATTAAATCAAAGAAGTCATTTCAGAGACAAACGCTCTATCAACCTACTATTCAAGTCTTTTTTTGTTAGGGACAGAATAAAGTTTTCTTAAAGGGAGGTGGAAGGGAACTACAATGACTCCTCTCAGACAGAAGATGAACTGAGGATCTGCACAAAGACCCAGTACATGACAAACGAGGGTTAAACTGATCTGCGAGTCATGCAACCCTACTATTTTTATATCTAAGACTACAAATAACTGACCATAACTGGTGTATTTTAATTAGTAGTCAATACCACTGGTCCCTAATCTTTTTTGCACCATGGTTTATGTCTGACAATATTTTCATGGACCGGCCTTTAAGGTGTTGCGGATAAACACAACAAAATAAAACCAGTACCGGTACCAAAAAAGATTTATTCATAACACAACATGAAAAGACCAAGGGAAATCAAGTTAAAGATAACACCGATAAAAAAATTATCCTATTATCCCAAAAACCATACATTTCACACCCGCTCAATTCTTGCGGCCCGCTACCGGTCCATGGCCCGGGGGTTGGGGATCGCTGGGCAATACAATACCAATACAAATCATTAGTTACTAGACTGACAGAAAAATCCAAGGTTTACTTAAATTCAACTTATGTATAAAGCTCCAGTTCAAAACAAAATCTGACTCGAATAGCTTTACATTATAGAGCAAAGAACGAACCGAATGAGAGAGAAAAGACGAATGATAGAATAATGCTCCCAAGTCCTTTTAACAGGAAAATACCTTGAGAGGGAAGTATGGGAGCTTCTGCCACTGAAAAACACATTTTTGCCATCGTTAAGTCAAAATTTCAGGATGTTATCTAGAACATTTAGATCATCTTAAATTTTGAGTTAAGTATCTAAAAATGTCAACTTATAAACTTAAACTTCTGGTAAAATAACTGGAAATTGAAAAGAATAAGTTGAAATTGCAAGTCAAGTCAAAATTTAGACTGGCAGATTTATGTAGGGCTTTTGTTTCAGCGGTGGAAATAAGCTTTAATGGGGAAGAGAGTGAGGGACACGAGGAGAGAGAAAAGAGCTGCGTAGAGAGAGTAACAAATAAAAAGTTGCAAAGTTTACTTCCACATATTATATTATAGTATTTTCTGAATTTACATATCACCAGTGAGTTGTGTCAGTAGGCAAGTGAAGTGCTAGAGCTTATATAAAATAACTGACTATGCCAACACTGAGGGAGATAAAGAGCAGTAATAAGTATTAAATGATATTCAATAAGTCACTTCTGTCACTTCCTGGTTAGTTTGTTCTCCATAAGAGAACTTGTCAGTGTTGTGAGAATGCTGTGGAGGAAATGAATCTGAAACAATGACTGCATAACCAGAAACTACATCCTGCCTGTGTCTCGAACTTCCAGGAAACTGAATCAGATTTCCTGACTTTCTATGCCATAAATAAATCTGTAATATGACTCTGTGCTAGCGATTTCTCAACCTACTGTAACAGTCTGAGTACGTCTAGTTGGACCTTTTTCAGTCTGTAGTTGACATTTCTCTCTCACAATCTTCCTTAACAACTAACAGGCTTGCACAGGCAGACACAGTCTATGTTAGGGCTAATTATGATTACTCAGCGCTATTAGAGGTTATTACAGCATAATGGGAAAAGTGGCTTCCAAGAAACTCAAAGTGTTTTCCCAGTGAAAGGGCTTAATTATGCTTTGATCAGAACATTTATTGAAGCTGCTGACGAGCTGCTTTTACAGACGTGTAAGGAGACAGAGACAGTGGGTTTGCTTTTATCTACAAAAAAATTCTTACAAAGTGGCTGATTTTTGCTGATGTTACTAGATTGCATAGCTTGTTTAGGCTCCAGCGATGAGGTTCTTCCACTTCTTCAGAGACTCAGCAAGGACTGCTCCTTGCAGAAAAAAAGGAGGTGGCCTACATTCACCAAAAGAAGCATCTAATCCTTAAATATCATCTCTTTAGTGTTTGACTAACATGTGACTGATATATAATAAACTGTAGCAATTCACACTACTGTCATGAAATATTCCTTTGCAATAATAAAATAAGCCTTCAGATCAACAATAGGCAATATTCATCCAATAGAAAACGGTCTTTTCTAACAGATGCTGAACATGGTGCCACTTAAGTTCATGTGTGTCTGAGCTTATCAATTCCTTTGTCAATGCCTGCACGTGCTATTAAAAGGAGTCACGGCAGGAAGGGCAAAGTGGTCCAAAGTGTAATCTCTATAACAGGATTACTTGAAATGGGTTGGAAACATCAGCAACAGAAACATTTTTCTATGCCATGTATTTGACACTATGTGTATGTGCACCACAAGCACTGCTGCTACTCTTTCCCAGCCGAGCAGCTCATCCGTACAGATTGTTAGCACAATTTTATTTGACTAAGAAAGCCTCAATGAAAATAAATATTCTTTCATTTTATCCAGTTTAGATGTTGACTGAGAGACAGATGCTACTAGTCTGTTTGGGATTTTAGATGATAAAGCAGTTTTATGTACACTGAAAGTCTGTGTAGGTATTCCTTGTTTCCTCATTTATAATTAATTCCTATACAGTGGTCCTCGCTGTTTTGCAGATTTGTTTGTGCAATTTTGCACGTTTTTTTTTAACAGCGCATTATGTTCTGTGTCCTGATTAGCTGTAGATCACTGTCAATCTCGCCCCGTGCCTTCTGTACAGTACAGAATGCCTTCAGCTTGTCAAATTTACATAAATCTTCGATCGCTAGCAGCGTGACTCTGAAGTCCTGCACTGTATGTTTGTAAGTTTTCTCCCCAACAAACACAACAATGCTGACAAAACGTTTTGCACCGTCAAAGACACCCGCGGGAGCCTTTGGTTTCATTCTATAATACTGAACTTATTTTTCTATGACGGTTTGAACTTTTAGAGTGTTTAAACAAGAGAGAAAAGTGTGAACATATTCATGCCTGTGTGAGAAAAGTGTATAACGTGTGTAGTGAGGGGTTTTACAGCCTTAAAACATCGATAATAATTGTAAAAAAATAAAGTTGGCTACTTCGCGGATTTCACCTATCATGGGTTATTTTTAGGACGCGATACACAGGACCACTGTACTCCTATATTTATTTTTATATTTTTGTATCCAATGCACTTATCTCTCTGTCACAAGAGCTAGACCTCCAATGTGTCAAAAAGGTGATCCTTCAACCTGATTTTTTATTTTCAGGTACAGGATGGGACATCTTACAAATAAATAAATAAATATAAAAAAATAAATGATGAACATGCCTCTGGTTTGGCTTCATCTTTGCCCTTGGACATTCATCATTATTTAATTGGAACCAGTTGGTTGCAGCTTAGTTTTTAAAAGTCTGAGACAGTCAATTTTACACTCTGTGCAAGTTTAGCATCTGTGGTGAAATCGCAAGCATGCTAAAGGATGGGATTTCTACAGATGACCTAAAAAGAGCAGAAGTGCTCCCTGTGGTCCGCTGGTTCATGAGAAATCGATTTTAAATGAGAAATAAGTCAGGCATGACTTTAACTTTGAAATTCCTGATTCTTATCATACATTAGGTCTGGCTACATAACAAGACAGAACCATCGATTTAAAGCTGGCAAAAGTCTTGCAAAGCCAAACACAGTTATACGCATGCACTGCATATGGTACTTAAAGATAATCCACTCCCACAATCATGAGCATTTGGCTATGGTTAGCTGAAGGATAAACTTGTCACATGCTTTTGTGGTAAATTATCAACACAACCAAACAGCTACATATTTAAATACTACAGTATTAAATATCTCTTTGAACTCTTCAGCAATATGCAAATGCTTTAAATGTGCTTATCATCTCACAATGTGAAGGAACCTTCCACGCACACCGTGTTTCGAGTAACAACCTTTCTTTGAAACAAACAGTCTTCCAATTGGCTAGAGCCCCACATTGTGGCCAACATTTTATAAAACAGAGGCAAGTAAAGGTTTATAGATCTAGTTTTCTGTCAGACTACTAGGACTACAATATACTGAAAGGTTATTAGGAATTTCTACTGATCTACTGTTAGAGTTCAGTGGTCTGCAGGGAGTACAGTATTGATTTTTCAAAAAGAAATCTGACATCTAAGTCGAACACATCAAACATTCTTTCTGAAGATTTAATTTTTATGCTTGATCTTTCAAGCATCCTGCATTCCTGCAACAACAATCAATGTGTCCTGCCATTTTTTACTCTGTCGCTTTGAGTCAGCCTCTCAAGGTAATGCGGTTAGAGTAAGCATAAAAAAATCAAATCCTGAGATGGAAGATGGATGACTCTCAATGGTAAACCTGCACGTGTGCTTGATTTTATTTCCATGTACATGTCTGAATTTTATTGTATTGCACTGATGTGAAGTACTGTCTGCATTTAAGGTTTAGAAAATACCATGGTATGTTGTAAGGATGTGTCTTTTATTAATTGTCTGTGTTTCTACGCGTTTGTGTGTGTCTGTTTGCCAGCTGGCTCTGCATGTCTGGGCTCGTATCAGTGTCCTAATCCCCAACTCTGCATTAGATGCTAACTGGAAAACTCCCTGCTCATTAGTCACACCAGGATAAGCTGATTGAAACAACGTGCACGGGTGCGTACACACACGCGTACACACACACACACACACACACACACGTACACACACGCTGTTCTTACACAGCACCTTCTTCCTGTATTTACTGTTGTTGCTCCCGCCCCACACACACATCTGACCAATGAGCAAACAGTCTCACATGGTTTTTTGAGTGATGCATTTGGTTCGCTTGGCGTTTACTTGGATGTTTCTCTGTGTGAAAACAAACCAAATAATGGGGAAAGCTACAAGTTTACAAACTCATCAACTGATTTCAACCACAGTAAACAAACTATAGGTGCGAAATCACTGTAAGACTTGGCTTTTAAACTCAGCGCAGCTTAAAGTAATGTGCAATGAAAATGATGTGTGTTTTTTTTTAACCCACCTCCGACAGTGCTGAGGAGAAGTGGTTGCAGTTCTTGTGCATGAGGTGGTAGGCGTTGCCTTTGTACTCCTTCCCCATCTCTTCCACGATCCGCTCCACATCTTCTTCTGTGAAGTCTGTGCTTCCCAGGACAATAGCTTCTCTGCAGAGACAAACAGGCAGAAGGTACTGATGTTACTAAAAGAGCATCTTCTGGGAAAGAAATGTTTCTAATCCAATTCTACTTTTTACCATTTTCATTTACTGATATATTCTTTACTGTTTCTGTCAGTGGAGTCTGGCTGAGGGTGACTATTCCACTTCGTGTTGGAAAAAGCTGTCTGACAGCAGATAAAATAGTGAAAAATGTTCAACACTGTGTGCATTTAAAAAACACTGATTTTTTTAAACATTCTATCCGGTACAACCACTGTGCACATTTTTTGAAGAAAACATTGACATATTTTTTGTGATTTGCCATTCAGCCAAAAAATAAGTAGTTAACTTTGAGAACATTTTAAACGTGATCTGAGTTTTTATCTTTAACATCAAATGAAATTAAAATGAAATGAAATGATTATGATTTTAGTATGAGAGAGTGCTTTATTCACTGGGATAAGCCTCAGCTTTGTGGATAATAAGCAGGCATTTGTCACAGATGATCCATATTTGGTCTAGTGGCCTGCTTGGAGACAGTTACTGTGTGTGCGTGTGTGTGACAGGCGGAGTCTGTCTAAAGCCACAGGGCAAATCAACTAGAGCAGAAGTAATACTCAGCAGCAGAGTAGGTCTGAGTAGACGAGCACACAAACATACTGAACTGATTTGCTGAAATCAGTTGTCGTGTTTTGTACATTTGGATTCCACATTCCTAAAGAGCATCATGTTGATCTTTTGCAGGATGGAAAAATAACAAAAACAAATCAATTTGCTGCAGTCCACTACAAAAACAGCTTTTAAAAGACAGCTGGTAAAAAGCTGCACTGGTTTGCAGTGTATTTGCAAAACTCAAATTGTTAGACTATACTTGAAAAGTACATCAACAATTATGAATTTTATTTAATTTTATTACAGCCAAACACTGTGTTCAAGCCTAAACACAATCTAGCCTGGTGAATTAAATAAAATATTATTGCGCCCCCCCCCCCCTCAGATGTCATGAAAGTATAAATGATCCATAAAGAAAAATGTCCAACTTTCCAGCAGTAATATATTTTTTTTTCTTGAGTGACCATAAGTGGAACTGCAGTGTTACTTTTTCAGCTTCAGCTCGCTCCTCAAAATAAAGTAAAAGAGAAAACTTGCAGTTTCAGTTCAAGATAAATTGGGCTTTATTCAAATCTCAATCTTCTGTTTTATTCAGTCTTTGACTAAGACATAGGCCACGAACTGTTACAAAAAGGCATTAAAATGTTTGACACATCATGTACAGGAGCTCGCTTTACTGTAGGAGAAATACCCAAATTCATTAAACAGCTCAACTAACAGCTGACCAACTGATCAAATGGGTATAAAGAACATGCACATGAATCTCTAACTTATCTAGGGAACAAATCAGTGCTTTCTAACTTGGCCAATGGCTGATTGACCAAAACAGTCACTATACACGCGTACTGTATGCGCTACCCAGAACCTACCAGCATCTCCACCTAAACCAAACTACTGTCAGTAGTCAAAAGACATTTGACACATTGTCTGACTTTCCGAACTGGTCACTCTTCTCTACACATAATCTTATTGTGGAAGAATGACATGAACAATCGGGCATCTAATGAGCAGAATGGACTGAACTGAGATTGTCCTTGCACAGCAAACAACCTAAAAGGCTGTTAACAGTTATTAAAACCTACACCAATTAAGTAATGTGAAGTGACTTCTAATAGCTGTTTAGATAGGTGCATATAAAATAGGTGCCTGCATCATGCCTTTGGGGCAGAACCTGGCACTCTTAACTAGAAATGTTCCAGCATAAACTTCAAAGTGGTCTCAGGTGTGCCTTGAAGTTCAGCCCCATAGGAACAAAGGATGGCTGTGTTTGTCTTTGTTGTTGTGGGTTGCTGGAACATCTTGCAGCACAGATTTTCTATTTTTCCATGTTTAGAACCATTTCTACAAATTCCCAATAACTTCCCCTCCCTTGTGTGCCAGCTGGCAACCCTTGCAGTTACTCATTTTTCCAAAGATCCTGTGTTGCTTCAACCTACTGAGGTAACTGTGCAGATAAGGGTGGACCCAAATAGATTTATGATACATCCCTCATTGACATTATTTTACTGCCCAGCCCTTGGAGCGTGAACGACTGTCCTCTCGTCACTACTGAGTTTAATAGCTAATAGACTAACAAACTTCTGAGCGGTAACCTGACTGACTCGCCATTTGATTAACATTCTACATTAAACAGGCCAACTCTTTCACCGTAAAAACTCCATCAAGCATGTTGCGAGCTGCCTAGGCTGTTGCGAAAGATATTTAGCAAAACAGAACACATGCATATCTGTACTTGTATGTCTCATATAAACACCAATTATCCCACACTTACTTGAACTTAAAGGTCTCGCCAAGCTCAGTTGCATCACCTGGTGTAATCTCAAAGATCCCTGAGAATGGGTACGGGTGTCCGCCATAAGCAAACTCTAAACACACAAGAACACACAAATTTGAGCTGCTGATGTAACAAAAGCCATTAGCAGATAACATACAGTTTTATATATATACTATATATAAGTATGTTTAGACATGCCCAGAAGGGAAAACAGTGGTGTGTATATATATCCTGAGCTACAAAATAAGCATCCTCTCTGTAACACTATCCTTAGGCAAATGACTTGATGTAGGCGGAGTCTTATTTCTGGGCAACCTTACCTCTTCCATAGATCTCAATCCCTGAGTGAAAGACTCCGATGCCCAGAGAGCTGGTGAACTCATTGATCCAGTACTGAAGGCAGAAGGAGAAACACAGAATAACACGTTTGTTAAATTACAGTAAAATAATAATGTTTTTTATTTAAAAGCTTTATTTTAGTCTACAAAATGTCAACAAAAACAATCCATCACAATTTCCCACAGGCCAACATGAAAGCTTTTCTTGTTAAACCGTTCAAAATGTAAACATATCATAGTAAAGTGAAAGAAACAGCAACAAGAATCAAATTAAAAAGTATGTGCTAAAACAATGTAATATCAAATTTATATGGATATTCTTCAGGAAGAAGACAAAACCTCCCCCTCACTGAGGTAGAAAGAAGGAATGAGGAGTATGCACAGACAGCTCCAGGGCATCTCTAAATCCTTGCTGTTACAGACAGACAGTGAATCATTGCATAACTACAAGTGATAGTTCAATTTTTTGACCTCTGAAAGATGGGAAATTCCTTCAAAATGTAGCCTCCACTGCAATAAACCCACAGACGGCAGCTGAAAAGGCAATAAGTTTGACATCCTGCAGCTCTGCAAACCTTATTACTGAATTGTCATTGTCCTATTGTACCTTGGCATTTATCCAGTCTTCATATCAGAATAATCAAATTCAGCTACAAAACACATTTACAGACTTTTCTGTGGGAATTTATGACCACAGTGCAGATGTTATCCTTGATGCTTACACAAGATTTCTTTACGTGCAGACAATGACAGTCAAGCTGCACAGAAATGAATCAATAACTGCTGCACTAATCTTTGAAACTGCTATCCATCTTTTCTGTAGTATGTCTGCTAAACATTGTGTCTACAAGGTGATTGGGCAGACTGTTGCTAGGCAGAATTTTCACTCAAAAACATTATTTTATCACAAAAGATGGAGCAGAGAAGAGTGTTGGTGAAGCATCTCAGGAAGCTGAATAATAATTTTTAAATCTAATATTTGTTCATACCTCAAACAGCTTTCTACTGCTTCACTGTGCCACGTCATCAGTTAATTGATTATTCTCTTGGACCTGATCAATTTTAAAGTTTAATGCTGTTGACGTTTCTTCAAACCAAATCAAGTGCTGATCAGCATGATTAAAACATGCCAAGTTTACCAAGAGCAGTTCCTTTCTGCCAGTGCACTGTAACAAAGGTGACAGATTTCTTACCATGCAAATCTGAGACATTTTTTTTTGTAGACAAAGTCTACAAAAAATATACACCTACACAGTCCTGTGAAAAACTAATTCTGATTCTTTATTTCACCCATTATGTTGCAGATTTGCTGTTGTGTTTGGGATTGTTGTCCTGTTGTAGGGCCGCCACAAACGATTATTTTGATAGTCAACTAGTCACCAATTATTTTTGCGACTAGTCGACTAATCAGATCATGCATCTATTGGACATACAACGTACAGCTTATTGCACCAGCAGCATCTGCTCTTATATATAACTATCATTAGCTTACAGATTTGAGTGTTTAAGGTATGTGCTAACTAAAAATAAAGACAAGATAATAGTTTATTAAATTTTAATGAAATGGCGGCTGCTGTTGTTGGAAACTTACCTGGGCCGCGCTATGAATTCTGGGACACAGCTTCTTCTTCTTCGGGGTTTAAGGGCAGCTGGCATCCTTGTACATGCAGTGCTGCCATCTACTGTTTCAGTCCATTATTACATGCTTAAATCCTACTACTTATTCCTGCGTGTTTTGGGATCTTACAAAGCTTCAAACGACGCTTCGACTGATTTTGATAGTCGACGTAATCGTGACTAGTCGACTAATCGTGGCAGCCCTATCCTGTTCCATGACTTAATTTTTGGCTGAGCTTTAGCTGCTGGACAAATGGGCTCACATTTGATTCTAGAATTTTTTGGTATACAGAGGAATTTGTGGTCAACTCGCTGACTTCAAGATTCCCAGGTCTTACGGCTGCCAAACAAGCCCAAATAATCACCCCTGTAACACCATGCTTGGCAGCTTGCTCCTGGTAACACTTCCAAAAAAGCCATACATGTCTTTTTTCTAACTGTACTGCCATGACCTTTAACAGTTAACTGAGGCCTGTAGAGTCTGAGATGTAGCACTTGGATTTTTTACAGTTTCTTTGAGCTCTGTGTTATGCTGACCATTTAAAGACATCAATTCTGACATTAGGAATCTGTTGAAATCAATTTTAAGTATTATTTGGATTTGTATATTATATTAGAGCTTTCCATCTTACATATTTGAGGCATTACATGTGTTTAACCAGAGTGACAATAAAAAACTTTACGTGAAAATGACATTTTATTAGTGTGTACACACAGAGGCTTTCCTTCTTGACATAAAAACAGCTTCCAATGCAAACTACAGTTATCAGGTATCACAGAAGACAGCATGCTATTTAAAACAGTTATCACATTTCCTGTCTGTCATTATGCAAATACATTATGTAGCTGCTTAAAGTCACTTGTGGCAGAGCTGCTGGTCTCCGCCACATCTGCATTGCAAAATATAACCTCTGTGGAATGTAACAGTTTAAACACCAACTGATCACAAAGGCTTTGCGGATGCTACCTGCTGGATGCCCTTCCAAATGCAATGCTCCCTGTTTTTTTCCAGTCTCGGGAATGGGAAAAAAAGCACTAGGAGTAAACTGGATGTATTCTTCAACTCTACTAGAATATCTAAAACAGTTACAGTGCACCTTAAACGATTTATCCACTATCTGATGTGCTTCTTTCAATTTTTCCTTATTTGAATTCAGATGGTTGGGGCTGCGTGTTCACAGCCAGAGCTCTGTGATTGTGATGACCATACTAGGATATCCTCTCACTGACATCATACAGAGCCAAGAGCATCCAAATGCATGAAACCAAGCTGAAACCTAAGCTTTAGGCTTATAGGATAACTTGCACAGAGCCAGCCATGTTAAATATGCACACCCACCATTGTAACAGTATATGCGGGAAAAAATATACAGTGGAACCCCGACTTACGAATACCCCATTTGACGAAAAATTCAAGTTACGAAGGCACTTAACAGCAATATTTCTGCTCGTGTTACGGCAAAATGCCCGCATAACGAAATCCGCTGGCTCTGATTGGCTGAGCCCAGAATGCCTACAATGCCTTCCGAATCATGTGACAACCCCCTTGGCTTTCGTACTTGCGCTTAGCTGTTCCACTTGAACAACATATTGTTGTTGCAGTTAGCAATTAGCCTATAGCCTATCGTTCACTCAAAAGGCGCGATGGGTGCTTTGACTTACGAAAGACCCTCGGGAACGAATTAATTTCGTAAGTCAGGGTTCCACTGTATACACACACACACACACACACACACACACACATATATATATATAAACACAATTTTACACCCTTAAACTTTATTGAGGGAACTGACTTTAAAACAGAATCTGCATTCTGATCAAATACAACATTTACTGAGGCTTTGGCACAACTTTGTTTTTTCAAACCCACATTTCAAACTTGTCATGCTGCTGGGTTTCTGTTTCCTGAACTATATATGGGTCAAATGTTGCACAAAGAAAGCCACAGCATGAGTCTGTCAGTAGTTTTGTTTGAAGAAGCAAAAATGCCACTGTATATCCCCATTTTACCAGAGTCCAGCTACAGCTTGTGCATTTAGAGCTTGCAGACGTATCTCTCACCTTTTTGATTTTGATAAAAGGTCAGTAATAAAGGACCAACATTGAGTCCAAAAACTAACACAATAAAGCATCGAATTTTTCCATTTCCTAACATTACTTCTGGTGGGGTTTTTCCCACCAAAGAGTTTCTCACATCAGCTGATCTCCTACGGATATGAAATCATGTTTGTATCAGTTCTGGAGTGGTTTCTTTGAGCCCAGGAACAGCAGCCATCTGTGTGTGCACCAGCTGGTTCTCACTGACTAAGAAGTCTTGGCTGCTGGCTCCTTTTTAAAACATTTTCTACATTTCTGTTACAGTAATGGTGACAGAAGCCAGTCTAGAAACGTGAACACACATCAGCATTTGAGCTGCTAAAAATCAGACACCCCCCCAAAAAAAACTTCCTTAACTGACTTTATATAAGGCGAAACATAAACAGCAGGTTGGTGGACTAACACCCAATGGCAGTGTAGTATGTGCCAATATGTCCTTGTAGAACGTGTGTAGGAGTTATTTTAAGAAAACTAATCTGCATCGAAATGCAAAATGACTGTCTCCCACTCCGTTAACAGGAGTAACAAAGACAAATAGTCTGTTACGCTGCTACTCCTCGCCCCTGTCGGTGGTGAAATAAGACTCTTATCTCAGACCTCATTACTTCAAAGCTTGTTAAAACCTGTGTGCTGCAGAGAACAGGCTGAGTGTTTATGAATGAATTAAAAGACAGATAATGAAAGGAACAGGAGACAGAGAGGTGGATGAATGCTTGCTGTAGTTTGCTCTGTAGTTTCCTTCTGTTTTTAAGTTAAGATGTACACCGCTGATTTGAAAGTGTAGCGGAAACAAGCGGACTGAAACTAAGCTCAAAACAGAAATCGATGGAAGGAAGCTACTACCAGCCACAAGATGGGTTCTGGTGAATTTTACCTTCATCTGCAACAATAGTTTGCTCTAGTTTTACCCACAAAGCTGTCTTAAATCTCCCAAGCAAAGTGCGTTACATTTTTATTTTATTTTTTTAAACACTCAGCAGGTTTACACTGAACTAAGCAATTGATTATTAATAATTTAAAAAAAAAAATCACTGCTGATTCCAAGTTACTGGTTCCTGTGAGCTCTTTGTACTGCTGTCTGTTGATTTTATTAACACGAATAAGCAATTTTGACATTCCCATAACCTGTGGTGTAGCGTTAAGACGTTTGCCTTACACACAAAGGAGTTCAGAGTTCAGATATTGTTTCCATTACTGATAGCTTTAGATTGCATTGTATTAGTTTTTATGTTTGTATATAATAAAGTGAACACTGAGTGAGTGATTCAAATGTGAGGAACTTGTATTAAGAGACTGTTTATTATGGAAATAAAATCTCCAGTTTCATGTCAGCTGTTAGCTCTAATTAAAAAGACTGAGAAGTACAGTAAATTAGGTCTGGTTCCAAACTTGGATTGTCTACAATTACAAAATAAAACAGAGGTGTTAATTTTTAATGAATGATAACCTTGACCACACACCCAAGCTATAGTACTATTTTAATTGGTTTAGATTTCTTCCATTAGAGATGCTGCACTATATTCCACTAGCAGAGATTTATGTGGCTGTAGCAATACAGTACACTCCCAACTTCTTTTGTTTTGGGCCACGTTACCTTGTAAACTAGGTGGCAAAAAAGAAAAGGAGGAATCATGACTGCTGCATGTCCCTAATTGATCCACACAAAGACACTGCAGCCAACACATAGCCTGCTCGGCTGAGTATCAGGCTACATTACACAGTTAAACCTAATATCCTAACATGTCCTCTCACACGCTCTGAGACAAAGAAACCCGTGGTGCTGGCTGACAGGCAGACAGGTGGTGTGCAGATAATGCTGTCTCATTAGAGCAGTGCACTAAACCACTCAGAGCTGTCCAGGAAATCCACTTAGCTGAGATGTGAGCAGGACTGTGGGGAGGACCTGACAGAATGGGAATTGGGAAAAAGCAGTGGTTTGGGGCTGAGGGGGCGCCTGTAATCATGTCTGTACATACACTCTTGACAGTCACGTGACATTATCGATCCTCAATGGGGATGGGGACTTGTTATCAATCTTTTTGAGTAGATGCTCACAGTTGTGCTCCAAGAAGAACAACAGAACAGGCAGACTCACACACACTGCATAAATGGTGATGCTCTTGAGATTGAGGTAAGGATCCTGAGTTGTTACCCAACTGTGTTGACCTCTGCAATCATCTGATCTTTCACGTTTTCTCACCTTCTTTTACATTAAATGTTAGCCCTAAGCTTACACCTCCCAATAAAAACAGGCCCCATTGAGACCATCAAATAAACTGCATGACAAAACAGCCTCCTTATTCACTTCTATGAGAACATAATCGCAGGAAATTAGAGCTGTTTGCTCAAGTGGATGAATAAGAAGAAACAACCTATAAATTAGGAAACTGGTTTAAAGTGACATAATCATCAAAGTCATCTAAATATTTCCTGATTTACAACTGCTGTTCAGACATTTTTTTTTTAAATCTGATACCACTTTGGGGGTTTAAAAACTTTAAAAAATGAAACAGTTTTGTTGTCCCACTGACATTTTAATGTTGTAAAGGTTTAATGAATGCAGACATTATTACTGAGGTGAAGTATAACATTTTCTGAGAAGCCTTTAGAATTTCTACAGTTGTAAAGTGGCCTCACAAGTAGGGATGGGTACCGGTATCCGGTGACATAAACGGTAGTAACCAGACCGAAAAGCAGCGCACATTTCGGTGCTTTAAAGCAAGAAATTCACCGTATTTGATAGCTTGCTGCGAGACCTCACATCGAGCACATCTACTGCGGGTGTGGTGCCTGTTATCGGACCCGGAGTTAGCAACATCCCCCCAAAACCCGAAGAGTAGAGTCCTGGCCTCTAGCCCTGCCAGTGTAGCAGAAATGATGACGGATGATGATGCAGCAGCAGCCGTTCTTCTCTGAGTCAGTAGCTTAATGTTGTTCGTGTGTAATTTACGCTGAGTAGGCTAACCACGTTATTAAATTAACGCATGTAAGGTGAACTAGCAAACACCGTCGTAGTTACATGCAGCTGTCTTCTTGTTTAATGGCAGATACTCCCTTCACCCTGGCCAAAAAGGCTAAAATGACCAAAGAAAAAGTGGGAAACCGTTAAACATGAGAGATTTTTGGACAAAGTTTGTGTTCTTCATTCTTTAAGCACCGGTTCGAGCACCGTTTAAGCATGGGCACCATTTCAAAAGTACCGGTTTGGTACTGGTATCGGATAAAACCTAAACGATACCCATCCCTACTCACAAGATCAAAACAACAGAGCCATCTCTTCTGTCCTTAAAGTGTTTTGACTTTTTTTTTGTCCTTAAAGAATATTTTGGATGGTAAAATATTCTAACTGGAATTTTGGGAACATCAGAAAAAACAGTACAACATGAGTCCAAGTTAGTAAAAGAAGCTTGTCCTCATCTATCAGTGCTCTGTTCTTCTCCAGTTTCCTTAAATCCAAGATTACATTTTGTAAGCTAAAACGATAGCCTCATAGAAATCCAATTTTTATTTTTTTATTTAACTAAAATATTAACATTTTATTCCAGCTCAAAAAGAGAGTTATTGTGGAAATACACTGCCACAACTTTTCTTATTTAGGAGTTATGATGCATTTGCAAAGCATGAAGCTAAATCACTTAGCTTAGATAGTCTGCTTTTCTCCAAACTTTACAAATGCACCCATCTGGGCTTGATTGTTAGATTATTATGTACTGTTAATATAATAATTGATGTTTTAAAGGAAAAATGTGCACAAAAACAGAAAAAAAAAAAAACATTTGGGAAAATCTTTAAATTACTGTACACTGGGGATGTATCTACCTGATATTTGGTCTGATAGTGACCCAAAAACACTGGACTGGTATCAGTGATGAGTCAATCCGCTGTCCGATCCACTCACTTCAGTTCATGTTGTTCTCTTTTTACTTAATGCAACATCAGTGGCAGACAAGCTAGCATATAATGGGGGGGAAAAAGCTCCACAGATAACTTCTACTTGTATCTTTCCAATGTGGACTGGTACTTGGTACTGGTAAAGATTCATGGCTAAAATATGCATAGAACACAAGTAAAAGAAAACCCTGTTACTGGTGGCCCAGTAACAGTGACTCAATCTATAAACTGATGGTCCCCCACCAAGTGACTCAACCAGCCTCCAAGCAAATCAGTCAAACAACACTAACTGGAATTGATCTATGGTGCAGTAGAGCATGTTTTTTCCCTTGAATGCAAAACACATTTACACAGAACTTCCATACAAGTGAAGTATTATACACAGTTTTAGGCAGGTGTGAAAAAATGGTGGTAGACAAAGAATGGTTCCAGAAATATAAATAATATATATTTTTAATCTGTTTTTTTTAATCAATATTTGGTGTTACTACCAGCATCAATTCCTATAGGTACACTTGCACAAATTCAGGGATTTTGTAGGATCATAGTCAGAGGTATGATCAACCAATTATACCAAACAGGTGCTAATAATCATCAATGTCGCACGTAGGTTGAAACAGTCATTAACTGAAAGAGAAGCAGCTGTGTCGGAGGCTTAAAACTGGGTGAGGAACAGCCTCTGCTACAAAGGTGAGGTTGTGAAAGAGTTTCATTTCATGGCAAGATTGAGCACATCAACGAGCACAAGGTAGTTTACTGCATCAGTAAGGTCTCTCCCAGACAAAGATTTCAAAGCAGACTGGGGTTTCAAGATGTTCTGTTCAAGCTCTTTTGAAGAAGCACAAAGAAACTGGCAACGCTGAGGATCGTAGACGCAGTGGTTGGCCAAGGAAACTTAGTGCAGCAGATGAAAGAACATCAAGCTTGTTACCTTTCAAAATCAGAAGATATCCAGTAGTGCCATCAGCTCAGAGCTGGCAGAAACCAGTGGGATCCAAGTACACCCAGCTATTGTCCGGAGAAGACTAGCCAGAAGTGGTCTTCATGGAAGAGCTGCAACCAAAAAGCGATACCTCCGATGTGGAAACGAGGCCAAGCGACTCAAGTATGCACAAAAACATAGAAATTGGGGTACAGAAAAATGGCAGCAGGTGCTCTGGACTGATGAGTCAAAATTTGAAATATTTGGCAGTAGCACAAGGTAGTTTGTTCATCGAAGGGCTGGAAAGCGGTACCATAATGGGTGTGTGCAGGCAACAGTGAAGCATGGTGGAGGTTCCTTGAATGTTTGGGGCTGCATTTCTGCAGATGGAGTTGGAGATTTGGTCAGGATTAATGGTGTTCTCAATGCTGAGAAATATAGAAAGATACTCATCATTCACACAATACCATCAGAAAGGGCATATGATTGGCCCCAAATTTATTCTGCAGCAGGACAACAACCCCAAATATACAGCCAAAGTCATTAAGAACTAGCTTCAACGTAAAGAAGAACAAGAAGTACTGAAAGTCAAGTGTGTCTGAGATTACATGGAGACAAAAGGATGTGAGGAAGCCTACGTACACAGAAGATCTGTGGTTAGTTCTCCAAGATGTTTGGAACAACCTACCAGATGAGTTCCTTCAAAAACTGTGTGCAAGTGTGTGTGCCTAGAAGAATTGATGCCGTTTTGAAGGCAAAGGGTGGTCACACTAAATATTGATTTGATTCAGATTTCTCTTTTGTTTATTCACTCCATTTTGTTGCTTGATGAAAATAAATGATTAGCACTTCTGTTTTTAAAAGCATTCTTTGTTTACAGCATTTTTTCACACCTGCCAAAAACTACACTCAAACCGAGGTGCAAAACCATTAGTTCTGCTGTACTGTTATTATCATTGTAGGGGTCAATGCATGTACAAAGCAAAACTGATTTTTATTTAGGTCAACTGTCAAAAGTGAAGGAAAGGAAGCCAATTAACAACCAGCAGACAGCAAAATGTACCCACCAGTTAGTGATCATGCCACTAGCAGGTCACCCCTCCTACAGTACTTAGGTCTGAACTGTCTGATTAAAAGAAAGAGGAAGTCTTTAAAAAGTGCTGGAATGAAGGACTGGACTCCTGCCACAGTGTGAATGTTTGCCGCGGCACCAGTTTCCACACAAACATTGCAAATATGCATGGTTCAGAGCGGATCGTTAGGCAGAAGCAAAAAAAACCCACACAGTTTCTTCTGTATGCAAAATATGTCCTTCCGTCTCTACTGTTGATTCTCAAATATATTCTAAAAATCCTACACATGTGTCTTTTAGATGTGTATGAGTAGCTGCTTAAAGCAACGGCCCCTGCAGCTATTCACATGAATGGAAGGAAGACAAAAATAAAAGCTCTTCAGACTTTACAGAGAATGCAAGTCATGTGGAAAGCAAGAGAAAGTGAAAGAAAGTAATGAAGAGAACAGGAAGAGAGAAAAAGGGGAATAAAGAATAAGAACCTAAGGAAGAAAGGAATGAATATATACCAATGTATATAATTTGTAATCGTGCAACACACTACTCTTTCTACTGAATGACTCTCTGGCTTTCAGTGTTAATCCATTTCAACCCATGTGACCCCAAACCTCTGCAGATATATTGACCAGCAGCTGCAGAGGGACATCAATAAATAGAACAAAAGCAGGACCAAGAAGAAAAGAATCGAGTCCTAAAAAAGGCCATTTATATTTTACCAGGGAGTAACATGTTCAAGTAAGGAAGACCGTCATGATTTACGATGCACATGTCACAAAGAAATAACACCATCTAAATGCAGCAAAAGTCAAGTGTACATACAAAGGATGTTGTGGTTTTCCAGCCAGGAGTTCATGCACACTGTCCCAGAGCACTACCCCGATCTGTTTTATAACCTGAAGCAAGACTTTAAATGTCCTGGCATGTACTTCAGCCATATTAAAGCCATATCAATCAATGATTCATCAATACATCAATTTCCAGAACCCATCCCCACTGACTCATCCCAGCATGGTGACAACATAGTGACTCAAATTATCGAGCCTCAGACTAATGCTATAACAAAGAGTCGATAGCACGTTCTATGCAGTAGAAATTACCATGCGACTTTCACATCTGCTTTTGGTTTGGTGTTTAGAGTGAACTGAAATCCTTAAGATGCAAAACTAGGTTTAGTAAAATAGTGACTTCCCATAAAGCCTAAACTTTTACTAGTTTTTTGTTTTGTTTTTTGTCTGTAGTCCACAGTGGACCAGTTTTCTGGCAGTCCTATCATGGAAGATACATAAAACATAGCCAGAACAAACGGAGATTAAATATATGGACTAGCAAATCAGCTGTGGGTTTCAAGTTGCTTAATTTTCGTTCTTGATTCTTTTCACACTGCTTTTCCTGTCGCCATTTGCAAACCGGCTTATTTTGTTTGCACTGAACAGACACCAAAACAATGTTGGACCTAATACAAATAGACAAAAACCTTTCGAAAAGGATCATACGACAATAAAGCGTACATGAATTGGTTCAACCGCTTGCAACCATGACTCACTCACTGTGTTTTGCAAAAAAACAACTGAGGGGGGATAAGCAAACTAATTACTAAAGATGGAACTGCATTAAACGGCAATTGCTTTGGTGTTGTGTGAGTATGCCGAATTGAAGAGTGGTTCGTAATTACGCGAAAATGCTTTTAAGTGTTTTTCTTCCATTATTGTACATGTGCTGATAACCAACGAGGAATTAAAATCGCATTTTATAACGCGCTTCAGCGTTGTGTCCTGGCAAAATAATACTCATCTCAAACATACTTCTTAGATCAAGTGATAACAAATAAGTAAGAAAACGTTCACGTTTCCGCTTCTACTTACCATATCATAGACATTTAGGATAATCGGCTCGTTTGCCATCACTGGGCATCAGGATTTTCTTCCCCTAGCGTCCCTTCTTCTCTCCGGGTTCTTTTCCTTCGGTGCGAGATCCAAACTCTCGCTCTCCTCCTCTTATTATAATTATTGCTGGCTCTTTCTCGAAAGATGTTCACCTTGGTAATTCAACTTCGCAACCCGGCGTAAAAATGTTAGAGTTCCGATGCTGTTTTCACCGTCCAACATCTGACTGATTTTGTCCAAATATCCCCCGACAGAGCAGCAGCAGAGGCGGACAGATGAATCTGTTACCAAAATTGACTTGCTAAACCCGGTCGGCTACCGAGGTTGCCGCGAAAAAACACTGACTTTACAGGGATAATTTTTTCTTCCAGAAGACGCCGTGCCGCGGAAAAAAGTCAAATTCATTTTCCCAAACAAACTGCTTAGTTAAATGACATAATCTAGGTACATAAAAAGGAAATTCCCTGTGTAAAAAATGACTTGCTACTCCCTTATTAGCCCCAGCTAACGGTAGCAATGGAGCTGCAGGCAGGATGCGACTGCTGGGAGAAATTGGACGATGTTGAGGAGTAGACCGATGAGCCCATCACTCTATTAAGCTCCCTTAGCGCACTGAGCATTATGGGTGATGTAGTTCATAAAGAAAACGAGCGCCCAACCAAACTACACTGCTAATAAATAAATAAATAAATAAAGGGAACACTTAAACAACACAATGTAACTCCAAGTCATTCGCACTTCTGTGAAATCAAACTAGCCACTTAGGAAGCAACACTGACTGACAATCAATTTCACATGCTGTTGTGAAAATGAAATAGACAACTGGTGGAAATTATGGGCAATTAGAAAGACATCCCCAATAAAGGAATGGTTTTTCAGTTGGTGACCACAGACCTCAATACCTATGCTTTCTGGATGAATTATTTTGGTCACTTTTGAATGCTGGCAGTGATTTCACTCTAGTGGTAGCATGAGACGGAGTCTACAACCCACACAATTTGCTCATGTAGTGCAGCTCATCCAGGATGGCACATCAATGCAAGTTGTGGCAAGAAGATTTTTTTTGTGTCTGTCAGCGTAGTGTCCAGAGCATGGAGGAGACAGGCCAGTACATCAGGAGACGTGGAGGAGGCCATAGGAGGGCAACAACCAAGCAGCAGGACCGCTACCTCCGCCTTTGTGCAAGGAGGAACAAGAGGAGCACTGCCAGAGCCCTGCAAAATGACCTCCAGCAGGCCATAAATGTGCATGTGTCTGCTCAAACGGTCAGAAACAGACTCCATGAGGGTGGCATGAGAGCCCGACATCTACAGGTGGGGGTTGTGCTTACAGCCCAACATCGTGCAGGACATTTGGCCATTTGCCAGATAACACCAACATTGGCAACTTCGCCACTAGTGCACTGTGCTCTTCACAGATGAAAGCAGGTTGACACTGAGCACATGTGACAGACGTGACAGTCTGGAGATGCCGTGGAGACTGCTGCCTGCAACATCCTCCAAACATGCCAAACATGACCAGTTTGGCAGTGGGTCAGTAATGGTGTGGGGTGGCATTTCTTTGGGGGCTGCACAGCCACATGTGCTTGCCAGAGGTAGCCTGACTGCCATTAGGTACCGAGATGAGATCCTCAGACCCCTTGTGAGACCATATGCTGATGTGGTTGGCCCTGGGTTCCTCCTAATACAAGACAATGCTAGACCTCATGTTGCTGGAGTGTATCAGCAGTTCCTGCAAGATTCCCCAGTGCTGAAATCTAATTGAGCACATCTGGGACATCTTGTCTCGCTCCATCCACCAACGCTGCACCACAGACTGTCCAGGAGTTGGTGGATGCTTTTGTCCAGGTCTGGGAGGAAATCCCTCAAAAGACCATCCGCCACCCCATCAGGAGCATGCCCAGGCCCTGAGCCTCATTTTGACTTGTTTTAAGGATATTACATCAAGTTGGATCAGCCTGTAGTGTGTTTTTCCACTTTAATTTTGAGTGTGACTCCAAATCCAGATCTTCATGGTTGCTAAATTTGATTTCTATTAATAATTTTTGTGTAATGTTATTTTCAGTACATTCATCTATGTAAAGAACAAAGTATTTAATACGAATATTTCATTCATTCAGATCTGCGATGTCTTATTTTTGTGTTCCCTGTATTTTGTTTTTGAGCAGTGTATTTTCTAAATAAACGAAGTAGAATTTACACTATTTAATACAGAAAGTGCAAATGTGGTCTAGGGTGGTTCTTTTAATGTATTTTCCATCCATATAAAAATAAAGCACAATACCCCATATCTTAAAAACAAAGAGAGACAGAGAGAGAACAGTACTTAGGTCATTTTGGTTGAATTAGAGCAAGATCCCACAAGAAACAGGGTGACTCAAAGACTTAAAAAATAAATAAATAAAATGAGGTTGCTAAGGGGGTCCACTGGAAATTTAAAATCAGAATATCTGATCAGATTCAGTTCAACAAGAATGGTGTATACAGTTCTTAACAAATGTATTATACTACCATTCAATCTACAGTTTATGCCACAGCTGCCTTAAATTACCAGTATTGGTAGTTACCAAAATAATTTTATGTGCTTCTGTAATGGTTAATTCACGAGTATGTGCAAGCTCTTTAATCAAAATTGTATTTTTAATGCTAAAATCTAATTATTGTTCTGGTCCACGAATCTACTATTTTTTCTGTTTTTTGGGGAAACAGTAAAGCATGTTATTTTTTTTATTAAAGTAAAGTGCCAAATTAAAGTAATCCACTTGCATTCCTGAGCAGAAAAATCAGTTATGCTTGATTCATTTGTACCCAGTGAGTGAGCTCAAATTGAGATATACAAACATGAATTTAGTTTGCTATTTAAATAATAAATAAATATAACTTTTAAACAAATCTTTGGTTTTAGGACAGATGGTCTAATAAATTTATTAAGCACTGTAAATCACTGGGCTTGATTTTCAGACTTTTTTTTCCCACCCCATGCTGCAATATAGATGACAGTATATGATTAATAGCACTGTGCAAGAGATTAAATAGCATGTTGTACTAAATAATTGTTTTGCATTTTGGTGGAACAAGTTTTTAAAGTCTTTACTGAAGTGTTTCCATAGTCTAGTGGTTAACATGTTTGCCTAAAAACATCCCTAGTTTGAGACCAGAGGTCATAACCCTGGATAAATAGGAGGGTTGTTGCATCTGGTGTCACATCTGTGCCAAATCAAATATATAGATCCATCTGCTGTGATGACCTCTTGGGTAGTAAGGAAGCAGAGAAAATTTATAACCCTGCTTAAGCAGTACGAACATTTAACATAAAAAAATCACCTAAAGTTTTTTTCAGCTTCTCCCTTGGTCACAGTGAGTCACCACAGTGAGTGGGTAGCTTCACATGTGTGATTCGGTGATTTGGCTTATTGGGGTTGGGTAATAGATCAGGAGGGGCTAGAGTCACCTTGCCCTCCATCTCAACGCACCCCCTGCAGAAGAGCTCAGACTGTCCTGGCAGCAGATTCCTGCCTTGTCCTGTCCAGTTAATACTTGTTACACATCTGGCAGCATTTTTTGAAGGCTGCCCAGCATGAGAATCACTGGAGAATCCATCTGCTGTTATAATGAAAACAGATGAAGAATCTGCTGTGTTCATTTTCATTTCTGTTGCATGAAACGTGTTAGAATTACATTTTTGAATTTTTCTTTCTTCAACTCATGAGGTACCAAAACATACGACTTTGTGATGACTGTGCAGCTCATACATTTTATTTGCCACTTTTTTTTGTTTGTTGTGACGCTGCTTATCACTTTCAGATACGCATCTCGTATCAGGCACTGCTGAGATTTGTGCAATGCATCATCTTCTCTTTCCCCACACAGTTTTCACAGTCTAGGAATGACCAGCATTACATTATTATCTGAAATAAATGCACATTCTGTCAGAGACAAACTCATGAGTTGTCCTGACTGTTTTCTCCCAGCAGTTCCATGAGAATCTCCTGGTTGGAAAACTCCTGAAGTGAGGAGTTCATCTCATCCAGAAGATCCTCTCCCAGCAGGAAGCTTTTTAAATCGTGCAGAGTCAAGCTGATCCGGTGGTCTGTTATACGATCTTGGGAAAAGTTGTAGGTCCGAATCTTCTCTGATCGTCCTTTAGTGCCGATCTGGAGGAGAAGGAAGAGGAGAAGCACTGAATTTAGCAATGTTTGTTACTTCTAGCAACAAAACCACTAATATCTTACCCTTGTTTTCATTATATTTTCACACCAGTTGAATTCAACATCATGTCAGTGTTTTAGAGATAAAGCATCACATCTGTATTTTATGTTGTATTTTATAGTTTCCACCTGTGGTTTACCTTTAACTGTCTTTTGTATCTCACTGTGTCCCACCTGTATTTTCCGCTGGTTGTAGCGTTTGCTGGTCTCCTCTTCCAGCTTCATGCTGTACAGTTTTGCTCTCAGGGACTTCATGGCTTTCTCCCTGTTTTTCAGTTGGGACCGCTCCTGCTGGCATTCTGCAACCACACCTGCCCAACAAACACACAATAAAGATCTACTTTACTGCATTTATCCATCCTTACATTTTATTCCCCTTATCTAATTCAGGGTCGTGGGGGATCTGGAGCCTATCCACTGGATAAGATACAGGGTACAGCCTGGATAGGTTGCCAGTCTGTTGCAGTGCTAATACATATGCACAAACAACCATTCACACCTACAGTCAGCTTACAATCACCAATTAACCTAGCTCCTTTCAACCACTTTAAACAGCACTGTCATCTCCTTTCATTAATAGTCTATGAAAAACAGTCTATTTTCCCCATTAGTGGAAAGAATAAAAGATGCCCGAAACTTGTTTGCCATGTATTGCATTCAGTTTGTACAGTTTTTACCTGTAGGAAGATGAACTATCCTGACAGCGCTGTCTGTGGTGTTGACATGTTGACCTCCAGCTCCACTCGCCCTCTTAGTGTCTATCCTGAGATCCTTTGGGTTTATTGTGAAAGAGATCTGACAAGAACACACACAAACACTACAAATTACACATACTACATATATTTAGATAAGCAGCAGCTAAACAGAACAAAACACTCTGGAAACTTTGTAAGTTTATTGAGGATTAATTTAAGCAAACTGAGCTGTTTTAACAGCATCCTTGTTATTTGCATACATCCATCTATCGTGTGCAGCTGTACCTCAGTGGGCTGGGGCAGCACAGCCACAGTCATGGTGCTGGTGTGCATCCGGCCCTGTTTTTCAGTCTTGGGAACCCTCTGAACGCGATGAACTCCTGCCTCAAACTTCATCCTTTTGTAGCTCTGAGGGCCGCTGATACTAGCTGAGGCGTGACGTAGTCCACCTGTTCATATGTGAGCAGTGAAAAAATGTGAATTCAGTTTTTTATTTGGCAAATAATTAACATAGATTAACATAAATACATTTAATATTTGTGTATTCTTGTTTTTTGGGTTTTGGTTTTTTACAATAGGTGGTCTAAGGAATTTGTTAAGCACTGCAGCATAAAAAAGCTGAATTCCCTGATGTTGTTTTATTATAACAACCGCTAAAATGTCACTACTCTAATACAAAAACAGATGGAAAAAAATTAGGTATGAATTGAGTGAATTGAGTCTTTTAATGTGACCATGAATAAAGTATTTGTTTTGGTGCATGTTTTTAGATTACAAGTTTAAAAATGAACTTTTGCCCACTGTTTACTGGCACTATTTGAATCCATACCGCCAAACATTCAGCATCTCTGTGACACAAGGGCTCCCTCTTGTGCTTGATATAAGTTATTACAATTTTACTAAATCAAAACCTCAGGCCTTTGCTTTTTTTTGTAAACACATGTTTTACAAATCTACTTTTTCTTCTTTTTTAAATTAGACAACACCTCATAACCTAAATTTCAGTCACTAGCTGAAAAATTGCCAAACACTGTCTTTTTCATGTGGAAAGGACACATAAATTTGAGTTCACTCTGATTCTGACAGATACTAAACAAGAGAAAATCCATAAAAGCGTAAGAGTGACCACGTGACAGAGACCACCGAAAACTAATCAAGAATAATTCTTGATTAGTTTTGATTCTTCTCTCAAATTTGTTAAACAAGCATTTCTGTTTCTCTGTGAAGTTTTCTTAGTGCATGGCATTATTTTTGTTTGTGCTTTCTTTTGTCTTTTAGGATTATTACTTTGCTACGAATATATCATTGAGTAAATATAGTAATTTGAAATTTGGCTTCTGGATGTTAAGCTTGTGTCTTTAACTGAACAGATCTATTTTAATTTCTTTCCTTCATTTGGAAATCCAATAAATAAATTAAGGGAATCTTTTTTTAAAAAAAACTGTAATGATAGTTTTCTTAAAAGGTTTAACCCTGATATGATGGCAAAAATACATATGTGGAAGATTTTGTAATAGAAATGTATGTGTCCACTGACCTATCTCACTGGTTGTGTGCTCCAGGATGTCAAAGGACCAGCCGTGGTGTTGAGCAAAGCCCTGGTACATGTCAAACACCTTAAGGGGAGAGGAAGTTGGCATGTAAATAAAGAAAAAAAAAACCTTTCGCTTTATTCTTTATTGCAGATGGCATGTGTGTCTGTGAGCATCCCGTTTTTGGCCTGCTGCAATAGCAATATTCAATTTAAAATAACTAATACACATATGTACTTCCTGACCTCAGCATTGAACAGCATGGCTTCTTGACCACCAACGCCAGCGGTGACCTCCAGGACAAGGTCACTCAGATCAGTCTCCTCCTCTGGAATCAATAGATCCAGAATCTGATTTGATGATGCATGTTGATTAACAAGAGAAATGTGATAATGTGTCAGGTGTGCGACAAGTATAACAACACTGAAAATGCAAAGAGAAACGCTGTCAGTGCACTCAATAAGATTTACCAACAGCTCGGTTGAGACCTTGATATCACAAAGTGAAAAATCAAGTTTCTACCTTTTGTCTAAGAGTTTGAATATCTTCCAAACAGCCTGCTCTCTCCACCTCTGCCAGTTCCCGCAAAGATGGGTCTTCATCTTTGAGGAAAAACGGACACAAATACAATTTTTACCATGACCTGAGAGTGATTCTACTCTCACAAAGTGAGAGCCAACTGTGGCTTAGTAATTAGAGATCTTTCTCCACAAACCTTTCAGAAGTGTCTCAGTCTCTGCAATCTCTTTTTGCTTGGTGTCCAGCTCTCTGATGGTCTGGATAAGAGGAGCCAGAAGGGACACTTTGGTCCTGTTGGCCTTCAGTTCATCCTCACTGCACTGCTCCTCTCCCAAATTACCACTGATGGCTTGTAAACATTCGCTGTACTGGCCCTCAGTCTTCCTCAGGTGCTCCTGCAGAGACTTCCTGGCAAAAATCTCATCCACTGACAGCAACTTCACCATCAGTGGTGTGCTGGTGTAAAGAGTTCTTTTAGCTCTATTTTCAACAGTTTGGTTTAAGACATATGGTGATTTTTGAAAGTGAGGTATCCATAGGTTATAGGCAGACTCTTTTACTCTGGGTAGAAGGTTTACAAGTCTTCTGTAAGCCATTTTACATGTAGATGTGGCTGAAATATTCACTGCGTAGTAAACAGACTTGATTTTTGCCGGTCTCTAGTCCATTTAGCCAAATCTCATTCAAAAATACAAAAGTTGATATTTATTTATGTTTTAAAACAAATAAATTACTCCCAGATGCTAGCGACCATTTTTGACCCGAGGACAACACAAGGGTTACGATACAGCCTATATAGTGAAGAAAAATTCTTCAATTCGGCGTAAATATAACACGGTAGTGGTAATTTTACCTTTTTAAAAATTTTGTAACAGGTTCAAGTCAGTGGTGAGCAGCTATAATGTGGAATACTACAACCAACAACAGATTATTCTTTTGGATTTAGAAAATCTTTGACAAAACATGGCTGATGGGCGGGGTTCTTACTATTAAGTCTGAACTAATCTACAAAAACATGATATGAATATCTGAGGTAAACGACTCACTGAAGGTTCCCTGCTAGCTCAACGTGATCATGAAATCAAATGTCAAGCTGCCGAATGCTTTAATCCATTTTTCCAGTTAGCGGTGGCTATATCGGAACAGGCTCCATTCATTAATTCTTTAAACATTGTCTAGAAACGTCCTATTAACATCATTTACAAACAGCTTGCGTCGTTACCACCTTGCTAAAGGGCGCAGACATATTGAACATTTTCTTCTTTTTTTCATATTTCTTGCGGTTGGGAAACAGCTTTAGTTCACTGTTGCCACCTTCTGGATGGTGCTGTGTACTGCACCTGGCCACAATGAGAAACTAAAGAATGGGTTACCACACATGATCTGAAATTGTGGTAAACAATAACAGCAACAATAACAACAACAATAATGATAACAATAATAACGCTGTTCCCATGCACAGACACAGTAGCTCTACTAAACTATTTAGCCATAAGCTTGCAAGTTTACTGTAGTAACTTTACCTTTTCTTTTTAAACCTCTTCTGATTTCATTATGCTTCCAGCTTCAGTTTGACTGTAATTTCATATTTACTTCTAATTTCTGACTACCAATTTGTTGACTTGGAAGAGATAGTCTAATCAA
Source organism: Neolamprologus brichardi (assembly GCF_056152115.1). Classification (NCBI taxonomy): domain Eukaryota; kingdom Metazoa; phylum Chordata; class Actinopteri; order Cichliformes; family Cichlidae; genus Neolamprologus; species Neolamprologus brichardi. Next base: position 8,536,960 of record NC_142116.1, on the reverse strand, counting down.
ATTAGACTACATACTGATGTTTTTGTTTTTTTTATGGTATAATTTATCATATATTCTCAAACCGGCATGAAAGTTGAATAAAAATGGCATTTTCTTCATATTTGTGACTAAGAATTTCATGTCATTCAACATGTTTATTACCCATTTTTGAAGGATATAACTATTTACCCTTCAGAAACTGTCACAACTGAAGAAGCCTCTCAGATGAGAGGTGAACCGTCTTCATGTAACTTAAAGAAGTCCAATTTGTTTCTTTCCAATCTCCCTATAGAATTTAAGATGGAATGACCCCCCTGTTATTCTTTGACCAAACTTATTGAAACTAACCTTAGATATGAGCACACCTTCTTCTTTGAGCTAATGATATAGATGAATACTAAATTCAGTAAGTTTCCCATCCTTGATGAACTTGTCAACAAAATCCACACTGTAAATGCTACTTGAACAGACAAGGAAAAGACAAATATCAGATATTTTAGAAATACATTTGAATGAATTTAGCCTATTGGATGTGCAAATGTGTAATGTTAATAAATCCCTGACCCCCAAGATAAACATATCCTTCCATATATAATTATACTAATCAGTCTTGCATAATCTTGTTGCTACTAATTAACAAGGCTACTTTGTTTTTAATTAACTGTGGGGGTGGGGGGTTTCGAGTGGCCTCTCATGGCGTTTGGAGTCAATGATATTGCATGTGAATTGTAGACCCCCCACTGCTTGGGCATGGTGTGAATCATTAGGATTAATTAACATGCCACTTGAATGTAATGCTGAAACCCATATTATATTGGAAGTAATTGGCAATCAAGAGGATGAGCAGGGACCATATGTGGTCTGGGGTGCAGGTATTTCACTGTGTTCTGTCTTAAATCTGGGAATGTATGTACATACAAACAATAATTCATCGGCACACATGCATGAACAAAACTCTCTAATATCAGCATCAACACATCAATACAAACACATCATTTTGCTTGGTACATACTTTGCTTTACGGCTTGCTCTGGCCCACAGTAGATTGTTCAGTGCTAGGAAAAATAGCACAGTTTTCCCACTATGTGAAATTTAATGGAAAATATTACTGCTTTTAAAGTTTAAAGTCGTATACAACAGACTGTTAAATAACATTATTACATATACACATTTAGCTTGCAGAAACTGTAAGCTAAATAGCAAAGAATGGCCTTTGTGGCTTTTAAAAAACGATTCTGAGCATTTTATTGACTTTAAGCTGCTTTGAAATGTATCTGGGACTAAACTTGTAAATTAGAGTTTGACAACAGGATCAAGAGACTAAACTTATCAGGGTGGACTCCAGTATGCAAAATGAGCCCTCACATCTTCAGTGACCCTCTCTCATGTTTTCTCCCAGTTGATCAACAATTCCCATTTCACTGTCCTGTAAATATTAAATTATACAGAAATCCTGATTATGTTTTTTATAACTTAAATAACAGAAAAGTGTTAGAGGAAAAAAGCTGAGATACTGTCTGGAAATAAACCTACATTACATCCCCCATCTTCCCCCACTGGTTTCAGCGAAAGAGCTACTTAACACATTCCAGGCAGGGTGTGAACTTAACCATCCTGTACATTATCTGCATTGTAGAGCTTTTGTTTGTCAAGCAGTGGGAGTCATGGCAGAATTGGGGAAAGAGTCTCTTATTCATGTTTAAGAACAGGCTCAATAAAACCCAGTAATGAAAATTGTTTTTTCCATTTAAATGTGTGAAGCATCCTGAAACTGGAGTGTTTGTTTCAGTCATAAATATTAATCAGGTACACTGATTAAACATCCGTGGGCGTTTTCAGAAACCCTGCAAATAATTAATCGGTAATTGAATTTACCAGTATTTTATTTACCAGTATTTACCAGTATTTACCAAGCAATGGCTGATGTTTATCGTATGCCTAATTGGTTAAAGGTTGTGAGCTAAAGATTTTTAATAATAAATTCTATAAATTCTTTAATAATTTCTATTTAAACAGTAGTATAGATTTTCACCCAAAATATCCTAATTAGTGCATGCATAATTTTATTTTTTCCAGTGTTAACAACACAGAATTATTCAATAGTAACTCCAATTTCAAGCTGCATTAAAGATTCCGAACATACCAACTTTAAAAAAAGACTTTAACCTCCTCTAAGACCTGAACTCTTCCATGCATTTTTAATTTCTCTTTGATATTTGGTCACATTGGGGCCCGATGAATGTAAAAACAAATAATTACCAGATTTATTTTTAACCTTATTTTTGTTTTTAAGAAAAATAAGAGCCACATATGAGGATATTCGTTTAAAATTTTGATAAAACTGTAGCAGTATAATGTCCTCGTAAGTGGATATCAGGCCCTTGTAGAGGAAAATTCAGTATTTTGGTCTAAATAACCCAAAATGTGATGTCCACATATGTGGACGCCAGGTCCTAGAAGGTTAAAAGGCTTATTTCGCGTGTACCATGTTCATATTCGTGTACCATGTTCATATTCCATGTTCATGTCCATATTCAAAATATAGGATTTGGAAATATTATTTTGTTTTTTGCATATTTGCGGTCTGCAAAATATATTAAGTTCCGGAGGATGCCACGATTTTCAAATCGGCTAACGTTTAGAAACTTCTTACGTTTAAGTGCGTGAGATATATCTGTTTACATTAGCTTCAAACGCTGAATGGCGCTCAGAAAGGCCATGTTTTTTTCACGACAGTTTCGCAGTGGGAACACGTTCACTGCGTGGTGACGTCACCGAAACTGAAGCCAGCTTTCATTTGTTGACGTTTTAAAGAGACAACCTCCCCTTGTACTGTGATTGGTTTGCGCCATTTGCGCACCGATTTCAAAAGAGTGGCTGCAACTGGCGGATTTTCAGTTGAGGAGTATTTAATCTGGGAAGAGCGGGCGACAGTCGAAAAGATACTTGACCTGATAAAAGGACTCTTCTGTGGATAACGATATAACAACAGTAAGGTAAGAGGAGTGACGTACTTTTTTCTAAACTTTTAACAGTTCTCTTTAGCGGAATGTTATTCTGCTCGCGGTATGAGGAGTTGGTCGTAAGTAGCTTCTTAGGTGCAAACTACTACTACTACTACTAAGACCACGCAAATGTAGCTCGGTATTATAACAGAATTTTATTTAACGCCCGTCACACTCTCATTAATGTCCAGTTCATGTTATTTGACATACGTTTGACCAAAGACACCAAAAATGGGCGAAAACCGAGTAGCTTCACGTCATCGCTACATTTCCGCCAAATTTGCATCGCGCCAAATTCAAGACTTTGGAAAACTATCTTATTGAAAAGTTTCCAACCTTATTTTCTCTTTTAAACAACAGTGTTTATATTATAGCTTTATTCCCTGTCTAGCCACTCATAGGTTAAATTTGATGTTTAATGTGGCCTGGTTAGCTTGCATTTGGGAAGCTGTGTTGCGTTCAGTCCCGTGCACTCTGCAAAACCTAACCTAACACAATCTTGTTATTTCTCTCCTGTACTTAGAAATCTGCAAAGTGAATGTCTCATCCTAACGGAATCATCATGAAGTTTGCCGCGTGCGAATCTCCAAGAGCCTCTGCCGTGGAGGCCAAAGCTTCCCCAGTAAAAGAGCCCATCCCCATCAAACCTCAGTGTTCCCCTGTAAAGGTGACCACGGTGTTGTTCTCTTCCAAAAACAACACCAGTGCAATCCACGACAAGGAAAACAGCACTGGCATGGCGCATGACAGGACTCTGGAGTTTGAGGACAGTGGTTATCTGTCTCTGCAAAACAGTCAGATTGAATATCGCCATGAGAACGAAGAGGATGACCACATCCTGGGAAAGTCCACAGTAGTGTCGTCTACTGCTACAAATCAAGGAATACCACATAATTCTCCTTCCAAATGTCAAGTAAGGAGCACCCCTATTCAACTGGAGGCAGTCTGCACTCCTGTGGTTCGTCCCCAGAGGAGAACTGCGGCATACTCGTCGTCCACCCCATCCGGCCATCACAGCGACAGCCACCTGCCTATACTGAACTTCCAGCGGGTTGTGTGTGAAGAACTTGCTAAGAGCTATGAGAAGAATAAGAGGTAAGATTTTGACATCTCGTTTAACTGGGTGTTCATCTGGATTGGTTTACACTTGGGCAGCTATAAAACGTTGTCTTTCTGTGCGTGTTAGGTACGACTGGAGCATTGTCACAAAAGTTGCAGAGAATTTTCTTTTGGATCGAGTGATTGGACGTCAGATGGGCTTGGAGTACAGCGATATCTTTCAGTCTCTGCTGGCCAGAAACATGAGATGTATCCTGACAAAGATCCTGGCCTTTCTGGAAGACTTGGACCTCATTAGGTAAGCTATAAACCCTTCACTTTGTCCTATCTGGATAAATGTATTTGGCAGTAAGGAAATTTGAATTTAGGTGATAACAGAATTAATTTTTGAATCTTTGTAACTGTTAATTTTGTGCTCTTATTAATCGCATGTTACATTTCCTTTTTCAACTTCACAGTTGTAAGAAAGTGAGCAGGACTTGGAGGAAAATCATCTGTGAAGATGCAGCAGCTCTGAGGCGGTGTCAGCGAGCTGAGCAGGAACTCGGGGTGAGGAAACTCGCGCAACGTGACACTGATTCAGACAATGCTTTTGTGCTTCAGGCCGTCAGTGTGATTCTTATCAAGTAGTTACATCGTAAGAAAGACCACAACCTACCGTACAGGTCTTCTTACAAGTTATTTAAAAGAACAGTTGCACATGTAAGGAAAAGATGCAACGGGTGGTTGTTAGAGCTATAAGAAAGGATGACGCATTCACAATTCATGTCATTCTTTCTATAAGGCAACCTGAATAAGAATATTTAGTTTTGAGTCTTTATTTTGTTTTGTTTTTTTGCAACAATATGAATAACAGTATACTGCTAAAGCTGCAAATGTTCTAATTAATTTGATTAATTCATTTTTAGGAGTCAAGAAACTCTCTGAGACAGAGGGGTGTTGGTTTGACAAGAGATGTGGCCGTCTCCAGGATGGTGCTGTCCTGCATGCAGACCATGGCTTCCTCAAAGACTCCATCTTCATCATCATCCTCGTCCACCCCCAGCTGCATGACCACCAGACGGGCTGCTGCCTCTCAGAGGGGCAGCACACCCACCTCCCGATGCTCACGCTTCAACGAGTACATCCAGGTGAGCTTCGTTTTCAACAATTCACTCTGATGCAACAGAACTGAAAAACAACCTCATGGCCAAGATTAATTTTCCAAATGATGTTTTCACTGTAGGAAATGCATAAATGTTCCTTATAGCCTTGTTTTTAACAAACCTCCATGTTTCATTCTTTCAGGCTGCCAGCACTCTGAAGCAGCACGAGTCTCTACGTGCCTGCAAACGCTGCGGCTCACCAGCGACACATCTGAATGAGGTTCAGAAAGCTACGTGCACTCGCCTTAGTTGTCTCTTCACCTTCTGCACTCGCTGTCAGGAGTCTTTCCACGGCTCGACCCCCTGCAGAACCGTGACTCCCCGATCCAACTTCTCTAAGACATCACCGGGGAGCACTCGCAGCAAGAGGAACATCAGGCGACTGTGACCGAAGCTTTGTGGAATTTTATTCAGATTTTTTTTATTTTATTTTATTTTTTAAAGCAGCTAACCTCTGAGCCAGCAGTGTTTCCACTAGCACTGTCCAAACTTCGGACAAGAATGGAAGTTTTTATATAAGCTCAACCTGAAAATGGCTTCACTGCATGTACTTTTCCCAAAACCTGTATACGGAAGTCAACACTGAGTGAAACACTCAAAGAACAACTGACACAATCGAACACAAAATATATCCTGATTGTGAGAAGACGATGCCAAAAAACCCAAAATAAAGGCTTTTATTTTATTTTAAATGAAATGTATGTAAATATATTGTAATGTAACTTTTAGATAATGTAAATTGTTTAGTAGTTTTAAATACATTTTTGATACTCAGGAAATATGAATAAGTATTAAAGTTTATTGTACTGTATTGTATTTCATGTAAATACATTGTTTCTTTAAAACCTTACCTTGTGTTATTCTACTTATTTTTAAAAACACAACATTTATCTCGGGGAAGCTGAATAAAGCTGCACTCATCAGTTTAGTTTGCAATAAGAAGTGATGTGCCTTTGCCATCAGTTTAACACTGCTTTGAAGTTTGAATTCTGTATATTTAAACTGCTAAATCAAAACAATTTAAATTTTCGCAGTTTAGTTTAAATGATACTTAAGTTGGTTTTATTTATATGGTACCAATTCAGCTTAGCCTGGTTCATTACCTATAGAAGACAGTAGTGGCATTTAAATTAATGGCAAGCATGAAAGGAAAAGCTCTGCTTCATGGGAAATCCTACAGCAACATAACTAAAGGATAGTGGTTTAAGGTCTCCTGATCCTGCTTTTATTAAAAAGGAAAGTGAAGCGTTCACTTAAAAGTGCAGATGGTCTGTTTCCTGAGCAAAACTGGGAGCTGGTTCCACGCAAGTGGTTTAATAGCTGAAACCTCAGAAAAACTTTGAGTATAACACCAACTACTGCATTTAAAGCTCCAAAGTATTTCTCTTTTTAATAATTTCCCACAGAGCCGCTGTAATCAACATGCAGCCCCAATGGCCACGTTTTATACATCAGATGTGAACAATTTCTTTTCAATTCCATCTGCCAGCTTTTATTACAGCAGAGGGCAGTGTTGCTTGCTACCTCTCCATCTCCTGTCCACTGAAGTCATCTATAACTGCGACTATGACTTAAATGAAAAAAGCCTCTCAGTGCCAAAGCTCTCTTGTGAAATATTTAATTTCTTTTAATACGATGAATTAAAGACTGATTGTAAAAGCATTTCAAGCTGTATAAACAGCAACAAACTATGAGGAAAGGTCCGGGAAATCACATAAACAGGCAATTTTACCTAAAAGATAAAAATCCCATATACAGACACACAGACTAATTCACAAGGACAATTAAGCTTTTCTGTATTATTTTGACCATTTGTTAACTTATGAAATTTGACTGTTATTTTGTTCTTCACATGGAAAATACAGGACATTTAAATGAACTGATGTGATCTTGCAGTATCTTTCTGCAAGATACTGTGGATTATAGGATAACTGGTCATGTATGCTTGTACAGATTTATGTTAACACTGTTTAAATAAAACCGATGAATTATGGAGAGCCCATTTTACAACGTATTAAAAGAAAAAAAACACATTTACGCCCAGAAAATGTATAATCTGATCTCATGTTTTATGAGGTGTACCTGCAGTGTATATACAGGGGTCAGTTTTGGGGAAAAAAACTAAAGAAATAGTTCACATTTCATTGTGGCAGGCTAGCATGGCATGACTCATGCTTAGGACAAACATGAAAAAGTATAGTTTTCACTTCCTCTTTTGCCTTTATACTCATGAGTACAGCACTGGACCCAGTCTTGCAAATTCAGGCCAGAGGGGAGTGTTGACATTAATCACATATTTACATAATTTTCCTCAAAATTTCATGGTCCAACATCCTTTTATTACAGTGAAGATTCAAAATAAATTATTTTTGTTTGTGTTAATCTTCTTTATCTTGCTGGATCATCATATAGCCACAGTCCTGTGAAACTCAAGGCCCCACCTGACTCCTTGATCACCTCATAAAGGAGCTGCCTTGGAGGCGCATTTCCTCCAAGCTTCAGCAAAGATGCGACTGTCATGCGACGCTCGTGTGCACATTAATCTTCAGTGGTGAATCACCACTGAAGATTAATGTGCACCTTTCTTTGCTGAAGGGCTTAACATGTAGTTAGTGAGGGAGGTGGTGCTTTCAAGCATCCATACATTTTCTGCTACACGTTGTTACGCTAGGGAAGATCCTTGACTACATTTTCCTCAGCGGTGTTCCACCATAATCATTTGGGGTTGCGTGCTCATGTAGGAGTGTTACATGATGTTCAATGAGGTCTTAATAACACCACAGTGAACCTGAAGAAGCCCTTGCTGTAGCATTCATGGGTATCTCGTGAACACCCCAGATTTTAATGTTTTACAAAAAGATTGGAGATTCTGGACAGTTTTAGAAGTGTGTTACATTTATCAAAGTTATTATATTAATAATTTTCCAATATCCATCATAAACTCAGTTCTGCTTTTCGATAAAGTGCCTGCAAAACCTGAAGTGCCTTTTTAACGTTAGCATCTAAATGCATTTTTTTTAATCCCTGTGAGTCTGACCTTGTGCTCTTGGAAAATCCGCTTTTAAAATAAACCCTCACAAGCATTTGAAAAGTTCCTCCTGGAATGAAAATATCTGTCTTCAGTTTCCTCTTAAAAACCTTTGCTTGCATCAGTCATCGTTTGTTTAGAAGAGTTATGAAGCCGCAAATAGCATCACTGACATTACATGATTGCCTCTGACATTTGGAGAACAGCCCATTTGTCTCTCACCTCTTTCTCTCTCCCTCTCTTTATCTATACCTCGCTCGCTTTTCGCTGACCTGCTGTGTGTGTGTGCGTGTGTGTGTGTGTGCGGTTTGTTGGGATGACGCATAAAAACATAAGCCAGCGTTCATTTAGCTCTTGCATGGAAATGATTTCTGTTTAGCAAGATGGAGCTGTGACGTGGTTCTCAGAAAAGCCTCGGTGCACCACAGGTGTGCACTTGTCAGAGGTCACTGTGAAATAGCTGGTGTACATTTAAGGTTTACAGTTAAGTTTCTTTGATTTTGGCCTCGTAAAAAAACACATTTCTTATCAAAAATGGTTTCCTCTATCCATGTGGACATGTTATGTGAGAAACCTAAAAGAAAATAAAAAACAACATTAATCTTAACAATAGCCTCCTGAGAACCAGCCTGTTCACTAATGTCCTCTGTAAAGGCCATTTGTTTTTGGGCTATATCTTTTGACTTATTTGAGCTATCCTACTAAGTCCTGATGTATTAAATAGAGGACATCTGGGGCTTTCCATTGGTATGTGTTTGGGTAGCCTCTTTTAGCTCCAAAGAGGAAGGAAATCACAATGCAAAGATTCTTTTTTCCTCGGTTCTCGGGAGGATAGGCCAATCTACCTAGAAGTTTTGCATTTGCTGTCCTTCCAGTGTTTAGGACTCAACAAAATCATCCTTATTGATTTTATTAGTTACACCTGAAGCCTGTTATTGTGTCCAAATTTAAGATGAGCCACCAGGCCCGAACGCTGTCAGTGGAGACAAAAACATTGGCGATTGTTGCATTTTATGACCATTTTTCTGGGTTCTTTTGGGATATACGACTATTAATGTCAGCCAGTGCTAAATGAAGTTTACAATGAACCAATACGTGTCCATCTTATATAATGAAACAGTTTTATACTGAAAACAAACAGGTTGCTTATCTCGGCATTAAAAACTGAAAACACTGGACTGACCTAATTCTTGTTTTTTGTTTAGGAACCTCACAGTTTTAATCACAGCCTGACTGATGTGTTTTATATTCGTGTAAGCATACAGAGAAAAATATAAGAAATATACTTGAGGTATTTTAAAAAATATTATCTCGTCACAATTTGATCTCTAATCATTTGAGTTATGGAAGGTGCCACTCTGCAAATCGCAGACCCTAATTAAATATGTTTGCTTAACGAATGAATGAGCCAGTAATATTTATTTTTACATATTAGAATAAAACGTGTCTTCTTTTTCCAACACAGTGTGAGCCAAATGACCACAAATGACCAAATGCAAAGACAGCGATTTGGCTTGAAAGTAATTGAGGAGCCAGAGATGTGGTGATAGAGAGAAGAGCAGCAGCTGTACACCTGACATGTAAGAAAATGTCATGATGATGGAACTAAATGGACGATTTTGTAAAACGTGAGAGCTGCTGATGGAGCTGTTGCAGCGGCCGCTGATTAATCTGCGCTGTGGCCTTTTGCTCCCCCTGCAACCGAGGCTCATTTATCCCGCGGGTTTATTGATCGCCTGCTGCAGCGAGACACATCTCCAACACAATCAGACCTGATGCTGCTTATTGTAAAAGTCATTAGGCTTGGCTTCCACCTCTGTGTGTGTATGTGCGTGCTTTACTATGTGTGTTAATAAACGGGTGTTTAGCAGACTCCATGGTTACTTAATCACAGCGTGCAGGTTTGGACCTGAACGCTCCTGATGACATAAAGCGTCACCACATGGTGAAATCCATATCTTTATTTCTGCCGTCATCCCTCTTGCGTTTCTCCTGTCACTATTTTTGGTGTTTTATCTGCCTCTTTTGAAGTTCACTCTTTTTCTGCTTTTTTGCATAAATAGCTCATTTTAGCCCAAGGACAGAGGGTGCGGGGGTTGGTGTATGTCAAGGCAACATCCGGACCATGTGAGCTGTGTGTTTTTCAAGTTGATGATCCTGATGTGCAGTGACTTCCACAGGTCAATTGGCCATGTGTCACCAAAGTTGAACTGTAAAAGCCCTGAAATTAAGCTGTCATTGGAGCGCCTCCAGCACAGCAAGAATGAAACAGGAAGTGAATCAAGAATGGAGCACAACAAACAAACCAAGTTCACTGCTGTGCTGGAAGCAGGCTCAAATATGTTGTAACCTTAATCCATGAGAGAAAGTTTGCTATCTCCCTTTGAGAAACATCCAGCTTCATATGTTTTATATGTTTTGGTGGGAAATGTTTGTCCTGTACCTTTTAAGCAGCTGTAGCTGTTGTATTGAGACAATAATTTATTGTATATCTGTACTTACCAAGTCTCATGATAAATAAACTTATTTCAATGACAAAGTCAGCCAAATCACACCCAAATCATCCTTTGGGAAACAAGCGATGTACCAGATTGACCCACTGGGCAACACAGAGGCAAAATAAGCTATGGTGGCCTTTTCCAGTTAGCTTACCTATCTTGTGATTTTTTTTAATGCTCAAATTTATTTATCATTGTGCATGTATAAAGTATAATGTGTACAGAAATAATATTGATATTATAGATAAACACACGGACCCTCCACATCAGGCAAACAGATCCCTAATAATTCAAGTCACGATTGTGCATTAGTTGTACATGTTTTGGGGCTTTGAAGGTCTTGGCCCCATGGGGGGGCTGGTAATCCAGCCTTGAATAATAAACACAATTGTGGAACCAGTTGCTATTAGAATACATGGTGGCTTTCATATTTACACCTAAATTAAGGGGTTTAGATAATATGGCTTCAGCTGTTGTTCAGGGGTCTGTGTGTGTGTGTGTGTGTGTGTGTGTCTGTGTGTGTGTGTGTGTGTGTGTGCGCGCCTTTTTAAAAATCTGCGACTGGCTGGCTGCTTGGGCTCTTGTCAGTTCTGATTTAATCTGGTGATGTACAGTTCAGCAATGATCTCATCCATTCCAAGTAATTGTAAATCTTCTAAAAATAGGAGACAGGTTTTAATGAAAGTTGTTTAAAAGATGAATTTCTGTGTGTATATATCATCGTTTGCAGCTGCCTTTGTGTGTTCCCTGGACTCGCTGGATTCTGTTGCTTTTACTTTAATTGGCTTTATTTTCTGAAAATATATTTAAAATTTATGCTTGCTCAAGCAAGGGGGGGCTGGAGCCTATCCCAGCTGTCACAGGGCTAACACAGAGAGTCAGACAACCATTCACACTCACACCTATGGGCAATTTAGAGTTTCCAATTAACTTATCCGCATGTCTTTGTACTGCGGGAGGAAGACGGAGTACCCAGGGCGAACCCACTCAAACATGAGGTGAGCATGCAAAGTCCACACAGAAAGACCCTGGCCCTGAAATCGAACTCAGGATCTTCTTGCTGTGAGGCAACAGTGCTAACCACTGTGCCGCCATTAGATTCTGATTCCTTAACATGATAGAAAACAGTAGGGCAACAGGTTTGATAGGCACAGAGTAAAATGCTGACAAAATCTTTCTGCACTCTTTCCCAGATTTGTGCCTCGATACAATCCTGGACTTCATGCCTTGGTTTGTGCTCTTTCATGGAAGCTTTTAACCTATAGTCTTCAACCCACAAATCCCACTGGTGTTAGTGGGTTAATAACAGTCCTTATATTTAAAGTGATCTTAGTCTGTCCAATTATTAAAGCTAAAAGCCTGCACTTCAGCATGTCATTGACTTTTAATACTTAACTAAACCTTAAACCTTGACCTTAAATAACGCAAACAACTTATGAATATGAAAGGACTTGTTATTTAAAGAATCCTCCTCTCACAGTGGTGCATATTCCAACAGTGTCACACCTCTTTTATACACTGAAGGTTAAAAAAAATATTCTCACAAAGGATACACCTGTGCATCAATTATATTTCCTCTGGTAAACCTCTTCTCTCGTGTCTCTGACCCTAAAATCCTTCTCAGTATGCCATGCTGAAGGTTGTCTCACTTCCTAAAATGCAACTGATGAAAGATGACAGAGGAGACAAGATAAGATAAGACACGATATCTTATCTTAAGAGGCACACATTAGAGAATTGGGAAAATACTAAACACAAGCGGGTGAAAGGAATAAGAGCACATGAGAAAAAGTAAAACTGTTGCATGAAGACTAACACTAAACATGATGACAGAGAATTAACACTGGAAACATTAGAAATTGGATACCAGAGGGAATTTACTTCATCTACATCTGTTCTTTTGTTTGTTTTTGTTTTTGTTTGTTTCATTTTTGATAGCCTTGCAAATGTGTCTGTGCACGCAAACAGTTTGTGAAACCCACCGTTGCAAAAATTGCTGTGAGACTGGACTGCAAAATCAATTTCAAAAGCTCCAGGGCAGCTGATAAATGGACCTGTACAAATATCAAAAGGGCTTTCATTTCTGTTTGACCCAGGTTTTGTGCGCAAAGCTGACTTTTCACCTAACGAGCTGATATTAAATAATTTCTGCTGTTTGTTGTATGAGGTAAGTGGAGAGAACATGAACTTACTAAAGGTTTGCAACCAAGTCTTGTGTTATCAGTCAACAGTGCTGAGAGAAAACAACAACAACAAGGTGCAAAGTTGAGCAACATGCTGGATTTATGACTCTGTGGATGCACGAGTGTCCTCGGCAGAATCGTAGAAGGAGCAGTTGAGCTTTTCACATGGACGCAAACACCCACCCACAGCGCTCAGTGTTAAAAGGCTGCAGCCCTATCTCTCCGTCTATTTTTACTCTGTTTTGATCCATTAAGATCAGCAGTGATGATAGTTAATGAGTGAAGCCCCTCGACAAAGCAGGCAGTAATCACAGACACACACACACAATCACATATCCCCACAATATTGATGTGTAAGCTATTGCATGTGTTTAAAACCATGCACACCTTGAAAACTTTATGTATATATTTGTATAAAGCATATAAGGTATACACTTTGTGCTTAAAAGAGGACATAGTTACTTGTGTATCTTTTGAGTGGACTTTTCTATTTACAGTGGCATTATTTTTTCTAAAGAAATTAAAAAGCAAGAGGTTTAAATTTATTTTGGATTTACTTTAAATCACACGTAGTTTAAAGTATACCTGTAGGCCGAACTATACACCACTCTACTAATATTTGGTTAAATGTCCCTGAGCAAGCAACATCTCAACCAGACACTTTTTAGCAACAAGCTTCTGGCATAATTCTATCTGTCTACCAGTCATCTGCGCATAACTGGTAGACTTCCTTTAAACTAGTTGGTTTCCTGGCACATTCCATAAACCTAGCGTGCTTTATCCATTCCAAAACCAATTTTGCTGGGTATTTGGGACTGTTCATTCATTGAAGGTTCATGCCCATGATGACTGTATGTAAACTGACCACACTGATAGTTGTAATGGAGGATAGCAGATATGAGTAGTAGTCTTTTTTCAAGACTGCACTGGACAATGAATGAATTCATCATCCCTGATGTTTTTGCTTTACTTCCTGTCATGTGTTCCTAAAGGAAAAACTAATTCTATGATCTCTGCAGGCAGTTCTGGTTGGCAACGTGGCAGAAGATGACAGATTAATTATCAAATGTTAGCAAGGCTAACTCACTGAGCTACGATAGTGAAAATGGTAAGGAGTGTTGAGCATCAGCATGTCAACATCGTCACTGTGAGCATTTAGCTCAAAGTGTTACTGTACAAGCACAGTTTGAAATTGGTGATTGGTTTTACTGAATCAGCACAACAAGTAACACCTGCTAATTATAAGATCGTTGCATGTGGGTCTGCCCTGCAGAACGTTGCTTATGACATTTATGAGTCAAATATCTGCTGCCATTTTGACACCTGTAAACAAAGTGAGTCACAACTGAAAGCAAGCAATTACATTTTTACCTAACACCAGAATTCAGTCATTTGGGGGCAAGCATGGTTTACCCTTTGGATTTTATAGTAAAAATGGCAAAGGACAGTAAATAATCATCAGTTAAAAGAGAAATCCGAAATATAGATCAGCATTGAGCTATGAAGAAGAGTTGTTTAACATGTTCACTGTTAACCTTTGATTTAACCAGAGTATTTCAAGTTACCTGTTACACATGAACAAAGACAGCTTGTTCTTCTCCACTAAGGTCATGTTGATTCTTCAGCTTGATTTAGAGAAATTCTAACATCATAGACAATCTTAACAGTTAACAGTTATCACAAAAGAAAATTGTTAGAAAACCAGTAGTTTTTTCCTTTCCTTGTCAGCAGATGGTGACAACAAAACTAACATATCAAAGTGTAAAATGTTGTTACTTCAGGTACACGTGACAGGTTTGTGCATGCAAAGGAGAGACTGTACATAAAAGATGGGCATAGCCATTTAGGGATACAATCTGGGGGTAGTTATCATAAGTGCCTAAACACTGGTGAAACTATTTATATTTTGAAGCAAACTCCAGCTTCAGCTCGGGCTTGGTTTTTTACCCTCATAGGTTGACACTATGTGTGGAACTTGTCCGAATTATCAAGAAGTATGCTTTTGGGAAAACTGGAGCCTGTGAAACTCCATGGATGAGCCTTTCAAGAGCCAAAAGTTTAGCAATAGGAAAGAGGAAAACAGAGAGTTTGTTAAAAAAAACATTATAGTAAAAAAACAAAGAAATCTTTATGTGATGATCCTTTACTTGATTCCTGAGTTGATGCTTTGCTGATGAGTGAGAAAACTACCAATGAGAGAGCTTCGTGAACTTCATCTCAGGGAACCTTTCTCCCCCACAGTGGGAGTCATTACACAGCAAAGCTGTGGAAACTCACAGTGGGATAACTGAGACGTCTCCTAAATGGCATGAAGAATGACAACATGGATGAAAGCACAGCTACATTTAGACCTTTAGTCATGATACAATCATTTAGACATGACACAACAGACCTGCAGTCCATTATCTAGTGCAACACACTTACATTAAAACTGTGAAGACCAACTAAATAGGAATCAAAGGTGTAACATACTTATTTACTTACTTCTAAAAGCTGAATTGTGATTATATCAGAAATTGTGTTAATAAACTATAATAGGCAAACTATACAACAGAACAAGATGCATTTATTTGTGGTTATGGAGTGATGTTATGAGTGTGTGAGCCATTAGCACTGCTATTTTGACTTTTTCTTGTAAAAAAAGAAGAAAAAGAAAAAAAAAATCATATCATCTTAGGTTTTTCCACTAATCAGCTCTTTATGTAGCACCCAGTCCAAATCTTATTGATTCCTTCTGAAAACATACATTCATGGTAAAAAACAAAGCTAAACAAAACCAAAGTACACCCTCTGTCAACGCCAAGGTTTTATGTATCTGAACATAATAAAAAATCATCTTGAACTTGCCAGTTTCTAAAACTATTTACATGCAAGCCCAGATGAGCAACAGCACGTCACATTTTGCATTGTGACATTGGTTATTTAACAAAAGCTAAACCAAACTGCAGAATTATTGAGCCCCAACCTGTACCTCATAATGCAGCAATAACCTGAAGTAACTGTCATCCTGTTGTTTATGAATCTCTCTCGTTGTTGTGGAGAAAATTTGGGCCACTCTTCTCGACAATAGTGCTCATGAACATTGAGGTTTCCAAGTATTCATTCATAATTGAGAACCCAGAGTGATGCCTTAATTCCTTCTTCATCTGCTAATGAAGGTGGTGACGAGCAGTATAGCTTGCAGCATTGTAGCCTTCATTTTTAACTGTATGTTCTTACAATAGAATGGCTTTAAAGGCTCTTTGAACGGGTTTTAAAATGTTCTTTTTGTTATCGGGTTTGTGCAGGTAAACACTAAAACAAAGATCTTGTATGTTCTCATTAGGATTTGTGTCTGTGGGCTGGACTATAACCTCAGCTTTATTTTGTTAACTGGAAATTATGTGAGAATGTATTTCAGGCTGTGTTACAGAGTAATGTAAAAGTATTGTAACGAGTAGAGTAATAAATTATTTTCTCAGGCAGTTAATGAAGTAACATGCTAGATTGCATTTAAGAATACTAACAAGGAATCTGTAGTAAATTACTTTTTTGGAGTAAAATTTCAACACTACTTTTGTGTTTTTATTTCATTTGCATTTACCACGTGGGGAGACCTGTTAAAGACAAGATTTATTATCTTTATGCCCTAATTTGCAAAACCTTAGAACTGAAAGAAGATGTTTTTGTTTGTTTGTTTGTTTGTTTTGACTCTACAGCTTTTCAAGTTTGAAAATTACACTTTTTGGGGGGGCATGCATTTATTTTTAGCAATACTTGCTACAGAATAAAAAGAAGATGTCTCTTTTCTCAAGACATTAGTGAACAATGATTTAATTTCTTCTGATTTTTTGGGGATTTATTTCCTGTTATTTGTTGATAGAGGAAAAACTGAGCTGGCAGTTCTGGTTGGCAACATGGCAGAAGATGACAGGTTAACTAACAAATGTATGCAAGTCTAGCTCATTGAGGAAAATGGTAAATAGTGTAAATGCTAATCATCAACATGTCAACATCATCACTGTGAGCATTTAAAGTAGCTCACAGCATCACTGTATCCAAGCACAGTTTGAAATTGGTGATTTCTTTTACTGAATCAGAAAAGTAATTTAAATCTTTCACCCACACCAAGTGGCACCTAACTGTAAGATCTTATAAGATTTTTTGGTTTGTTTATCCAGTTGCGGCCTAAAATATCTGAGCCTGTTTGAAATAAAAAAATTAATAAAGTAGCCAACTGCAGAAGTCTGAATGGACACAAGCTTTTGACTTAAATTGCTGCATAAAGCTTTTTTCTTTCATGAACACTTATTGTCAGTAGCTTACCATCATTTTCTAGTGCACATATATTTAATTTATCCAGTGACATAAATTCCTGAATTTAATATCTATAGTTTGTGGATGTTCTCATTCTTTATTGGTCAATGGCCATCAACACAAGTGTAACTGAAAACCCTGATTTAGCTTTACAGCATGATAAGAAACATACCAATCAGGTTTATTGTCAAGAAATATTTGAGATCAAGTTGACATTTTTTAATATTATTTTTGTTTCCAAACTAACTTTAGTTTTGAGCAATTATTTTATACTATTACTAAACCAATTTTTTCTTTATTTTCTTTCTAAAAACAAAAAAGTATCATCCACTAAGATAAAGGGAGACAAACACATCTGACAATCACGTGTTCTTCTGTTACAGCTTCTCGAATGCAAATTCTTCTGAAAGGGCAGCATTTAGTATTGCAATCTTGTTGCAAACACCTTCCTCTCCTCTCTACAGGTGGTTTTAGCTTTTCTTTTCAAGCCTGTGTCATCTCCAGTGTTGCCTCAAGTGAGTGGAAAGACACATCATCACCCTTTTTTGCTATGACTAGACTGCTTTAAGCTGATAGGATGGCAGCAGTAACTCAAATAACCCCTCATCACAACCTTGTTACAGCCAACCTTGAACCTTGAAGTAGATACAGCAACAGAACACAACACTGGGTAAAGTAATTAAGTAAAGTATGTAAATGACAATCTGACAAAGAACAAAGGGGGACAGCGACTATAAACGCACAGGGGGTGATAAGGGCAGAATGGAGACACCTGGGAGACAATGCAGAACTAAATCCGAAAATATGACATGGGGAATTATAAACTAAGACATGGGAACAGAGACAGATGACTATCAAAATAAAGAAAATGGCAAGACAGAAAAAGCTAAGAGAAGACAGAAAAAGCTGAGAATATTAACATAAAGAAACCAACCACAAATAACTGCTGAAAGTAAAAGAATACAAAACTCCAAATGCCACAAATGCAATAATACAAAATATCAATAGACATAACAATAGACAAAAAACAAGGATCCAGCCCCATCCCAGGGCAAACATTTTAAAGAACCACATCAGAAAATAAAGTAAAATAAAAACAAAAAGATGTAAAACGCATAATATCCCAGTGTCACTGTCCATGGTGCTGAAATCCCTCCTTATTGTTTTCTAGGGTCTCCAAGGGTCTTTGAGCAACAAGTTGAGTTACTTATTGCCAAATCTTCTTCTCCCTTAGAAAATGTACAAGTTAAAGACTCTATGTGATAAGTAGTCTGACAGTAATTTAGAAACAACAACTGAGGAATTACAGGTTATAATGCGCCACATTCATTTTAACTTGTGACTGAACTTCTTTAATGTGGTGTGGTCAACATATTTTTCACAGGGGGCATGCTCATTTTGTTTTCTTTATGATCATCTCAACATGGTCTGTATTTTTTACTAACTGACTGATTTATTCATTTTTTTTAAGCTATAGATGTTTTCCGGTTGACCGACCGTGAATCTAAATAAATGGCATAATTGTCCTGAAAGAGACATGATGTGTGGATCGCCATTGGCAACATATTGCCTTTTGTTAAAAATAGATCCTGATAGGATCCCCACACAGAAACACCTGCTTCTCTGGGCACTGAAAATGGTTGAGGCAAAAGAAATGCACTCAGGGTATATCCAGTTTGTTTATGTCACTGTCACAAATCTTTATGTCAATCAGATGAAACCCACAGGGATAAAGTAAAGGCCGCTTGGTGCTTCACGCTCATATGTGTCGACATGTTGTCATCTACACGTTATGTTCATGGTGTTTTCATTGAGAAGGTCTGATTGGTTGTCCCAGAGTAGCAATAATATTTTAAAACAGTTAAAATCTGATGGGGAAAAAAGGATTGTGTAAGAGAGATAGCATTCTGTTTTAATGTTCAGCTTTCAGGAAAAACAACTCACATGCTGATTTTGACCCCAAAACATTTGCCTCCTTGTCTGAAACACATTTAAGAATGAAAAAACAAACAAACAAACAAACAACCCCAACCTTTTGCTAACTTTTCTTTAGATTCCCACTAAACAAACCTTTGTCGTCAAACTTACAATCAGCTGGGTGTAGAAGGCAATGAGCTCTCTACTCATCAAACAATCAGGCAGACAAAACACATCAGCGTTGAAAAATAAACCAAAATCTTTTATTTGGTGACTGGTTTACATCACTAAATACACTAAAGGCAGGTCTATGCACAGTTATAACTTCTTTGCTCTACATACTGAATAATGTAAAGTGATTATATGCATCTGTGTCCATTCAATGTGTGTCCTCCTCACCTGTGAATCCCCCATGAAAAGAACATTTATGAATTCTCTGACAACTCGGTGTGCGCACAGATCATGACTGCAATACTGAAAATGATTGGGACAACACTTTAATTTAACACAGCCGTACATTAAAGAGCAATAAATTTATCTATCCTGTTGAAAGGAAATCAATCAAATCTTCCACTGTCAATCTTATGACTATTGTTCTGTTGACATTAAATGGGTCAACTGAACATTTCTAAATAAACAGATTTACAAATGGTACCTCTGGCTGGAAGCCAAATAAATCACATTTCATTTATAGTTTGCTTCACTTAAATTTGAGAGGATTACAGATACCCTGAAATGAAAAATGAAGACATAAAAAACAATGGAGTTTTATTAACATTCAACATGTCAACTAATTGATTAAATTTAATGGAAAAGATATACCATTAGAAATAATCAGGAGAAATTATCCATTGAAAATTAATAATAAAAAAAAAAAAGTAATCACAAAATCAAAACGTGACAAGTAGTCTGATGAAATTTGCATAAAGCTGTAATTTCACTAAAAGTTAACACTGTTAATATTCCACTGAAGATCAGCTGTACCAATGCTCCACTGACAGTTAATGAAATGAGTCTGAATTTAATTACATAGATATGAATGCTCCATTTAAAGTTAATTTGACAAGTGCTGGTTAGTTAAAACCAAAGTTAATATGTCATGAATATGAAATTTACTGGGAATGTTCTCTGTGCAAATGAAATTGGATTGAGTGTTATTATTTTAGTTTAACTAGACTGGGCCATTTAAAATCCCAAAAGCGGATAGATAAAGTATTTTGGATTGTTTTTTTTTCCACTGGAAGTTAAACCTTTGTCTGACAAATTAAGGTTTGTGACAGATTAATCATGTTTATCTTCCAATAAAAGTTCAATATTGGCCAGTAAAGCCAGTATATCCACTGAAAATCAATGCTATTTAAAAAAAAAAAAAGACTTTTCTATCAATAGTCAATGGCTCAAATTTTCAACTGAAAGTTCATGGGACACATTTCTCTTAAATTTAACACTGCTGTTGTTCCCCAGAAACAAGAGTGACCTCCTTTTTATCCACTGCTGCCATTGGTTGACACATGCATGTTGCTCAGTGCAGCCCGAAAATTCTTTTGCGATTAGCATTGTGTGGTATATATACAGTTGAAAACGTGTACTGTGTATATGAACAGATAGCTAGATAACCACATTGGAGAACACATCATTGTTGGTTGACTTTTGAATGTCCTTTGGATTAATACGGTGTTGTTTTTTCTGAATGAATGGTTTCATGAAGATGACTTGAGGTATTCACTCGAGCATGGACTTCTCCTCAAAGTGCCTGCAAAAAGAACAGCAAAGAACAGGCAGAGAGGAAGGTTAAAAGCTGCAATACATAATACAGCATTGACTAATAGTCTGGTACAAATTGTGTGAAAAGTTACTTCAGAAATTTAGCTTCATACTTGTCATAAAACGGGACCTTTTAACATTGTTTGTGCTTTTGGTGCTTTTTAGCACTTTTTAATTTATTAGCACTGACTATCTGGTAATATGTCTGTGCATTGCAGCTGTACAGTTTATAAATGTAGGCTGATAACTACGCTTGCTGGCATTAGCATGCCTCACGTTTTAAGGCTCCAAAATTCTGAGTCAAAAGAAACCAATAGGTGTCATTGATGTTGATGCTTTCCCCCCCACATGCTCCAAACAAACACATTATTAACTACGTAAACTGCAGGAAAAACATTTGATTTTTTCTGAGCAGAGCAGCTCCATTGCTAATACTTTGAATAATGTCTGGAGCACATGTTGCAAAAGTAGCACCAAAACTGAGCAGATGATGTGGAGTCAAATAATGTTTTCACCTGATGTTAGCATAAAAAAAAACAATGCTACACTAGCAATGGCCTCAAATCCAATTTGAGTGGAGCTTCGGTAAGGAATGATTTATGTCATTGTGTGCTACACGTGTAACTGCAAGTAACTGTGTATAAGTGTGCCTGTGTCTGTACTTACCAGCTGATAGTTGTTTAGGAGATGGTCTACGTTTATGTCGTCGTAGCTCTCCTGGAAGGTTTTGGGTTCATCCCTGGACTCCTCGCTGGTTACAGGATCTTCTAGGCTGTGTGGTGTAAGGACATCGGGGAGGAAAGAGGGTTTCAAGATCCACACATTTTTTTTTATTTTTAAATAAACACCTGACAGGCCTAAATAATCTGAAAGACTTGTCATTATCCCTTTCCATATTTCTTCACAAACCATAACAATTGTTCAGTGTATTTTCTTCTAGTTAGATGAGTGTACTACTTTTATTTGTGTATTAAGTGATTGAAGTGACAAAGTTTTGAAGATGCACAAACATATATATTAACCAAAGTTAATTTTATTCCGTTTGAGGTTCTAAAGGTCTTTTTCTTCACATAATCAAATGTACAAATTATCACCCGTATGAATCCGACGGACTCTGTATTTATTGTTTTTGTAGAAAAGTAGCTTTACAAATTCATGTCCAGGTAATTCAAACAGTCTAGTCAATGAACCTTAAAATGAGGATTTCTTAAAGCAAATGCTGCATGTTTTGCACAATATTCAGCTAAATTTGCCAACTGGTTATTGTGATTTGCAACCATCAAGCTCATTTATACATCAAATAAAACCAGCATCCATCAAAATGGAGTGAAGTAATCAAAGTAAATGTTCTTTTAGCTCCATTATTTTCTTAATGTATTCTTCTGTTCATCCATAAGCAGCTTCAGAAACTAAGAAAGCTATTTGTGTATACAGTGAGATAAAAAGTGAACACCAGGACTGATTCCTACCTTCTCTTTCCTGATAAGACAGAGTTCAGGTACTTCTTGACAGCCATCTGTTTGCGGAAGCGGCTGTAGTTGTCTGTAAAGATAGCGTCTGTGTGACGCTTTGCTGGCTCGTCCATCAGCTCATCACTGAACAGAAGAGATGACAGCAGAGTGATACCATAGCTCAGAGGGCAGCAGGTCTTAATGCAAACTCAGTGCAGCTCATGGTCTGTGACTCATGTTTTCATGTGTGTGTGCATGGGGGTGTGTTCCTCTAGAATATATAAAAACATGATGTGATGCCACTGATTAACCTTTAAAATATGTGTGCAATTACAAAAAGCATGAACTCTTTCAACTGTAAATAAGTGTTATAAGTAAATAAGTTATTTATAAGTAAATATAACATTTCTATGAAGTCTTCATGGACTCATTTCTTTTATTTGTATCTAATTTGATTATATGACTAAATGTTTTCAATGAAATAAAATATGAACTTTGGGGGTTTGGAGAAAAATTAACTTTCAACCTAATTTATAGCTTTAAGGTAAAAAACAAACAAACTGTACTTTACTTTTCTTAGCACCCATATTTTGATGGTTTATGGTCAACAACTGGTCCTTGACTGTGGTTTTGGTCAATGAACAAAGAAATTTTCTACAGATAATAAGCTTTGTTTATGTATTCATTTATTTAGAATTTTCTGAAAACTTAAAATTTCTATATAATCCGAAAATATTTTAAACGCCTCTAAATGCGTCTTATGTCTGGATTGACAGATTTACACACGAGTTTATTAAGCCTAAACACGAATCATTATATACATTTAATAAAAAGAACAGGGTTGGGCACAAGAAAGAACCACTGCTTTCTCAAAAGCGAAATTTAGCATGCTTTTGGGGGGATTATTTCACCTACCTGACCCGCTTTCCAATCAGAGACTCCAGGTACCTCCGTGCTGATAGCTGTCCCAGGAGTTTGCTGTATCCGCTGGTAAACAGACCGTCTGCGTGTCTCGTCGCTCTGCACAGATTCACAAGGCATTCACATTAAAAGCCCGGATACTTTTAATCCAAACTAAACCGGAGACATACCCATTGTGCTTATGATTGTAACAAAATCTTTTATTGCTTTTGGCGTATGACAAATTATGTAAGTTTCTCAGTAATATGATAGTGTAATGATAAATAATGATCAAATATCTCAGATTTTACCCCCAACAAGTTTCTTAAATAGTTCCAAAGTGGTCGCTATTGTAGAAGTCCGATGCTTACATTTAATGAACGGTTCATTCAGCTATGAAAACAGTTAATCGCATACCTCATTGTATTTATTACCGAGGAAACTTTCCCCGCTCTTTCAGTTTCATATTCATGTCATCTGCGCTCAGCAAAACCAATAAGTTAAACAATTTACTCAAGAACATAAAAGTTTCAGCTCCAGAGTCGAAAGACAAAGCTGTTCGTCCTACCATACAGTGTTGGGTACATTTCCTTTTCTATACATTTTTTTTGTGGAAATAACACGTGTTTGCCCTTACCTTATGGTTGTGTGCGGTAGACTTAGGGTCCGGGAGTACAACACACTGCACAGGGCTATTAGGAGAAGCAGGTGGGGGCCGGTTCGTTGTACCATCGCTTTATACCTGAAGATGGAAATGGTGAAGGGTTATGCTCATTCGGTCTGGAACACAGAAAGTATATCTGATCGTGCCAACAGGGGAAGGATATCCTTTATCCGGAATTACGCGCAACAGTCCAGTTCAGTTTCTCGAGGCAAATGCAGAGAAGAGAGGACTATTTGTGGAACGAACTCTAACAAATTTCCCCTTTGGTGCCGATCTTGACATAGAGAAGACAAGAAGCCATCGGAATCCAATGCGCAATTGCGCGCGTCGCCGTCACAGGGTAGGACTAAAGATATAATTCCACATACCACATACTTTGACTGTGTTGGCACAATCTGACGTGGTATTGAAATGTATAATTCAAAAGAGTTATTGAGAAAACGCTTGCGATCTCCATCAAAATATCACGAGTAAATTTATCACCGGAAGTCTAAATATCTTTATCAGTAACTTTCTGCTTCAAAATTTCTTTTTAACTACTCAGTTCCGTGACTCTCAGTGCAGTGAGAGTTCGATGTTGGCTGAAGAAACGAAATAAAAGCGTTTATCTTCGAAAGGCTGCCAGGGAAATAACCGTTACGAAACACTGCTAAACCAACTCAGTTTCATTATGTCAGGAAAGAAAAACATCTGGCGCGGTCCCATGCGTAATTGTGCACAGCGCGGATATGTCGAGGAGTTTTATTACCCTTCGTCAAGAAGTGTAATGCCTCTAATTGCTGTTTAAACCAAACAAGTAGTTTATTCAATGTAAAACTCAACTTTCAGTTATTAGTAAAGAGTTTCCAAAAGCCGATGGAAGTGGGCATAACACCAAAATTAAAATCCCACCAAATACGAAAACAAACACAAATTCTCAAAGGAACCCCAGAATTACTATGATACAAATGAAAATCTTACATGTGCGCTAGAGAAAGTTGTCTGGTTTGGTTCTCTCTGCTGTGCTGCCCAGACTCCTGATCTTGAGTCGCTTCTTTATGTCCACACTGCTGCTCCGATGCTTCCTCACTCTCGTTCTCCTTTGTCTTTCTGTTTACCTTCAGCTCTGCTGCCGTTTTATACACCTGGGTATTCCTCAAGAAGCATCAGACTCATCAGGGGCCTGAGACGTCAGTGGGTCGCTGCTTTCGTCATTGGTGTTGCTCACGGAACCAAAGAGGCCTATGGTGGAATTAGTGGGGAGTGTTATTCTGTTTCTTCTGATTAAACGCAGGAATAACTAACTTATATGCCAGGGTTGATGTTGACTCATCTGATCATTTCCCCATGAGCTCCTCATCGTGCAAAACTATAGTGCAGGTCAGGGAGAACTGGAAATTGGACTGGAAATGAAACCGAAAGCTCTGAGACCTGGATGGAAACTAGAATAAGAATAAAACAGCTGTGAATTTCAAATGTTAGCATGATTTTATAAATGTTATTGTATAGTAGCCCTTTGTTGTCATCCGGAAAATGGGAATTTGAACAGTGCATGAGCAATGGAGTTTAAAATATTGATTATTTTAGCTGTGGATGAATATAAATCACGAACTTCTGGAGCATAAAAACGTTCATGCGAAAGGTCAATATAGAACAAAAATTAAAAGCCACACCTTAAAAAAATCACGAACTCTTTTGTTTAATACATTTTTTCTTTTAATGAGCTGCTTTTTAAAGGCTTCCTGGTTTCAGAAACAATGTCACCAAAGTAGATTTATTTAATTAAAAATAATTAAAAACATTCATCATGTTCTTCATATTTATTTTAATGCCAACACATCTCTCAAACATTTCAGTGTGCATTTCATTGTCTGATGAAAATTTCTGATAACTAGTGGAGTGTGATATGGGATGTTGTACACAATTTCCATTGGCCTTTGAATGTTGAGACACTCTGATAATAAATTATTTTAATTAGTGTATACATGTGCATGTAATAGCCAAATGTTTTCTTCACTTTTATTCAGCATATCTGAGGTTTTACCATTCCATCTCTCGCAACCAGAGTTTAAAAGTGCTCAAAAGTTATAAATGTATGCAAAGTGTAGAAGAAGAAGATGTGTTCTTGCTTATTTTTATTTCCATTTATTTAATCATTGCCACAAACAGTAATTCAATGCTACCAAAAAAAACCCTCTATTGCTGCTATTCATACCTTCTTGTTTAAATCTAAAGTGAGTGCTGAGCATCATTGATAGTGCTGAAAAGAAAATACCATGGATATTGCAGATTACACCTCCAATAAACAAAAGAAATTACAGGATGTTTGCAAAGTAGTGATGCTGCTTTCTATTTCAGGTTGTATTGGGCTTTAAACAAAAGAATAGCATACAGGACTGAAGTGTTCCTGAGTCCACCCACAGTGTCCCTGATGAGTCTGATTTGCTCTGCTGGAATGGCACAGTGAAATAGCTGTGACGTCAGCTGGCGCCTCATCCATCCATCTTTCTGTCCATCCAAATGAGTGTGAACCATTTAGCCAATATCACCGGAGAGGGAAAAGATGATTGGCTCAGACATGGGAAACAGAGAGCGAAAGCGTGACTGTGTGCTGCCTTTAGGTGAGAGTGTAGAGCTGAAAAAATAAGCACGGAAACAATACACAGGATTGTTGTTGAATTAAACAGATAAACACAATCCTGTTACAATTGTGTGTCAACTTTCACAAATTTTATAGATGTTTTGAAGATATGAAATATTCGATCTGTGTCATGGTTCCTGGTTTTGGCTCTAGGGTTTTGAGTCATTTTGTGGATTCATATTTAATATTCTGTGCATTCTGTTTGATTTCACTGTCTAGCTTTTAAGTTTTTGATTATATTTAGGCTGAATTTTGTTTTGTTTTGTTTTCATTTTAGGGATCTTGAGCATTAATTCTTGTTGTCATGAAGCATAGAATTAGGATCCAAATGCAGGCTGCAGAAACAGGGACAAGCTGTTTAGTCTATGGACATAGTTTTGAATACTTGGTGTTTATTTAGCTTCTGTTTTGATGAATTCCTCATGCATTTACTTACCTCTGTGTTTCCGTCTGCTCTTTCCTCTTTCTTGTTTTCTTGTGTTTATACGTTTATCCTCCAGTATTCTCTTGTCTCTGTCTTTATGTTTGGCATGAGTCTTTTTGTCTCTGTGTTCAGTAATGTGTCTTCTGGGTTGCTTCCCATTTCACTTTGATAGATGGCTCTTTCTAGGCTCTTATTTAAAGGTCTTCTGATCATCTTGATCACTGAGTTGTGTTTTGTTCCATGACTATTCCTTATCAGCCCTATCTCTATACATAGTCTCCGTTAGTCTCCATAGTTCTGGCCGGTGTGTTACTTTGTCCCTGGTCTTTGTTCCTCGCTTCTAGTCCAACTTTGAACTGACTCTTAATAGTTAATGTGTTTGACTAATTACTTTTTTAAAAACTTTAATAATGTTAAAAACAAATCTTTTTAATATTTAAGTATTCACGTTTTTTGTTTTCCCCTTTTTCCCCTCAGAAATTTTATTCAGAATTTACCTGCAGTTGAATATTTACCTGTGCCTGAAATCGCTCAATGTCTTCTTACTTATAACTTTCAAAAGTTTAACATATTTCCCAGTTTTTAGCATTGGAATTAGTGGGGAGTGTTGCCAATAAATTGTCATTTACGCTGATATTTATAATAATAATAATAATGGATTGGATTTATATAGCGCTTTTCAAGGCACCCAAAGCGCTTTACAATGCCATTATTCATTCACTCTCACATTCACACACTGGTGGAGGCAAGCTACGGTTGTAGCCACAGCTGCCCTGGGGCAGACTGACAGAAGCGAGGCTGCCATATCGCGCCATCGGCCCCTCTGGCCAACACCAGTAGGCGGTAGGTGAAGTGTCTTGCCCAAGGACACAACGACCAGGACAGAGAGCCCGGGATTCAAACCGGCGACCTTCCGATTACAGATACGCTTCCCAACCCCCTGAGCCACGGTCACCAATACATAATTGTATATTTTTGTATATGTTCCCATCCTGTGTTGTTATAAAGGGTCCAGGGATAATCCAGGGATTATTTCTATTTTACTTGCATTATTAATATTATTATTATTGATTTATATTTCCTACGTAGACACATCTAAAAAATGCAATGAGCTCTGCTTCATTGTTTCAGCACTTATTCAGAAGCAGGTCTCTGGTGCTCTCAAGAGACACAAGTTTATGAAAGAGAGGGGGAAAAAAGCCCAGCAATCAAAACAAGTTGGTTAGGGTCCATCAAACATTTGTGCCCAGGAGTCTGTAACTTGATCTGGGCACAGCCACAATACAAATAAACAGTTATTGATAATGAAGATGACAGAAGAATGAAAAGAAACAACTTAGGCCTGAGGCTGATCTTTGGAGAAGGCTAAATATTGGTGGCTGCTCCAGATTTGGCAGGAGGCGAGGGCAGGTCACAGAACAGTAGACTGGATGTTGTCCTACTGTACATATTCCATGATCTGTGTTTAACTTTGAGACTTAAAGTTATCAACTCTCTGAGAAATGAATCAAAAAACAGTGCAGTTCTTGTTTTATTAATCAGTATGCCATAAGAGTGTTTTCAGTATACAATCTGTTGCACAAAACAGGTACTGTGCATTCAATTTCACAAAAAATATATAAAAGAATTGAGGGCCAACTGTTATGTGGAGTGAAAATCCTGCGACCTATTACATTAAATACACGTAGAACAGAAGCAAAACAGAATTTAATCGGGGAAATGCCAAAAATAAACATGTGTTTCTTATTGGGGGTTCAGATTTGGCTCACTAATGGCCACTGTGCATCTCTCCCTTGCACCATCCTGGATCTTGTCTTTTGCGCCATGTCTCCATGCCAAGTTTCACGTTTCGGGTTTTTCATGTTTATTTTTAGTTTCCCCAGTTTAGGTTATTGTTTATTCTTATCTTTGTTTGCCTTATGCTTTACTTTGTATTTCTCCATCAGTCATGTTAAACGGCTCGCTTTTTGTTAATTTAAGTTTTGTTTCACATTCCTTTGTGTCTGCATTTGGGTCCAGTATTCACAATACATACAGTCTGCTTCTGCATATTGTGACACTCCCAGTATTAGATCTTTTCTTATATATTTATCTTATCGTATTAAAAAAATAAAACTTCCATCATTTATATTAGCAGTGAGTGACATTGTATGTGATGTTTAATACATGGTTTGGCATTTACTTGACTGTTTACTTCACCATATGTTCTACATCATCATATCCTCCTAAATGGACTGTATTTATATAGTGCTTTTCTGAAGTTATCTAAATTTGACTGCTAAAAATTTCAGTCAGTGATATTGTGGATCTCGTCAAAATTATGAATAAATTCTGAATACAGGAAAGAACCATCAGATGTTGATCAACAATGCAATTCTGTCTGGAAAACATTTGATGGCTCAGTACACTGCCAATGCAGTAAAAACACACATGGATAGAGAAACACATAAAGAGACAATGTCAGTCTTAAGGCACCCAGCATTCAAAGAAGATCTTCCTATGCCCTCCTGGAAGCCCGAAGAACTATTCCTGAAGACTATTTGAAGAATTCACTATCATGAATAAAAGGCAGTCATACCAAATGTTGACTTTCAAGCTTGTTAGAATTCTAAAAACTCTGTTTTTGTGACTTGTGGTGTATTTTTATGTGTGTTTACATGTTTCAGTAAATCGCTGCACCTAGTTCTAATTTTCCCAGCAAGATATAAAAAAATAAGGAGTGGTTCATGATTTTTGCTGAGTGTGTCTGAATGGAAAATGTGAAAAATATGATGCATTTTTGCTTGCATTTGCGGTTGTTCACCTGATGATCACTGCAAATTTTATTTACCTCTTTGTGACAAGAAAGTCTCTGGCCCCTATCTGGTCCTTGATATCTCCTCATAGTCAGCAGATGAACCCCCCGTTACCTCCTCGCCCTCCCTCTTCTCAGTCATGATGGCACTATGTGAAACCTTAATGTGATCAGTCCAGAAAGAAAGTAGATTATGTAGAAGTCCATGGAGAAAGAGCTGGTCTAATTGACAGCAGTGATTGGAGGCAGGTCTGTGCAGGAAGAGGAAGCTGATGGAGGAAAAACATCAGCATTAATATGTTGGTCTTGATGGAATGTACGGAGGAAAACGTTCCTATAGACATGTAATGGGTCACCTCTGCACACAAGCTGGCACAGAGCACTGAGGTCAACAGGAATCTGATGCCTTTTTCTTTTTAAAGATTTTATTTGGCACTTTAAATACCGCTAGTTCACGTCTACTAAAGCAACTAACTTTGTTATTTCTTAGCTCAAACCTTCTTTTGCTTTTGTGTCCTTACAGTCACTATTACGCAACAATCCATAAGTAACTCACCAAGCTGGATCATGGCTCTTTAGGGGAAGAAATAAGCCCTGGTTCTGACTCAGGTTTGAGTCAAGCACCATTCATTGAGGTCTGTGTGCCTTGTGTATAGCAGATATACATAACAATATAACAGATAATAATATACTTGATAGAAATTAAATTAATCTGTGTTAATTCTGTTTTTAAGAAAATATGTAAGCTCCATATAAGCATAATAGTGTGCTGAAAAATAAATAATATACCCAGCCATTGAATAGTGAAATAATCTTAGCCTTTCTTGAGAATTCATAATGCAAGTGATGTCACCTGAATAACTGACGACTGTGTAAAGCATTTGCTGAAACCAGCAAAGATCAGCTGAAAGCAGCATTACATTTCTGTGAATTTTTGCAGTGTAGTTGTGTATTTAATATTATCTGTTTGCACTTAGTATGGTCATAATAAATGGGTGCACACTGAACCAAGCATTAGCTGTGTAGGTTTCTCTGAAACAGACAAATGCAGGACACAGTTTTAATTAAATCATCACATGTAGGGTTGACAGCTGGAACTTTGATTAGGTAAGTGATCTAACAGGAGTTGGGGCTTCCCTTCTCTTTTACCAGGGCAGTACTTAGAGCGCTGGAGCACATGAGATGGCTGGTTAAGTGAGAGTTTGACAGACAAGTTTGAAAGTAGGCATTTAGTAAGGTTTCCAACAGAATTCCTACAAGGAAGGAGAAGACAGACAGGTTAGTACATAACTTATTATACTTGAGTAAGCAGGTAAGTTAGCCTAAACTACAACATCAAATATGAAATGAGCCTTTGTGTTCTTTTTGGTCAGCAGTGGTTTTCACCTAGGGACTTCCCCATCGATGAAGTTTTTGCCCAGTCGCTTTCTTATTGTTGAATCACAACATAATTCAAGTGGCCTGCAGTTCATTAGATGTTGCTCCGGCCACTCCTGGAAATATTCATCTCTGTTCCAAGTTTTCTCCATTTGTGAAGAATAGCTTGCATTGTGGTTCACTGGAAATGGTTTTGTAACCCTTTCCAGTCTGACAGGTGGCAATAACTATATTTTTTCATGTGTTAGAGTTTATTAAGCATGTCGGATGATGTGTTATTTTTTAGTGGGATAATGCAATTACCTTTTCACAAAGGGCGAGGCAAGTTTGATTAGGATCATTTATCAGAATCAGAATCAGAATACTTTATTAATCCCGAAGGAAATTAGGGTTACAGCAGGCAGCACGCTAATGGCGCATTCGCACTTACAAAGGAACCTTCTGACCAACTTTACACAAACATCACATTGGGGAGACATGTCAGAAAGGTAGGCTGATAGAAAAAAAACAACGAAAATACATAACATGAGGTAAGAGGAGGAGAAAAAAAACTCCACTCAGACTGAGCTCCTAGTGGGAGAACAGTTTGATAACAGAAAAAACACCTCAGCACAAAAAGCACATGACTATCAATACACCATAGAAACACAAGACAAGCAACAGGGGCGGGTAAAGGGTAAGAGAGAGCCGGTGTAGACAGCGCATCCGGTCCTGCAGCATGTCTGCGTTGGTCCAGTCGACTGCCATCTTCCCCGGTAGGGCACAAGCATCGAAGGCGTTTGGAAAGGCGTTTCTGTGTGTGTCCAGAGTTCAGCTGAGACAGTGTCCTTCACCCCGCCAGGCTAAGTAAACAGTCTTCCAGCCAACCCAGGTGGCCTTGCATGGAATGGGGGGAACAGTCTAAACACAGTCGTTATCAGGGTGTTTTGTTCAGTTCCAGCCTTGAGGCCGCAGCTGGCGCCGAAGGGGTCTCCGCATGAAGTGATGATGGTTTTTACTTTAGTGCGAACAACTCATATGAATTTCAAAGCTGTTCTAACAGTCCAACACTGGTCTCTCAATCTCCCGTTGGAGAGCCGCGAGCTTTCTATGATGTTATCCAAACGTACGTTCCGTGATGTTGTCATTCTTTTTGCTCAAAGAGCAGGTTCTGAGAACTCACGACCGCAGTGCACTTCCCCAAGATGTGATCGAATTTGCGCTCAAAGGTGTTATTCGAGCTAGCCCCTCCAGATGTAATCCAGTTTTTCACTCAGAGGTCTTGTTCTGAGTATTCACGGCAGCCGTGCGTTCTCCAAGATCTTCTCCGTGCTGCACTCAATGAGCCCATTTTGAGAAACTCATGCCTCGTCCCATCATTTCAATCCCAGCGGGCAGCCTTGTGGGGGTTTGAACAGCCGGTTCCGCTTCCTTAATTCTTGGATAAGCCAGGGCCAAGCCAGCTCCGATCACCAAGAACCCGGTTATCATGGTTCCGAATAGGTAGATATCTTCAGCAGTCAGGCTCACCCGAGCCCAGACTTCTCGTTGAGAAGGGGTGTCAATTGCATTCAGAGACCAGTTGATCAAATCCATAATTCCTCTTTTAGGTTTTAGAGAACAGACTGTGAGAGAGTGTTCCAGGGAAAAGTAAGTAAAAACACAAGACAAGGACATAAGAAGCTAAGCAGGGAAGATAAGGGCAGGAGAGGAGAAAGTGCGACCGCCTTCGCTGGCTGCCGTTGTCTAGTATTAAAATTTGTTTGAACTCTTTTAAATAGCAGGGCAATAATCTAGCAAGGAGTGGTGATGGTGGAATCCAAGTTTAAGTACAGCACTGATTGAAGATGGAGATCAGGTGTCCCTGCTGAGACTTTGGCTACCAGAGACTAGTTATTGACGTTTATGCTTCCATTCACAAAGAGGAATGAGATAGAGAGTGAAGGCAGGCCTACACCTGGAAGACATAGAGGGCTGCTGGCATTAACAAGTCTGTCAGACTGATTCTGCAAAATGAGTCAAGTCAACTACAAAGAGATATCAAATAACCACAAACCAATGAAAACCAAGTACAGAAGGAAGACAAGCTGATTTAAAATGACTGCAAAGTAACAGAAAAAAGAAAGTGACACAACCAGATCACAAAGGGGCAGAACATATACCGTCTGATGTAAAAAACAAAAACAAAAAAACAAACAAAACAAAACAACTTCGAGATCCAATAATTATAAGGAATAAACACACTAATAATAAACTCAACTGTGGAAAAGAGATGTAAAGGGACAAAAAAAGGAGGGGGTTGAGGGGTGCAATTCATCTGCATTCATTAAAGGTTACAAATGTGGGAAAAATTATGAGTGAAATCCAATTTTAGGTCCAAATGGTGTCTGTGTGAGAGTCGGCAGCGTGACTCTCCCACCTGACGGTGTGAAGAGGGGAATCCCCTGGCTTGCTGAGTGCCTTCTCTGCACCACATTATCCAATTAGCAAGCCACATAGAGCGACAACTCTGATGGCAGATTGCTGCCTGCAGCCTGATGGGACTCACTGGGGTCTCTCTGCCACCTTAGTTAGTCTGTCTCGTGAGTTTATGTGGCAGGTAGGGAGAGACGAAGTAAAGATACTGAGATAAAAGTGTAAAGGAAAGATAGATGATGATAGAAAGTGTGTAAGAGAGATAGAAACCAAGGCAGAGGCAAGCGACTGAAATAAAGATGGAGAGAGATGAAAGGAAAACAGGATCGAGGGATCCAAATGAACTTAGAAAAAAAATGCAAGCAAGTTAGGGAAATAAAAACCTATCTGTCTTTTTTTTTGTTCAGGTCAAGCTTAAAATAAAGGGAAAAGGACGCTTGAGTGTAAAATATATGAAAAGACCAGGGAAAGTTTCAATTTTCTGTTAACAGTGGTGTTCAAAACATTTGATGCATGCCTATTTGGTGCTCTAAATTAATGTTAATGACAGGAAAATGTTATGAAATGTTTACGCCGAATTAAGATGTTTGTCATATTGCACAATGACAGACAGACGACTCACGTCTGTGGTGTATAGTCTCTGAAAACAGACCGTTTTAAGAAAAATGACCCAAAACACAAAGGTTCCTCACTATAACCATGAAACCCTGAAATGCATTACCTCATCTTATCTGCATATATTTTGCTATATGTATATAATTATGTTAACTGTAAAAATATAGTAAAAAACAAAAAGAGTATGAATAACTTCTCTTCCCACTGGTGATTATGTAGCGAAGATGATATCAAGACATCCCTCTACAGACGAATGGCAGGCCTTTGCACTCGTCTGAAATGTCGTCATAGGTGATGTTTCAAACTGGTTTTCGTCTCCCATGTGAAAAGATTCTTCTCTTCCAGGCTCAGCATGAACCCAGTTGGGTTAGGTGATGGATTGCCATTGACAACCAGAGAAGATTAGTCTGATACATTACAGCTAAACTCCCCTGATGGTTTAAACCTAGTTTACTGCAGCAGGATACAGGCTGCATTCAGAATTGAAAATGAAGACTGGGCCAACACTGCCGGATGAAATTTGGGAAATGAACATCATTAATTCTGTAATGCAAATGACATGTTTATGACACCTAACTTCCTCCCTAATGAACTCAATAATAGCATTAACTGCTATGTGCCATTTTAGAACGTCTATAGGTTGGAAAAAAGTAAAACAATTAAGACTTTTGTATTCCTTAGCTTGCAAACAGTTAAACTGTCTTGGGAAAATGTGGCGAGAATCTGACTGATATCATTTTTAAGTCATGTGAAACACCGAGCTGCAGTCAGACTGTGATTAGCCTGTCACATCGTAACAAGTCAACTTGAATAATCATATAGGTTATTCAAGCTGAGTGACCATAAAGGTAATATGTCACTACCCACTGAATTCAACTTATAGCAATGTAATGTAGTGTAGCACAATGATTTTACTGTTCAAATTTAAGCACTAAAATAATTTGGAAAGGTTTAGGGAATAGTAAGGTTGTCATATTTAGGTACTAGTGAGACTCACCAAGCAGGTTCAGTACAACACTGAATGGTTAAGGGGGAGCTAGCTAAGTATTAGCAGGCTATCCAGGAGGCAAGTATTGTGAGTCAGTGAGCTAATGGAATCAGAGTCAGCTTTACTCGGGAAAGCACAGTGACAGAGCGTGTGATGAATCCTGACTCGACATCTGTGTTTCCAAAGAAGAGTGGGTTGAGTACAGGTAAATCTGTGTCTCTGGAGTCAAGAGGATGCCAAGGGGTGACAGAATAGCAGGAGCAGTTGCCAACCAGTTGGTAAGTTGATCTTTGAGCTAACAGATCACAAAACCTGACTCATAATTGTTAGGATGCCTGGGTCGTTGACCCAGGGTTTTTGAGTTTATTATTATTTATAATTTCTAGTCTTTGGTTTCTTTGTTAGAGTTCTGTCTTTTGGTTTATGTCTCTGTGTAATCCTTAGTTGCTGTCTCCCCTGTCTGCTATATCCCCGTGTCCAGTCAGTGTCTGTGTCTGCCCTGGTCCCACGTCTCTGTTCCCTCTGTAGTGCCTGTCTGTGAGTCTGTGTCTGTAAGTTCAGTCTGTGTTATGTTTCCTGTTTTACTTTGAATATGCATCTGGTTTTGCTTCCTTTGTCTCGTTAGGCCTGATTTGCCCCAGCTGTGTTTCCCTCCTGTTACCCATTCCCTGATTGCTCCCCCTGTGTATTTAAGCCCTATGTTTCTCTGTATCGTGGTCTACCCTCATTTATGCTGTGTGTTCTGTCTGCATGCTCATGTAAGTTTATTTGGATTTTTGTTACGTTTGCCGGCAATAAAAGCTGAGTTTTGAAATACACTTTTGCCTCCGAGCGTCTGCACTTTGGGTCCTCCTTACCACCACTCCTGCCTGCACACAGCCCTAACCTGACAATAATATACGATTGGATTTAAGGTTGATTCCACCCTCACAGAAATGGTGATAGCCTTGGCATTTGAAAAAGACTGTACGCCGAGCAGTAATACACTTCACTAAGTTGCTCTTAGTTTGTTTTAATTGCTTTGTTGCTGCTGAGTAGGCTAAATAAAAATAAATAAAATTAAAAACCAACATCTGGATTGTGATTTTAGATTTTGAAAACACAAATTCACTTATCAGCTCTTCATGTGTACTTTAAAAGACTTGCGCTCATGCTTTCTCCGACCAATAGATCAAATGTTTTAATTATTAAAATAACTGGAAAAAGGCAACAAATTGATACATTAAAAAGACTGAAACATCAAACTTTGATATATTTTGGGGGGGATCTGAGGCTCCTCCTTTTCCATGAAAAGGTCTGGTGATCATCAGATACAGCTAACAAACCAATAACAGGTCAAAACGAAGCATCTCGCTGGCTGATCCAATCAATTACTAGCCTTAGGTTGGAATAGGTGCACTCTGTTGTCTCTTATAATAATGAATGCAAGGTTAGTGATCATTCATTGTTAAAAAGAAGATAGAGATATGCAGTGCAATAAGCATGGATCGGGCTGTAGTCTCCCATAATAAAGTCAGCGTTGGTGAATCCATCTATTCACTCTGACATGCTCCCGACAAGGCTGGAGTTGTACTTTTTGTATCTTTGACTAAGCAGAGGTCCATTTGGGTCTGAATGACTACAGTTTTATAATCAGAAGGTGAAATCAAAGCTTTGTGTACAACCTAATTGAAAGTTATGATTTCAGGACATAAACAAAAGATAAGGTTGACGAGATTATCTGGGTTGTAGAAAGAGTCAGAAAAATCCCCATCTGTAGCAGTACCGAACATGCAGAATAAGAAGCAGACAGGGAGATATATACAGACACTTGACAAAGATGAAGGGGAAGGACGGGACTATTTATACACACTGGATAATCAGGGAAGTGGAGACAAGACTAGACAAGAGTCGATAGGAGTAGACAATCAGGACAAACATGGGGAAAAAAAAAAAAACTCAAGCCACATGCACGTAAAAAAAAAAAAAAAACATAAAAAATGTATACAATAGACACTGGCATTACAGGAAAACAAAACACAAAATGTATACAATAGACACTGGCATTACAGGAAAACAAAACACAAAACCCAGATCGATGACGGATCCCAGGGATCATAACACAAGCACAAGGGCACAATGACACAAACTCAGACAGCTGCAGAGACCACTAACAAAACGTGCTCTCGTTATACTCTTTTCTTGAATGCCCTGCCTTGCCCTTGATTTTTTCATGTACAAATCCGTAAGGTCACATCACGTTGGGGGGAGTGGGATAAACCAAGATTGTCATGGAGCCTTGTATTCACTTGGATTTGAGCAGACTCTTATGTGCAGTAACACTGGCGTAACACTATATGTGACTTCCTCCTTTGATAAAGTCATAAACACAAAGGCTCTTGGACGTGACTATAACATGAAATCTACATTTTGTTTAACATTTTGTATTCCATTGTACTATTTTACTGATCTAAGCTAAATTGGTTCCAAGTTCTAGGCTCTGCTTGGCATGACAAGAGACTAGAATTAATGTTAAAGATAATCTAAGTGCAGGAATAACACACAGCCCTGTCAGCATATGAGACATACAGTATATTATTGTTGTAAAAGAACCTGCTTTATAATTCACACATCAACAGAGAGATTCATCTTGTTGTGTAACTTCCTCTTTCACTCAGGCACACTTACACACTCATCGGAGCTCAAGTCCCTGGAGGCTGCTTTAATAAAGGTCTTGTTCTTGTTCAGATCAATTAGACGACCAGAGCTCTTCATTGCATCCTCAGTTAACTAAATACATAAATACATTTGGCCTGGTTTGAGCCCCATGGCAGACATTACGCACAGCAATGCCATCTTGAGACTTTAATTGGTGAAACACACACTAGTGCAAACATGCACACGAACATTCCCATCATTAGCCCTGATTAACCAGAAAAGGCCTGCCAATGATGTACCTATCTGGCTCTCATGAAGACCAATCATATTAGTTTGGTTTTCCTGTTCGGGAAATTATATGGCACATGCCCATGGCCTTCCTTTCATCTCTCCATCAAAAAAAAATAATCTTTCTTTATATAATACATTTTGCTTTGAGAATGTGTGATGTATCACCTGAAGCTCTCGGCAGGGAGAGAAAGTGTAATAGCATCTAACCAGAGTAAAATATTCTTTTTCATTTTTTTTTCACAGCAGACATTTTAACCTGTCAGAAAAGTGCAACTAATAAGTAATATCATAATGGCTGCATCCTATTTACTGTAGGTGAGGGTTTTCTTTTGTGCAGACTGGGTCACCAGCAGGCTGAATATCACAGAGTCATCATTAAAGTCATTCTTTACAGCTGAGCTTTTCTGCAATGACATGTCAAAGTGTGCTGAGATAGGTCCCTTTCAACATCTCTGTTAAGGATATTTGATGTTATGTGGCCATAAACTATAAATTTCATGTAAAATTTGCTGTTAGTACACAAATAAAAATTTTCTGCCCGTTTGAAATAACTACTGATGATGCTAATCACAACCTAATACTGGTGTTTTTCTTGTTTGTTACACACTTTCAAAAACTGTTTTTTTTGTCATTAGAATTGTATTATATTATTATTGTTATGTTTACAAATTTAAAATAAGTGAACTGAATTCAAGATAGTTTTTAACAATACTTGTGTATATGGAGTTGTTTTTTTTTTTTTATCAAGGAAAACTTCTGCAACGGCAACTAAAAATAACTTCAAATCCTCAGTTTAATAACTTTATGTAGTCATTCATGTGTTCATTGTTCTCACTCTGCAGAAACGTCATAAAGACATACAGGCCTTGGATAAACTACAATTTCCTGCTTCTAAATTGAGAAATCGAAATCTTAGCAACGTGGTATCTAACCAGATGCTTTCTCTGGACAGCTTTACTTTGGCCTCTAGTAACAATGTCAGGAATCTTGGAGTCATTTTTGACCAGGATATGTACTTCGATGTGCATATTAAACAAATATGTAGGACTACTTTCTTGCATTTAAGCAATTTTCCTAAGCTTTCCTTTTTGACAAAGCTTATGGTCAGAACTAGATCTGGTGACCCTGAACCCACACTTGTGCTGCTTCATGCTTCTTATGATTAATGATTCATGTTTATTGAGGTCGAAAAATCATGTTTTTGAATGTTTGTGTTATCACTAAGAAATTAATCATTAGTTATTATTGAACTCTGCCTCCCTTCCACAGCCCGAACAGATCACGGCAGATGGGTGCCCCTTCCTTAACCCGATTCTACTTGAGGTTTCTTCCTGTTAAAATTTTAACAGTACCATTCACTGTTACTGTATCATAACCATGAGATCAAGTATTTTGAGAAAGGCAGTGGATCTGAGGTTGATGAAATAGCATTTTAAAATATCACAATGACTCTGTTTTTACTATTTATGACAAAACAGTGTCAGGCAGCAAACCAACATGATGAGATGATGTTAAGATGACAAATACTTGAGGAATTCTAGGCTATATACAGATTAGGACAAAATTCTTAGTCCACCTTTTAGAATTTAACATTATTGTCAAAATCTTCTCAAGTGCTTTTTTAATAGAGTATGTGATTTACAGCATATCATTTCAACATATGTAATGGTATCTAAAGAAAAGTTTGTCACATAGTACAACTATTTCAGGAAAAAATTAAAATGACCAGGGTCAGTTTAATTAGCCCCCTGAATAATTGACCGTTTTATTAAGCCATAGCACAAAGTACTGATGGACAATGATGTGCTTTAACTTTGCAATGCTCAAAGTTTGTAAATTCAAGTTAAAGCTGAGACTGATCTTCCAATTTAAACACAGTATAAAAGCAAGGGCTTGAGCTGTCACTTGTGCAAGCATCATGTCAAAAACAAAAGAAATTAGTTTAGACTTGAGAAAAAGAACTGATGATTTCCACAAAGCAGGAGATGGATAAATAGAGCATTTCCAAGAGTTAAGAACTAGATTCGGAAGTATTATCAAGAAATTCAAAGAGTGTCACACAGTACAGAACAAGCCTGGCAGGGGTAGGGAGCAAAAGATTTCAAATGTCCAAAAAAAATATCAAGAGCTTTTCTGAAGACCCCAGAAGAACTGCCAAGACATTAGTGAATAAAGTCAGGAATTGGCAAATTGACTGACTCTCAAAGTAGACAATCACTTCAATCTTGCACAGGAATGGACTACAGACCAAGAAAAACTCCTCTGCTCCAGAACAGACACCTTCTAACCATACTGAAGTATGCATATGGAAAGTGCACCACAAAGGACAGGTGAGACAGAATTATAGGTCTTTCACAATTCTGCTTGTCATGGTCAACAGGCAGGCCAGACTCAAATGCAGGAGTCAGAAAGCAGGTTAAGTGAATTTATTTTTTATAGCTCATGTAGTAAAGTAGCTATTTACAGAATCTTCTCGCAAGGGATAATCCACGGTCTTTATTTACAAAACAATCTTCAGGTAGTGAGTCCAAGTCTGCAGAGTTGAATCCTTGCAAGCACACACTCTCCTCCACAGTTCTCTCCCTCACATGAACACCATAGCTGGGAAACAGCCAGGATTCTGCACAAAGGAGATGAGACATTAGCAATCCTCAGAGAGATAAATAAATCCAGACTTCCAGGACAGCAGGATTCACTAACACAGGCAGTGCAACAGTCAGTCAAAGGATGAAGGTTTGTCTCCAGCTTAAGTAGGCAGATGATGAACAGGTTCTCGCAGGTGTGCCAAGAGGAGGGCGGAGATCCAGGAAGACCTCAAGCAGCCAGCAGGGGGATTCATGTCAAACTGGCCCTGACTTCTATCGCATTGGGATATTCAGCTCACCCACACACTAACAATTTGTAGGGTGAACTGAAGGCCAAAGTCAGAAGACTATCAAATCTGGAAAGCTTCAGAGACTAGCCAAAGAAGTGGGAATAAGATTGTTTAAGAGAGGTGTGTAAGACTTCTTGAAAACATCAGAAAATTACTACAGGCAAAAGGATGACTAGTTATTGACATGATATTTGATCCTGTTAGTTTTCATTTTTTTGCTTAATAATTTTTGCTTCTGTGTCGAAACTAAAATAAAAAAATAAAATAAAATAAAAATAATTTAAGCATCCAAAACAAAATTTGGATGTTTGTAAAGGCTGTGTTGAAAAACCCTTGCTCTGTTTAAGAGCATTTGGCAAACACTTTTGAAAAATAAATCATTATTGGACTAATAATTCTGTATATAAGCAATATCTCCAGGTCCCCTTCTTTTATTGAGTCATATCTCTCTATATAAATACAAATAACATCTATGAAAGTTTCAATATGTGTCAAAACCATAATACAGATTAGATTTTTAGATTAAATGGGGTATGTGATATGATATCTAATTCGTTTCAGCATATTTCTGACATTGCCAAACACCAAAGTTATACAGCAGTCGAATGCC
Organism: Neolamprologus brichardi; assembly: GCF_056152115.1. Classification (NCBI taxonomy): domain Eukaryota; kingdom Metazoa; phylum Chordata; class Actinopteri; order Cichliformes; family Cichlidae; genus Neolamprologus; species Neolamprologus brichardi. Next base: position 8,495,446 of record NC_142116.1, on the reverse strand, counting down.
TTTGGATATATGGTAAATGGACTGGTTTACCTGGCTTTACACAACTCGTGCATTCACCCATTCACACAAGCACTAGAAAGGTTTTATCTAAGATTTTTAGTGCTTCTATCTAGCATTCACTCGCCGCCACACTCCTATGGATACATCCGAAGGCAACATGGGGTTAGTATCTTGCCCAAGGATATTTGGCATGTAGACTAGAGGAGCCTGGGATTGACCCACCACCCTTCCAGTGAGTAGGTGACCCACTCTACCACCTGAGCTACAGCCACACCAAATATACTGGGTGATTTAGTGTTACATGAAAATGGTCACCAGTATATAGGCACTGATGCTAACTGAAAACTGTTATGAATACAAATGGTTCCTTGGAATAACTTTCTTTGCCAGTACATAAGCTCATCCCTGTGTCATATCATTAGGAGAAGGGCCTGCTGCTTCACTCTCTCTGGTTGTTAATTAAGTTGTGCTGGATCACTTTTGTAGGTACAGTGTCACACGTGACATTGGCTCACAACTTCTAATTATCTTCTGAAAGAAACAGCTGACTTCCCTCAGTTTGCTTACTCTCTCCCAGCTCTCTCTTTTTTGAGACCACAAAGTTGCTTTCTTGGGGACTCATTAGGAGTTAAATGCATAGAATAAGTTATGTTTGTGTTTCATAAACGCCTAAATCTGCATCCACACTGGAAATGATTTGCACCAATATGGTAATCATGGAACATAGAGAGTGAATAATATTCAACAGTTTCAAAGTTGTAGCAAAATAATGCAAAGGTTGGTTAAGATTATCCATGATGGGTAACAGTTTATTAATGGACCTGTTCTATTTTATATCTTTAAAAGTGTCTAATTTTCTGCCAATCACAGAGCCAGCCTTCCTAATCAGTTGAGTCTGTTGGAGTCACTAGGTCTGATGCTGCTCCCTACACACTGTGCTCACCACATCTGTGAATCTCAATCATTGTGTTGCACACACTGAAGGATCTTAGCTTCCTTGGGAACCTGCTCGTTCCCCTTTTGTACACAGCTTCTGTGTTAGTCTTTCAGTTCGTTCTGCTGTTAGTGAGGTACTTGTACTCCTCTGCCACATGAACATCCTGTCCCTGGACATGTTGTTATCCTTTTCTCTCTGAAGTTGGTCACCATTTCTCCGGTCTTATGTTCAAAAGCAAATGATTACTTCCATATCACTCCTCAAAATAATACTCTCAAAACTAGCAGCTTCCCAAATTAAACATGAATCATGATATGAATTAACTATTTATAAAACGTTTAACACATTCACAAACAAGCAGGTCATATCTTAATCACAAAAGTTTTAGGCAGGTGAGAAAAAATGCTGTAAACAAAGAATGCTTTCAAAAAATGGAAGTGTTAATCACTTATTTTCATCAATAAACAAAATGCAGTGAATGAACAAAAGAGAACTCTAAATCAAATCAACATTTGGTGTGACCACCCTTTGCCTTCAAAACAGCATCAATTGTTCTAGGCACACTTGCACACAGTTTTAAGAAGGAACTCGGCTGGTATGTTGCTCCAAACATCTTGGAGAACTAACCACAGATCTTCTGTGGATATAGGCTTCCTCACATCCTTCCTCACTTCCAGTACTTCTTCGTCTTCTTTATGCTGAAGATAGTTCTTAATGACTTTGGCTGTTTGTTTGGGGTCATTATCCTGCAAAACGAATACATTTGGGGCCAATAAACAATCATTTATATTTCTGAAAGCATTCTTTGTTTAAAGAAATTTACACCTGCCTAAAACATTCGCACAGTACATAGTATATGTATATATACATTTATATATTAATCTTAATGGTTTATTAATCTACTGAGACTTCGTATTTAATCTTACTCTAACTTTTTAAATGACACCATGAACACATTATGCATGAGCTTTTTTTTTTTTTTATCAAGAAAAACATGTATGTCTCTATTTCTAAATCACATACTAAAGGGGAGTAACACATTATAAAAGTGCTCTGACCTTCCCCTCCTGCCTGTCACCAACATTTCCCACTACTGAAGATTCGTCAGAGTATTTCTGTAAGTGGCATGACACAGAGCTGTACTGAAAGTCTGAGGTGTACAGCCCGTGTAACATACCAGTTTACACTCTCACAAACATCTCCACGTATTTATAAATCATCCAGTGCTATTAGACTGTCATATACAAGTTTAACTTTTAAACACGAAAGAAACACTAATGAAAACTAAACACTCAAAATTAACACATTTATATTACTCATCCCTCTGAAATTGACATTAATTATTCTTCAGGGGAATTAAATTTGCATTGTTTTTTAAGTGTCAAATCTAACCTTACAATTGAAGTGGTAAGTCTGCATTTTATAATTTTATAATTTATATAATAACCTTGCATGAGAAGTGACTGAGGATACTGAATGTAAAACTTAAAAGTACAGAGCTTTAGACACCCTTCAATATAACATATCCACTACTGAGAGGCTTGAAAATGACCATAAAGTGGAACCAAAGCCTCTCTTACATAACGTAAACAAAAACTGAAATTTTTACGTTTAGGACACGTTGCTGAAATACATTAGATTAAATGGGTGCTTCTGATGTATTTGTCAAACTGCTTTTTAAGCAGTAACTGAGCAACAGCTGTGATGGAGTGAAATGTTTCTTCGCTGCTCACTTGGAACATTTAAGCAATTTCTCTCTACTACTAGAGTGCGACTTTATCAGTGTCCCTGCCCAGCCGGCTTCAGTGCGTCACCACAGCCCCTCAGTAATGAAGTCTGAGCATCTGTGGCAAGATGACCTCACCAAAAAGAGCCAATCTGCCACAGCTAAAAGAGTGTAATGAGGTATCTGTCATGGTTATATGAGCGTTATATGTTGAGATATAGTGTTGTAAAGTCTTCATTTTCATGGAAAGGCAGCATGAAAAAAATCCAATTTTATCCAATATAATAACAGCTTGTGCAATAATTCTTTCTTGGATTTGTTCTTTTGTACTCAGCAACACCTTAGAAGGTTGCGTTGCAACAGAATTTACATAAATCAACTCTGTTTTACTGTTTATATAGTTTTTCTTAGGGCCAAATAAGTCAAGCTGATATATGAAAAACACATTCTTATTTATAATGCCATGGGATTTAATGATCCTTGTCTTTTTCTAAATTAGGAAACTTTGTTTATGACAACAAAATCATCAGCTGAAGTTATGAAATTTTGTGTGTTGATCGATTAATAGATGATCCTTGAGAGTTAAAAACTTTTTCCTCCCTAAAAAATATTGTATTAGTTAGAAATTAGGAATTAGTAATTACTACATTTTTGCTAATTAATTATTGTCCAGTTACTTTTGAGAGTCTGAAAATGGGAGACTGTACAAAAAGCAATGCAAATCCTAAACATTTCATATGACAATATAAGATTTATTAAACCCACTGAAATGAATTAAAGCTGAATCTTCACTTTCTTTACATCTTGATTGCCCGATTTAAAATCAGTGTGTTGGTGTACAAATGCAAAATTACAAAAAATTGCATTTTTGTCCATGTATTTAAGGATCTACCTGTAAACATTTTACAAGGGCAACAACCTGCCATGGAAGAAGAAGAGGAGAAATGATGTGGACTGCACATTCTTTTAACATGCTTACAAGTCCAAGCTTGTTTAGCAGGTGGGTGCCATGGTCCTCAGTATTTGACCCAGTGTTTTGAGTTTGTTATTCTTTGTTCTTAGTTAAGAGTTTTTTCTCATTTATGATTTCCTGTGTGCTTGGAATGAAGGAGTTTTTTGGTTCTTGGTTATAATTTAGTCCTCAAGTTTCAGTTAATGTCTATTTTCAACAAGCATTCTGCTTAGGGTTATTTGATTTAGTATCTTGTTATTTTTTTAGCTTTCCTGTTCGTGTCAATTTTGTATGTTAGTCATTGTCTCAGTGTTTAGTTACTTTATCTTTTACTTTGCTAGCCACTTGTCGTGTTAGTTAGATTCTGTGGCTGTTTCTTTGCTCCCTAACTACCTCATATGTGTATTTATGCCCTGAGTTTTCCTTAGTTCTTTGTCATGTCCTCCCTCATTTGTTGTGTGTCTGCCTGCATTGTGTTCTAGTGTTTTCTGCCCCTGTTTAGGTTTGTTCTGTGAACTACCAGCAAAATAACAGAGTTTTTGAGTTGACTCTCGTACCCCATGTTCTGTATTTCGGTCAAAATCCTGCCTGTTACATAACTGAACAGGACAGAGAACTGTAAATATGAAGATGCTGAGAAGTGCAAAAGATTTTTGGCAGTATTTGTTTTTATTTCAGTATAATTAATGTTTTCTCATGCAAATGTGAGTCTTTTCATGCGTTACAAAGTAAACCTAGAATGTGAAGCTCAAGGTTTTTGCGATCAGCATCTGGAGAGCATTCACTGATACAGATCAGTCAATTATACTCAGAATGAGGCAATAGTTTGGGGCAGAAGTCATTTAGTGTTAGTGAAAGCATGCAGGAGAGGATGATGAGAATTCAATTTAGAGCCAAAAATTGGTGTTATTTTCAGGCAATTATGTGAAATACACAATAGACCGGGAAAAGACAACAACTGTTAGTCAGAGATGGAATAACATTCTCTCACTTTATTTATCTGCCTTCCCTTCCCTGACAGACACATACTCCCCAGTGAGCTGCAGTGATATCATTTGGAAGAGTTAACTCATTCAGATCATACCTTGTTGCAGTGCGACATCCATCACATCCATGAGCACCGAGCCACTCCCAGCTTCCTACATCAGTATATTTTCTCATGACTGCGTTGTGCAGACTTTGATTTCTTTGAGGCAGAAGGATGAAATTCATGACATAACTGCTCTTAATAATATTGGAGTAGGCCTAAATGTTTTTTTTCTTACAAATAACTACAGTAATGATGTAAACTATAGCTTTTCAAACATAGCAAAACTTGTTGTTCAAAATGTGATTAGAAAATTAATAAAAGAAGTTAAACATTTAAACAGATGTGATATTATTTTAAATGTAACATAAAAATGACAGTTTTCTTTGAATATTGAGTCTAAATATCTGTGTGACTTTGAAGACATGCTGTTAATCACCCACTACTTCCCCCATTAAATATCATCATATTTACTCCTAATTGAGGTGACAGTTATTTTCTCTGCTCTGTTTATTAATATCCTCCAAGTTTAACATCGTCATCAAGTCTGAAAGTCTGAAAGTCAAACATCACTATTTGAGATGTGGACGGTTTTTGCAGCCAAACCTCATTTTGGTTATCAACTAATTTGAATAATTTTCAATGTTTTTTTCAATTTTGTTTCATGTATTTTATTTAGCATACAAATAAAAAGTTAATTAATTAATTAATTAATTATTAATTAAATACTGAAAAATACATCTGATCTGTACAATAAACCGAAATAGCTGTCAGCCAGATAGTGTTGCTGGTTATTTTTAAACGTATCATAAACATACAAGAAATTAAATATAAATATTTCATTATTTTAAGTGCAAAGGATTTCATCCTCAAAAATCATGGTTGTTGTCAAACCACTGTAGTCACTCTGGAACACTTACAGTGGAACTATTATGGTCACAGTAAACAGGGACTTTGCATTATTCACAGATCTATCATATATTAGACCTTGGTGAAATGTATTCTGTAATATTTGTAGTATTATGCAGTATTATTTATATCCTCGACATCTCTGAGCCTCTTGCTTTCCTTTCCGACAGCTTTCACCTTACTGGAAGCCTCAAGTGCAAATTTACCAATGGTCTCTAATAGTAAATGCCCCTAAAGAAAGACATAAACAACTGAGTTTCGTTTTATTGATTTATTTTTCATCTTCATATATTTATATATACCTAGATTTTCTACAAATACTATTATTTTATTTTTTTAAATTATATTTTATATTAATTATATTATATTTTTTAATTTATGGCTGAATTACTTACATAAGACATCCTGATCATCAGTCTTTCATAGCAGTGTCCATAGCTCTGACGGAGGCAGCCTACCAGATGTCAACATATCGCCTCCTCGCTGCTGATTGGCTGACTCGTGGAGGAATGGGATGTCGGGACAGCAAAGATGTCCGCGCTCATTTGAAAACCTGCTATAGGCGAATACGGAATTTGCCACTTGTTTTTATGTTTGTAGGGTGACAACGTTGTGCTCAAGCGAGACGCATTGAAAGGAAAGATAAGGACTCCGCGACAAGGGCCAGACTATTCCTTATTATCAGGTTAGCGGCTAAATGTCTCCCTGTAAGCTGAAAGCTAGCTGCAGCTAACGGTAGCTAGCATGCTAGTCGGGCCGTTTCAATGGTGTTTAGTGTCAGCATGCAGACTCATAGCTGACTGTCAAGTTGTATATTTATGTAATTCACAGCGTCTTAGTGTCTGTAGAGTACCGAACTTTGTTTGGGGGAGTTTTTGAGGTAAGAACTTCCAGCTAACTTCTAGCATGTCGCGTCTATCAAAGTCAACAGAAACTTGCTACCGTGGAAGTCCTGTGGAAATTGTTAATGAGATTTTTATCCCCTACTATGTTGACCCTTCTAACGGGATAGTTTTAGTAATAGTAAAGGTCCAGTGAGCCTGCTTCAGCCAGCTACGTTGTCGATGTGTTAATAGAGAACATTATTTAGCCACCAGTAATGCAATCTGTCCTTCAGTCAAGTAAATTAAATAAAGTTATTTACGCAGAGGAAGTTTATTTACACCTCATCTTATACTCACTGGTATTCACAGTACTTTACAGATAAGCTACTGATAAAAGTGATGTCATCATTAATGTTATAAAGAGAAAATGACAGAAGAGAACAGTTTATGTGAAACTCTTTATTCTTAAATACTACAATAAACTTGTCTCGAGGATCTATACTTTATTTTTTATCGTATTAAATAATGGATATGAATACTACAGCTAAACGGACTGGTATGGCGCAAATTGGTGATGCTCTTTAGTTGTATTGTGTCTGAAAAAAGGTCTTGCTTGCTTTTAAATACTGTTATTTATACCTCAAACTCTGTTCTTCCCAGAAATAATGCTGATATCTGAAACTCATGTCGGAAGTCGTGTATGAAGAGACAGCCACGATGATTGCCGCAGGGGAATTGCAGTCATTTGTCCCGTTTGGCCGCGAGCACTGCAGGAACCATCCAAACGCCTTCAACCTGCAGCTCAGAGAGCTCCAGCCTGCCTCCGAGCTGTGGGCATCAGATGGTGCTGCTGGCCTGGTGGGGTCCCTGCAGGAAGTCAGTCTGCAGGAGAGAGAGAGGGTGAGAGTGTCTAGTATTATGATCTATAATTTTTCATAATAGGAGTGGGCCATCTAACAGTCTTATTTAATGGATAGCCTGAATTGTTCTCCTGACCTGCTCTTCAGAGGAACTGGTGTGTATTAAACAGTAAAAATATAAGAAGGAAAATGGTAAATAGAATACACCTAAAGGGTTTAAATTTGTTTTTTCATTAACATATCTTTAATTACTTTAAATCTTTAATGATTTTTTTTACACTAATATAGTCAGTGCAGTTGTTACAACACTGGTGCACTGCAGTACTTAATGTGTTGTTAAGCTCAAATGTGTTTTTTATTTGGTTTTTGTGTTGATGTGTTTTGAATGACAGGAATTTTGGCAGCTTAGGAAGGGCTGCAAGGGAGTCAAAGAGGAAGATGTGGAATTTGAAGAAGAACTCTATGCAGCAGGAAATGTGGTTGTCTGGAGCCAGGGTAGTAGGGCTCAAGCTTCCAGTGTATATAAGGCCTTCACTGTTGACAGCCCAGTGCAGCAGGTCTGTTTCTGATTGTTTTGTGTACTACATGGTCTCTCATAATTGTGCTTGTCCATTCTCATTTCTAAGGGCAAATGAGGGACCATGTTGTTTTCTGTCAGGAATCAGTATGGCCTTTGCTTTACTATATAGATTGTATATCGTCCACGATGATTGTCAGGATTCTGTGCTCTAAGACTTGAAACAGTTTTTTTTTTGTATTATCTCCAGGCCTTGTGGTGCAACTTTGCTGCTCCTCACAAGAGGAATGATGGTACTGTGTCTTTTTGTGCAGTTTTTTGCTTATTCATATTGCAGTCCTGATGAACAAAGCACAGAATGTTTTTAATGTTTTGCAGAGGAAGAAGTGGAGCTCACAGTGTGTATTGTCCAGAGTAGCTGTGTTAATGTTCACACCATGACTGGAAAAGACTTCATCTCACCACTGCCCTTCCAGGTGAGGTATAGAGCAATATTAATATGGAATGTTTATATCTAGAGAAAGAGATGGGTCTACACATGAGCCACAAAATTCTTTTAAATCTGTGTGACTCAGTTGAACCTCCACTACCTAAACTTCCACCTCAACACAGATGCAAGCTGACATACAGCAGTAACTGCAGGCTTCTTTGTGTGTCTCCCATGTTCCAGAACATTGCTGAATAGAAGGATAATTTGATTAGTGGATGCATAAGTCTCTGAAACATTACCCCACCTCGCAGCTGAACTAAAACCACACAACCCACCACGTTTGGATTAGGGATATTTCTCAGAGCCATTATTGGTTAACCATTTTCTGGTTAACCAGTAATGATAGAAAATTTGCATCACTGATAGTGGGAAGTAAGTGTGTGTGAGTTTATGTGTGTGCATAGCTTTGTGTATTTACGAGTGTCTTTCACTCAGTAGTCTGTGGCACACCAACAAAATATAATTTGATTTCGGGATGTGTTTTCAACGTTTGAGTTTTGTTTTTTTGTTTTGTTTTTTTTAACTTGAGTCATGTGGAGTTCGTGATAAAGCATTTGATATTTTCTTACGGGAAAGGTTGGACATACACTCTTACTAAATAACTGAATTTAATAAAGAGGCAAGCAAACCATGGCTTGGTGTTGTGAGAAAGGCAAGAAACACCTTGTGAGAGCCTTTGTGACAGGAAGAATCCCCACTGCTGTGGTGTCCCTGACACTGAAGCTCTCAGGGTGTTGCACTTTTCTTAACCTTTCAGTGCTGTTTTTAAGTGGCAGAGAATATCATTAGTATTCGTTTCAATAGAAAGTTATTCAAGATAATTTAAAAATAGTACAAGTAACCATTTTTTTGAAATAAGAATTTTAATAGCTGGGATATAAATGCAAAGTTTTGTGAATATTGTCAGTTTTTCAATTTTAATTTATATAAGGCTGTATTAAACTACTCTAGGAAAGCAAAGAAAACAAGTGGCACCTCTAGCCTTAAAATAAATATCTGACAGAGACTTTATTCATGATTGTTGGACAAAATTTAACCTAACTATGAATTTTATTATTTACTGGTCGTGATGGATCTGTGTAAACAGAGTGCAGTTTTTTGTATTGTTTTAAATGCAGATCAAAATATTGAACAGTTTAGCATTTAAGGGGGCTATACGGACACCCAAGTTTGTGAATGCAATAACTTAAGAATGAAGTCACATAGGATTATGAAAATTATACCATCGGTGTATCTACTAAAAATCTTGTACTAGTTTGAATCTCAGAAACCTTGACCTCATGAGAACAAGGCGATGTAAAATTTGGAAATTCATACTTCTACTAGGAGGCTGGGGAGTACCATCGGCTGCCATCAGTGTTTTTAAAAATTGTTGATACCAGACATCTGTTAAAAATGTTTCATGAGTCTGTACTGTCTTTTCTTTTCAAGGTGTCAAATGTGTGGGCAACAAAGTTTGGACTTCTTATGGAACGTAAAAACACAGCAAATGATGCACATTTCAGCCCCCCTGGGTATATGCTCACACTCTGCACTTGCAATCACATGACACATGTTTCGCTTAATCAGTGCATCCATGTGAAATAATGTAGTGACAGACATTTCTACAATGATAACAGCCTCACAAAGCTACACTGACCTACATAAACAAACATATAACAGTGCGGGAAGTATATAACTGAGGGATTGAGCTCTTATTTTTTATTTTTTTCCCTCCCATACAGGGAACCTCTGCCCACAGTGTTCAGCATGCTGCATCCTCTAGATGAGATCGCACCAGTTGTGTGTAAACCTGCAGGTATGAGACACTGATCTTCTCAGAATGAGATCTTGTGAACTTATTTCATATTTTTCCTGAATTTGTGCATATTCTTTTTTTCCAGGCCTGTTTGAAGGCTCCCGTGTGCAGTATGTGTCTGACTCCGCCATGAAGATAGTGTTCACCTGCTGTCAGCCGTCTATAGTTGTATCATATGACACAGTTCAAGGAATACACTCTGTCTGGACTCTGCGCAAAGTCACACATGACGTGAGTGATCATGAATACACACAAACACACTAAAACCAACTAAGTTCTTCCTAAACTAAAGCCTTTTAACCCTGTCAGGAGCGCTCTACAGTCCTGCGGTGTCCGGCAGAACCGGTTGGGACACCGTTGGGTCTGATGGCTTCAGGCTTCCTCACTTCTCATTTGCGGAATGTCTCCCGTCTTGACTCCCCTGGTGGCACTGGTCCAAGTGGGCATGGTCTTGGGACTGGAACAAGGTACTGAAAGTGGAGCAGCCTAATCAAGTGATTAGCAGACGGGCAGGAATTAGTTAGCATCTTGTTACATTTCTGAGTAAAGCAAAAGTCCCACTGTCTAAAGACAGCTCCTCAGTTATTGGGGTTGCTGCTGTGTCATACAGACCGAACAATAAAGTGATACTTAATGGATTATATTGCCTTAAAAATAATTACAAGTTAAAAACTTAGAGACCAAAACGTCAGCATCTGACCTGGTTACTGTTTTTCTTCCTGCAGTGCTGTTGGTTCCAGCTCTCCCCTCCACTACAGTGCTTTGCACAGCCACCAGAGCAGGATTGTCACATCCTCACCAGGAACTCACTCTCGAGTTCATTCTCCGAGTATATCCAACATGGCCGCCCTCAGGTGAGGTTAACCTAGCCAATGAGGGCCATACTCATAATAGGTAAAAACTGAAGAATGCTTATCCGCTGTCCTCCTGTCTCAGCCGTGCCCACTCTCCAGGCATGGCAGCTCCATCCTTTTCAGGTGTGGCTCGTTTCAACACGTCTTTGCACAGCTCATCCCCCAGGGGCCACCATGGCTTGTTAGCATCTCCCAACAGTACTATCAATGAGACAGTGTTGGTCCCAGAGATGGAACCTATCATACCCGACCTCTGCATGGAGCAGCTGTGGAGTGAGGCGGTCACTGCTGGCTCCAACAGGTAATTGGCAGCATTGAAATCTAACTTCAAAGCTGTTGACCAGTTTTAGCTCAAAGATTGCTCTTAAAAATGTAAAAATTGCTTTTAAGCTTGTAACTCTTTTGTCGTATTGTAAATGTGAGACTATTTTAATCAGTAAAGGAAAAAGCAATAAGCAATGAAAGCTTGAATGGTCTTGCAAAGTTGTTCATTAGCCTTTAGATCAAAGTTTGTGAGCAACTTGTTCTTCGTGTTTGCATAATACACAACTTTTTTTTTTTAAAGACATCATTTGTATTCTATGACAGTTCTTTCTGTTGCTTTAGGCTGTTCCAATTTAGCAAATTCTGCTGTTTGACATCAGTTAGCATCTCTTTTTACCATTTACAGGGAAATGAGCAGCCAGGCATCTAAAGTATTCCTGACCTCTGATCTCTGTGAGAATCATTACCTGTGTTTCCTGGTGGAATCTCACCAACAGCTCAGGTAAACAAACATACAAACATCTTTCTCCACCCTAATTTGTTGTGAAATGTGAGTTCACAAGTTAACTTTTTTTTCACGATCATTTTATTTTCTGCAGATGTGTGAAGTTTATTGAGAGCAATGATACGTCACAGCTCATCTTCCCCTCTGTCACAACCATCCCTGCTAAAGATGCAGAGCCTCTGCAGGTACATTATAAAATTCTATCATTGCAGAGTTGAAAGGGAAAGCGCAAAAGTTAAAATGGGGGAAAACACAGAATTCATTAGAGTCAAGCGTCTGTATCAAGTTTATGATGCTGTACTGTGCTGAAAATAGCCCTTAGCAGGCTCTTCCACCTTAACAAATTGTTGCATGGGTGGTGTAAAGTTGTAAACATTGTGTAGGAGGCCTTCCTGTATTTTTTTTTTTTTTTTTTTTTAAATCTTATCGGGATGATTACAAGTTTTGCAAGATATAATTAAGGTTTTCCTTGCTACCTACAGGAACTAATGTGTGTATATACATGAGATAAATCTGTTCCGCAAAGGATTTTGTGAAAAACTGTAATTAAAACTTTAAAAATAAAATTAAAAACTGTAATTATTTATCATAGTGGTGGTTATGTCCGGACCATGCCTATCAAAAAAGTCTAATAGCAAAATATTTTTTCTAGTTTAGATCAGGTAGGTCATTCTTTCCTGAAACCTTTAGTTTTCTCCATCATCTGGATGGTAAAACTACCATGTGACCTGAGGTCTCCCAGGAAAACTATGGAGTTGGATGCTTGAATTTTGGAGCAGAAACCAGTGATTTATATTTATTCATTATCATTTCAACTTTTAAGTTATTTAAAAGTTGAAATGATAAGTATGAACATTTACAGGTTCTAGCATCTTGTGTGAATATTTGATAATTTTCTTTGTATTAAGTTGTTGACAGTTGGGGAAATTACAGCAGGAGGGTTTTGTTTGTTTGTTTGTTTTTTTGGAGTAACATTCAACATGTTTCTGACAATGAAACTTTGCTCCTCAGAGTATAGATGCCATGCTAGTTCTGGAGGCCTGTGGTAGTTTGGTTCTCTATACAGGAATCACCAGGGTAAGCACAGCTGCCTTTGCGTACTGTGGATGACAATTGAGTTCTCAGATTTTTTTATTTATTTATTTTTTTTAACGGTGTAATGAATCATGGGATTGCTTTCTTGGTTGTCACGTAGGTCAGCAAGGTGTTTGTCCCTGGACTGTTGTCACCCTCCTTCAGCCTGACCAATCACCTCCCTCACCGCAGCACTCCAGTGGAAACTGTTAGCACACCTGCTAACGCTGGCAGTAGGCATCTCCAAAGACTTGATGAGGTATTAACATGTGTTGTAAATGCACTTTTCTTTGCTTTTTAAGTGTGTACTGTATATCTGGTACATTTGACTCCTTTGGTTCACCTCTCTATTTTAACACCTCTCTTCAGGATGCCATGCCTTCACCAGTGACAGGGCTAAGGGGTCCAAACATTAAACACCATGATGCTTCCTTTTTGGAGGATTACACATTTCAGCCAGCCACACCCTACATCAATGCCTTACGTGATCCTGTCTGCAACCGGGTGACTCTGGTAGGTTTTCTGTGTTTAACATAGATAGTATTGATCCCCTTTTTTTTCTCAACAATAGGTAAAACGTGTTTTGTAATCAAGGGGGATTAACTCAGATAATCGGTCATCCACACATTCACAGCCAGTACAAGAAACAGATGATGTTATCAAATCAAAGCCAAAACAAAACACAAGTTCAAATTAATGTTTGGTGTCCTAATTTTTTAACTCATCAGAGTTTAATGACATATACAGAGCTGATTATTAGAAGGGGACTTTCCTGATACAAACTGCCAAAAGATGGTTGTCAGCTGTCAGTGCAGTGGAGGGTAAAAACGCATCAAGTTAAATTTGGACTGACTGCTACTGCACCACGACAACATAGTGAGACTCTCCCTTCAGGTGTTGTTTCTTGTTTCTAATGTCTATGTGTGTCTGCACAAGTGATTCAGGCCCATTCATATTTGTGAATGACGGTTACAAAAGCAACGCTGTTCGTGTTTCTGCCTCTTGGGTTAATCCTGTCAGACTTGGTCTAGACACTCTCTTCAGCTCCAGGACTTTACATTATTCTCTAAGTTACACACCAGCCAAACATCACTGTTTCTTTCTCTTATACATCATCAGAAAGCTTTCTGTCTGCAGGCTGCTGCTCTTTTGGCTTTGCTCATTGAATTTCTGTTTGAGACCTCAATATGTCAATCCAGAGACTAATTGTTCCTAATGCGGCGCACTGGACTTTTCAAACCTCCAGCTCCTGTTGAGTTTCACATCAGGGTTTCTTTCATGAAAAGATGACAAGAACAGGACAAAACCTGCTGGAGAAAATGTGATGAGAGGTTTTGGTCTGTTTTTCCATCTAGAGCACAGCTATTCAAAATAATTGGAAATATACAGTTATGATCCTGGTGAAAATGTGAAAGTTGTATGCTCTCCGTGACTGATTTGGTTATTTTTCTTTTCAGCGCATGATATTAGCTGTGATGCAGCTAGTAGAATAATTGGATATAACTTGCTGCAACAGAAAAATGCTGCTATATACATAATTGCAGGACAAGAAATGCTCGGAATTACCGCAACTTGTGAACTGATTACTCGTAAAGTGTAGCAATAATAATACATTTTATTAATAAGGCGTCTTTCAAGACACCCAAGGACACTTTACAATTGGATAAAACGCATAATGGAAAAATGAAAAAATGAAGAAAAGTAAAACAAGAGTACAAGCAATCATGAAATATTAAGTGAACCCTATAATTTATATCTTGTTGAGTTTTCTTTAGCATCAAGAAGCTGCTTCTGAGACTTGCACATCAACAGGAAGAATTGCTGGAGTGTTCATGTAACTGTTTCAGGTCATCAGTATTTCTGGGATGTCTTGATTAAACCCAGCAGAGAGAGGAATTCTTTACTTGACAGCTAAATTTGGTTGAAGACGGGACTCTTTTGACTTGACCATTTCAACGCACGTTTTAAAAAATTCTGTTATTCTGTTGTTGACTTACTGGTGTGCTTTAGGTCATTGTCTTGTTGCATCACCAACACCACCAACTCTCCCAAGTTTCAGGTCACAAAGGCCCTGAAATCCACCTGAGGTACACCCTAGGAAGGTCCATCACAAGGCTAATAGAGAGAGACAGTCCTCATTCACATTCACAGTCACACCAGAATTGGACACCAGAAATGCCTTGACCCGGCATAAAGAATACAATTTAGAATTCATCGTTCTTTTAACAAATACTCAAGGCATCCCTAACACAACTAAACCATTCTTCAGAGTTGCGTAGATGTTTAGGTGTTGTTGTGCAGTGCTATTTTTTTTTTCACTTCTAAACTAAACATTGTTAAGTTTCACCGAAGGTCCAGGTTTAGCCTAACAACAAAGCATTTTTCAAGAAGTTTTGTTAAACTTCCATTTTGTCTTTTGCAAACATGGGATGTTTTGTAATTATGTTTTTAATGGTTACTTTCTATTCTGTCCTTCAAAACTTTTCTTTTTCAATCTTTTTCTTATAATGAACACATGAACAAAGGTGTTAGCAAGTTTTACTTATGGTGTGATCTTTACAGGATGTACAGGCAGAGATTAATTATAGATGAAGATCAGACTACTTATTTTATGACAAATCAATACAGGAATCTTTCTTTGAAATATTTCGACGCATTTTGTTTCAAAATATTTGTTGAAAATTTCATGTGTGTTGCACTTTTGACAAAATGCTGTAAGAACGCCTGATGTGACATCAGTGATTGGAGTAGTGCTTGAAAGTTTAATCAGTTTAAGTTGCAGCCAGGAAGTTTCTCACTGCATGTAATTAAATGTTATTTGCTGTTGTTTAGTGTTTCTGGCGAGTCTGTCTAGTATACCCGAAGACAATGAATTATCGGACACACCAGTTTCTTTTTTCTGTTCTATTCTGAGATTTACAATCAGGCTTTCTCTGTTGAGGTCTTTTATCAGTTTTGTGCTCACAAACAGCTGTTTTGCACTGATATGAAAATGATGTGAAATTGAACTTAAAGAGTGTAATTTAAATGTATGCACAATCTGTCTCCACAATTTCTCCAGGAACTAAGCATCGGCACAATGCTGAGGATTTCTATCCCAGAGATTGCTACTTCAGACCTGGGTGAGTCACACATATATACATTTAAAAAAATAAATCAAAGAAACACTCTCACACATTTAAGAGTTGACATTGCAGCCGACAGTGTTGGCGTGTACATTTTAAGTGAGACCAAACACCGATCGCTTAGTCAGTGCGGTGAGGTCCTTTAATTAGGTTTGAGAGCCTCTCTGCATCGTGTCCACAGTGACATATAATCTTGATGTCTTGAGGGTGCCATTATGAGGCAGACACACATGGGCAGCAAGCACAAAACATTACACTGATAAACACTTTCACAACACCAGAATTGTTAATTTTTTTTTTTTATCTATTAAAGAGGATAGTTAAAAAATGTATTGTAATTAATAGATGTAGCTCAAATCTTTATATATGGCTTAACAGAATGATGTTGTGCATCATAACTACTTCAGGAAATGGAAAGGAAAGGTCGTACATGTATGAACTGAAAGCAGAATGTAATGTGTGTCTGAACCTCTGGTAATAAAATATCTGGAAACAGATGGCCCGCTATGCTGAGGTGAATTGGAAAGATGACACGGTTGTTTTTAGATGTGCAGAAGCACAGATATCCACATCTGCTCTTACTGTGTAATCTCTTACACAGGCTTGATGTAAAAATTAGTCAACAAATCCATTTAGTGTTTTCACTGTTTTTAAAAAGCCTGTTCTTTTGCTAAACCATTAACATCAGTTGACAGTGGGAATAAAAATGGAGGGATCTTTTTCTTTTAAATCTGGTAGTACTAAAAGCTTTTAGCAGCTTCTATCTAAACAAATGTGACGCAGCATCTTTGCCACTGCTGATGAAACCACTGTTGCCACTTCTTTTTTTCTTTTTTTCTTTTTTTGGTTAAGGTTTTCACCTTTTGGCTTTACTGAAATGTCATTATCCTTTCAGTTGTTTAAAAGTACCTGCAGGGGGGAGGGGTTTAATAACATTTCCCATTTTTAAGATCCAACAAACAGATTTGCATAAAATATTTTCTTGCTATGTTGTACCACGACCTTTGATTATCTAATCAACATTTTTAGATGATCATCCAAAGGTATTAGCTTAAAAAAATAAATGCCTTTTTTAACTTTAAACCTTCCAAACTTTTCCAAAGATTCTGACTGTCTGCTCTGTCTGCTTCGTTTTCTTATGTAAGATTTTCCACATGAAATGGAAAATTACTGTTTGTTTTTCTGGAAAGTCCACTCAGCTGGTAAAACAAACTCTATGGTATAACAGCAGACAGACCTATTCATTTCCCCGATGATTTCATTTCCCAATAGCACATAGTACCTGATGACCATGTACTTTGTAATAATTAAACTAAATTACAGATATTTTTTTTTCTAACCAATTAACTTTGAGGTCAGCTGGATGATTTCATCTGTTGTCTACCACTAGTGGGTCTACTGTGACCACGAACCTTCTCTTCTAGCTTTTGTTAGTTTTTATTTTTAAAGCCCTCATTGTCACTAAGCAGTGTGTATCACTCTTGCTGCCTTGTATACCTGCCTTTGTGTCTTGTTCATATGTTGCTCTCCATTATTTTGTAATCGATCCTGTAGACAAGGCTTTCTTCCTCTAATGAAATGGCATTTAGCTACCTCTTTCTTGACCTTTCCAACTCTGGGTGTCCAATTAAGATTCCCAGTGATGTTGATTAAGCATCTGATTGGCCAGAGTTGTTAGGAGACATGGTAGCGCTAATTACTGTTGTTGTGGTAGTTAGTTTGTAATTTCCATTTTTCTTTTTTGGGGGGTAGAGGATGATAGGTGGAAATTGTCAGATCAGGATGAGATTCATTAAAAAATCTGTTAAAAATAATTGTATTGCACTTTTTTTGTGTTTGTTTCTAAATTTCCATTTGTCTGTGGTTGGTAGCACAAGATTAGAAAGTTTTAGCTCTAGTTTTAAGCCTAGAATTCAGGCAGTGGTTTTACTGAATTTAAGACTTTTAAAATAGCATTTCCACCAATTTCTACAGCTGAGAGAATCCAACCAGCAACCTTTTATGTATTTCATCTTTTCCTGTTTTGAAATTATTGCATCTTAGTAAAACTAATGTAGTTTTCTCACATTCACAATGATTATTATTTCTTAAACGTAATATAACTAATAAAACTGTACAATGGTTATCTGATTCCATCCAATATGTAGAAAAAATGTTAGTAAATGTGTGTTTTCTGAATTGCCTCATATGATTGTGAATTTCACACCTAACTACCATGAACTGTGACACTTTTGCTATTTCCCTTGTTTCCCTTTGTGTATTTCAGTGAGAAAGTGCCTGGAGGCAATTCGTTTTATCCTGCCTAAGGAAGCTGCTATGAAGGTTGGTGGAAGTGAACATGTGGAATTTCAGTTACAAATTATGTATTAGTTAAAAACTTGACATTGTGCGCAGACAAGTAAAGATTCAGAATAACAACTTAACCAGTCTGCCAATAATTTTAATTCAGTGCATTATTACCTCTACCAAGGAGGTGTGTATGTGTGTGTGTGTTTGTTCAGATGATTACTCAAAAAATATTGATCGGTTTGCATGAAAATTCTACCTGTGATTGGTCAGTCTGGATCTGGATCTTTACCCATGATTGAATTTTTTGGGAAAGGTTTCACATAATTAAATTTGGCCATCGTATGTTCACAAATGCATTTCAAACTGAAATGAAGGGCAAAAAATTTGAGAAACCTTGTGTTGATGGTCTTAAGTAAATGTATTTGCAATTTAATCCAAATTCAGACATCAAGAAGGATGTCTGAATCTGGGACTTGTGTATGATGTGTAGGAAATTTTATACTCAGGAAAGGTAACCTTAAGCTGTGCTATTTATAAGCACTGAAACCTTTAGAGCGTAAGATCTCCAATATGTTTATTTAAATGTTACTCAGTCGTGGTTAGTGTACAGAGTATGACATCAGAGTTGACCAACTAACTGTCTCCAACTAATCAAGAAGGAAAAACAAAGAAGGAAATGTATACAATAACAGCCTCATTAGGCTTTGGCAGAAATTGTATAGGATCTCATTAGGTAGAGTAGGAGGCTGAATGACAAAATTATGTTTTTCAGGGCTTTATTTTCACACAAACATGCAGATATACTCTTTATTTTCATTGCAATGATCTAGAGAAACTCCATTTAGTTTTGCTAAATTCTTTAAATGCAACAGGTTTTGGTGAAATGGTATAACATCTACAATGCACCTGGAGGTCCCAGTGCCCACACAGAGTGGAGCCTGTTTGTCACCTGCTTCATGACACTGATGGGCTACAACACCGAGCGCCTGACCTGGACACGAAATGTGAGTCAGCATTTGTATTTTGTTTTTGTAATTGTAATTTCCAGTTAATGTATTGTAAAAATGGCTTTCCAATTTGTTTCATAATTAATGACATTTGCAGTCATACTGAGTAGATTTAAAAATGAAACTTCAGTAAAAATCTTGTACATTAATACAAAATGATTCTTGGCAGCCAAAAGCCTGGTCTGCTTTGAATTTTTTTTTTTTAAATTCTTGACTAGAAAAATCCTATTGTGGCTTTAAACTGTAATTTGCATGTCTTGACCTTGCTCCCTGTCCTCCTTCCTACTTTCACAGCTGCATTTTGAAATGCCCCTCTCTCCAGTGATTGCAGCCAAGAAGGCTCGTCCCTCCGATGGAGGTTCTGATGAGGTGTGTTACTAAAGTGTGAGCTGTTGTGATGTTTTAGAGCACAATTATCAAGCTTTGATTACAGCTTGTAGACTTAGAACCCCTTAACAATCAATTATGCATGCAAGGGGTGTATCACATAGTGAGACAGTGAAACAAGTGTTATAAAAGAAAACACAGCAAAAAGAAAGTGCTTCATTGCTCTTCAATATACTGTAATCTGTCCTACAATCCTAAACATAATTACACATATTTGTGCTTTTGCCGTTGAGGAGATTCACACAATGTGTTCCCTTTCCCTTTGCTGTAACCCTGAATCTAAAACCCAAGTCTTAACCCTTGAAATGGCCCCTCCACAGTCTTCTTTTAATATTCCTAATTATTGGTTGGCTTTTTAAGTAATGTGTTCTCATTAGAGCAAAATATGGTTGGAAAATGTCAGTTAGCTGGAGGCTTAGGCTGTACTGTGTGTGTGTGTGTGTGTGTGTGTGTGTTTGACCTGAAGAAATGTGTGAGTCACATTAGACTGGAGGACAGTGTCAGCTTCTTACCTCTGTTGTCTTCATGCTGCATCAAAGATGTAAAGATGAGGACAGAATTGTTAGAATTATTTCATTTCTGAAGGCTTTCCCAAGTCCTGTTAAACAGAGCAAGGTATGTTCAGCATATCTTTTTCCAAACATCCCAATTTTTAATTTGGATACCTAAATTATTTTAGTTTGCCCACAGAAACACAATTATTTCACGAAAAACAAAATCAAACTGAAAATAAGTCCCCCGATGCTAGAATCGACCTTTGTCTTCAGTTCAGCTCACACATTTTCAGTAGGATTTAAGTCAGGGCTTTGTGCTGTAACATCATTTTGGTCTTTAAAATCTAGTGCTTCATATTTTGGGTCATCGTTGTGTTGGCAGACGAACTGACAATCCAGACCCAGTTTGCTGCTGACTGCTTGAAGTTTTCTTTCAAAACTAAATTGATGAAAGTCCCAGTTCCAGTTCCATAATACTCCCACCACTGTGTTTCACTATAGGGATGGTGTTCTTTGAATTGCATGGCTCTCCCTTTTTTCTCTAAACTCATTCATCATTCATATTATTGTTTCTGTTTGGTAACGATCTGCATCCCCTTACCAATCAAATTATAAACAATGGAGAGCCATGAGTTGGACCAAAATGCGGTCTGTCTTGTCAAGTGCACAGAAATGTCTCAAAGATCATTTTGCAGTTCACATAACATTTTAATGACTGTATTTGATGTTTTGGTCTCTGGTTTTAAAAGCTATCTTTTTGACTGGCGTTTATCTTTGTTTCCTCTCCCTGTAGGACTGGGACTACTTGATGGGGTCCCATTACCACCGTCAGATTAATTTCTTGCCCGTTGCCACTTCACTGGATGCCAGTGACGGCAATAGTACAGTCACTTCAGAAACTGAAGGCCTGTGCACTGTATGTACCAAACACTGGGTGAATCCATATACTGCATGTTCTTTGATTCTGTTTGTTTGTTGGTGTATTTGGGCTTAGACATTATGGGTATGATTTGTTGGAATAAGAGTTAATGCTCACAAATAGAGGTGTAATCAACCATACTTCTTCTTCCATCACCACCTTATTTTTTTTCTCATTGAAAAAACAATGAGAGATTCCCAGCACACTGATTGTAGGTATATTCAGTATACCTGCAGACTTTTGTGAACTAGCAAACCTTAGTCATGTTGATTTGACTGACCTTCTTTTGAGTCTCCTTGATTCTGTTTTCATAGCAATGCTGATTTGCATTGCTTTATACACAGAGGTGCTTTCTGTTATTTAGCCTATATTCCTTGCTGTTATTGTTGTGGACAAAATAGTTGAAACATGAAATATTATTAGAAAAGGGAGCTCAACACTGCAACAATACCACCTTTAATTTGGTTAAAGGAAAACCACAGTAAGTAAATAATTATGCAAAGAACATAACACAGAATTTCATTTGGTGTTATTGAAGGGCTGCTGGAGCTCACCTTAACTGTGGGGACAATTCTGGCAAAGAACAGCAAAAGACATTGGCATGCATTTACTTGTAGTCTTCCTGATTGTTTTTGCACGATGTCATGTCAGTATAAGTTTGCTGTTATATCTCCAGGCAATTACAAAATCTCCTGTTACATCCTATTTGACCTGTTCCCCCTTTAATTTAATGTTTCTGCTCTTTTTTTTTGCCACTGAATGTCCTAGGCTTCTTCTCCCCCGAGTCCATCTCTGAAGTTGGACAGTTCAGCTCCTCTGTTCCCTCACATCCCTGCACTCTTCTATGTCCTCCATCTACTCTATCAGGAACTGCAGCTGGATGAGCTGCAGCGAGCGAGAGCTTCATCACTAGTCTGCCTGCTGCAACAGCTGGCTAGGTAACCATTCTTCTAGCTGTCTGTGTGTGTGTTTGAGGTTTTTATGTTTTTTTTTTTTCTTGTATAAGGAAGGTAAGTTACATTCAGTTGGCTTTGGCTGTCCAGATGACCGAATCTTTCTATAAGATACTTGTCCAACATTTTTACAAGATACTGTTTATTTTTATGAGGCGTAAAGAAATGCTAGCCTTGAGCTGGGCGACAATTATCAAAACAAACAGAACCTTGTTTAATTTTCCACTGGTGAGCTCAAACCACGAGAAGAAAAGAAAAACACACGTCATTGTTTTCTGTGAAAGCTTGTGTTGTGTGCCATCCATGCTCTTTACTGAGAAATATACTTCAGCAGGTTGTTAAGTGACCTCGGTTATTGGTGACAATGACAGTAACAGAATAGGGAGAGTGGGAGAATGAAGTACTCTTAGAGTAATTGGCCTGTATTGTCAGTATGTGGGTTGTTATGCAAATATGGTTCTAATTTTTGCATTCTCTGTACTTTATTAACTGGTTAAGCTGGTTAAATGATGATTCTGATGGTTTCATTAGGCATTTAACTGGCATGATAACCGTTTTAAATAAGTAATCTTAATGCCTTAAATGAGCAGTTGCTTTAATTTTCTTTGCAGAATTTACAGTGGAGTTTTAGGATGACCTGTTTTTAAGTTAAATCTAAAACAACCTGTTAACATAATGTCAAGACATGACCAGTCTGTTTCCTCTGTGCCTGTGAACTGGAGAGACCAGTTGCTTTAGTTTTGAAAGCAAAAATGAATTTCAACTGTTTCAGCTTCAAGGCTAACTCCCAAACTTTTATCATAGAGCCATGCTATTGCATTGCATAATCATTGTGGTTTGTCATTATCTTCCTTAGTCTTAGTTGAAAAGGACACTGGATAACACCATATGTTGCGCTAGCAGATCCATGCAGATGTATTCAACATAAATGGTGCTTTAACAGAATGAACTAGTCACAAATCAACTTTGCAATGTGCTCTAATCCTCACTCATACCATCATGGATGTGCAGTAATAACAAACCAGATGGTACTTCTTTAGCCCAGATGATACAACACTCATAGTTCAAAATATATGATGGAATTCCCTTCTTTTCCAATTTGATAGTGATGATAAATATTATTCCGAGTTTAACTGTTAACTGCTTTAAAGTGGTGAATCCATGATTGTCAGTTTTGAAAAACTCAGTCTCTCTGTGTTGTTCTTTTTCATTTTTTTCCTCTGGATTATGTCATTTTTGGTGCAATCCAAAATACATGTAAGCCAGAAAAGTCCTCCCTACATTTCCAATAGTGTTATAAATATTTTTTAAGTAGCTTGGTTATATGAGGCTTCGCTTTACTTGTAATCTAACGAAACACTTTCTTGATGAGTTTTTTGTCTTAATTGGTCAAGTATTAATGAATACAGTGTGATATTTATATTCTACTGACTTTTGATATTTGCTTATATATCCATTTGTCAAGTAAATTATGTTCCCTTTTTTAATACTACAGTCTAACAAGGGAAAACTGTGGTTGGAGACTATGGCACAAGTAGAGATCAAAACTAACCGTTTTTTTTTATTCAAAACGACTTCGGTGTTTCAGAGCAGTGATAAAACAGCAATAAGATGGAGTCCATCTGCTATCTGTTTGCTGTTGAATGAGGTCAAGTTGGCAATTATATGCAATCTGTGTTGTATTGTTGGTGACGTTTACATACACAAACATTGCACAGTATAAATTATTGCAAGAATCTTAGAGTTTTGAAACAGTAATTCATAAACTCCACCTCAAAAAGTGACATAGTTGTTTCAGGACTGTGATTTAACTGTCAAATGACATAGGCGCTCAGTAACCTGGATTTTATATAGGAATAGAACCTGAATACAGTTGGCAACCAGTTGAGTCAAGAACACTACTGCAGAGACACATCACAGATGAGTTGCACTTATTGGCACGGACTGATTCATATTGATTTTTGCAGCCTGTTTGCATTTATAAATTAGAAGGCAGTTATTTGCACTTACCTTCGCCTGTGTGTTTGAGAGTGGTTGGAATTAGTCAACAATGGACCGCAGTTGGTTGGAGACAGGTTTCCTCCCTCAAGGTGACCTTTAGAATTGCTTTGCAATCCAAAATGGTCAGAGTTTTAGGGTCACCGCAACTAATTTAGCTGTTTGCAATCACAGGATAATCACCAGTTTTTTCTTTTTCCTAGTCCCTACATTGGTTGGTTTTTACTCTAGTGTGACTGAACCATTAGAGTCAACAGTGGCGGATACACCAATGAATAGTCACATTTTGGTCTGATATAACATTACCTTGACCATACATTGCTCCCCGATTCCTCATAGAACCACATCTTGTGCATCTCCAGTTTCAAAACATGACGAATGCAATGGGGGGGGGGGGGGGGGGGGGGGGGGGGGTATTCTCATCTCGAGGCTCTATGGCACCCACAGCCATCTTCCAGTTACAGTTTATCGTTAGCATTAATTAATATAGACGCTTAAAAAAATAACCAACTTAAGAGAGGGAGCACAAGACATGGCTAGAAGTAGAAGAAATAAGAAATAAAGAATTCAGATGAAAAAGATTACAAACCTGGATAACTGTACGCTTTTTACTGTGTCCCTGTGCAAAGTGCACACACAGCTAGAATCTGTAGGAATCAGGGGTTTGTACCAAGATTAAAAAATATTGATTAGCTGATGCTAAGCTGAATGATAATGATTCATTGCTGTTAATTACTTTCACTGTGTATTCAATTACAACCCGAAACACGTTAAATGTCACAGAGGCTATTTGAGCCATTTTTAGACTTTTCTTAATTACTTGCAGCAATTTAGTCTAAAACTGTGCAGTGAAATATGCATGTGTGAGTCCTAGTACATGGTAGACTTAATAACCCATTGATAGAAGGTTATAAACCTTATGTTCTGTAACCTTATGTTATGTAAGTAGAAAAAAAAATTACTGTTAAAGAATGCTAATGTATGTTTGTTTCTGTTTGCAGAGATCTTCAGCTTGAAGAGTATGTGGATCTGTACTGGAGAGACTACCCTTCAATAATTAGTGGCTTCACTGAGAGCTGCTTGATAGACCAGGGTAAGGCTTATTTAATTGTCTGTAACGTTATCAAGTCAGGAAACGGACAAGACATGTTAAACAGGAGGATGGATGGTCTGCTGCTGGTAAAAGCTGTTTTATCAGCCTTCCTTTGTATTTCTTGGACTCCTAAAGGTGCTGCAAATGTAAACAAATGCAAAATAAATTTGCATGACGAGGCACTGTAACGTGTAATCTTCCCTCAGTCCAGCTGTGGTTTTCAAAAACTGAGCTAGCTTGCCGATTGTGTGTTGGTGTGGGTTTTTTTTCTTCTTTCTAAATATGAGATGAGTGTAATGTTACCTTATGTAGGCCAAGTGGTGATTGGTTCACAATATTGCAATCATTTGCATTGCTGTTATAAGATAGAGCACCATTGAACAGAGGAATAGTTTTTTTTACATGCTTTTGAGGCCATTGCACCGTTTCTTTCCACAGGGGTGGACTTTCCTGCTTCCTGGTAATTTCCTGCTTGTGATTGACCCGATTGGTTTTGAGTGTGAAATTCTACCGATGGGCATTCCCAACACATAGCACTTAAAATTAGTCTGAATATAAACAAGGTTTAGTTAAAAATAAAAACTCAGTGCGGGGGAAGTTTTCTTGTTGTCACTTTAAGTTTTCGTGACAGATGTCCTAAAAATTATGTGAACACCTGTCAGGTGGTTATTTGCTTTGTGACACAGATACTTGCAGGGTTGAATATAAAGTGTTGCTGTTATTTTGTGCACATGGTTTTCTGAGAAAGGATGAAGTGACATAACCATCCAGCTCCCTTTTATCTCTTGTTCTTTTACCTCACCCACCACCTTTCTCCCTCCTCTTCCTCACCTGGTTTTTCTTAGCACTGATTTGCCAAATGCAGCGGCCGTCTTTCCTGAGACCAGAGCCTCCCTGTGTGTTCAGCTGGCTCAGTAGCTGCTTGAGAGGAGAGGAGAGCCCACCTTTCCCCTACCTGCCGGGTATCTGCCAGAGGACCAGACTGCTGGTTGTGGTACGATTAAAGCACATCTGTCATTTTATAAAATAACTTTCTCCAAGTGTAGTGAGTGTAGCTTACTATCTATCTATATATCTCCAAGAAGTTAATGCAGTCCATCTTTCCTTTTTCTTAACTTGCTTTATAGAATTGTTAGAAAGCCGCAGTTAATGAACCATATTTCCTTACCTTTTTTTTTTTCTTATTTCAAAAATAAAATATTAAGCATCACATGTGCAGGTGACACTCTCAGGCATTTGTACTTTCGCAGTGTAAAAATAATGTTGCTCTTCCCTTTTTTGCATAGAAATTGATATGCAGTGCTAAATAAGAAGGGCCTAAGTTTTGGTGCTTCATATCACTCTTAAAAAGACAGTACTCAACAGAGAGACATGGATACAACATTGGTCATATTACATGTTTGTTCAAATATTTGTTCACAAATGTATGTGCTTTGATTATGACTGTGGCACAATTTTTCCTTACCGTGTACTGGCTCATATTTCGATGCGCACAGTATCTCCTGAATCGGCAGTAGGAAGAGTAAAGTAAAGTGTGAGAGCACTCTAGGTCCCCTCCTTGTAAGCCTAAATGCCTCTTGATTAAAGGTTTTCCCCTTCACCACTAAGTTCTTCACTCCATCCTGTTCTGAGGTTCATATTCATCCATTAAAAAGCTCTGATCACATCAGTTCATTGCAGTTCACAGACCAGTTTTATTTAAATTATCTCTTTCTTCTTTAGAAAATATAACTGCTCTTCACTGGAAATGTCAATATTTATTTTTTATGCAGTAAAAATCTATGCTGTGCAAGTGTTTTTGTATCATATTTACATGTCTTCTCTTAACCTTTTTTTCCAGAGTTATGCTCTCTATGTCATTGGAGATGAAAATGCTACTTCAACAGATGTATCCAAGTACCTAGCCAAGCTTTCTGCAGGTTTGTTAGTGACTAACCTTTAAGATCATTTTCTTGCATGCTGCACTGTGTGTTTCTCTGTGGGTATGCATGTTTGGGTTCATTTATTGACAACCACCCCCTATTACCTACCAGTCCCCTGCCTTCATGCTTCAGGGCCCAGTAGCACAGAAAGAAAGATGAGTGACGCAGGTTTGTGTGTCACCTGATTTCCTTTGTGTTTACTTCAACAAAAAACAATATAGCGCTATGGTGACAGCTGTTGCTGCAGGTGTTGGATGAACTTTTGCCTTGGCTTGGACACAGGCTTTGTGTGAGAGATGCTTGAGAATCCAGAGTGACTTTTTGAGCACTATGTTGCTATTTTTAATAAACAGATGCCATCCCACACAAACACAATCCCACACTCATCAGGAACAAAATGTCGCCTTTATTTTAACCACTCATTTTAGTGTTCTTTTTTCTTTCTTTTTTGGTGACAGTTTTTACTACAGATTTGAAAATGCTTTAATATATTTACCATATTTTATGGACCATAAGGCATACTGTTGACGAACGGGTCTGTTTTCATACATAAGGCGCACTGGATTATAAGGCACATTAAGCGAAACAAGACAGTCAGATACTTCAAACTTTACTTAACTCATTCTTGCTTCCTGGCAGTATGGTGGTATGGTGGTTAGCACTGTTGTCTCACAGCAAGAAGGTCCTGAGTTCAATTCCACCATCAGGCCGGGGTCTTTCTGTGTGGAGTTTGTATGTTTTCCCTGTGTTTGCGTGTGTTCCCTCCCGGTACTTCGGCTTCCTCCCACCATCCAAAGACATGCAGTTTGTGTCTCTGTGTGTTAGCCCTGCAACAGACTGGCGACCTATTCATTCCCGCCTCTCGCCCCATGACAGCTAGGATAGGCTCCAGCGCCCCCCGCGACCCTGAAAAGGATAAGCGAATGGATGGATTCTTGCTTCCTCCACTTCCGTACCATTTATTCATCAATGCTGAATTCTCTCGAAGCTGCTCTATTCCCATGTTGTTGCAGTATATTTATGACTAACCTCGTATTGTGGATGGGTTATCTCAGTTGTTCTCCTGACTGAAGTTTAGTCCGTTTACAGCATACTGGCCATGCTGTAAATGCGATTGCATTTTCCCCTAACCATTGAGATCCCTCACGTTAATTTTTTTGGAGTGGAAAAAGGTTAGCGTTCGAAGGTAACTTCCTGCTAACCTCCAGCCCTGATAAATTTAATAAATTTTTTTCATGTATGCCTGGATGTTAAACTTCATTGTTACACCTGGTAAAGCAGCAATGCTGATCATCTTATTAAAGCTGAAAGAATTTACAGTTTTTAACTCTCACTGATGCTGCAGTGTTCATTTGACTTTGGGACCTGAAGCGGACGGAGTTTTGGACCCAGTCTGCGAGGCCCCTGACTACGGTAGCCATAATGCTCCGACAATCCATCTAGCGGTGCGGCTTCGTAGCGTACCAAAGTTGTACTAAAACATTTTGACAGATTTTTCAGCGCCGTATACCACATAAAATTGGTTCGAGGTCAGTAAGCACAACCAGAATTCATACATAAGGCGCACCGGATTATAAGGCGCTCTGTCAATTTTTGATAAAATTAAAGGATTTTAAGTATGCCTTACAGTGCAGAAAATATGGTAAGAGCTGCAAAAAGAGTGCCAAGCCTGATTTGTAAATTCGTTGATCTGTTTTCCTTGCTGCTCATCTTCCTCACCCCCTCTCTCATTTTCATCAGGCCAGAAATCCTCTGCCACTGAACCCCAAATAAGAAGGTAATTCATCTGACAGAAACAAGAGCAAGAGCTTTTAAATTTCTTCTTCTTTTTTTTTCTTTTAAGGCATTGAAACAGCTAAAATGAATTCTGACATACAGGATACCAGTACATTCTTTTGTATTTTTTTTCTGTTTGTTAATATACCCCTAAAGGTCAACTTGTAAAAATTTTATACCTAATAACAATTAAAGTTTTCAGTTAATTTCTCTTGTATGTATGTTTTCTAGACAGAGCAGTGTTAAAGTGATGTCCTCCAGTGAAAATCTGGCTGAGCAGCTGGTGGTCTGGCTCACCTCACAGGGTAAGAGAAGCATGTCTCTTAAAAAAAAAGAATCTATATTCAGAAAGGAATGTTGAAGCTATATCCTCTTTTTCGCCACCACAGTGGTTTACATGCATATTTACACATTCACGCCTGTCCACTGAAACCAGTCTGTGAACCTGAATGTGCTTTCTCACTGCTGGGTGACATGTTTGCTGTGTGAATAAAGGTTTTAATATTGGTTTTTAATATAAGTGTGCTTCATAAATCTTTTTATTTTAAAATGGGTAATGTAACCTATGATATTTTAGTTGTTCAGCTGTGAGCTGACAATAGCATAAAGCATGTACATACAACAGTTGTAGCAGCTTTTGAGTTTCACCCACCTGTTTGTGTGTATTTATGTTAGCGCTCAAAGGTCACTGCCTCTAAAGCAGAATATTCCTTGTTTCTAAAAAACTGTGTATTTTTCACTGGTTTAGGTTTCACCCTGAAAGATTTGGAGTCGGTCCCCTTTGGTGTGGCTTTGCCTATTAGAGAGGCAATCTATCGGTGCCGGGAGCAGCCGTGTTCTGATTGGTCAGAGGAGGTCTGTCTTCTGATTGGAAGACAAGATCTGACCAAAC
Organism: Neolamprologus brichardi; assembly: GCF_056152115.1. NCBI lineage: Eukaryota > Metazoa > Chordata > Actinopteri > Cichliformes > Cichlidae > Neolamprologus > Neolamprologus brichardi. Next base: position 8,465,854 of record NC_142116.1, on the reverse strand, counting down.
AAGCCCATAAAATGACCCTTGCCAAGAGCAAAGCTGTGAGTGTAAAAAAACTTAAAACCTAAATTATTTAGATAAAGATGGAGTTCAGTGTCTGCAGATTCTAAAATAGGAAAGTAAGTTTTCAAAGTTTTGGTTCTTTTTTGGCCTCATAACTTGTGTGTTTCTCCAGTCTGTAAGTTCAGGCCTGTCCTTGGAACCTCCTGCAACCACAGAACCAGATGAGGAGGAGGATGGGATGTCAGACATTGTTCAAGAGGTAAACAAATTCATAAACATGTTTATATATTTTTTGTTAGTAGTATGTTCTGTAGAAAAAAATCACATATTTATGTCTTCTTCTCACTAGGTCACAGGATTGATTTGGAGTCAGGATCTGAGGGTCCAAGAGGTCAGGAGGCTTCTGCAGAGCTCCAGACCTGTCCGGGTTAGTGTTGTCCAGCTGCCAGAGGTGTCTGACCATGAGTACATAGAGGAGAAAGAGAACAAGTGAGTATAATGCATGCATTTGTCATGAACATCTTTGGTCTTGAAACAGAGACAGCAAAACACCAGTTCTAAAAAGGCATATGCAGTGTATATTTCTGTACTGTTCTGTGTTGCCTTTCTTCTCCCTTAATCTGTGTGGTAAACTTATTGGCCAGTTGGCATTTTTAGAATCTGTGATGTTTCTATAGTTTTTATCACCTGCCCTGTCCATGTCCTTGCCTTCTATAGACTCCTGCAGCTGTGTCAAAGGACCATGGCCCTGCCAGTTGGCAGGGGCCTCTTCACTCTCTTCTCTTATCACCCAGTACCGACTGAACCTTTACCTGTTCCAAAACTCAACCTCACAGGTATTTTAAGTTTTCAGTTAACAAATGAAATCTACTGGAACAAGTTGAAGAGAATGTGGAAATTTGTAAATGGTTCATTTAACAGGAAGATAAAATTAGTTTGTGCAATAATAAAAGCTGTTGCAGTACAATTTATCACTGCCCTAGAGGAAACATAACTTTCCAAAAAAAAGAAAAAAAATGTAATTATCTTTGTTAAATCAGAAACAAAATATTCCAATGTTTAAAAGGATTAACGATTTAATAACTACATGCATTTGCAGATTATTTCCCATTTTTATTTTTCTTCCTCAGGCCGCGCCCTTCCGAGGAACACTGTGGTAGATCTGAACAGCGGAAACATTGATGTTCCTCCCAATATGACTAGCTGGCCCAGTTTTCATAATGGAGTAGCTGCTGGACTTAAAATAGCCCCTGCCTCACAGGTGAGACTGAAATCATTGCATGTTTAATCAATCAGTCTGTTACTTAGTAAATACCCCAAAATGTTAATGTTGACAGGCCTATTTTAAAAATGTAACTCAAATATTTTTTTATTAGCTCTACCTGTAATTCTGTAGAATAATTTTAATTAAAACCCGCTAGCTTGTTCCACAGCTTCAGTTTTATCCAACCTTAAATGTAAAACATTTTACATTGCTTATTCAACATCGTGTTTATTTACTACTTACCTATTTCTAATGTCATTGTTATGTTAAACTGAAGAGTATTGAAAAAATATGATATTGATGCTAACAGATTTAAGCATTTGATGAATATATATTTATACTGTTCAGCTGGTTTTAGGTTTTAGCTTTTAACTCTGGCTAAAGCTACTGTCATTGTGTGATTATCTTCTGTCTGTTCCTTCATAATTAACAAGAATGGAGACTTCCAGGGTTTTGGTCCGATTTCAGCGAATCTTGCACACAACGATCACTTAATGGGCGTTAGAGTAGTTTTACGGGTAATAACTGTGAATGGAACATGAGCCATATTAGTTACAATGTCACTGTTGTTCTAGTTTGAGTGTCTTTTATTCTTTGGCCAGTGTAATGGTAAATGGATATTAAAACTGTATTCCCTCATTGAGTACAAATAAAATATTCTAATAATTGTAAATTGTAAAAAACCTCATTCTCTTGCAGCAAAGACATTTATTAGTGTTATATCAATAAATATAGTTTAATTTTGTTTTTTGTTTTTAAGGTGGACTCAGCCTGGATTGCCTACAACAAGCCAAAGAGCCCTGAGCTGGCTAATGAGTATGCAGGCTTCCTTATGGCCTTGGGACTCAATGGACACCTCACCAAGTTGGCCACGCTGAACATACATGACTACCTCACAAAGGTGCACATCTGACTACACACAGGCTTACATGTGCTGGAACAATTTCAGTAGTTTTACAGCAGAAAGTAAGAAGTGTGCATAAGTACATGTGTAACACTCTATACTCAAAGAATACTTTGTACTTTAAATGCTCAGTTTAGAGCCGGTTGTGCTCTAAATTTTGTTTTCTTGCAATAATTTAGAGCTCCCGCTTCTGTCACACGCCCAACTTACAAAGAACGATAAGATGAAAACAAATTTGAAGTTAATTACAGTTTATACATAAACATGCGTCATATCTTGGCAGCTAGTCAAAGTGAAACTTTCCCTTGTGAGAACTTAGACATGAGACAACTCCTTCCAACTTTCGGGTGAGAAAAACAACAGGATGTCGCAAGCCAAATCTTATTTTTTCTAAATTCAAATGTCTGTGTGAAAGGGTATTTGAAGATTGCTGAGCCTTTGAACCTCATCCATACTGAGTATCCACGCTATGTTTACTGACTGATTCATTTTCATTTCCCATTTTGAGTTTTGATTTTTGATTAAGTGTAAATTTAAGCTGTGGTTGATGATAATCACAGTTATTTCCCTGTATTAGTCATTGTATGGATGCAATATAAGACTGCTCAGTCCTAATTGTGTTCTACACCATGTCCTACTATTTTGAGTTCTTTTTTCCCCCCCCTCTGCATTTACATGGTAATGTTTTTCACTGCAAATTTTTATTGTATGCGTTTAATGTTTAATTATATTGTTGGTATAAAAAACCGTAATGGTGAATCTTGGAACTCAACTGCCCTAATATCGAGATTTCACCAGTATATATTTCTTTTATTTTAAATTATACACTTTAAAATAGCTTTATAGTATCTCATTCATAGTCTCCTAACCAATTGATCTTTTAAAATAAAGGCTCAGAAATAAATATCCACAGCTCGACACACAAGAATGAACTAATCAGATGCAGAGAGTTGATGGTAAAATATGTCACAGCTTCCAGTGTGAATGAAAGCAATGAACGTGGTTGAAGCGTGTTTGTTGCTAGTGGTTTTTTGACAGTTTCTATTCTTGCTGTGATAGAGAATTGCATACTGAGGATCAGAATTCATTAGAATTGTTTATGACTGTGGTTTTAAAAAGAATTTGGGGCGATGCCATTCACCTTTTAAACATTCCAGTTTGCGTCAGCGTTTTACAAGCAAAAACTGTGTCATTGTAACTAGTTTTTCAGTTTGTATTTTAACTTGTATTTGACCCATGATTTTTGACATGAGCAACTCATATTTTACAATTTCATAAAAGGTCCCAACAGTTATCTTCACAAACTAGTAAATGGTTAATCATCATTTTCTGAGCTTTTTGTCTACATTGTCATACAATACAAGAATATTTTCATTTACTTTTAGTCAAATAATAACATGATGTCTAAATTATGAAGGCTAAGGAAGGCTGTCCAACAGATGGCCTCTTACTTCATGGCATGTGTTCACTATGTACGGCAATCACCTATTTCATGCTGTTTGTGTTAAAACATGTTGTGGTCGGTCAAACAAACGTGCACACAGGGGTCTAATGAAAACTGTCTGTCAGATACGAGAGTCACAGATCAAGCCAGTTAGACTGCATTTTTTTTAGTGCAAAAGAGCATGCATTACGCTGCATTTTCAATAAGTAATAGTCTAAATTTTATTAAAAGTGACTACTATTTGAAGAGAAGCTGTTTGATAATATTTCTCTACTGTTAGCTTTTGCTAGGTGTATGAAATATTAGAAAGTTGTTGTTTATCATTGATAATTGCAGATGCAGTTTTTATTGTGATTTAATGTCTGGGTGCCTCTGTCTCTCAGGGCCATGAAATGACCAGCATTGGGCTCCTCCTGGGTGTGTCTTCAGCCAAACTGGGCACCATGGACATGTCGATCACTCGCCTACTTGGCATACACATTCCTGCCCTTCTCCCGCCCACTTCCACTGAGCTGGACGTGCCACACAATGTTCAGGTAAGAGTGAGTACGTATAAAGAAGAAGATAAAGCTAATTTCGATAAATTCCGTCTTCACAAGGGGTGGCCACAGCAGGTAGTGCTGCATGTTTGATTTGTAAGATTTTCACGCTAGAAGCCTTTCCTGTCGCACCCCCGAAGAGATTTCTTTTTATCTTCCCTGGATGATCATTCAGTTCTTCATCTGTTTTTTTTTCTTTGTTTTTTCTTTTTCTGTTACAGGTTGCAGCTGTAATTGGCATCGGGCTGGTGTACCAGGGAACGGGCCATAGACACAATGCTGAAGTCTTGCTGTCTGAGATAGGTGTGTAAGAGTGTGTGTAAAAGGGAGACAATACAATGGAAAAAGTTCCATAAAATTACCTAAAAGTTTAAATCGGATACATTAAAAGCTGTTAATTAAAGAGCTGGATATGAATTTCTCTGAAGTAAATAAACAGTATTTTATATATGTAACACCTTGAAAAAAAGTGCACAATATAATTTGGGTTTTGGAAATGCATGTTTAATGGATAGGTGTCTCTCAAACTGCAAGAAAAATACTCTGTTTTCTTGAATAGACATTGTAAACAGTCAGGTTATAAGTTCTGCTTAAGCTCTGTTGCTCCATTTTAAACTCTGCATCCAGTCTCACTGTTGAATTTTTATTTTTACTTTAATTATGGTTCTAAATTTTTCTTGCCATGCATAGATGGTAACTTTTGGTCTGTCTGTTGTTCAGGTCGACCCCCTGGACCAGAGATGGAATATTGTACAGACAGAGAGTCCTATTCATTAGCAGCTGGGCTTGCTCTTGGTATGGTCTGTCTGGGGGTAAGTCAAACAAAAAAACATATATATATGAATATATGTTGCCATTTTCCATTTGTTTATTTCAATAGTAACTCATTTAAAAAAAAAATTAACAGCTTCTCACAAAACCCGATTGTTATGTTTATTTTTTTGTACACATACATTTTTTTCTGTTATTAAGCCACAGAAGTTATTTTAAAAGTCCCTTGGATACCTGCTCACTCCTGTAAGAGAAACCTCAGATCATAATATTATCAGGTGTTAATGATGCTTGAAGCCGAGTAATAAAGGGACGAAACCCAAGTTCAAATATTGGTTTTCTTTGACATCTGTCTCTGCCTGTCTCTTGTTTCTTATCTCTACTCTCATCCTTTTCTGTCCTGCACTTACCTTGCTTGTGCTTCCTTCCCTTTCTCCTCATAGCATGGCAGCAACCTGATTGGGATGACAGACCTGAATGTCCCTGAGCAGTTGTATCAGTACATGGTTGGGGGACATCGCAGAGCTCAGGCTGGGGCCAACCGGGAGAGGCACAAATCCCCCAGCTACCAAATCAAGGTACATGAAAGAAACCCTCTTTTTTTTTTTTTTTGTCTACAGTGTAGCAGTGTTATTTCAATGCGATAAAATAATACTGAAGAATGTGACTGTATAACTACTAAAGAATTTTACCATACAATAAGAACTGCAGCTCAAAAACTATGTCATGGTTCTTCATATGTTCAGTCTGTGCTGATGTATTGTTTTTCCCCACTAATAGGAAAGGATTTGGTAAACAAATCCTCATGAATTTTTTTTTCCATATTCGTATTAGTTGAGGTTTGTTCTCAGTTTATTGTTGTCACATGTGCCAATGTCAAATGTGTAAGAAAACTCTAAAGTAGCACGAGTAAACAATATTGCATTAAATAAACGATCCCAATTGCAAAAGCTAATTGTCATATTTAATTATGTAGGTGTGAAGGGGTTTTGCAGTTGGGACACACCTCTCTTTAGATGAAGTTTGACCAAATGATTTGATGAAACAGTGGTCTGGCTTCTGTGATTAGCTAATTAACCTTACCAATGGTCATTTCAGGAGGGTGACACTATTAATGTAGATGTGACATGTCCAGGCGCCACGCTAGCCCTCGCCATGATCTACCTCAAGACCAACAACAGGTGAGAGAAAAAAGGTTTTTACATTTTTGTCTCCAAAATAAAATAAAAAAAGTTTTGATATGAAAATAGGTTCATTCTATGTCTTGGAAAGGCGACTTAAAGACTTCTGTTTTAGATTTATCTCCATTCTACTGACCTCCTAAAATTTGTATACAAAGAGTGTAGGCATACTCTTCATGGTGTGACAAAACAATCTAAAAAGTGATACTCTGCTGACAAGTGTTTTATTTTATTAGGAGAAACAGAACTAGATAGAATAAACTGAAAAAAGATATAAATAAAAAAATTACATTAAAGATTTACCCCCCAAAAATGTATGTATGAATTAGAAGTATCAAACTGTTCAAGGGGCACAGAATCTTTCCACCATAATTACTCTGTAATGCTGGTGGGGTGTTTCCTTAAAATGGCCAAAATGTCCTGTGCTGTGTTCGACTTTCTAACCACTTTTTGCCCACGTGAACCGTAACTGGAGCACCATAACCTATTTGATGGAAAAAATAGTGACATTACACTACATCAGACTGAGACTCCTCCAGTTTCTAACCGTCTAATGGTCAAGAGGTTCTTTAAAGCTCATCTGCTATCTGTTGTTTGAGAGGGTGCTGAAAGAAGGTATTAACACTCCCTTTTCTCATCATGGTTTTGCCCACTAGGTCGATTGCTGATTGGCTGAAACCTCCAGATACTTTGTTCCTCCTGGACTTCATTAAGCCAGAGTTTCTGCTGCTGAGGGTTAGTGTGGATCTAGCTCTGTGTGTTTCTGTGTGTGATCTTTTTCCCCACATTTCTATATTTTAATCTGATATACCTGCGTCTCTTCTTCTTTTCTCTCTACCCCCAAAGACTCTGGCCCGGTGTATTATCATGTGGGATGAAATCCTTCCTAATACTATCTGGGTCAAGAGTAACATCCCACAGGTGAGAACAAGCACACGCACACGCACCCCACACCACACACACACACAAACAGGACCAAGTGGACATATTTGGAGCCATGATGCCACACACCCTGCAACAAATCAACAACTAGCAAAGAAAATCCCATTTGTGATGTTTGGCTTTGTGTAGATGGAGGCAGGTTTACCCTTTTTCAGTTAACTAATTTAGCACTGATATTGGTTTTTGGTAATTGCTGTAACAGCATAATGACTCTAGCTACATTCTGTTAATAAAAGCATTTCCCCTGGTCTGTAGTAGTACTTTACTGATGCACCCAAAGACGGATGGGTAGTTTACATGAGCAGAAATGGCGTCAGTGGATAAACAAGAAAAAGGCTATTTCTAAAAACAGAAAAGTTATCTGAGCAAAATACAACATGGAAACATCTTAGAGATGTTTCAAGAAACGACTGGGAGAGTAAACATTAAAAAATGTCAAACGTGTATATGTAAATATAGTTTTAGAACGGTGAAAACCTGTGTGGCCGCTAGGCTTGAGAAATGGCAGGAAAATAAGCCGTGTGTGATAACACTGTGAATAATTACAGTGACTTTAAAACAAATATGGAAGTCTGCATATTAGCCTTTAACTTCCTATGTCCTTATAGGCTTACTGATAACATAAACTCAGATAAATTTGACCAAGGCCAAAATTGTATCTGTAAATCAGCCAAGCATTTACCTGTAGATGTGGATAGTTTACTGCAGTGTTTGGTGCTTGATATCTTCATGAGGAAGAAAACTCGATGTATTGGTCAGCAAAACTGCCAGAAATATTTTAACCTTGGGAACAGTATCAAATAATTAATTCAGGCTTGTTCTGCCTTTTTATGACAAAAAGGGAAAAAATAATCCCATACTTTTAATCTTTAATAACATAAATGTATTCCATTTCCTGTTTTTTCTTCTTCTGTCAAATAGATAACTAAAAAGACTGTCAGCATGATAGCATTCAACTCAGTTTAGTTTCACTCCCATCTTTTATGTTTTTCTTCTGGTTGTCCACGCCCCCCTGCAATGACTTTATCCCCCAGTAGGGGGGCCCACCCCCACAGTTTAAGAAACACTGCTACAGTGTAATTTACACCACTGGATATAAATATGTAAAACTACATTTTTGTGGTTTGTATTTTGAATTGCAATAAATACTAGTAACTAGAACCATGGCACACTCAAAACATGTTATTGCCCTTCTAATCAGGTATGAATAGCTGCATTATAGTCAGCACTATACAGAGATTTATGCTTTAATATCTTTTCGTTCCTTCCATCCATTTTCTTAAGTTCACCCTGTGCAGTGTCATGTGGTAGCTGGAACCTATGCCAGCTGCAACAGGACCCAGGCAGGGTACATCCTGGACAGCTTGCTGCAGAACCAGTATAGAGAGAGAGAGAGACAGACAGACAGTCAGGCTAATTTAGAATCACCAGTTAACCTAACCTAGCCCCAGTAACTGCATGTCTTTGGATTATAGGATGAAGCTGGAGTACCCACTCAACTGGCCACACACAAACATGAAAGAGCAAGCAAACTCTAAACCACTGTCACATTACTGCCTATGATTTTTCTTTTGCCCTTTCCTCCCTGATGTTTACTTTCTATTTCCATAGTTTTATCATGAGAATTTTGTGAGTTTTCAGTTAATTTAGCAAATAAATACTGTCAAAAGTATTATTTCTGAAACCTGACCACTCATGTCTATATTTTGTTTTCAACTTTCATTTTGTTTTTAGATCATGAGGGGGACTTTTGACCCTTCAGAGGACATTAACATGGAGACGATGGCGTAAGTATTGAAGCCAAAAATATCAACTCATGTTCATACATTTGAATTCTGCTAATTGATTGTATTTGTTTCTCTTAGCCAAGCCCAAGACTACATTACAGCTGGGGCCTGTTTGGCACTTGGTTTACGGTTTGCTGGCTCTGCCAACTCTGATGCCTTTGACTGCCTTTATAGCTTGGCCAGGACCCACATGACAATCATGTCCTTTGCTGGTACAGCTGCTGTGGGTGCTGTGAGTGTTTTATATTTTTGACTTCGTTAACAATACGAAACAATGTTGTGCTACCTCATCTACTTACAGTTAAAATATTTTCTCTTTGATTTCTTTTTCTTCCCTAGCACACATTTTACAACCTCCAGACCTGCCTGTCAATGATTCTGCTGGCTATGTCCATGGTGATGTCCGGTACAGGAAACCTGAAGGTCCTGCAGCTTTGTCGTTTCTTCCACAAGCGGACTGGTGGTGAAATGAACTATGGCTTCCACATGGCTCATCACATGGCACTGGGTCTGCTCTTTCTGGGAGGAGGCAGGTGAGATGGGAACAACCAAAATGTGGCCATTTCCCCAATCCCATTGAAATTTATTAAAATATATTCCTTATTGCAAGTGAAGAAAACTAGTATAAAACTATAATACATTTGAATTCATATCAATTACTATCAATTGTCAATTATTTATTCATAGCTGAAGTGCATTTTCAGGTCAAAAATCAAAAGGCTTTTGTCAAGTTGCTTTGGGGAAAGGGGAAAGCGGCCGGTAAAGCAATTTCTGTAATCACTGAACTTGTGTTTTTACTTGAACATAAAGATCAGGCTGGTTTTCTTGTAGTTAGCCTAACTCTTGGCTAGCGATGGCTTACTCTGTCCTAAATTACTTTTTGATGAGGTGACAAATATTCTAGTTTCTAAATATTAAATATAGGTTGTTTTTTATTGGCTTTTTTAAAAATAATTTTTGTTTCCAAAAAGCATCAACTAGACCATTTGCTGCATTTTATTTTCAGCTGTAGATGAATACATATTTAGTGTTGTACTGATTATATCTTAACAATGGTGGCTCCAGTATTCAAGATACTGGAGAAACATCTCACACAATGCAACAATGTGGTTCTCTGATGTAGATTTTTCTGAAGAACTGTAAAGCTTGGAAGTACAGTAGTAATAAATATAAAAATAAGAAAAAAAACTGTACAATATACTCATAGATAAACGCAAATGTTTACATACATAAAATCATTTCAAGATTATGCAACAGGCAAGGTACCAACAAAGTGGGCATTGTTTTAAACTTCCACAACAACCTCTAAGGAATCATGCTTCAAAAAATAAATACACACACCAACACACACATACTTTGATGTTGCTCATGCTTCTTGAATGAAGGAAGACATTGAGGTTTCAGTTATATTCTGTATGTAGGCTGTCATATGACACCTGAATTGAACAATTGCATGCATTCATCCATACATACATGCAAACCCACACCCACCCTGCTTTTTTCTGGGAAAGACCATATGCAACACGTACACATGCACAGCGTGGGTTAGCCACACAAATACAAAAAAGTCTGCTTTGAGTGCTGTGTTCCACATAATGAATGACATTCATGTGCACATGTGCACGCAAACACACACCCAAGCCAGGTTCCTCAAACCGCTGACCCTGGTCTGTGTATTTTGAAGAGAAACAACGGCTCCCACTCTTTTATCACATTCTGCAAAAACATATCTCCACCTACAGCCATAATCAGATGGACCTTTTCATTTCATTCAGGTCACATTTTATTTTAGACCTGCCAGCTGAAAGCCCACACACTGTAAGGACTGCAGGTTTGAATGCTCTGCACGATAGCATATATTTTCATAAGCAGTTTGTCTTGTGTCATTTCAGAGATTGTAGGTCATGCTGGGTAGCAGAGTCATGCTATGTCACTGTCACTTTTCCTGCAGTCTCGCTGTCTGCTCATATGTCATTTAGTTTCTCTGTTTCCATTGAAAATGTTCTGGTCACATTTGCTTTCCACTTATTTAGCAGTTATCATTACATCATGGCCCTTCTTTTTTTCCTCATTCAATTTCTCACGTATGTTTTTCCTATTTACGTTTGGTCTCTTTATTCGGTGATCCTTTTTGTTCTTTATTTCCCCTTTCCTCAACCTCACTTCTTTATTTACTTATTTAATTTCCTCTTCCCATTGGATCTCAATTGAGATGGAGCTTGGTAATTGTCCCCCAGTAGGAAACTGAAGTGACGCAAACTGTGTCTGACACAGCTGGATTTCACATTGAATAATTTTTAAACTGTCACCTCCCTAGTACGAAGACTGTTTGATGTGTGATTGGCCCCATGTGATAACTGGACAGATATTGTGAGCCAGTGTTCATTTGCCCTACACAGTTCACCCTACAGCACCTTTATTCTGCCTCAGATGTTGTATTTCTAGTAGTAAGAACACTGTCTGCCCATTCTCACTGCTTATATGAGAATGGGCAGCTCAATCCAGTTCTTCCAACAGTGTACACAGTTTGTGTGAAGAGGGCTTAGATCTGTATTTCAAAGGTGACTGTGGCTTTTCTATCACGAGTTCTTTCTGTTTGCATGAGTTTCAGTTTGTACTAGTTTGTTAAGCATGATCACATAAGATATATTATACTTGTCCCACTGACACTGACTAAGATGCCAGACTCAGAACTAGAGTTAGATTCTGCTACTTGCCCCTATTTTGTTTGGATTTATTTCTTTTTCTTTTTTGTTTTGGCTCAGTCTGAGTGACTGACTCAGTGTTACAAGCAGAAAAAAAAATCTTTATTTGCTTAAAATAGAAAACTGATGATGCTTCACTAAAGCACCTCATTGGACTGAGGTGCTTTTAGTGTAGCTGTATAAAGTAAACAGTATTTTGGTAGAGAGCACTGCGGTGGCTCCCAATTGTTTTAGGAATTTAAGGACATCCTGTTTGTCCTTGTTTTCCCTTTGCCATATGTCATTGCCTGTTTTGAAACCAGAGTTTTGAGTGCAATTTTTAGAAGGCTATGGGGGTACAATAAGGGTATTCAGTCTCAAGGAATGTATAAGCAAAAGTAAGACATTTAGTTTAACAGAAGTGTCGATTTTTCTTACTGTGATTTTGTCATTTTTGTGCCCCAAAGCCCAAACTATTTTCACTTTTATCAACAACTGAGAAGCTGGAAATAGAGTTTGGTTGTTTTTTGTTTTTTTTTTTTGCTTGAAGCATGATTATTGTGTTATCTGTCTACTGTGTATTTGCTGCGGGACTTCTGTAACAACTCTAGGGCATGCTGACCCTGAAGTTTGGAACTACTAGAGTAGAGGAATTAAAAGTATTAAGGAGCCATTAAATGAAGAGCAACATCCTTTATCCCAGTTGAACCTCAGTAACCTTCCAGACACAAGAAGCCTTTATTGTATGACTAATGGGGTCATTATAATAATGTTGAGTCAAAGTAGATGCTTAACTGCCAGCTATTACGTTTAAGTGGCTCTACTGGTTTTAACTGGATTACAGCACTCACTTGCTTTAACTAACAGAACACAAAGTTTATGTGGAAGAATATGTTTTGCTTTTATACACAAGGTTCTTCAAATATATATTTAGATTAAAAAAACAGTGCAAAAGTCTTGAGGAATATCTTATTTCTGAATATTTTGCTATGGATCAGAATTCCATTAATTTTGACAATATCCCCAGAAAAGCTGGCTGAAATTCAGACCATGATAGAGCCTACAGATAGCTGTAGACACTGTTGTAGCTCTTGCTTGACCTTCGTACAAAATGATAACAATTTGAACCAAACATTTCAAAGACCTCACTCCATAAGACCTGCTGCCACTAAGTTGCAGTGTAAGATTATTTGGAAGTCTGGATCATTGGTGAATCAAGACTTATGTACAATACTCTATTGTTTAAGTTTATTGTTGTCGTTTTTCTTTACAATGGCTTGTGTAATTAAATTCTCCTTACAAATCCATCAGTATGTACTGAATATGTTTTAATGTTTTGTGAAAAGAAAGAACTGTGTATTTTTATTTTTTTAGTGATGATGTTTGATGTCATCTTACAGGTACACCCTCAGTACCTCCAATTCAGCCATCGCTGCTCTGCTGTGTGCCCTGTATCCACACTTCCCTGCTCACAGCACTGACAACCGGTGAGACTAATACATATGTGCACAATATTAAAATAAGAGTTTAGTTGATAACCCGTGTAAGTACCAAAAAGTAGCAATAGAAACTTATAAAAATGTGATTTTTGTGATCATTTCATTAGTGATGGACAGATGATTGCTTGTGTGGCTCTCTCATGTGTTTTTGTACTAGTTGTTGTACAACTTCTATAAAATTTGCACAGTGCTTTACACTAATTTTAGATGTGCACGATTTAAGCTTGCATGTTTCCCACCAAAATATTTTTGGTGTTTATTCTGAAAAGAAATAAGAAGACGATGCAAGAAATGCATTGAAGCATCTTTCTGTCAGTTTAGCTTAAAATAAGTTCAGTGTGCTTAAAAATATTTGTAGTGCTTGCTTTTGCGCTGGTACTGCACATCCATTTATCTGTGCAAGAACCAGCAGTAGCCATTATGCTCAAGTTAAATCTTCCCTGATATTGGTTTTCAATCAATTTTATTTCTTGGCGAAGTCTTTCCCATGCTCATTGGCCAGATTTGGTGTTAAAAAAAAAAAGTCAAGATGATAATGTAACAAGTATGCTGTCTGTGATATTCTGGCACTCATTAGCTGATGTGCTTTTGGCATGGTATCCACAAGCTCAGAATCCGTCTCTGCTCTTTAATTGCCAAAAAAGTACTGGACAACCTGCACAGATCCTTCCCCAATGCTGCTGATTCAGTTGGCTTTAGTTTCCTTTTAAATTTATTTTCAACTATCATTTCAGAGACTTAAGACCCAACAAAAACCCCTTCCTTAATTCTGACTTCACTTTTCTTAAATGCTGAAATGCATTGCCGTTTTTGTTGAGTCAGCCTAGTTGTCCAATACTTAGAATACCATAGCTAAAATGGTAGGAAAACTTTTCAAGCACTACACCTCTGCTCCTTTAACCAGTATCGGAGTTGGGAGTGTTAATGCCCCAATATGGTGTAGAGATTATGTAACCTTGAAGTGGCGTATGATCGGTAAAATTCAGAATGGCACACCTACAGTAAAAAAACTAAGCTTGTCGCAATTTTGGAGAATAACAACACAATTCTCTGTCATTCTTTATATTAACAAACAATATTGAATGTCTATCCGTTCATATTAGAAAATAAAAAAAACAAATGCATATTTGTATTTCTGTGTTTGCTGTAGCTACCACCTGCAGGCCCTTCGGCACCTGGCTGTGCTGGCTGCAGAGCCTCGACTGCTCGTCCCTGTGGATGTGGACTCCCTGAAGCCTTGCTATGCCCTTTTAGAGGTCACTTACAAGGTGAGATTACAAGAAACATGTACCAACCTAATACCTGTGAGGCTGTGAAACCACCTCTCATTCTTTGTCACAGCTCATTGTCACAAACGGCACCGCTGTGCTCTGTGCTCCACTTTTACAATCACATAAAAGCAAATGTACGTTCTGACTCAGACTGTAGAGTGTAGTGCACAATGGTTTCTGTTCGTTTTGAGGTGTTAGAAAAACTTGCCTGTCCACTATACCACTGTTCTGCTTTTTATCAGTGTTAACTGCTCTTAGCTAGTCAACTTCCCCTACAGTTGTTTTCATACACTTTCAAACTAAATTGCCTTCATGTCAGTTTAAAATCAGCTACCGTGGTCTCATCTCATTCATATTGTTGCTATTTTAAAATTTTAAGAGCAGCAGTTTTATGCCAGCTTATGAGTAGCTAATATATATGTATATATTTGCTACTAATTTTGCATTTAACTGATTAGCAATAATTCAGCTGTTCATACAGTTGTTTTCTTTTTTCTGCACATCTGGTTGTTGTACATAAATATATAGTATTTTCCTATGTTAACTTTAGTTTCCTTTCTGGTATGTAGACATGCATAGTTTTATATGCCACTCATTGTTTTCCTCGTTGTTATTTTTGATCAAGTATCCTTGATTTTGAAAGACAAAAGATGTGCTTTCAAATTAATCTGTGACAATTTCATTAAATAAAAGCTGGCCTCACTGCCTATGTGCTCTTAGTTAAACATGTTACATGTAAATGGAGGAAAGTCATTGCACTGCACCATAGTTTTCTCCAAAACTGGTATCCAGCACTGTGTAGGTTTCAGTTTTATATAAGAGAAAGTGAAAATAACATAACTGCTTAGCAAAACCTCTCTCTAAAGTCTTGAAGGGAAAAAAAGTTTATAGTATTAAGGGCAACACACACATCCCTAGTGTTAAAACATAGCAGCAATTGTTTTCTGTGTCAGCAAGTACATTGTTAGAATTTTATGTACGTCACTGTGGCATTATTAGGATGCCACAGTGACGCACATTGGTGCTGTTTCCCAGTATCAATGGTTGTCAACCATTCATGTGTGAAGGTAAATACTTTCCATAGAAATTGCTGGCTTTTTTTGGAATATCTGTAAAAGCAAATATTTGACACTCTTGGGAACAAAGCCAATAGGTAATGGGAATTTACTCAAATAAATGACAGACGACACTGGCATTGTGTAGTTATTGTCATACTTTAAACAAAACTAGCTATAACATATGATCAAAAATACATCGTCAAAATTGATCGCCAACATAAAAAAATAGTAATAGTAAGAAGAAGAACATTTTTTTCACACCTTCAAATGTGTAAAATACACACAAAAGTATAATCTGGGATTAATTGGGGAGCATTTTTCTCTGCTTTTGGCAATTGCTCATTCCTTCAGTCCACAAGCAGACCATTTGACATTGGGTTTCTTGGAACAGTTGGTCTCAACGTGCTTGTGTATAAAATGAGAGGAAATCAGTTGAGAGGTGTGTCAGGAAAAAGTCTTTACTCATTTTTTTTTTTTTTTTTAAAGAAAAGGACTACAGAGCAAAACCAGTGACTTTTGAAATGATGCGCTCTGAGCAAGAAAATTGTTTTGTCATAATAGTACTGTTGTAGAGTGATGAAATGAGGAAGGGAGAAATGATGCAAGATCCTTCTTTGTAACCTCCATGGTGCGTCTAGCATTAGTGAATTTTAGCATGCCCAGCAAATAGTGTCTGCTCCAAAACCTTTTTCAGTTACTTCATATAGTCGTAGTCATTTTCATTAATATTTTATTGAGTCACTTATAATCTTTTCTTTGCTGGTTTCGTAGTTTGACAAAACGCTGAGGAAGCCCAAAGAGATGGGAATTTACACATTTCAAAAAACAACCGGCATATAGAAGCTTCCATTCATCCATTTTTCTTCTTCTAATCCAGTTAAGAGTCATGGAGGGCTGGAGCGTATCCCAGCTGTAACAGGGCAGAGGGCACAGTTTGTTGTAAGACTAGATAAATTGAACCTAATTTTTATTTGTGTACAGAATCATTACTTTAATCCCTTTGTGTGTCTTTTGCTTTTCATCTTCAACTGTTGCTAAAACTTATTAAACTGTTATTTGTGTTTTAAACTGCAAGATCTATAAATTCTGGCAGAGATCAGTGACTGTGTAAATGTTTTCTACAGTCATTGAGAGAGATAAACAGTGAAGTATAGAATTGAATTGAACTCTTTATGCATTTACACAGATAAAGAAAGATGGAGGCTTGTCAGGACTACCTTCAATAGAATGGCTCAGTTAAATTTTAATCACAGTGGAAGTGTGTGTGTGTGTGTGTGTGTGTGTGTGTGTGTGTGTGTGTGTGTGTGTGTGTGTGTGTGTGTGTGTGTGTGTGTGTGTGTGTGTGTGTGTGTGTGTGTGTGTGTGTGTGTGTGTGTGTGCGCTTTTTAAGATCTGTGAAAACTTACTCAGACTTGGAGATGGTTTGTTTCAAAATGAATTTAAGTGAATGAATTTAGGGGTGCTGTCCCTCATGATGTTATACTGTTACAATCTGCTATTCTATACTTTTTGGTGACACTATGTGTAAATATAGATCAAATGTGTATCGATTTGTATGTTTCAGTTCTATAAAATATTATGTGTATTAATACCCTGTATGGATAAAAGGGTGATAGTGCACTTTGGTGCAATTGTAAGGTGCTTAGAGATCTTACAGGCGAACTTTGTGAGTGTGAGTGACACTATTTCCTC
Organism: Neolamprologus brichardi; assembly: GCF_056152115.1. NCBI lineage: Eukaryota > Metazoa > Chordata > Actinopteri > Cichliformes > Cichlidae > Neolamprologus > Neolamprologus brichardi. The sequence goes on along the minus strand of NC_142116.1, from coordinate 8,448,821 downwards.
TTCTTTTCAGGAGACTAAGTGGTATGGCGAGACAACAGTAGAACTGATGGCTCCTACCTTGCTTCCTGAGCTGCAACTTCTCAAACGGGTAAAGCCAGAGAATAGTTGTTCTTCTTCTTTGCCTTTATTTGGCTGCTCCCTGTAGGGGTTGCTACACTTCCCCCATCCAAAAGCAGAGACAAGATTCTGAGACCCCCCAAGTGGAAGGCTTCCACCACCTGGCTACACCTAGAAATTCTGTCCATAAAAAAATTATGAACAGAATAGTTGAGAATAGGGCAGACATGGATGAGTTCAACGACCACACATCTGACTTATTGCAGGCTATACAGACAACACTCCTGCAATGGTTGTATAAGGATCGAATTGCTCATAGCAACGGGCCAGACACCCCCTACTCCCGAAGCACCTCCCTTCAGAACACTTCGAGGGACACGGTCGAATTCCAAATCCACAAAACACATGTAGACTGATTGAGCAAACTCCCATAAAGGGGGTAAAGAGCTGGTCTAGGGTTCCGCAACGAGGCAGAAAACCGCATTGTTCCACCTGCATCCAAGGTTCAGCTAATAGACAGACTCTCCTTTCCAACACCCTGGCATATACTTTCCTGGGAAGGCTGAGGAGTGTGATCCACCTATAGCTGGAGCACACACTTTGGTCCCCCTTGTCAAAGATGGGAATCTCACCCCGTTACTACCATCATCTGCTGTTTTCTAGAATAGACGTTTGCAGTCTCCTTATTAACAGCACTAATTTCTTATGCCACCCAAAATCATTTTAATTGCAGTAAGCATTCCCTGGACCCTGGAAAAATCTCTTTGTTAATTTTTGTCAATATATTTTTTTCAGGTAAAAGTGAAAGGACCACGTTACTGGGAACTGTCTGTAGACCTCAGCAAAGAAACACAGCATCTAAAGCAAGTATAGAGAGAACATGTATAACTTTGGTAGAGGTTTACAGTAATGATTCTGCTAAACGATAAGGACCATAATTCCTTCTTTTTATTGTAAACGTATAAGTGGAATTTAGGCAGAAATGCGAATCTTACTTTTGTTATCTCTCTAAGGTCCATCTTGTCGAGAGATGGGGTGTTGTATGTAAAACTACGGGCTGGCCAGCTGCCCTACAAGGATGACCCTCAAGGTTGGAAGAGCCTGGTAGCCACCACAGTCAACCACCGCAGCTCTGGAGTCAAAGCCTTCAAGGTAAAACTGTCACACCAACCTGAAAAGCATAACAACATTATAGGGGAAGCTCAACGTGAACAGGCTTTCATTGTGTTAGGTAATGTGGCTAAACCTAAAACCCCAGTCGGAGAGAAGTTGTATTTGCAGTTACCTCAGACTACAGTAATTTCCACTGTTATAACTTTACATTTGGGCTTCATTCATGATATTAGCAACGTAAGCAACTTCCTATGTATTAATCATATTCTCCCAGCAGAGGATTACACTTAAAATATGCTGTAAATAAGAAGAATTGGAGAAAAACAGCTGATATTAATCTGAAAGTCTGAACATAACCTGTTTTCATTCATGTTATGTGTTCAGCTTATGTTACCATGGTGATTTAGCTAGTGAAAAAGCGAGCCATATTTGTGACACAAGAAACCCTGACTTAAAGCTCAGCATAGATGCTAACCGAAGCAACTGTGCTAAATGCAATAAATATCCACCTTTTTAAAAAATTAGATTAAGTTTGCTACTATCAGCCAGAGCATCAGCATTGTATTCACTTTCTGTAGTGTACTTGTTAGTGGTGAGAGTCCATTAACATATTGCAGGTTAATGAAGGCTTTAGTACATTTTTATGTAGGTTTACAGGTTTTGTAAGCATTATCAAGCTTTTTTGTTTATGCTTTTCTCCTAATACACAGACAAAAATCTACAGGTGGTGGAAAATTTTAGATGCGTTGTAGTTGAAGTGAGACAATTTAATATTACAAATTTGAAAAGAACAGCCATTATATTCTTAGTTTTTTATAGGTTATCTTATTTTTTGTCTTGTGTCTCTCCCTCTTTAATAGACAAAGTTTTACCACACAGTGCCAAATGCAAAGCTCACCTCAACTTGCACCGCACCCTTGTTAGTTTGAGTCAGTTTGCATCTTTCCAGTGAGTTCATCTGCAAACGAGCTCCTTCAACAATTTGCTTACTGTACTGCACACAGCTTTCAGAAGCCTGAGATAAGCAAGGGTTTTAGTAGGGAGTCGGATACTTCCCTTTTTCTTTTAGATTTATAATGCGCATTAATAACTATAGTTCGATCAACTGAGGGGCCAGATGCATCTTATAGATCCTGTGTCAGATCTTTGGTGTATATTTTCCTATTTCTTAAGAACATGACTTTCAGATACTGTTGATTTGCAGTGAATAGTTTTTTGGGGGGGGTTCTATACCAATTTAAGTTTTCCATTGGATTTTGCTTCTTACAAACCCTTCTTTAAAAATTGATTTGAAAACAGACAAACACATTAATAGGAGTCACTGGAAATGAATTGACCTCCTCCCCAGTGAATGCTTCTGTCCAGTCTTGGCAGGTTGTCACTAAATGTTCAGTAGGCAGCTGTGTGGTTGACAGACTATTTACTGGTTTCCTGATGGTCTCAGTGTACGCTGTCAATATACTTAGAAGTCCAGAGGGGGAAAAACAAACACTATTTATTCCACTTGTCCACACTCTCCTCCTCCCCCACTCAATTTCTTCTTCTTCTATTTTCCTCTTTCTTTCTGATCTTCAATTTTGCAATTTTGACATAGTCTCCTCTTTTTCCTCTGTTTTGTCTCGTGTTTATGTAACACTTTAAGATGAATTTGATTTGTTTGAAAAGTGTTAATTGCATAAGATTTCATTTATTTCTTCAGATCATATCTCTTGTGCCCCTTCCTTATATTAAATGTCTTCTTCTTTCAAATGCTTCTTTATCTGTCTTTTGTATCCTTCCCTTTCTCTCTTTCTCTTCCATATGTTAATTTATAGTAATATTACAATTGTTTTATGTTTTTCTGCAGCCTGAAGCCATCTCTACGTTCACCTCTGAGCCAGCTCTTGTCTCCTTTGCCGAGCTCTTCTGTAAAACTTCTGAAGGGATGAAACATGTGAGTTTTACATCCAGAAATAGATATGGATACACTCTGAAGGCAGGTTTCCTCCATAATTGCTTATCCCTGCAGTCATGTTACTGTTGTGGGTGAGCAACAGAGAGCCTGTGGCTGGTTTGAACAAACACAAGGAGTATAATGGTATTGCAAAACACTCAGCCTTAAACAGATTTTTTTTTAAGAGATGCCAGCTCAGTGGTGAGTTATGGTTTACTGTAAGATTTCTAAAGCAAATGTGTTGAATATAAATGCAAACAAAAGGTAACAAAACGTGTTTTCATTTATCCAGATGCATCCAACATTTTCCCTTTTTTCTTTTTTTCTTTTTTTAAACAGAACCGACCATTTTTACCCCTCAGTCGTAAAAGGCTGATGGCTGGCTCCTGGCACCTGATATTAGTGAATGCGATAACCTGAGATCAAGGCAATGCAAGAGCTTCAAACTCTTGAAGGAGTTTGATTCTCAGTGACCTTGACCTCAAGGTCAAAATAGGTTTTCTGAAAATCTTTAAAATGCAATAACTGAAGAAGGAAATTCCAAATTAATAACATAGGTGCATCTACTAAAAATCTTGGATGAATTTGATTCTTGGTCACCTTGATCTTAAGGTCAGAGTAAGTTTTCTGAAATGCAATAACTTGAGAAAAACTGCAAAAATGCCTGACCTTTCAAAGGAATTTAATCATTTTATATCTCACAGCTTTGTTGTTAACATAGTTGGCAATGAAATATAGTTACATTGTAAACAAAACTCCTCTTCCCTTTAGAGCAGTGGTTCTTAACCTGGGTTCGATCGAACCCTAGGGGTTCAGTGAATCTGTCTCAGGGGTTCGGCAGAGTCTCCACAGTGACATGCACGGCTCATTTTGTGCACCAATAAAAAACATATCTATGTCTTGAATTTGAAAAAAAAAATCACATTTTATTTTTCACTAAAGAGGGGTTCAGTGAATGTGCATATGAAACTGGTGGGGTTCGGTACCTCCAACAAGATTAAGAACCACTGCTTTAGAGTAAACAAGGAGCCATGATTGTGGAGGAGCTCTGACGTAAGCAATGGAAAAATACAAAAAGCTAATAAAATGTCTTCCCAGATTCATGTTAGACAAAACCCAAAGAGGTCAGTTTTGTGTTAGATAAACAACAATTTTCATACACCATGTATTCCTGTATCCTGATTCAGGTCTTGTGCAGGACAACCCATTCATCAGCATGATTTTATAATGTTACAAATATATTAAAAGAAATTGTTCTCTATATTAAGAATAAAGACAATTTCAGGAAACCGCTATAGCAAACGATAAACATAAAGATGAAAAATCAAGGAAAACTAACTACAAACAGCCATATCAGCCTTTAGAAGAGATTAGCTTAAATTAAAAGCATATAGGAAGCATTTACCAGACTCTGTGTCAGTGTTTTATGTTACAAATGTGTCTGTACAATCACACACAAAACAAGTTTCAAGTACAGCTACAGTAGATCTTGGTAGAAATGTGGGAAATATTCAAGACCTTGACTTTGACTCAACATGCCAACAAGACTAACAGGCATTCAATGGCCCTCTGAGGCCAGTCTGCATAATGCAGACATGCTGAAGTTTTCCAAGTAGCATTTTTCCTGTATTCATTACCTTTAAGTCGAGTATATTGGTAAATAGTTGCTGCTAGTTTGCAAATATTTGGTCATAAAGGCAAAGTATTGAATAAATTCAAAACTCACACAGGTTATTACCCCTTAACATTCCTGCACATTTTTAACATCTGTACTATATTTTACCTCAATTTTGACCTCAAAGTCACACATTCTGTGCCTTTAATGAACTTAACATTACTTTTAGCAATAAATTTGGAAAAAGTGAAATCACAGAACTCACAGAAAGATTGGCTTTAAAGTAAGAATAGTTTTTAGGATATTTCAGTCAAAACAGGTTTGCATACAAGCTTAATGAAAAAAAATAAACTGTAATGACGCCCAAAAAATGCTTACCTACAGCTTGATCTTCTTATTAATCACTTGACTCTTATTTCGAGTAAAGTGGCTGCTTCGTCACATCTGGGTAATTGGTTAGATTGCACAGAGGTCATTGGTCTCAACTTGCATGGTGAAATGGAAGAAAATTAATCATGTTGAAGCATAGTGTACTGTAATTAAATAAACAGGAGGACATCTCTTTGCTGTTCGTCTAGTGTTATCAGTTCAATCTCAGCATTTCTGCCTCTACATTTTCTACTTTTACTTGTTTATTAAATGTGAACATAGTCTGTAAATTCAGGAAATTGTTTTCTGGCGTGTAATTGCAAGATTTGTTGCTGTCTGGTATTAATGTGGTGTGAAATAGCTCCATGCCTAGATATTAAATATACAGATCCCAACAGGCTCCGTATTTCTCCTTGTCAGTAGAGTGTGCCTAACATGAACAGATGGCCTTAAAAGTAATGAATTTAGTTTTTAATCAGAGTTCAGCCTCTATATAAGGAACTGATTAAGATGTGTTCTGATGTCTGTACATACTTCAGTTAAATTCATACGATTTTAGACAGCGTTACACAATTTTAATACACTAAACATGTGACTAATTGCAGGCTTTCAGCTTGAATTCAAGGGTTTTAACAAAAGTGTTGCATTCATTGTTTAGGAGAGAGACATTTTTACCCCTCAGCTGTGAAAGGCTGATGGGCTATTGTCGTCACCCACCGGGCAGGCAGGCGGTGTGGTCAACCAAGTTTGTAAATGTGATAACTTGACAACGAAGAGATGTACGATTTTGAAATTGATACTAGCGGGTGTATCTACTAAAAATCTTCGGATCTAGCGACCTCGAGATCGAGGTCAGAGGTCAAGTTTTCTGAAAGTCTTGTGAATGCGAATGAAACTCGAGAACAAGGTGACGTAGGATCTTGAACGTCCGTATGTGTATTTACTAGGAGGCTGAGGCTTTGGAAGGATAGCCGTGATTCCAAATGCTGAACTTGCATTTGGTACCTTTGCCCTGGAAAGCCCAATGAGATGTTAATACAAGTGAAAGAGGCCATTAGGATTAAAAGTCAAAGTAAACCAATCACCTTTAAAAGAAGGAATCCATTGGTGAGCCAGTTAAGGAAAACCCTTCACTAAATCTATCGAGAAGACTCCTTCATTGATGTAAATGCAGGGGGTTTACAACAAGGTGCAAGCCAGAAAACACCCAAAAGAGCCTGCACATTTCTGAGAAAAACATCCCTTGGACAGAAGAAAGATTAGCTTCCCAGAATGATGGAAAAGAAAAGTTTGGAGAAGGATCTTATGATCTGAAGCATACTAATTCATCTGTAAAACATAGTAGGGACAATGTTATATGGTCATATAGGCATGTATAGCTGTCAAAGGAACTTGGTTACTAGTGGTTATAGATTATGTGACTGAAGAAGTAGTTTTAAAGTGCACAGGGCTATATTCTCTGCTCAGATCCAACAAAGTGCTTCAGAGTGGAAATGATTGTTGTGAAAATTTGTTAATAAAGCCTGCAGACACAATGAGTTGTAACAGCACCTTTATTTCAACTATCTCATGCATAAGGAGGGACGTCAGTCAGGGAGGCACTGAGAGTCGTCTCAAAGTTGATCTTGGTGGTGGCTGAAACACACAGCTCTGTGAATCCTCCATTTTCTCCGCTTCAACAGCTGGTAGGACAAAGGTACCTTTTCCCTCAGGGGTGATCAGCCCATCCATGGAACCGTTGTTCAGCGACCATGTTTTTATTAAAGGATGTTAGCTACCGCTCACCGCTTGTCTGCAGGCTTTAAATGGAAAGCTTCCACAACATGGATAATGACACAAAACATACTCCAAATACAATGCAAAGGTTTCTCAAACGGGAGAATATGGACATTTTTCAGTGGCCAACAGTATAAGTGGTTAATGCACATATTTAGTAAACCTAAAATCTTTTGTAAAGCTTAGAAGTCTGAACTTAAATCACATCTCTTTTTTGAGAGGGAGACATATTTTTCTGGATGTTGTGAGACCTTGAGCCTTGTCAAATTGCCATACGCTCACTCCATGTTTTGTCTTTGCAGAGAGAAGATACTCTAGTGTTGTTCTCAGCTATGCTGTACGAATGTGTGACGCAGGAGTGTCCAGAGATGCTGCCCACGTATATTGCTATCGAGCAGGTAACACAAACGCACAGATTATGTGTGAAAGAGGCGACTCTTCCCTGTCAGTACATTTTAGCAATTGTAAAGCAATTAAACAACCAAGTAACAGTAACACAAACGTTACAGAAAAGAAATTCCATGAAATGAAATACTAGTGTGTGTCAGGTTGGCTTAAGTTTTAAATTACTAAGTGAAATGAACTGAAAAAATATTTACCTTAAAGTTAGAAAATTCATTTACAAACACATAATATTCTTTGAATCACGGTTATCAAAAATCTAGACCAATAACAGGGTATAACTGTACGTATATACATCATACATATGTATATATATCAGATAAATTGGAAGGTGTATTAGAATGTTAAGTGGTCTTTCCTACTTTTTAGTTTTACCTGTTATATTTAAAGTTCCTTTATCTCACACCACAGAATTTTGATAGCCTGTTTTTCCGATGGAGTACAGAAATAAAGCTGTGGCTAACAAACCACAAAAAAATAAGCTAATGTCCTAATCAAATCATTTTGCAAGGTTTTTAAATGTCCACTGGTAGATACGCCTGACAGACCTTCAGTAAGTGCTCTACATCTGTTAAGACTCATGAACACATTGCCTTTGCTGGTGTCTCTCAGGCAGTGTCAGCTCTGCGTCGGGGTGATTTGCTGCAGACCTTTCCCTTGTGGCAGTTGCGTCTGGTAGTGGAATTGTGGGACAGCAGGATGCAGCGAGGTCCTGCGAACCGCCGCGACACCCTGCTTACCTCTGAATTTCTGCCGGTCATGAAGAATGCTGTGGATGCCACACTCGACAGCTGGCTCAAAGGTGAAGATAGATTACATGTTCAGACCTTTTCTTTAATTGGGTCCATAGTTTTATTTTGGGTTTTTTTGGACAAAGACACATTTTGCAGCTTTTCCTCCGTAAACCACAAGTGTTGAATTTGTATTTTTCATTGAGATAGAAGAAGAAATGAAGAGATATCAGTTCAAATGAAGGAGGCCATCTTTAGACTGAGAAACCAGAGTAAATCTATTGGAGAGGAGCCACTTTAGGAGTGATCAGACAATCAATCCGGTGCATTTTTGAAACAGATGAATGCACTGGCCAAATCAGCAACACCCAAAGGCCTAAAAGAGCACAGAAGATAACTAAAGTACATAATGACGGAATTATTTCTGTGGTTAAGAAAAAACAACAACTTCACAATAGGGCTATACTCGAAAGAATAACCTGAACCATAGGATATAATAACCCAAAGCACAGGATGACCTGACCCAAAGGATAAAGCAAGAGAAATCTAAGACTTTCTCAAGGCAATGGGACATTATTCAATGGTCAAGTTAGTCATCTGATCTTAACCTAGAGCATGCTTTTCAGTTATTTAAGACAAAACTGAACATAGAGACCCACAAACACACATTTGCTAAAGGCGGTTAGTAAACACCTAGCAGAGCATTTAAGGGGAAAGGGAATCCACTGTGACTGTGTGCAGAGGCATAACGACAAAAATGGTCTTCATTCAACAAATTGTGGGACTAACTGTAAGAGGGGTAATTCAAGGATTAATGAAGAGAGGTTAAATCTTACAAACCTTTAAACTAAAGAGTCTGTACTGAAACTAAAAATAGCCTAGTCAGGTCACAGAGGACTAATTGATAGTGTTTGATAAAAAAATTTAGCAGTTAAACCCAAGGTCACTAACTATATCTGCACTTAGTGTAGTTAATGATTAATCGAGATGTGACAATCATAACAATTAATAATAAAAATGACTTATTTCATCCTGGATCAAACACTCAGGGTGCATTGCAGCCATGTATAAAAACTGTTTTATGTATAACAAGTACGCCCTACCCCCCAAAAAAGCTGATGTTCTTTATGTGCTAACAGGTCAGTTCCTGAGTTGAGGTTTTTGGTGTTTGCTTGCACAAACATCTGTCTTGCAAAGATCACATCTGTACCTAATTCTTTTTACCCAAAGCACTGCTGTTAAAACGTTAAGAAAGGAATGTTTCAACTCCAAATACATTCTTGACCAACAGAGATGGGACTTTCCTCTGTGCTGTGTAACAAAGAATCTGTTTGCATCTCTTGTCTGGTTGCATTTACACCACATTTAAACAGATGTAAAGCTGTGCTGAATGTGTTGGTAGAAGAAAGCACATGATGCGGGACAGATTGCTGTTTGCTGCTACAGATGTCTGATGTGGGTATCAATTGATGGTATCAACATGAGAACAACATAAAGAATGCTGAGCAAAGGCTCAGATGTCTTACCCTGTTCAGTAACACATTTAGCAAACACAACTTCTGCTCACTGTGGGTCCTGCTCTCTGTCGAGTTGAAACGGTGTTAATAATTGTCTCTTATTCATTGAATAATATATTTTTTTTAAGTGTCTCTTACAATATACATCAACAACGTCAGGGGGAATTTTTCAGATCTCAGGTTTTAGATGGTCCTGAATGCTCCATTTATTTATTCATTCATTCATTCATTCATTTATCTATCTGTATCCCCCCCTCTTCATTCTTGAATTTCTATAATCTTCTTTCAGCTGCTCCTTTTGGGATCGCCACAGTGGATCATCTGCCTCCCTCTCATCCAATCCCTAGCGCCCTCCTCTGTCATAACAGACAGGGGAGGAGACACTCCCTATCCTCCACTACATCCATAAATCTTCTCTGTGGTCTTCCTCTTTTTCTCATCCTTTTTCTAACATATCCACAGTCCCTCTTCTGCGCATGTCCAAACCATCTAAATCTTGCCTCTTTAACTTTGCCCTGAACTTTTTAATGAAAGAGGATTTTCTTAATATGGTCATCTCAGAGACAGCTCTAACTGTGAGTACAGCAGCCACATCCACCTATTTATGAAGGGCAGCCAATCAGAAAAAATGGTTAAAAGGAAGAGGAACTGCAAGGGCTTGTTTCAGGCATAGGCTGAACTCAGGCCCTGCATCAAGGCCTAGTATACAAAATATTATTATTTAGATTATTTAAAATTGTGAATCATAGAAAACTAATCTAACAGCATTCTCTGTTTTTGGTGTGCTTTGGATACCATCACCTTAGCCTCCAGTAAAACTGTGGAGAATCTTGGAGTCATTTTTGAGCAGGTTATGTCATTTAGTGTTCACATTAAGTAAAAATACAGAACTGCTTTCTTTCATTGACACAATCTCTCTAAAATTAGAAACATCTATTTAAACAAACATACATTTATTACTTCTTCATGGGACTATTGTAATTCATTATTATCAGGTTGTTCTCAAAGTTCTCTGAAAAGCCTTGATCCAAAATAACGGAGCAAGAGTAGTGACACGGATTTTCTTCTATGGCTCCCTGTTAAATCTAAAATCTTTCTCAATTACAAGGTCTTCAATAATCAGCCAGCATGATATCGTAAAGATTTCCTCGTACTTTATTTTCCCGTCACTTTGCTCTCAGACTGCTGGCTTACTTGTGGCTCCTAGAATTTCTAAAAGTAAAATCATAGGTAGAGCCTCTAGCTATTATGGACCTCTCATGTGGAACCAGCTGCCAGTCTCCCATAATTTGGGAGACAGGCATCGTCATTAAAAGGGGGTTGTTTTCACTGTTGCCTACTGCTTGTGCATAGGGGATTATCTGATTGGTGCAGTTTTCTCTGTAATAATGTGGGTGACCTTTGTTTTCATATTGTTCTGTTTGATTAAAATAGAGTTGAGTGGAGCAGGAGATTGGCGCAATAGTCCACTTTAAGGACAATGTGACAAGTTGTATGAGAGAGAATCAGAAGGCCACCATATGACAGGTGTCAGCTGAGGAAAGTCAGCTGTTAGCTAGACATTGTTCAAAAGCAATCAGTTTTTCTTCTACTGATAAACAAGCTTGACATTGGATGCATTAATATCAGCAAGTATAGACTCTGTGAACACATAACATGTATAGATAGATAATAGATATAGATCTAGTGAGCATTTATTTTTGCATTGCCTGCATGTGACAAAGAGTTGGCTCTGCTGAGCAGCAGTGTCACATGCTGAGTATTTCACAGGCAGGATGTGTTTCAGCTTGTTTTCCTGTAACGGGTGTAGCACATTAATGTCATAGTTTGGAAGTTAACCAGCCTGTGTATATACTTAAACAAACACACATTCCATCACAGAATTTGCACACACAAGTACACTAACACACCCACATGGTAATAAATGCACAATAAGCAGCGTGGGAAACAGGTGAAGTAGTTGGATGGGACTGCATTCATGAAATAATTCAAACATGCCTTTACTTTTATGTTTTGTGACGCCTCTCGCCTGTGGCAGACAGCCGAAAGGAAATCCAAACTAGCTTGACCTCAAGTATCGGGAATGTTGAAGTTCTCTGGAACTCAACCATGAATGAAATATGTATCAAGAGCTTGCTTGTTATTTTTATTATTCTTGTTTCAACCCTTTCTGAGAAGTGACTGCATGCAGCAGTGAATTCATTCATAAAAGATACTGAGATACACAAGAAGTCACAGATATTTCCCAATGGGATTCTTTGAATTTCATGCAATACTAAAAGGGACCATTATCTATTAAAGATTAGTTTTGAATTGCGTTTTTGGGGTGATCGTGGCTCAAGAGTTGGGTGTTCGTCTTGTAATTGGAAGGTTGCCGGTTCGAGCCCTGGCTCGGACAGTCTCGGTCGTTGTGTCCTTGGGCAAGACACTTCACCTACTGCCTACTAGTGATGGCCAGAGGGGCCGATGGCGTGATATGGCAGCCTCACCTCTGTCAGTCTGCCCCAGGGCAGCTGTGGCTACAACTGTAGCTTGCCTTCATCAGTGTGTGAATGTGTGTGTGAATGAATAATGGTATTGTAAAGCGCTTTGAGGGCCCCGAAAAGCGCTATGTAAATGCAATCCATTATTATTATTATTATTATTATTTTTAGAAAATGTAAGGAAATTCAGCAGCATAGGACTTATTTTCCTGAGACCTTTTCTCACATAACTGTTCTGAGAGATGAAGATTTCCACCCTTAAAATCACCAGGGCCATTTCCTGTTGAAATATATTTAAGGATGCGTGCATAGCCTGGGGACAGAAACACATTTCTACAGTCTTGTGACATGATCACATAGTTTTGAGGTAAATTGGCTTGCTTGAAAGTAAGTCAAGGGGTGAATTTGCATGCCACATGCAGCTAATTTGCAGAACTGCATATTTGCCACATGGCTTGCTGACACAATGCACATTCCAGATAGCAACGAGTAAAGTTTTGTTTTGTTTTTACAAAATGTACTTGATAACACCAATGCCACAGAGGGCAAACCATGAGTCTGTTGTTTTATCTGCTGTCACCTTTGCTAAAGTTTAAATACTGCCTGTTGAACAGCTGCTACTTTGCTTTTAAGCAGCCTTTTATTGCTCCAGTTTCAGTGCAGAACTGTCCTTCGTAAAGTCCTTGGCTTTCGCCAGATCACTGGTGCTAAGCGTCAGTCTGGCCTAACAAGCGGATATCCTCTTTTGGGATAGTGAAAACTATCCCAAAATCCACATTGGCTCACTCTACCATGTATGAGCAAAGAAGACAAAAACATGACAGGTATCAGCATTAGTTTTTTGTTATTCTATTTACTAGTCTCAACATACTCAAAACATTTGGAAAATATTAATAGTACAATTGTGTTGGTACTGTGACACATTTTAAAAAGAAAGAAATAAAGAATGGAAAAGGGCATTTTCTAGTAAGATATTTGATAACCGGTATAAGCTTAAAAAAATAATGTAAATTAAAAAAATATCTGTGTCTCATCTTTGTTTTTTCTCCTAGAAAACAGCTCGGTGTTGAGGACCTACATGAAGGGAGAGGCACTCTCAAAGGACACCCAATCGATCATGTTGGCCTGCTTCTTGGTGTACCGGTCAATCCCCTACCTCAAGAACGCACACACACAGCTGGAGGGTAAGACAAACATACGCTCACATGAAACTGCATTTGTACATTTGCATGTAAACATCCAGCATGCTGTTGACAGCATCAAGAATTTACCTCCATGACTTAGATTGCTACAATGTAACTAAGAGGGGGAAAGTAGCATTTCTACTATCATGATCATACAGAACTTGAAACCATTGTACAAAAAAATTCATATGATGAAAACTGTACATTTGTTTAAGGCTTTATTCTTTCACATGCAGGCTGCAGCTCACTTGGGGACTTACTGTTACTTAGCAGCCAGTTGGGCATCCCTTTGAGAGATTTGCTGAGGCTCGTACCTGTCCTTCTGGGTTCTGCATCTGGACCACACACACTGCTGGGATTTCCACTGCAAGCATTTTGATTGTGATTCTCAGAACTCGTAAATGGGCTGGTAACCTTTCAGAGAAACACTTCAAAGCCTTACACTGCTGGCACCTGTGGGACTGATTTTCTACCTGTAACAGCTGCAAACAGGTGCAGCACGTGGGACAAAATGTGAGCATTAGACATCTTTTGTCTAAATGCAGCATGGCTGCCTTGAATGGAGAAGAACTGACTTTTTCCCTCTGAGGCTCTAGGAAATGAAATAACTAAAGTAATTATCTTTGTAACATATTTGTATTTAGGTTGGTTTTTTTATGGTATAAAAAAGGTTTAGGCTGCAGTAATCGTGCAGTTTAACCTTTTCAGATGGTTACTCGGAATTCCAGTGGCAGATAGAACAGAATGAACTGATCATCATAATTCAGCTGTTGTCATATACTAGTTTTCAAGCTGAATTCAGTCCACTGGGTTAAGTGAACATGAAAAGCAAGAAAAGGCAATAAAAAGCAGAAGTGCCGGCACACTCCATGAATACTGTTTTTATTCTATGGCTTAATGTGGGTGAATGAGACTCGTCAACGTAATCAGGACATCATCTGCCTTATTGTTTCCTCTTTTTTAAATCTCATTATGTCCACCACTTTGAAGATACTCTTTTTGAAAATGCTGCTGCATTTCCTGTGTTTTTATGTTTCTGACGAAGACCGGTTGCTTACTGCTCATTAAACACAAGACCTGCATTCATCTTTTTTGATGTGTTGTTGCCAGTGTCCGTCATGCTTGTGTATTTAGCTCAGATCTTACTTTTGTGGTGCCAGCCTTGCATCAGTGTGGATAAGATAAAGGTCGCTTTTTAAGTGATGCGTGAAACAAAATGGTTTGTGTTGTTTCAGGTGTCCTGCCACATGAAAGAAATCCCCTGATCTTCCAGTGATAGTTTTGTAGTAAAGCAATGTCCTCCACAGGTGGGGCTCAGTTTGCTAGTTGTTTGCACTGTTACTTGCTTTAGTTTGCTTTGTGAATCTTTACACCAACACAGAAACTGTGATGTGGCCTGAGAACGTGAGGTCAGCATCTAATCCTCTAAATTTTTGCCTTTATTTAACCAAACCATAACGCATAAAACTGTGGAGGTAATCTGAATGGTCAGGTTAAAATGTGCTAGTAGTAACAAAAAAACACAATTTCTTATTAAGTAAATTATGCTGGTGTTTTCTTGAAGACATTTACAGACTTTTGTGTTTCTGTTGGATATTTGATGCTGAGCTTAGCCAGAAAATCTGACACCCCAGACTGTGGGACTTTCCTTTGCAGTTCATGACTGTAGCGTAAGTGCTTAAAAATGCACTACTGCATGTAGTGGTGGAAATCCAAGTTAGTGAAAACTAACTGACCGTTTCTTGACGCTTTTCTCTTCCAATGTGCTCACGGAGTCAGATTTCTATAAATCAGTTTCACCAACAATGAGCAGAAATAAGTTTTACATAAGTGAAACGCATAAAGACAGAAATTTGGAACAAAACTTAACTGATGTATATCTTAATGATGATAATACTGTGTTGGATATATCGAAATAAAAATTTGGAGAAAAATAGTAAATAGATTTCATTAAAAGACTTTAAGGCACTGTAAGGTCACTAATCCTCACATTAATAAGCTGTAGCAGTGGCTCAGTGTGGTTCCCAGATGCTTTTTCTGTAGTTGCTGGAGTGCCATCAGGTTTTACGTTTTATTATCAAACTAGCCTAGTTATGGTTGTTTATTCAAATGTGGATTCATTGCAAACAAGACCTTTTCAACACCCATTTTGTTCAAATTTAAATAAATATATCCAGCTGCAGCCCACATCCAAAGCAACATTACACTTCCTGTTTACAACTCCCAAAGAGTTATTATTAAATCAATACCAACCCCTTTTTTTATGTTTTTCTATCAATATCTGGATATGTTGCTCTTCCACAATGTGTGTGTCCCAGTATTATAGGTGGGGGGAAAAAAACACTTTAGCCTTTAAACTCTCCGAAAACTCTTGGATTTTGATTCCCAGCTGAGTATGGAAATCCTAATGTCATGTAGTTCCTGTGTGGGAGGGTTTGCAGTATGTGTTTAGCTCAGTCTTAGATCATTTCTAACCAACAGCTCTAAGAACATTCCAGAGCAAATGGAAAACATCCCAGCAAACAAGTGGCCCACACCCACCTCATAGAGCTGCAACACACAGAGCATGCTAGCATCAAACTCTTCAGATAATATAGTGAAGTTGTAGTTTCCTATTTTTCAGCAAATCCCTGCTTCCATTTGCAAAAGTTGTAGACGAGGCAAACTTTCCAGCTTCCAACAAATGTCATTTCCCTTATATTTTGTTAATTGAGTCATTATCCACAGATAAGACAGGTTATAATGAAGGACCAACAAGTGTTCTATCTATTTTTTTAATTTACTCTTCCTCATTCTGAGGCTACATGCTATGGTTTGGGTGGACAAAACACAGGATTTCAGGCATCTGTTAAGCACTCCTTTGGCTGGTCCACCCACATTTAAACACCATTGTGTTTCCTGCTGTGCTAAACAAGTCTTTTCTGATGGTTTAAACCTTGAAAAGGTTCTAAAATAGCAACCAGACATGACTCGCAGAGCTTTGAAGGATGAAAAGACATTTTCAGGGCCACGACTGAAGATCTGGAGTTTTATTTTGCTTAAGAAGACAATTGTGGTCATTCTATTATGTCTTTCTAAACTATTTCCTGGCTTTTATCTGAATTTGTCTGAACTGTTTGGGTGGATATGGTGCTTGAGTCTCCTTAAACACTAGTTCCTTTTCCCATCACAATGAGGCCCTTTCTTTAAAGCGACATAATATAAAAACCACCTTTGTAGTTAGCTTCTGTGTGCATAGGAACCCATGAGGATTTGGACACTGACATGATTTTTGTAACTGTACCTCTTTACACCACCACAGTGGATTTTCAACAAGATTTGATGGAAATGCAGACTCTCTGCTTTAATTAAATGGTTTAACAAAAGTATCTTAATAACGTTTTTAGTCATTTTTATACACAGTCCCTCATTTTCGGAGGCTGAGACATGATTCCTCATGTCATGTATTGAGGCATCTTTAAGTCAGAGCTTTGACTAGGCCACTCTAAAATCCTCATTTAGATTGTTTGTTTGTTTGTTTGTTTTGTTTTTTTGTGTAACTGAAAAAATGTGGACTTTCTGGTATGTTTCGGATCATTGTTCTGCTACATAACAGTCGTGTGTTTGAGCTTCAGGGCACAAACTGACCAACCAATGGAAGTCTTCCTCAATTGATCTTCATTTCATTGCAGTTGCTAAATCATCAGTGAAATTTATTCTCCTTTAATGGGGCTTTCAAAAGCTCAGTCCAAATACTTACCTACCCGAACATTGGCAAGGGACTTTTTTTTTCTGCTTCCAGCTTTGAGTGTTTTTCCACATGTGTTTGTGTTTTGTTTTGTTTTCCTCCAAGCTTTTAAAGTGGGCTAAGCTCATATGGGAAAGAGTGTTTGGTTGTTTTTTGTTGCCATGTTCCACAAATAAGACCTTACAAGTTTCCCAATCCCCCTAACATATGATGATATTGTTAACCAATGGTAACTAATTTCTAAAGCTAACCCATGGAGAATTGTCTCTCAGGTCTACTGATTTAGCTACTTGTTGCTCACTGTTTTGGTTTTAAAATGACACAAAATGAAGCTCCCTAGTGATGGAGTATTTAGCAGCGGATGGACAGGTATTGATAATGCGTAATGGGTAAGGTAGGTATTTCCCAGTGGGAAATGATAATGAAACAGATAAAGTATCTTGCTCAGGTTAATAAATATTTGATCATGAGTAATGAGAGAGAGAAATTTCCCTCAGGAAACAATATTGGCTCACTAATAATGAATGCATCCTTGTCTGCTGAACATGTGAATTAGTTGCTTGTAACATGTTAACCATGGTGTGCTTTTAAGGTAATTATAATCAATGTTAGCTTGCTATGTTGACCATAAGAGAGAAATTAAATGCAGCTTGTACCCTTCCTGCATGTTAGTTTATTTATTTAGTTTGCACATTCATACTTACTGTTTCAAATTATCAAACAAATTGTGATAGTAGACAAAGAAGAACCTAGTAAATACAAAATGCAGTGTCACTCTTGGCAACAAAAACTGCAATCAAGCATTGTGATAACTGCCAATGAGTCTTGCACATCACTGTGGAGGAATTTTGGTCCACCCTTCTTTGCAGAATTAATTCAGCCTCATTGGAAGGTTTTCCAGCACGAATGACCTGACCTCACGTTGAAGCATCTTTAAGTTAGTGCTTTGACTAGGCCACTCCAAAATCCTCATTTAGATTGTTTTTTGAGCAACTCAGAGGTGGATTTTCTGGTATGTTTCGGATCATTGTTTTGCTACATAACCCAAGTATGTTTAAGTTTCAGGGCACAAACTGATGGACCAATGGAAGTCTTCCTCAAATGGTCTTCATTTCATTGCAGTTGCACCTCCTTCAGGATTTCTAGTTGAGAGCAACATTTATCGTTCCATCAGCTATGGCAAGTTGTCCAGGTCCTGAGGCAGCAATGCCCCGGAACATCACGTTACCACCGCCATGTTTTACTCTTGGTTCGATGAACTCCATTTTTTGTCGGATCATGAACACTGACCTTAACTGAGGCAAGTGAGGCCTGCAGTTTTTTAGATGTTTTTCTGGATTCTTTTGGGATCTCTTGGAATAATTTTGGTAGATTTTCGACTCTTGGGAAGGTACACAATGTTCCAGTTTTTCTCTATTTGTAGATGATGCCTCTCACAATGGTTCACTGGAGTCCCAAAGCTTTAGAAATGGCTTTGCAACCATTTCCAGACCGATGGACGATCATCTGTTCTGGAGTTCCTTTAGCTTGTGGCATGATGTGTTGAGTTCTGAGATCGTTTAGTCTGCTTCATGTTTTCAGACAGGTTCTATTTAAGCGGTTTCTTGGTTCAACAGATCTGGCAGTAATCAGGCATGGGTGAGGCTAGCCAGACTGAACTCGGCTTTCCCAAATATGTGGTGGTGTGGATGCTTTTTTTCCTCTTAATAAATGTAATGATCTATTTTCTTGGGTTATCTTAGTGTGATATTTTTTTTGATTATCTGAAGCACAAAAGTCTGGCAAATATGCAAAAAGTAAGTAGTCAAGAAGGGGAAAATTTTTCTTTTTTATTTCTTTCTCTCTTTTTTTTTAACAGCCCTGTAAGTGTGGAGCTGGTAAACAACAATATAAATAGTAAAACTATTTCCAAACTGCTGACAACTGTTGACTTGCTCCTTATCTGCAATAACTCCTGTAAGATTAGTGTGAAAGAACTCTGTTCTTACATGCCAACAATGCCACCCATGTAGCATTGTGTTTGACTGGTATCTAGTAACACACAGTGTAATTTGTAAGCTAACCAGGCACCCAGTGTCTGTGCTGCATGTTTAGCTGGCTGATTATATGCATGTGGTTTCCTGGAAACGCATGCTGGTTCAGTCAACACGTCTTAACAAACATTCCAGAGAAAAGTCACATGATGTTAATCAGTAAACAGAGCCCAGGAACAGGAACTGGGATGGCCTGTGGATGTCTGTCAGATGTTGAAAGTCTTGTGGTTTTAATAGTCCTCAAGTCTCGACTGAAGGCCGTTTAAATGACTGTACTTCTTTCTTGAACTTCCTTGTATCCCTACTGTTATGATGCTGCAGGGCCACATGTGCTCTTGCAGAATAGTAGACATCCCACATTTTCTGGGTGGGTAATGTCTCATGGTTACAGAGAAACTTTGTTTTGAACATTACAGCATGTGAATTGCTGTGGGAGTGTATTCTTTTGCAGAAAATCTGTGTTTAGATCTTATCTCACAGTTTTTCCTCTGAATTTCACACATACAATGCAGTGTATTCCTGTTTAGATATCCAGTTCAAATTAAACCGTCACAAAGAAACTAAAGTCTTCTTTAACTGGTCTTCATGTCATTGCGGTTGCTAAATAAAAAATAACAGCAGAAAAAACTCAAACAGAAAGCATGTTTCCGTGTGACTCACTTCACCTGCGGCCCAAGCAACATCTTGTCACCATCTCTCTGAGATGGCGAAGAGATGTGGAAGAAAAGTAACCAGTCCAGACAAAACCAAAATTTCTGAATGTCCTGTAGTATAGATCAAAGAAAAGAATGCAGAAGGTTGATTAAGGGTATATAACTAATCACTATTCTAACTGGATATGTATGACATTACTAATACTTGCAATACTTACTCATTTACAACAATGGAAAACCCCTTAAAGTAATAAAATAAAGAAAGGGAACCAGATTTTTGTCTTGACCTCATATTGAAAACATTATTGTGCCCCACAGGAAGTCAGCGCAACAGCCAGCCCAGCTCTAGTAAACTTGTGTTCAGACATTGACAGGGGATTTCTTTAAATCACCCCGCAATTCTTCAGCTGAGACACTTGAGTTAGAAAACACAAATACTGCAGTTGTCTTTACTCGCGAGGACAAGTGACAGAGCGCTCCTACGCGTAAGAGACACTCACGGACTTGTGCTCTGTCACCGTCTGCTTTCTTTCTTTATACAACAGGAATTAATACGTTCGTTCAGTGACATAAGCATGTGCGTATGTGATTTTGTGTGTGTGTGTGTGTGTGTGTGTGCAAGGTCAGAACTGCTTGTTCAACTTCTTACTATCGCTGTAGAAAGATTCAGATACAAATATCAGAACACGTTTCATAAAGAACAATCAGTTCTAAGCAAGGAAAAGATCATCATGTAGCATTCTATCACAAATAAACTTATATCATTAAAAGCTTATACTGACTAAACAAATACAATTTTCTATTGACAGACATCATTCTGTAACATTGCGTGGAAGCCTGGAACAGTGCCTCTGGACTGGCAAACTAAGATAGTAGTTCCGTTTTGAAGCAGGGAGGAAGCAGAGGGTGTGTTCCAACTTCAGAGAACACAGACCCCTCTGGGGAGGTCATTGCCAAGGTCCTCGAGAGGACAATCTGTTCATTAGCTGAAACTCCAACTCAGGAGGCGCATTGAGGTTTCTGTCCTGGTTGTGGAAACCGTAACCAGGCCCTTATCCTCTCCAGTATATTCAAAGATGTGTGGGCGTTTACTCACCTATTCTATGTTTTGTGGACCTGGAGAAGGCATTCATTGGCATCCCTTAGGGTGTCCTGTTGGGGTTGCCTCAGGAGTATGGGGTATTGGACCTGTTGTTCTGGGCCATTCACATTCAGTCCCTGTACAACAGCAATGAGAGCTTGGCTCACATTGCCAGTTTCCAGTGGCTGTTGCCCTTTGTCACTAATTCTTTTGTGGAAAGAATTACTATGCACAGCTGAGGGGCCTACAGTGGCAGATTTGATGGTCAGGGATCTCATCTGCTGGCAGATGACGTGGTTTTGTTGGCTAAATCAAGTCATGACCTCCAGCTTGCACCAGAGTGGTTTGCAACCTACTTTGAAGTGGCAGGAATGAGAATGAGCAACTTTTAAGTCTGAGGCCATGGTTCTTAGCCAGAAAAACATGTCTTGTTCATATGTGAAGTAAAGCGGGACTGTGAGACTGACCTATTGACTGATGTGGTGTCTTCATTGTTGTGCATGTTGGGTGTGGTAAAGAGACAGCTAAATTTGAAAGTGATCTGGTCAAGTGGTCAAGAGCTTTTTCCAAAGGGTAGCCAAATTCACACGAAGAGAGAGGGTGGGGAGGTGCTTGGAATAGAGCTGCTATTCTTCCACATTGAAAGGAGCCAGTTGTGGTTGTTCACCACACATCTGACTGGGATGCCTTCTGGCATGCCTCCTGAGTGAGGTGTTTTGTGCATGTCCAATTTGGAGGAGGGCCTTGGGCAGACTAAAGACTTGCTGAATAGATAATATTTCGCAGCTGGCTTGGGGAACTCTTTGGTACCAGGGAGAAGATGATCCTGGCACCTCTTCTTAGACTGGTGCCCCTATGATCCGTACCTGGATAAAGGGCTTAGGATGGAGGATCATAATGATGAATGAATGGATAATGTTAAGGTAGTAGCGTAGGATTTTTTTTAAATTGAAAAGATAAAACGCAAACAGATTAAAAGAAATATGCATTTACAATCTTGGGAAACAGGGATGCTTGACTGAGTGCAGTGTTTGTAATACCAGTTCATTGAGCCTGTGGGAAAAGATCTGCCTCCAGAAGGCAAGGGGAAAAAAATTCAGTTGTGTTTGTTTTCACAATAAGCCAATTTAAGTGTGCCATGGGTGAACACGCCCTCACACTCTGGCTTTTCTCGTGTTTTAACTTTACACAAAGGCGCACATAGACTTGTATTTTGTTTTAACCCTCATACAAACACAACTTGATTTTAGACCACCAAGAAGGCAAACCAAGAATAATATTGAAATGATTAAAAGGGAATTCTGACGTTATGTTTTGACATTAGTAGATATATTTATTGTAAAATCAAGGCCAAATATTTAAAACATTAAAAATGATCACTTACTGTAAAATTTTCTGAATGGGATCAAGAAGCTTTGATACTGATAGGTAATTTTTAGAACAGAATACAATGATATTATACTTTGCAGCTTTTCTGGCCAGTCCATGACATGGCAGTCCAACAGCTGCTACAACCAACAATAGACTGCAAAGGAAGGATGCACATTCTAAATTTGAAGAGTGACGCCTTTGTGGAAGTTGCTTAAACTTGCATTCTTTTCTGCGAACATCCAATGGTAACTCCCCCAGTTGGAAAAGCCCAGGTCTATAGAAGTCAATGGACGCTCAGACGTCTGTTTGGGGGATTTCTATTTTCTTTTAAAACAATATTATGTGCTATTCATGGTCCTCATTAAAGGGTGGCTACCTGATAGAGCAGGTAGCTTACCAATAGAGACGACTGATTCCTGTCTCCAGCTAAAGTATCCTTTGGGATGATACATAATTCAGAGTTCTCCCAGATGCATCCATGTACGTGAGAGGCATAGATAAAGGTGATGTATGAATCTGTGTGAGATTGGGTGAATGAACCTTATAGAGTGCTCAGCTGAGCTACTGGTAAATGGGCTGGTACTTATAAAGACAGGCCCTGTCTTAGAGTGGGCCTATCTATTGACAAATCACTATTGTATAAATGTGCTGTGTCATTCAATTTATTAGATTCCCACCATTCTTGTGACATCTGGTTTAAGCCAGTTAGCTCTACATCTTTAACTGGTTGTACCTCAATCAGAAGAAACTATAGGAAACCTTCCAGATAGGCCAAAATTATATGTACAAGAGAAAGCAAAGTACATAGTCGTAAAAACTAAGTCTATGTACACACACTCCATGATTTAGCAGCTTGTAAAACCACGTTTAGCAGCAATAACTTGAATTACTTGTTTTCTGTATGACTTTATTAGTTTCTCATATCCTCATAAGGAACTTCTTTTTTTTAACAGCATCAGCCCAAATGGTCACCCCTCCACCACTGCACTTGACAGTTGGTGTGAGGTGTTTGTGGTGACACATTCTTTCTGCTTTTCAGACATGCCACTCTGCATTCTGGCCAGACATCTCCATTTTAGACTCGTTTGTCCCAGAAGTCTTGTGGTTGGTTCGTATGCAACTTTGCAAACCTTAGCCATGCTGCTATATTCTTCTTTTAGAGAGAAGATGTCCTTCTGGCTACACTTCCTTGGTGTGAATTTATTGGGACATTCAATCCTAGGAAGATTGTGGTATTGTGTAAATATACAATGCTTCTGACCAGCTAACTGATCAAACTGCTTTTACAGACGTGGTCACAATATACTCTACAACTTTGGAAATTTAATTTGTTGCCCAGGATTAGGTGAAAAAACAACAACAGTCGTTTAAAATGGCAACTCACATATTTGGTGTGACAGGAACTGTAGCGGTGTTTCAAAAGTGGCTAAAAGTACCAAACCTTGAATATTTGTGCCCCTGGAACAATAAAGCAAGGTAGTCGTCTTTTCTAGCTTAATAAACTGCCGTTTTATGACAGAATGTCAGCCACGAGAACAGACACAGCTCAGTTTTAATATTAACTTCTTTATGACTGTGTTTTGAGGAAGTTATGTTTAAAAGTTAAAGTCCTCTTTATCTTTATCTTTGACTGAGTGCTATGAGACCCTGTCAGCTCAGAAAGAAGCAACCATCCTTCCTTTTTCCAATTCAGGGTCTCCAGCACCCACAAGTTCAATGGACTTCAGTGCCCTCACCAGTCACCATATATGTAGAACGTCGTTGAAATGAATGCGCATCGACCTTTTGCACCCTGTTATCACATTTCTGCTGAGTTAAGCTAATTGTGTGCTGGCCCTTCCTCCAAATTTAACAGTCACATATGACAGTTTTCAAGTTGAAGAACTGAAACCTCTTTAGAAAATGTAAGGTCACAGGGAAATACATTTAGTTTTGAGTAAAGAAAAACGGACTAATTTAGGGCTGTCCTTACTTAATGGAAGTCTTTCTGTTTGTTTCTCTGAATTATGAACAGAAATTAATTCATTGGAACTTTGGTTAGTTTTCTGACACATTGGGCGAACGCTTCTTTCATGGCAGGAGATCCTGACATGACAAAACTGCACTTCCCCATCCTGTAACGTCTATTTACTTCTACACTTGATGTAACTAGTAGTTACATCAGTTCCTCTGCTTAAACAGAGTTTGCGCGGACATAGAAATTATGTAAGTCTAAACAGGAAATTTCTCACTCAGCACACTAAAGATGGGCAGAGTTCATCTTGGTTCATCTTGTTAAATAGAGAACTGTTTCCACAAGAGGAAGTGATCATATTCATCCCACTGAGGCTTAAGCATTTTCACTGACATAGGCTACCACTTCCAAACATGCAGAGCAGTGAAAAGGATACCCTTTACCATCTATTAATAGAACATTGGTACTTCTGAGCAAAGCACCAAAAACCAAACGAAACATGCAACAGGGAAGTCACCCCAGCTTTCGCCCAAACTTCTGCTTTTGCTTCCTGTGTGTGTTCATGAAAATGCGCTTTATTTCCCTGTCTTTTAATGCTTGATTGCTTTTAATATATCTGCATAATGTCCCACACTGTAAAGCGTGGCAGATGAACAGCGTATATTATGGGTTTCCTTATCACATTGCAACTTTAATTTTATGTGTACTTCTTGCAGGTTAGTTCTCATGGCTCGGTTATAGTGAATTTTGTTCACACCATAGATTGTAAATAAAAGATGGACCTAGTCAACATAATGTTAGCCTGTTGGCCTCTGTTTTTGCTGTTGTCATCTTGCCGTTTTCTAATTGGACTTTGACTAAGAAACTGTGGATCAGTAACTATTAACATCACAATATAGGCCTGCTATAAAGCATACTCTGCTATATCATCCTTTTTTAATCTAGTAACAACCCTAATCTAAAAAATGTACACAGTTGTATTCAGTACAACTATAAGCTAGCAGCTGAGATCATGAAAGTGTTTCCTGAGGTCACAGAGGGTCCTCAGAAAGAATGCACTGGTTTCACTTGGAAGCCACGCCCATAAACTATATTTTGTATAGTTTATGATTTTTTGTTAATAAGCGAATGTGCATTTGATGAGCGTTTACAGGTACCTGCAAGCATTTTTGTGGCTCACTAAGCTAATTACAGCCTCAGAGAGTTGCTATGGGGGTTGACGCTTTGGATGAATAAAGTAAACTTTGAAATGTGTGAAATGCCTGCATTAATCTCAAAGATGGTTTGCTGTAACATTATCTTCTTATGCACATAAGAGCTGTGAAACTGGACTTTGTACTAAATTACTTTGTTTCTACTCCTACTTATTGAGTGTTATATAAGTGCAATCATAATGCACACATCCAACATGTTTTAATGCGTTTTTATGCACTTCCTAATCTCTGGTTCCAGGGATTCTGCTTCAACGCTTGTATTCTGCATTAAGACTCATGCACTGGGTTAACTTGAACCCATTGTTCATAACGCTAAGTGGAATTTTGTACCGTGAACCACTGTTAAGAGTGTTCAGGTAAATTTCGTCTCCATGTGATTAAATTCAGCGTTGATGACCAGAGGACTCCATTCATGAGGCTTCCCCTGGCGCCACATAGAGGGCTGGGCGGACTGAAAACGGTGGGTGTGACCAAAAATACGAAAATGTATTACACTGCAAGTCTGGCAGACACTTCAGTATGAATGGTGGAGCTAGAGCGGACAAGTTTGTTTCAGCAATTAAGAAAGTTAGTGAGAGGTGAGAGAAAGATGGAAAGCGCTCAAGTGCGTTGCTGTGTGTTAGAGGATGACTTTTACACCGTACTGCAAAAGTCTGAAAGTGAAAGAAAATGTGTCAGGTCATATTGGTGCAAAAGCGCGCCTCGCAAATGTTGGCTGAATTTAAAAAAGAAACAGAAGTGCAACGTTTGCGCCTGACCGCCAGTGATGTGGGGGTAAGTCTGTCAGTTCATATTATTTTATGAATTACACGCATATAAATCAAATAAATTCACCACTTCACAGCTGTGCTCCCTTCAAAGCCCAAACGAGGAAGCAGATTATGACTTTGATGGAACTTTGCATTCACTAAAGCTGATTTTCTTTTTGCAGATTCACTGCAGTATTTCAGTACTTTTTGCACAGACCTAGACACATTAGAGATGCTATCTGTTTTAAGAGGTTCAGGGAGGTTTGAGGGCCGTGCAACGCTCACTCATGCGTAATGGGCGGTTTGCACAAAGATAAAAGGAAGTATGCGGTGTCAGATAGAGATAGTAACCCGGCCTTCCTCTTCCTTTTTGTATTTTTTAAAAACGTTATTGAATGACTGGACCTGAAACGGTTTTCTTGACAGGGCTGCACCCTGTCCGCATTTTTTGTGTGTTCCGTATCCAAGCGCGTCACGCGAGCTGCGCCCGGTTATTATTATCGTGCGAAACCTGCAAAGAAAAAAAATCCATGTGAACTCCGCCGATCCTTTTTATAGCTCAGTCTTTATCAGTGTGTGGTTGGCGAGCGTCACCTCCTGGGGAAAAAAGCAAACCAGAGCGCAATGAGCGTCTCTTCATTATGAACCAACACTGCCGTAGTGAAGGGAGCAACTGGGAGAGGTGCGTTCAGGTGCTGTCGGAAACGAGTAAAGCTATTCGGATTTGAAAACCTGAGAACACCCACCTTACCCCTACCAGAATGAATAAATAAATACACAGAATATAAGAAGTAATTTTGCAGTTCTAAATGATTAAAAATACATCTCTGACATACAAGTATTTTGTGCTTCGCCATCAAAATAATGATAATAATCCGACCAATGTAGGATTTTTTTTTTAACAAAACGACACTCTTATTATATGCAGTTATTTATTTTACTTGTATATGCTCTCCGTGACTCTGTTGGATCTTGTGTTTAGGTCATCCCAAAAATAAAAATCAAGTGGGAAAACGACCCTACTTCTCCAGTTATGACCTCTGTAAACATTTTCCAATCGATTTAATGGTCTTGATTGCTGGTTCCTCATTTATTTCCTAATACAGCATGATGTTAATTTTATGGTCTACCTTAAAACAATATTGACCATAAGAGGTACACTAACACTAAATGGTGGCTCTTTCCATTTTTTTCTTTTTTTATTATAGGGTTATTGAGGTTGTTTGAAATCAAATACTTACTTTATGTCATTTTTCATGTGGTTTGAACACACTTATTTTCAAAAACCTCTGGCCAAGGACCTCATAATTAATAGCTGAGCAGAAGTTATTGTATAAAAAAAACAAGATCAGTCTCATATTTGTGGTTATTTTGATGCTCTTTTTTTTGCATCTTTGCTTTCAAATTAGGTAGGGTTAATTAGTGTTTTGCGCTTAAAGGGGGCGCTCCAGTGACAGCTTAAACAAATTTAACATGAGCAATTTGTTGGCTGAAATTTCACCACATGTTCTGCATTGATGTGAAATTGGAACAAATATTTTCCAAGCTTTGTTTTTCCCTTCTCTCGCTTTTCTCATATTTCCACTTGATTTTCCTTCATATTCAGCTTACAGAGCTAAAGAAACAGCACTCAGCTTTCTACTAACTTTCTTTTTCAGATTTTCTGTTGGCAGTTATCCTAGCACCCCCTCGTTTCTCTGCTTTTTGGACTCATTAAGAGTAAAGATGTAGACTAACTCTGGTGTAAAGTGTGTGTGAGTTTCATAATGAGTGACATGGGGTTTCCCTGTCCCTATTTTCTTCATTCATGTGGCTGGAGTCAGAGAAGTATAGAGTTGCCATCCCGGATATGAGCTGAATATTGAGTGAGTGCGTTTGAAGGAGAGAGAGGAAGGGAAACTGCACATTTGTGAGAGTGAGCATGAAAACGTATGTGTGTATGTGTGTGAGAGGCAGACAATAGGAGGAAGCCTATTTGAATATTTTATTTAGACCTTTATTTAAAGACCCTTGTTCTTTGACATTATGTATTATGATCGGTGTGTTTGTTCAGCTCTCTTTGTAACAAACACAATCATGCATTTCTTCTTTGTGTTGCCTAGTGACCTGCTGTATTGTAGAAACTTCCTCTTGTCACTTGCACCATTTTGCATCCACAGTACCTAAATTGGAAGCTTAGCAGGAGGAAGTAGCAGAGCTCAAACTTGTGCACTTTATATATTCAAGTCAAAAACTGAGACAAATTTGAAAGATTATATTTAAAACACACACAGAAAAACGTGTTCCTGTAATAGCGATAATTTAAAGTCATGTCATTATTTATCTGCTGATGTTGTAATACTGAATGCTGAGCAAGTCAAAGGGCTGTAGGGGAAGCAGGTTTCTCAAGATGTGAAGAATAGAGCTTGTGCACCTCTCTCACCTCTGTGCGAGAAATTCTGCAACTCAGCAAGTGGTCACGTACTTTTAATTACAGTTCTCACAACAGCAGCCACACAGTGGTTTTCAATGAAGTAAAGAGTCTCTTCAGTATATTTTACTGTGAATCTGTTCACATTGTGACAAAGAAAAGTGTGACTTGATGTGATAAACTTTCTTTTGCCCTCTAGGAATTACTGAATCACAGAGAAGTCACATTGTTGTGTTCCTAATGACAAGAAAGGCCTCTCTTGTGTATAGCTGTGTTGTGAGTAGGTAAGCATGGAAATGAAGTCAAAGCAGGAACTGACTGATTACAGGTTGCTATGTGTGTGCTCTGCCTTCATCTAGACAAATTAGGGGAAATATAAATGCAAAGTTGCTATAGAAACACAGGCAAAAGTAGAGAAGGGCAAGAGTTGAAGTTGTGAGGGTCATTTAAGTTCAGCTACATTCTTAAAGGCAGGTGAGATTCAGCTGAATTTAAAATCTGTTTGTGTGTTGAAGGAAAATACAGAACCAAGAAAGAGACGGGATCCAAATGACTGATGCAAAGTGAAACCCTACTGAAAGCCACAGGCGGGCAAATCAGTCTAACCCATGTTCTTGCTGAGACTTCTTTTCAACAGCATCATAATTCATTGAGGTCAAAACCAGAAGAATTCAAAGAATCCACCACACAGTAGGTTCTAAAAAAAAGAAAGTTAAAAATAAGATTGTGTAGTGAACTGCGTGTCATTCAGCCATCCATTCTGGACATGTTGCCAGTTTATTGTTCAGTCAACACACAAAGAAAGACACTCATTCACATTCACATTCATAACTGCGGCCAATTTAGAACCACCAACTAACCTCTCATACGTGTTTTGGAGCATGAGATGAAACTGGAGTGCCCTGAGGCACAGGGAGAACAATCAACTGCACAGAAAGGCCTCAACTGGTGGATTCATACCCAGGATGGCAAGAAGGAAAAAACAAACAAACACAGACACTAAGTCTGTATCTGTTCTTTTTGTTTTCATTTTAATTCATGAATTCATTTTTGGTCACTTTAGGAAAGAAGCTTAAATAGCAACTTTGAAACTGTTGCAAGAATTCAGTAGACAAATTTACATTTCTAGCAGATACAGAATAACTTAATAAGATAAGATTTATGCTTCTGTGTCGAACTCTAAGAAGAATGTATTCACACTTGGGAAAATCGAAACAGTGAGCTGGAGCACTCTGACATACTCTGTAGAGATGAGGAGAACTGAAGAATCTGGTGACAGTTTTCCTTAGATTTGGTACTGGCACCTTTATGCATTGACCAGCTTACTGAGATTAGAGCATCGTAGCATACGAGCAAAACATCCACATGTACGACTCGGTTCACTTCAGGAGCTGTTACCCTCGCCTGTACTGGGTTGCGGCTAGGTTGCTTCACTTCTTTGAGCATGCAGTCAGCAGAGGACTGTAAAGGCTACTTCTGCTCTTCATGTTGCATTGAGAGATGCAAACCACAGATGGCTCATTCAAATGAAAGTAAACCATGTGTCTATTTGTGCACCGACCAAAAGCAAATGAGTAGGCAGCTTTTACATCACACACCGCAGACATACTGAAATTTCACTCGAGTCATCTTGCTGTCACATGTGTAATTTTAACTGGCTCCTAAGTGAGCCTGAATAATTGTGTCTCATTACTCGGGTTAGAAATGAAAGGACTTTAAATTTCACATAGATTAATATTACAAAAAAACAAACACTTGTTAACCTGTATTTATTAGGTATTATTTATATTAGGAGAGAAAGATTCGATTCCACACAAGTCTGTATTCTGTAATTATCACTGTCATTCAAAAATCTTGTACTTATACTTATTATTTTAAAGCTCTCACTTCAGCTGTAGTAGTATCTTGTTCCTCTTCTTTTACCACCTTCGGTCTTGATGAAACCTTCTCACAACCTTCTCACAACCGCAGTGGATCGATTCACAGATGTAAAGCGGCTTTTCTTGACACTTTAACAGTGGATTTTCCCTCAGCAGCCACTTTCATTTCCAGCTGTAGCAGTTTCAGTGAAGAGTTTTAGGGTCTCAAAATGGTCTAAAAGGCGCAGTATGACACTTTGGATTTTTTTTTTAAACTTCCTAAAAATTACAGTGGAATATACCAGCCTCATATCTGTACATATCATAATGACTAAGTGGCGTGGAACGGTTAGGTTCCTGCTGCCCAAATTTAGTTACAGTCAAGCAGTAGAGATTCTCCAGGGTGTATTTGTCAGAAATTTAAAACCACAAAAATTACAAAGATGCAGCGTTTTGATGTTAACCACCGAGATTTAGAGAGGCCTGTTACTGCGACGACCATGGTAGCTGATTGTCAACCATTGCACAATTGCCTGTGCGGTCACAAAATTTGTATCTGCGATGGAATTTTGTTGGATTCATTACTAAATACGGAGTGACGAAGTGCTGCAGGCTTGGAAAAACCACCCGTACTGTAGGCTTTTACTCATGTTTATTCAGAAACGTGAACATTTATAAAAATCACATTTCTGTAAATACAAGCAGGGACAGTGTGGAACAAAAATGTTAACGTGACACAAGCTGAGATGTTAGGGTGGTGGCTGAGTAGCTAATCTTACTACCATATGCAGTATAAAACATGGACGTAGCTTCTGGGTCGGAAAAATAAAGCCGATACGACAGTTCCTTAAACCTGCATTCTATCTGGAGGCCACTAGTTGGCGATAGCTGTAGATCTTCTTGGCCTATAGAAGTCTACAAGAAAACAAGTTTCTGACTTGACCTCTGTAAAGGCGTTCCTGTTGATGGTTATGTTTATGGGCTCATTTTGTGTCATACTGAATAACAAACAAACAAACAACCCAAAGAAGAAACAAAAGTTAAAGTCTGTTTTGTTTCGAAATACTACATTTCAATGAAGGAACTCGTTAGCCAATGAGCGTGAGTTTTTTCATAGACACAGTAGCGTCTCTGCGACACAATTAATTTTCAGCTTTATTTATATGGCACCACTTCACAACAACAGTCAACTCAAGGTGCTTTATATTGTACGGTAAAGACGTAACAATATTAGAAAGCCCAACAGTCACACATCCCCCTGTGAGCAAATACTTTGGGACAGTGGGAAGAAAAAACTCCTTTTAAACAGGAACTAACTCCATTACGGGGTAGCCACCTATCATGACTGGTGATATCTTTTTCTTTTTTCATCCAAGATGGGGAGGGTGGACATTCTCGTCTTGCTAGCTTATGCTAGTTTAATCAGAATCAGAATCAGGAGACTTTATTGATCCCTAGGGGGAATTATTTTGGTTACAGTGCTCCAGTATAAAAACTAACAAAGACAGACAATACACTAAGTAAGAAATAGACACAATATATATATATGACTTATATACATATAAGTCACTATTGATAAATAGCTGAGTAAGAAGAAGGGCGTGTGCAAAAAGGGTGTAGCTATTACAGTATACAGTGTGTTAAGCCAAATCTTTAAGGGCCTTCTCTAAATCGGAAGTCTTTTCTCTCTTCATCTGAAAAGGGCGATTACATCATTTCCATATTGCTTTGTCATTCTTTTGTAATCTCTTTGAATGCAAACAGGTACTTCCATACCTGCGGCTCACTGCCTTATCAATGAATTGGAGCTGCACCAATTGCAATCTTCCATGTGTAGTTTTTGCTGTGCTTGTGAGTGTCCTTCTTTGGCATGTGAAGATTGAAGATAGGACACCTGTAGGTGTGCAAGCTGCACCTGTTAGTCCTGGAAGAACAGCAGGCCTGGTACATACGGAGTCTACCTGTAACCCCCCCCCCCCACAAAAAACCCAAATATCATTGGATTTTCACAATCAAAAGATATCAAAAACATTAGCTCTGGTGACAAACATAGGACTGAATCCCGCCCACCACCCCCTAACACCCTTGTTGCAGGTACCAGGTCTATCAACTTCTTCTTCTTTAATGCTGGATGTTCTTTTTGAAATAGTAGCAAGAAAGTTAATAAAGTTAAACAAAAAAAGTTATGTCTTTACTTTTCTGTACAATAAGAAAGCTATGCAAATGTGTCTGAGCACTGATGAAGTAGATGAATTTAAAGATACAGAATAACAAACATTTTTTTCTTTCAAATGAAATGAAATGTGCTAAAAGCTCTCAGAGCTGTTTGGCACCAGATTTTCAAGTCTGCAGCATCAGTGATTCTTGCTACGCTGTGAAGATGCTGGCTGAGACCATACTTGAGTCTTCTGTGTCATTGGAGTCTCTTTTTACTTTAAGCCTTTGTACCTGGTAATTGTGTGAATTTTGTTCTTCACCACAGCCTGGTAATGCAAACACATTCGCAGTCACTCACGTAAGTCACAGCCATGGGACAGCAGCACTTCCTCTTCTGTCACCATCAAGCCTCGATTTTGACATAATGGCCTCAGGCAGCCTAAAACACTCTTATCTCTCTCATCTCAGCTTTTCAGGAACTAAGAAAGAAGCCTTGTTTGCAGCTTGATGGGAGTTGTTTTGCACATTTCTGGTTAACCAATGGGGTTTGACCATGTGAGATGTTGCAAAAGAACACCTTTTTAAACAAGGAAAACCACAAATTTTGTTTCATGGAAAATTCTCATGATACAAACGAGATATCCTGCCTTGGAGAGCTTAAAATAAAGCTTTTCTTTATCCACTGATTCACGTGTAAAAGTGTTAAGACTTTTGTGAAGGTGTTTGTGCACACTGAGTGAGTGGGTGCACTGTATGTGCATACCTGTTGCTCCTGTGGCCAGATTTAACCTTTTATCCTTTCTTAGCTAAAAGTGAAAGTACAGTTGCTTTGGAGACAACCTAACATGTGAGCAGCAGTTCTGTCTTATTCTGTCCAATCTTACAAACTCAGAACCTGAAATATATTCTTTGATAGTTGCCTTACTTTACCTCTAAGCAGGGTGGGTAGGCTGTTTTCATTCCTTTCTGTTTCTCAGAAAGTTTCAGATATGGCTGCACAGAGCTTCCTCTGTGCAGAAATCACACTGTGATTTTGTCACTGAGTGACAGCTACAATTTCAACCAGTAGTTTGTTTTTTTTATGGCTTTTTTGGGGGGGATTAGTGTCAAGCATTTCAAGATATTGTATTGTATTGTATTGATTACACAGAAGAAATCTCTCGCAGAGCATTCAAAGGGCCAGGGTTGTGTTAAGTTGATGTTTCTGGAAGTATGCACAGTAGTTATAAAAGAAGAACTTTACAAGTTTTAGTGGAAGCAGGGAAAAGAAAAAAGAGCAGAAGGAAGCAGAATGCAATGTATGCAGTTTTTTAACATTTATTAATAGTTTGATATTGACACTGAAATGTTGAGTCTGACTGTTTAACTAATTTTAGGGAAGACTGAGCAATGCATGTGAAGGGTGCATGCTTCTAGACCTGCAGTTCTGTATAATAGCTGGACCACCTGTAACTTTTAACTTAATGTTTTCATCCTGCCTGAGAATCTGCAGTAACTTTAGCCCTAGCATGCAAAATTTGCATATCTTAACAGGAAACACTCCCATGTCTGATATCAGCACTTATACTTAGAAACAAATTCTCTTCCTCAACTAAGAATTGTTCTTGTAAGAGTGGTCTCTCAAACCCATAGTAGGCAGGTATTTTTGGTCGGCCACGCTAGTTTACAGTTACAGGGTTTCCAGTAAGCTGCTGCTCTATGAAGCTGAGAAGATGGAGAATGTGTGACAGTTCTTGGGTAGTCGGCACTGAGGGTTTAACTGTCTCACACTGTGCAACTTATTGATAACTAACCGTTGCCACAAGTGCACTGTTCACTACTACTGTGGTGTTTTTAGTCAGAGCTACTGGTTTCCAGTAAAGAACTGCACCTAGTGGCTTTACAGGAGAGGAAGTGGTAGTGGCAGAGCCTGAACGTGCATTCAGAAAAGGATGAAAACAGTCTTCACTTGTCGGTTACTTATCTTTTCATGCAAAATTTTTGCAGAATGTGCATTTACATATTTGCCTTTTATTTCATTGAGCTGATGATACTGCAGCTTCCTGAAATGTGAACGGAGTGAAAAAGGGTCAAAGGTCAAAGCCATAGCACTGCAATGAAGAGGACATGTGCATGTGCCTTTCTGACTTACTTCTCGTGCGTCATGCTTAAAAACTGAGGTGGTATACTGTATTTATACTGTATTTATACTGTATTTGTTTGTTGGTGGTTTGTGTTGAAGTGGTTGAAGATTGTTTTTAACAGTAAACCTGATAGTTTTACGATTTAGACACTAGGAAGTGTCTACACCACACGTACACGACGTTTTACTTTTTGAATGGAGGTGGAGCGTTGAATCAAGAGTTATACATAGAGTTATATCGCCACCTAGTGGAAAAGCACTGACATGACACCCAACATATAAATCAGCTTACTGTCTGTACGCTGTAGTTCTCGGGGTTTTCGGGATGTTAATATGCGAATATTTATATAGTTTATATAGAAATATTAAGAAAGGCACATTTCCAGCATTCTGTTTAATGCAGGGAAGTGGCTGATGAAAATTAAAAATGTACACACCATCAAATTGTGAACATAATAAGTTTGTTAAAACAGAAGTGATTTTATTGTTGTACACTAGGTCATTTTTCACACCAAAATTTACAAATTGATTAAATAAATAGCAAAAAATCTATTGATTAATTGATGAAAACTGAAAATTGGCACAAGCCCTTCTATTCATCTTTTCTGAGCCTTCAGGGTCTGTCAAACCTTCATCTTTAGGCATACAACTACACCACCACTCTGTCTCCACCTGCTGGCAGAGTTGGAGGCAAACAGCATTCTTTAATTTATGTGTTTTACTGCTGTTTACTTACTTGCAGTCGTTTAAGGAAATATGTATTCAACACTTCTACCTCAATATTTCACTGATTTCAACTTAATACTTAGGAAGTAAATTAATTCATCTGAGTCACAACCAAGACTGTGGGTCAGTTGCTAATTTCCACAAACTAGTTTAACTCGCTAAACTAGTTTATAGAAAACATTTTCATAGTAATTAATAAGCAATAAACAATAAGTAAAAAAAAAAAGCTGCAGCATGGTGGTGTGGTTGTTAATTTGGTTAACGAGTGACTCTAAATTGCCCACAGGTGGAAATATGAGTACGGATGGTGGTCTGTCACTCTGTGTTAGCCCCGTATCAGATTGGCGACCTGTCCAGCGTGTACCCCGCCTCTCACCCTGTGGTAGCTGGGATAGCCTCCAGTCCCTCTGTGACAAACAGAAGAGAATGGATGGACAGGTAGTAAGAAAACACTCAGTCTAACTGACAACAACCCTGAGACATGGCAGAATTGACCGATTTTTGAATAAGATAAGATAACCTTTATTAGTCCCACGCGTAGGAAATTTGTTGGGTTAAGGCTGCCGACCTTTGCCAGCGCCATCTTACCCTTCCGACCATACATACATTACAACATCACATGGGGGAAGACAGGTCAGAGAGATATAACAATGGAAAATGCACAACATGAGGAAAGACGAGGAGAAAAAATAACTCCCCCCAGACTGAGCTCCAACAGGGAGATCAGTTTGAGAACAGAAAAAAACACACCTCAGCACATGAATCAGCACATCTCACTACATAGAAGACATAAGCTTCGAAGGCGTTTGGGGGGAGAGTGTAGGTATGTGTCAGTGTACATGCATATGTGTGTGCATGAGTGTGTGTGTGTTCCGTGTTCAGCCGAGAGAAAGTGTCCCTTCACCCGGTTAGGCAAAAGTCAACAGTCTTCGGTAGACGTGGGTAACCTTGAAGGAGGAGGGACAAAGTCACAACACAGTCTTGTTATCTAAGGGAGAATTGTTATTCCCGTCAGCTTTTGCCTTGAGCATCCAGCTGGCGCCAGGGAGGCCGCATGAGATGAAGATGGTAGCTGTTTTGGTTAGTGCGAACAAACTGCATCCAGTTTTACAGTTGGTTTAATGACCGTCACTGGTCACCAGGTCCTTATCTGATGTTGCAGGTTATTTAAGAGCCGTGCAGCAAGAACAGAGAAAGCCTGGTGACCTTTAATTTTTTTTACACCAGAGGGGGCACTGTGGGCTCCAACGACAGCAAGAGTACGAAACCGTGACTAACATAGATGTGTCATAAACCAAGATTTCTAACAACACATTGCACAACACCTTATTTCTTTGCCTTTATCACACAGTTTCATGTTTACTCCAGAACCCGCTTGTAAAGGCCCACTTCATTAGTTACACCTTGCTAATGCTACGTTGGAAACCATTTACCTGAAATCTTCGTGGCATGGATTCATCAAAATGCTGGAAATATTCCTCTGAGATTTTGGTTTATATTAACATGATGAAATTACACACTTGCTGCAGATTTGTCATCTGTACATCCTTAATGCAGATCTCTTGTGCCACCACATCCCAGATGTGTTTTGGGTGTTGTATGTTATTCTGCTGGAGTCAGCTGTCAGGAGAGGGTACACTGTGATTACTTAAGAGATGGACATGGTCAGCAACGTTACTCAAGTAGGCTGTGGTGTTTAAATGATGCCCAATTGGTTCTAAGGGGGTCCAATTTTTTTCCAAAATTCCAAATTCTTACCCTGCAATCTAAATGTCCCAGTACAAACCAAGACTCATCAGGTCAGGTAACATTTTTCCAGTCTCCTATTGTCCAATTTTGGTGAGACTATGTGAATTGTAGCATCAGTTTTCAGTTCTTAGCTAACAGGAGAATCACCTGAAGTGGTGTTCTGCTTCTGACGAGTATCTGCTTCAAGGTACTGTTGCCTTCTTTTTGACTCAAAGCAGTCAGGCCGTTCTCTTCTGAACTCTGCCATCAACTGTGCATTTTCACCCAGAGAACTGCTGCTCTCTGGATACTTTCAGGATGCCTCTTTCAGACTATTCACTGTAAACCCAGAGATGGTTGTGTGGGAAAATGAGTTTCTGAAACCAGCCTGTCTAGCATCAACAACTCTGTGACTTTTAAAGTCACTTAAATCACATTTCTTCCCCTTTCTGATATTTCATTTGAACTTCAGCAGGTCATCTTGACCATGTCTACATGGCTAGATGCACAGCGTGGCTCCTATATGTTTGATCAGAATTTTTTGTTAATGAGCAATTAAATAGGTGTACATAATGAAGTGGCTGGTGAGTGTATATATCCATGCCATATTGAAGCTGCTATTAATTTCTTTTTAATAATTCTATATTTAATATCTATAAAGTGGTATTGTCAGTTTGTAATTACTGTTAATTGTGAATATCTCACAAACAACTACAGTTTACACACATGAAATACCAGAGACAGAAATGACTTGTAGATCCTAGTTAATGTGGGGTTAGTATCAGCAGAGGGCAGTGTTTTCCACATCATCCCAATCAACTGAGCATCTGTGTGTTGGACTTCAGGCGGGGTGGATTTGTGCCCTCCAGCACAGCAACCCTGCGTTCTTTGAAGCTCTGGTATCTCCAGAGGTTACACACTGAAACCACACCCCCTGGGGGATGAAGAGACTGAGTGGTTGGCGAGTGTCAGCTGGAGGTATTGATTGGCATACTTAAAGGCAACAATAGAGGAGAGCAGTGAGAAACAGTCGTGTTCTGGTTCACACAGTGGATCGGGTCAATTGAGGGAGCTGTGACGATGTGTTAGACTAATTCCATGTGTGTGTGTGGATATGTGTGGATTCTTTTTAATGAATATTGATTGACCTGCAGTTGAAGTTTGCATTGGATAAAGAGGCAACTGCACCTC
Source organism: Neolamprologus brichardi (assembly GCF_056152115.1). Classification (NCBI taxonomy): domain Eukaryota; kingdom Metazoa; phylum Chordata; class Actinopteri; order Cichliformes; family Cichlidae; genus Neolamprologus; species Neolamprologus brichardi. The sequence continues at coordinate 8,410,666 of NC_142116.1, read as the reverse complement.
TTTAGTTCTCCATTCATTTCTTAATCCACTCTGTAAAGGAAACCGACCTCTACCTAAACAAAAAAGTGACAAACTCTCCTTATATGCAGGACTATAATCTATATGTAACTTCCATTCACATGAAATCGATTCCCACAGTACTACACTTCACACAGAAATAGAATAAACAATAGTAAATAGCAAACTGGGATGCCTTGACTTGTTCTCCTAAAGCTTCTGGGATGTTTTTGTCTCGACCATTCTGAATGTACCATAAATTGTGTATAACACTTTTGAATACCCAGGCCTCAATTCTTTCAGCATCTGCAAACTACTGTAGCTTACAAACTCCCAAAACTAGACTGAAATGCTATTATTGCTGAAATTTTTGCTAACTAGCAAAGATCATGAAGCATCTGTGTGTTGTTTTTATAATTAGACTTACAACCAGACTTTCAAGAAGACACGGGAAAGTGATTTTAAGCCTGACATGGGATGAAAAGACTGTGACAGATATGTAGGAACATGTAAAACAATATCATCTACTCAACTTTTTATGGTCCTGTGACAAAACTCAGGACTTCTGGACTGCCTGGAATATTTGAAAAATCAAAAAGCAGTTTCAGAATAGGATGAACTGTTTCACAAAGGTTATGCATTTAGACATATTTCCATTGAAAACAGCATTATACTAGGCATAGCCTTTAGCAAAAAGGAGTCATTCGATAACCTTTTCACATTTCTTATAGATGGATAAAAATAGGGCTGTCTATAATAAACAACAAATAAACAACACAGTTAACATTACAAATGCCACAGGCACCTTATATGATGAGGTAGTAACAGTGACAAAAAACTGTAAAAGTAAGACTGACAGCGCATAAGAGAGAAATGTAAATTGCATTAACAAATAACAAGTACACTATAAATCCTAGAAAAGCAGCTGCATGAAGATCCCAAACACAAAAATATGTTTGGGATCTTATCCCTGGCAGGTGTGCATCACCTATCACAGTATGAAGAGTATAGAGAGTATAGAGAACAGTAGGAAGGGTTTCCTGAAGCGTTCTTTGTGAGGTTGAGTCAGTCTGAGGGAGAGGAAGTGGTGTGGAAGTGTGGAGTGGAGAGGGTGTGATGGGTTGTCCACGATGGAGAGCAGTTTGTTCATTGACCTCATGTACCTCACTGACTCAAAATGCCATCAAATTCTGAGTAATGATGCTTCCGGGCTTCTCTGGAAGCTGATGATGCCCACCCCCAGCAGACAACAGCAAAATAAATGACACTGGCAACCACAGACTGGCAGAAGATCTTGTGTTTCTATGCAGCACTTGGGTGGAGCCATTATATTCTTGGGTTTTATAACTGATAGCCTCTAGTGACCACAATAACGTTTTCACATCTGATGCAATTTGTCTTTTTTTTTCTTCTTCTTTGGCACGTACATTAACTTGCTTCTTCACTGTGATCTTGCCAAAGCTCTTTTTGGCTCTTTTCATAGACTAAATTTGACAAAATTTCACACAGATACATCAAAATGAAAAAATTCAGTGAATTTTTTATGTCCAAATTGTCAAAAGTCAAATGTTGAAACTGCACCGGAAGGCACTTTCAAACTGTGTGAAACTCTCATTGGAAATAACATGAACTGAAGCAGACAGCAGCTGTGGCTGTTCTTAGAAAGCAGGAATTAAAAAAATCGTGTTAAGTCTGCAGACACAAAAATGCTTAATGGTCCTAAATTTTAAAATTAAGTCTAAACTAACTATAATTTTTGGCACTTACCTAAGGAGAAGAGTACAGTAGGGATTTGGGGGCAAATGCTTCAACAAAGTGACTAGTTGAATTACAGGTGGCAGAAGTTATAAGTACATTGATCATGGGGATGCATGTCATGGTAACTTTGGAGTAAGTGTGTCTAAGCTTCTGAACAGTGTTAATTTTGACAGCAAATTCTGATTGGATCTGACAGATTAAATTGTCAGTACATTTCATCCTTGTTATTGTCCTTGTGCATTAAATTTTATTTCGTTATCATCTTGTTTTCGTCAGGGCGAAAATGACGGTCAGTGACGAAAACATAACAAAAATCATTGGTCACCAAAATGAACACTACTTCTGACCACACCTGTACTTCAAAACATTTCCATTTTTGACTCCATGTCACTAGTTTTCATTGTCATGTGTCTATTGCATACAGTAAAGTAGTCTAAGATCAGAGGTGGCACATTTTCTTCACATGCATGCTATTGTTTCTAATTTTAACATTTCAAAACAAATGACATTTTAATTGCCATTAATTAGAAAGATATCACTTTATATAAAGGAGCAGCTTCTGTTTACGTATAACTTTCCACACTGTGGCAGGCGGAGGAGTCTGGATTTAGTTTATGTTTTGGTTTCACTGGGCGGTGATTTGGAGACACAGCCTGTCTTAAAGTCTTATTTTGGAGACAAATGTGAAAGTCAGACACAGAGTGACCTGGAAACTTTGGCTTTCATTTGTTTCCAGTCAGAAAATGGAACGTAGATGACGCCTCCAGTGTTGTCTGGATGGCGTGTACTCATACCTTTGAGTGAGAACAGAAAGTGAATAGGCCTATAGCCAGATGTTGATGAAACATTATAGTGTGGTCTTTTGCTTCTTTCCTTTGACATGGGCTACCTTTAATGACCAATAATTGTCCACAGTTTTAACTGAAGAGTTACACTTGGTAAGTCCCAGTTCCTAAATAACTTACCTAGTTTGTAATTGTTATTTGTTTATGATTTTTTTCTTGCTAAACTGATAAAATCTGTTTATAGTAGTAGATACATTAATCAGCTGCCAAAATGTTAAACGTCTGGGACATGTCAAGTGTTAGATAAATGTGTTTAAATGAGTTTTTATGGGACTGAGTCACTAATGGACCTGTGATATAGACACAGACATAGCCTTGGTGGTCTCACTCAGGGCAGACACATTTTCTTTGTCTCACTGCCACAGATGCTCAATCCATTGGACCACACACACACACAACATCCAGGGATATGCACATTACTTCCCACAATCACATGCAAAATCTTAGGATGCAGACATTGGGACTCCACATTGACTCCCTTGCAGACAAATAGTCTGCAGTGTTTGTGAGGGAATTGTGCCTCCTCACACTTCTATGCCTGTTCATATGTCTTTGAATGCCAATCAGGAGCACAATGGGATCTAAGACCACCTGGAAACTAATAGTTGGGTTGAGTCATAGTCCTGTTCCCTCTGAGTCATAACCCTGGACTGGCCCTGTCTGAATAAGCAGGAGATGAGACCAAAAGCTGGGGGTGAGATTGTGGGAATTGTATAAGGAGGGCGCTCTCTGCACCGGGGCTGTGATCGACCGTGGCTGCTGGGGCTCTGGGGGTCCTCTCAGCCTGGCTGGGGGGCTTCTTTGCCTCCCTCCTGCTGTGTGCCCAGCCTGGAGGCTGCGGTCTGTGACCGGCTTCCGGTGCAGACAGCTCCCCATGATAGTGTTTCCTCACTTGGCTCATGCGTACCCAGTCCAATTTTACTTTTTAAGTGTGCGTGCGTGTGTGTGTGTGTGTGTGTGGGGGGCTGCTTTTAACCATGTAAAGCACTTTGTGCTACATTTTTTTTTTTGTATGAAAAGTGCTTTATAAATAAAGATTGATTGATTGATTGATTGATTGAAAATTAAAGGGAGACAGGGAATTAATTAATTTATTATTTTAAATTAAACATAAAGGCAATCACATGTTTTTGTGTAGATTGTCCCGGTGGTCATTTTTGAGGCTCTCGTGGGTCCGTGTTGCTAAATTCACATATTCTTAAATTGCTGAGATCATTGTCATACTGGAGGTTTGGTCCACTTACAACAGTGAATTTTTGCTGCGCTTTTAGCAGTCAGTCTGGCAGTAAGTATTTTGCTTGCACAAGGAACATCCGTCCATAAATCCATCCGTCCATTGCCAGAAAAAAAGTTAAAACTGGAGTTCTGTGATGTGCAAGCTTTTTTCCTTATATGATAAGATTTCTACTTGTGCACGTTTAACTTCATGTGACTAATGTGCGTAGGTGTAACAGTGATTTACTGTATTTCGTAGTGATGGTGAAAGCTAAAAGAATCGGTATGCCTTACCCAAGGAGTCCCATAAAATCAGAATTTTAAAGAAACAAAACAAGTGACTACCATACTGATACATAGTGTTTATTTGATTCTGTTCATACTTATGATAAATGAACGCAGCGTGACAGTAACAGAAAAAGTGAGATACAGTAAATGGCTGTGTGGGTGCTGGATTATTCCCACTTGTAAAATCTCTGAGTCCTTCTGCCTAACAGTGTTTCCATGCAAAACATTACCAGACAAATTGTTCCACTTACGTCAGCGCCGCCACTGCAGCGACCAATAATGGCAAATTCATGGTTTAGAGGACAGAGGAGGGAGTGTTTTTTATGACAAGATGGAAAAGTATTGGCAGAGAGATGACATGATGGAAATCCTAAGGTGAGATCAAATATATTTTTTTTCACATAGTTCAAGTAAGTGCAGCAACATTTCAACTTTTATTGGCTCTTAAAGGCCAAGTCAAATAAAAAGTGCCATTAAAGGGATCCCATTAGGTTTTTCTGTTAAGGAAATCCATTGTTACAGTAGTGGATGGTTGTATTACACATAGCCACATGAATATTAATGTATGTGCAAAGCTCAGGCTCTAAACACTCATTTTTTTCTATTCTTTACTCTCTGTGATGTCACAGAAAGTGGATATCTTTTATTTGGCCATCTCACACACACAGCTCTGGCTGTTGGCACAGAAGCACCACCAACTTGTGGTTCAAACCTCAAGTGCCAGAAGCATCAAGTCAGAAGAAATCTGACTTCACCAACTTCATCTTCAGCCTCATGAGCAGGTCTCACTGTTGGTTATTGCTCCACGTACCACTGAGCACTAAACGCATCCCCAATATTCAACAGATTTTTTTTCACATGCTACCTGCACTCTTAAAGTTAAGCTGTCGTGTGAATTTTTAAATACTTTGTACAAACATACTTCAGTTTGTAGTGTTAGTGGTTGTTTTAGCAACATTAAAAAAGCCGACTAGATGGGAAAAAACTGGAGTATAAGTGTGTGGCACCAGTTTAAAGGTTGTTTACTAACATTTAAGATATACTATTAAGGTTTTTTTAGATTAACAAATGTGTTAGGATAGCAACCTTTCATTTAAATAGGAGTTGGTGACACAGTTAATGTACTGCTGTCAAGAGAACACAGAGAATGACATCCTGCCTTTTTTTTTTTTTTAGATCAATTAATTGTTCTTATACGGTTAAGGCAATTAAATATTTATACATATAGGGTTAAAGCAACTAAACACTTGGTCAGTAAACTGCTAACAATCAAGATTTCATCCTGATTTAGATTTATGAGAAGGCAGAGTTTTGCAAATGTGATGCAACAGCCATCAAAATTACGGTGTTACACAGTCATGTTTGCACAAGATGTAATCTGCAAAACTGGTTTCATGCATTTCAAGCCCACCAAGCCACTGATAAAAATGAAGATAAAATGCCTTGAACTTTCAGAAATACTACAACAGCAATGCAGTCAAAAAGCCCATCTGAGCATATAAACAGCATAGGTCATAATTTGGTTGTAAATTTCACCATGGGCTATTTGAAAGGCACAACACTGGTGCATTTTAAAGGAAAGAAAATGGGAAAAGATGGATTTGTGTTCTATTTCACTGTCTCAGATTTGTTTAGGAAAGTCATGGGACATTTCAACTGATCAAGCCAGAGACTGGGAGCTTTTCAGGTACTGGAAAACAGGCCTATTCAGAGTTTGTTTGCTAATTACTTCAAATCAGCAAAGTATAATAATGTTAAAGGTGTCAGTACACAGCTACAACATATACTGTAGACAAAGATGACAGTACCATACTATTATGTCTTCAGGTGATAATTCATAAAGACTTGCTTTTTTTAAACTATAACATTCAAAGAGTAGCAGGAAATGTAAAAAAAAAACACATTGTCTTTATGGTATGGTAGAATGTTTAGTGCCATATCCCAGCTGTACAACTCATATTTGATTCCCACACGGACACTAAAGATAGACTGCCATGCTATTCATTCTGATAATATGTGTAATGGCTCCTTGACTCATCTATAGACTCAATCTCCCACAATCCTCCCACAATGAGCACTCTGCTGAGCCAGCATTTCTCAGCGTCTTACTTTCTCTCTTGATTTCTGTGCATGTACTCAGCAGAGCTACGTGGCAGTGAAGTAAACAGGCTTGTTTTTCTGTTTTGGAACACCTAAGCTAATTTCTTGGTAACTGTTTTATTAAAACTGTTGAAAACAACCTAATTTAAAAAAATATTTTTAATTAAATATTTTTAATTTAATTTTTAATTTTTATTTAATTATTTTTTAATCCTTATTCTGTGTGTTTGTGTGTTTGTGTGTTTGTGTGCTGTACTGTGACATCTTGAACTTTCTTGATAAGGCAGATAAAGTTTCAGTTTCTGTGGATTTTTGTTTTCTTTGCATGTTTATCTGTGGCAGCTGTTCATATTGACTGCTTGGTTATTTCTTTTTTTTTTAATCCACCATTTTCAGGGTGAATTTTACCCCAGAGACAGTTGGCACGTAGGGAAAGTCTTTCTCTGTAAGTTTAATGATGATCACATTATTTGGAGTTAATGGAGATTTTTACAGGGTAATGGCTTCCCAGCTTCTTCTGGGTTGTGAGATTATCTGGTATGGCAAGGTTTAAGAGTGTTTCCCAATTAGTTGATCTACTTTTATTCACACTAGAATGCCTTGGAATTTTGAAATGGCTTGAATTCTTGGTCAAGTTGATTTGTAAAGCACTTTTACCAAGGCTGACCAAAGTGCTTCACAGACAGCCAGTATAAAATGATATTAATATTAATGATAAGAATGATAACTATACGATATCAAGGCTTAGCTTAGCTTAGCTTAGCTTGAATTAAAGGCCAGAGAGCAGAACAGAGTCTTGAGCAAAGACTTAAAAATAGAAACAGTTCTATTATCAAATGGTAAGGTATTCCAACGACACGGGGCAACAACTTAAAAAGCTCGGCCACCTCTGTTTTTAAGTCTAGATCTTAGAATATTGAGGATCAGCTGATTACCATACCTCATGGCTCTTACAGTGTGTTCATTAATAAGCCAATCAAGAGAAACGATCAATAAACCTTAATATTAATCCCAAAATTAGCAAGGAGCTAATGAGTGCAGCTAAAACTAGCGTAATATGTTCATGTTTTCCCGTCCCAGTTAAACGTCAAAGAGCGTTTTCTACTAGCTGAAGCTAACAAAGTGATGACTGTGGTAAACCTACATAGAAAGGATTACAATAATCTAGTCATGTCATGATAAGAGCATGTATAACTCTGTCAAAGTCATTATAAGAAAGGTGATACTTTGATTTTCTGTTGGGCTCCACATGGTTTCTGTTTGGACAGCTTACATTATGTATTTTGCTGACTTCTCAAATGAAACAATAGCCAGTCAGGTAGCAACTGGTGGGCTTATTTTACTTTAAGTGACAAAAACGATGACTGATTTCCACTTATGCTGACACACACTGCCCATTTAACCTCACATGACTCATTTCTGCAGCTGCCTTTGTAAATGTGATTTACAGTGGCATGGCAGAAAGTCAAGCGGTTGGCAACTTGGGGGAATCTGTAGGGTGCTTACTTGGGTTACGGCTTTCCCAGTTCATATATTTGAAATGTTATTTGATGACCAATCCTTAAAGCGCTATAAACATGGTTTTAACACTTTATTGTTCTTCTAGTAAGCCTGACTTCAAAAACCAGTTCATGCCCCCACATTTATAGGTATGGACACAAAATAAACAGATCTAAACACAGAGCAGCACGAGCATAAGCATATTCTTTTTTCTTTGTCTATTTTCCACATAAAAATGATATTATTTCAGTTTACGTTCACTCTTTTATTTTCCCTGGTCATTCACACCAACTTGCAGTGGCTTTATTCCCCACTAATTGGACGTGATATACACTTTTACACACACTGTCTTAATTTAAAATTATTAGCATTGTACATACATCAGCACTGTTGTATTAAGCACTAACATGATGAAGTTGACATGTAGCCTAACTTTTAGCAAAATGCTACATGGCTATATGGTCTTAGGCCTTACGACTGTAGCACGTTTTGCTCATCAATTGAAATGGGGACGATATGGTTCTGTTGCTTCATTTGTAATAAACAAAAAACGATTCAAGTTTCACAGAGCAGCTAAGTTTCCTATCTCCCTTTTAATAAACTGCCGTAACTGAAGCATGTGCTAATGCATGCCGAATGGTCTTCTACCAGAGATTACCATATAGAGCCTGCATTGTAGCGGTAATGCTGCAAAACTGTCATATCCTGTTCATCAGCAATATACAGTAATTAACCAGCCTGAACTACAGTAGCATCCGGTGTAATCTTCTGCTACTGCCAGTATGACTATGCACAATTTGCATGAGACATCATGCCCAAGTCTATACTTGTCTCTGTCTATTGGTATATAATAGGGGTGTGTGTGTGTATGTATGTGTGTGTATGTAAGTGTGTTGGGAAAAGTGTGGGAACTGCAGAGGAGGAAACGTGTATTTACGAAGTTGGCTCAGAGTTCCCATGAATTCCTCTGGATAGGAGATGGAGCTGGACGTGGGGGGTTGTATTACGATAACCCCAGAGGCAGACTGATTCATAATGTCAGCGCAAACTGTAATGGAGTATGTCAGGCGAAAAGTTACTGTAGATGTGTAGATGGATATAAAAAGCAAAGAATTAGCAATAGGGTGATACACTTTCAGAATGATCCAGTAATTTTTTTTCACTTTATATTTTGTATTAATGCTCTGTTAATATGTATTAATGCCAGGCAAGGTGACACGTTTCTAAATGTCACCAAAAGTGCTGGTCAAGATAAAAATGCAAATGCTTAACCCTCTCAAGGCAGGCGTTGCAGATTTGCAACAGTTAAAAACTAACAACCTGATTACCCCACATACATATTTTATGATTTTTTTTTTACTCAGAAGTACCACTGCAGGACTTGGTTGTGCATTAGCAAAATAAACTTTAATTTGAGCCTGAGAGGGTTAAGGGCTCTGATAAATAAAACACATTCACGTGAAATAAAGCCATTTCAATAAAAGCAATGATGGAGGATTTAAAAGAAATCACACCAAGTGGCTTAAAGCTTGTGCCCAGCCTTGTTTGTTTCCCCTGAGGTTATTGCTATTGTGATTCATCGGTCATTACAGTTCATCAGACTTATTGTCCTAAAGTTGCACTTTCACCATCAGTCTTATTCCCAGTTTTGACCTCAGAGATCTATTGAGTTTCACTTGTGCAATTATATATAGCTTGTACATTGATGCTGCACTAGCAGACAGTTCCTAAATCACAAGTGGTAACTGGGCATTTAAGGATTAAACATTTTTGAGAAATGCTCTAATCTTGTCACCTTGTCAAACCTGAAGAAAAAGCCTATAAATAACTTTGAAGTTAACAAGTTTTACTTGTTTATAAGACATAAAAATATGGTTGTTGGTGGCTACATACACTCACCGGCCACTTAATTAGTTACACATTGCTACTACTGAATTTGATCACTTTTTGCCTTCAGGATTACCTTAATTCTTCCTGGCATAGATTCAAAAAGGTGCTGGAAACATTGATCGGAGATTTTAGTCCATATTGACATCATACCCTCACACAGTTTCTGCAGATTGTTCAGCTTCACATGCATGATGCAGATCTCCTTTTCTGCCACAGTCCAAATATGCTCTATCAGAATGAGATCTGGAGACTGTGGAGGCCATTTGAGTCTAGTGAACTCATGATCAAACTCAGGAAACCAGTTTGAGATGATTGGTATACCCTTTATGATCACAGCATAACCACAGATGGGTATGCTGTGATCACAAAGGAACAGAGATTTTCAGCAGTAATACTCATGTTGGCTGTGGCATTTAATGATGTTCAGTTTGTACTAAAAAGGCCAAAGTGTGCCAGTAAAATATCCCTACACCATTACCCCATCACCATCAGCCCAAACCACTGATACAGGCACAATGGAGCCATGCTTTCATGCAAATTGTACCCCCAGTATTCTGTTTTTAGCTGACAGTTGTGGCACCAGGTGGTGTCTTCTGTTGCTGTATACTGCATACTTTTGTAATGAGTGGTTATTTGAGTTACTGTTGCCTTCCTGTCAGTTCAAAGCAGTCTGGCCATTCTCCTCTGACCTCTGACATCAACAAGACATATTTGCTCAGAGAACTGTGGGAACTGGATATTTTTTCCTTTTCAGACACTTTCTCTAAATCCTAGAGATGGTTGTTCAGGAAAATCTCGGTAGACCTGCAGTTTTCTAGAAACACAAACGTTTAAAAAAAGTGTAAGGTTGAAAATTGGAATTTTCAAGTATTTCAGTTAGTGTCCTATAAAGGGTTAACGGTGTTCTAAACCAAAAGTAAAAATTATAGCATGTTAGGCAACCTGTTGTGCATAAGATAATTATCTAATGTAATCAGGAAATTGTTCCTTTGTAGAACAATTTTGTAGAACCTTGTTTACTAGAAACCCAATTAGTTACTTTTTTACAATTCTCCTTGAGAACACATTAAATAAGAGCAAGATTCTTTGTGGTTAATAAGTGAGGTTTAGAGTTGTCAGTGGGCTTTTGTCCTGCTACAGTACTTTCAGTCTTTAGGCAAAGCTACACTAAACATGTGCTCAGTCTAGTGCTACCTTTAAAGCTAGCCTGTGTAGTAAAGCCTGCTGGTCAGAACAAGTAATGGTGTACAATCTACTGAAGTTGGGAAGATTGTATTTTATTGCCAGCAAATCTATCAGTTCATTTAAAAAATGTCATTCTTTTATGAAAAAGTTATAGACCTAGTTTTGAACTGGTGGATATCAGACCAATAAGCTTCAAACATGCAACTGTTGAGCTATTTCTTTAACCAAGGCACTTGGCCTGGTTTCTCCAGCCCTTTAGCTTGTGGGTGTGAAGGAAAGTAACTCCCCCAACACATGAAAGCTAAGAGACCATGCCCCTGGGAATTCTGGGAAAAGGGAAAACTGTCTGGTTGTTGTGCCATTTTCTCATGACACACACCGTGGGGTCGGCTCATGACATGCCTTCTCAGGCTTTTTCCTAAATACACATACACATGTTTGCACTTTAAGGCTTGTGAGGACTCTCAGTGAGAAAAGGAATTACAAAGCACATTGGAGAAACTTCAGTTATAACAACTAAATTCCTAACCCCCACCTGAACCCTTGGACAGCACACTGAAGGTCTGTCTCAGTGTGCTGTCTCAGAGTTAGGACAAGCGTAAACAGCCTCAGTTTCAGTGGTTTTTTGTTTTTGATTTAAATTAGTTCTCACAAAGATGGACAGACATACTCTTTTCCTGCTTTAAAGGAAAGGAGTTTGAAGTGGAAAGTAGATAGATGGCAGGTTAAGTGTGTGTGTGTGTGTGTGTGTGTGTGTGTGTGTGTGTGTGTGTGTGTGTGTGTGTGTGTGTGTGTGTGTGTGTGTGTGTGTGTGTGTGTGTGTGTGTGTGTGTGTGTGTGTGTGTGTGTGCACCCAGAAGTTGGCCAGTCATTAGTAGAGCTCTGTGCGTTGGAGGAAGTGGTGGTTACTGATGACTCAGCCGAGCCATGCATTTCATTCTTTCTCTCTCCAGTCTCTCTGTGCTTTCTCTCCTCCCTCTGTCATTTGCTTTGCTCTTTACATTCTATTCATTCTTCTTTTCTATTCTGGATCTTTGTTTTCTATTTTACTCTCACCCTTTCTGTCTCTGTCCACCACCTTTTCTCTCTTCCCCCTGATTCATCTTGACCTTTGGAGACATCTCTGAGTGTGTATTTATGTGTGTATGTGTGTGTGTGTATGAGAGAGTGTGCATGTGCTGTGTGTCTGCCTGACTAGGATATTCAGCAATGTGAGTGGGAAGATAACTGGCTTCCTTCAGAGTGATTAAAACATTCCTTCTTCTTTTTCCTCTCTCTTTCTTTCTCTACCCTTTTAGTTCTCATTGACTTTCTGATGAAGATGAGAATGAGGAGAGACAAACTGGTAAGTAAACCTCAAGCTGGACATTAGCTTTGTTTTTTAGCACTGACTGATGTTTATCAGACTTAGAAGAAAAACAGTTCTAGGAAACTCTCTTCTTTCATATTTTAATCTGTGTGCCGCTCGGTAGTAATTTCTGCAGATGTTGTAGAAAAGCTTTGCTTCTTTAAGACATTTGGTAAAATAGATCAAAGGAAAGGAAAGATCACACATTGTGTATTTATAAAAGTAGAGAAAATACAATCTTAAAGAGCAGGAAGGAATCAGGTACTAGCCTGAAGATGTTACAAATGTTTCGAAACCTTATGAATTTGATTGCGAGGCCATCTGAGTTTGTTTTATCCCTCTTAAGTAAAGAAAAAGACGTTAATAAGCTGCTTTTTTAAAAATAGAGCACACGGAGTGACTTTCCTACAGCACAAAATAGCACAGCATGCAAAACACAGGTTCGCCTTTTGCTGAGATGGGTTAAAAATAGGAAACGTAATGAAAAATCTGACCGTGGAGAATGAAAGAGATGGTAAATAGCACTGTGAAGAAAAATGTTTTGAGTTAGTTGGCAGTCGGACAGGTTGTGGCAGATATTGGCTATATTCGGCACTTGGCATGTACAGTAACTCTAAACTTAGTCATTTAATCATAGTGTGACGCACTGACCGCACCTCTAAAGGGCTAAAGTGAAAGTGGCGGTATTATATCTCCTGGTGATATTGAAGCAGCTGTCTGCAAATGGAACAAGGGGATCAAAGAGTTCCAGATCAGGAGCACGTTAATCACTTTGATCAGTCTGTGTACAAGAATGAGTATTTTAGTGACGTTAGTGGGAGTTTCACAGCCCGCACTGACGCAAAGATCTGTAAGCTGTGTAAAGTCATGCTTATGAGGAGGAAAATCAAAAACACAAACAATATGCTGCGCTCCAGATTCACATTTTGAATGAACAGAAAGGCCTTTTTGAGTAGGCTAGCTAGAAGTGAGGGCTTTATTGCTTCACAGGTTGCAGCGTTATTATAACGTGCCAGACATACATAGATGCATGCATAGATTGCAAAAGTAAATAAATAAATAAAAGTAATTAGACTATCACTTGGTAAATAAAAGCTGGAAGATTAATAATGGATTGGATTTATATAGCGCTTTTCAAGGCACTTTACAATACCACTGTTCATTCACTCTCACATTCACACACTGGTGGAGGCAAGCTACAGTTGTAGCTACAGCTGCCCTGGGGCAGACTGACAGAAGCGAGGCTGCCATATTGCGCCATCGGCCCCTCTGGCCAACACCAGTAGGCGGTAGGGTAAAGTGTCTTGCCCAAGGACACAACGACCAGGACAGAGAGCCCAGGGATCGAACCAGTGACCTTCCGGTTACAGATGCACTTCCCAACCCCCTGAGCCACATTCGCCCCGGATTACTCGACGGTTATTTTTATCAAGCGCTAACTGAGCATTGCTTTGCCGTTTGATCTGCAGTGACAGACAACAAACAACAACAACAAACATATACACACAAAATGTTGCCTTGTATCTGTTTATCTGACCAAAATCACAAAATCGAGCTATATCAGCTGTAGTTCATGTTAATGCTGCATTCAGTGGCAAATGGAAACTTGCATATTTAAATTTCTGAGTGAGAAAAATGGACGAATATAAAACGAAACTGGGGAGGCTACTGGAGAACTAGCTACTGGGATTCTAGCTGGTACTCTGTGTGGTACATTGCTTCCAAAAAAGTGAGAGATTTGTTCATGATCTAATTCAACTTTGCACCACACAGCCTTTACCCCAGTTTGCCATTTTCGTGACAGGTGACGTTTAAATTATTTATCGACCAGGTATAGCAAATGGAGCTCAGCTCTTTGGTGTAGATTAAGTCAGCTATAAAAATGTAGAGATTCATATTTGACTTTGTCTATTAAATCTATTAGCAGCAGCGATATTTTTAGCCACTTCTTTGTTTGAGTCACCAACTTAATGGTTGTAGCCCACTAAGACACCTAAAATCATGTTTTCACACGGAGTAGCATTTTTTGCAATGAAAGTTGAATAAATAAGGAAGGTTTTAGACAAAATGGCTCAAACTGTATCAGTAAAAAGGGTAATTTTATCCAGAATAAATGTGAGTTGCATTTATCATTGTAGCTGCGGACACAGTCTTGCATGCCGTGAAAAACGTGATAGCTGGACAGTGAGCATTTCTAGCTTTGTGCTTGCTAAAAATCTTTCAGCTTTGGAAAGTGAAGCCAGTGTGCAAGTGCCTTAAACTTTCATGGTTTCCAAGGATCAGCAAGGGGCGACTCTTCCTTTTGCAAGTAGAGGCCCAGTTTAATAGATTTTAACGAGAAGATAACCCTCAGCTCCCTCGATCTATGATGCCAGTAAACACTAGCCTTATGAGTTTAGGGTTTCAATTGTTAATTCCAAGGTGTAATTGAGACAACATGATGTTCATTTTGTAAATGATAGCTTTCATTTGTCCAAAGCACGTTAAAGTACAGTATGCTTTAAGGTGGGCTTCGCTTGTAATCGATGGATCGCTTCAGTATGAGTTTCCCTCAGTTTCTTAGTAAGATTCACTGCTTTTGTCACATACAAACAACAAAATAGCAACAACAAAAATGCTCAGCTTAAAGTTTCTTACTGCATTTTTCATTAACCAATGATTGATGCCATAGTGTCAAAGTCAATATTTTACAAAACGTTCTACAAAAGCCTTTTTTTAACTTATTAACTACATAGATGTATATTTTTGTACAAAGTTGTCACTTGGACAAATGCAGACAGTTGCTCTATGTTTCTGTCCAGTAATATGCTGAGTTCTCTTTATAGACAGAAACACTGGAGACATGCTGAGTCTTGTTCGCGTATACAGCCTGTGGATGTCATGACATGGCTCAAAACCTCTGAGATATGCAGCTGGAGAATTTATTGTTCACTTCCTTGTGGCTCATTGGATATGGAAAGTATAATTTGGGCTCAAGAAGTTACAAACCTGTCATTTTTGTGCTATGCACAAAAACATTCAGGCTGAAAACAGGAGTCGAACGACTAATTAAAACATGATAAAGTGAAACAGCTGTGCAAGCTAAACAAACTGCCCGGAGGTAGTTAGATCACATGGGGTTATTTAATCAGACAAATATTATGGGAGTGTGTTAATGTGGACTTCTGGGAAGCCTTACATCTGCCTCATGTTTAGGCTTAAATTATCATTTAAAATGAAAGATTTCTCTTTTTTACATGTAAATCCCTTTTAAACTGTTAACATGCCAAAAATGCATCAGCAGTGCCATTTCTCTACTCACACTGGAATGATGTATTTGACCTTGAGCTTCATTAAGTTCTAACTGTTAGGCCATGCTTGGTCTGCACAATACTAATCATGCTTTATGAAGCACTTTGGGCTGCATGGCTGTATGAAATTAAGGTCAAAATATGTACATAGAAACACAACGCTCTTTCAAACACTCCTTTCGGTCCACGCACTTTTCGTAATGTTTGATAAGTGGTATCAGTTTCCATGTGTTGTCAGATGGCACACTCACTCACACACGACACATACACACAATTCACTCACACCCACCTATGCCAGCCCTGTTCCGCCAAGGCTCCCCCCGTTTACGGTAAATGTATGTTTTTGTCACCTGTGGGCCAGAATGAAGTGATGCAGTTAGTTTTGGTATCGTGTCCGTGGCCATGCATCTCCACCGCCAACAGAGACCGAGAGCAGTGCAGCGTGGGTAGGCGTGGGAGTGCTGTGACAGAGATGACTCAGCTCTCTGTTGCCGGGTAGAGAAACGCCAAACACACCCCCACTCCCATACATTTAAAATTGACTGTTTTTAAGGTAGTTGTCATTCATGCCTCATCCTTTGGTAAACACCCATCTAAACCGTTCATCAGTCATGTGAAGGAGTCCTCTGAAATACATTGTTCACTTCACATTAATTAATTAGCTGCCTTGCATATTTCTATTGGTGGAAACAGCCTCTTGCGCAGCTAGCTCTTAATATTTAAGATCCACCAACAATCTAATCCTAACTTTAAAAATGTTTGTTGAAATGAAAAAATACAAATAGTAACAGATGGTGAGAGCGGACTGCGCGGAGAGCGGTAAGCTTTTTATATAAAGTTAATTATATGACAGGTTATTTGGAGAATATAGTTGGGATAAGGTTGAGATCACTTTTTTTCTCCATACCTCTGTTTTTTTTTCTGAACGTGCACCCTAACTCTGAAGTGTGGTATAATAAATGCAGTCCTTAATCCGTTCAGAGCATAATTCGGCCTGTGAGTTGGTTAGACAGCTCATAACATGCATTTGAAAAAAGTTTGGTGAATCTTATAGAGGGATTACATTTTTTACGGCACGCTGTGAAGTCTTTTTGTCTAAGTCTAACTTAGTAGACAAGGATGTGTGCTGATACAATTTACTTTATCAGAAAATTCCCACTCTGAACATTAGCCGTGAAGCTCTTAGTATATCTTCTTCTTTTTTTAATTTTGTTGATTTAATTACTGCAGTTTAAGTGACACTCGTAGTGATTATTAAAATGGTAAAGATACAGTTAGAGATAAGCTCAAATTTAGCTTCACCCACTAAAAATATGAGTTTTAAGAGTTTTCAGTTGGGCTTAAAATGTTACACATCAAAGCACCTTGAGATGCATACATAGGGACTTCATAAGGACAGCTGCAGATATTTTTTTTCAACTTACTTGGCAGGGTTACAATTATTTATTTAAAGGTTTGCCTTTGACAGATAAGAGCAGCTATAGAAGAAGTGAGAACCTGCTATGTGTCATCCAGAAAATTAAAGTAGAAACCGAAGAACAGAAAATGACTCTGCATCACGTCTCCCTCGACAGTGATCCGCTGTGTTCTCAGTCTGAGAATACGCCGTATTTAAATGTTTGATAGTATTTCACTCACATGCCCATGAATACATATATTAAAACTGATTTATCAATATACTGCAAGTTAGATAAAGGACTGTTAAGACTGTCCTGACGTAACTGATTAATCAATTGGGTTCCCAACTTGTCTGTGCCCAGTAATATTTCCCAATAAAAAAATAAAAATTTTCAGTTTACTTCTCTTTCCTTAAAAATTAAGAGAATTTGTTTGAAAGTAGAATATGACAGAACGAGTGACCTTTTTAAAATTGGCTCCAACGATCAGGAATAACTAGTACGTGAGCTGCACAATAAATCCTAATTCTACTATTTACAGTATGCTTAGGGTTTATTTACTATTCAAAATGTTTTATCTAGTTTAAATATTTCAGCCATGCTGTTTTTACTCTGATAGGCATGAAAAGGCCCAAAGCTGCAGAAGACTGTATATGAAATCAGAGTAGTTTTGACTCAGGTTCACTAGAAACTAGTGAGTCGAATATATTTTTTATCCCGTACGTGCTTTACAGTAAATCCAGAAAATGAGAACAGACCAAAACAAGTGACTATATAAAGATGATGAAAAAACAACATAAGCAAGAACTAGCAAAATGCTTTTGTATGCATGTGTGCAAGTGTGTGCACGTAAGTTTAGTATTGGTTTGAATCAAACAGGTTTTGTTTTGTCTTAACATGAAACCATGACATTGTCCTTAAAAACCTTTCATTGTAGAAATTCATGAGTCAGTATTGTACACTTTTTCAGTCATGGGGTCAAGGTGCCACATGACTTGTGGACTTAGTAGAAATAAGTATTGTGTTACAGTTAAAATAGTGTGACAATAGATTGATGATGATTTCTGTAGAACTGAGCCTCCCACATGTTTGTTTTTATTTCACATGAAAATCTAACTGCTGAGCTCCAGAAAGTCTCCTCCTAAAAAAAAAAGTCAAGTGACTTTTGGTGTGTGTGTGTGTGTGTGTGTGTGTGTGTGTGTGTGTGTGTGTGTGTGTGCGCGCGGGGTATCGCATGGGCGTGTGCGCTTGTAGGCCAGGTTCTGAGTGAGATTTCTGTGTCCCTAAATGACGATAAACCCTTCACAACAGTCAGGATAAGGGTGTGTGAGTCAGATGTCAGGCTTGAGATCAATAAATGTTAAAACTGAATATCTTGTCAAGGTGAAAACAGTAGTAGGTCACTAGTTCGTGGGCGTGTGTGTTCTGTTGCACCTTTACTCATCATGAATTACGCTTCAAGATACAGTAAATGACTAAGAACGGCACAAACATCACTCTGCTCATTACTCAGTGTTGTAAGAGACAAATGACAAAGAAGTTTTCAGAAGCTCATATTCTACGGTTAGCTGTCTCATTTGTAGGCTTTTATTCTTGGTAACTCTCAGAGAAAAATGACTGTCCTGTTAGAAACGGCACTTGGTGAAATATGGAGGTTACAGGGTTCAAATGATCCTTTAAAATGAACTCGCCCCAGTTTGAAATTGCTTTGTGTAACATTTTGATGCTATACTATGGCCACATTCAGTTAAAGAAGTCAGGACAGTTACTGTAAATAAAGTACAAGTGCTGTCAGCCTCTAGTGGTGTTTCTTGGCTGTGCTTCATTTTTCCATTTTGACAACAGTGCATTTCTCTTTTATAAGTTCATGATTTTAAAGTCATCTGCCTTCTGTATAGAAAGAAAAATGCAAAGCTATGAAAAAATTGATCGTGCTTTCAACCAAATGTAAAATAAAAGATATTGAATACTATAGCTGCAAGGATTAATCTACTAATTTCTTCTCAATCTGCCGTTTTAATAGGATCAAATCTCCGTTTTGTCAGAACTATCAAACATTATGCAGGTTTAGGTTCTGTGTAACAATTTGTCATAGATGATGGTAAACTAACTAAAATACTTTTATATAAAATTTAATGGGACAGAATTATTCAGAAAAAGAGCTTATGCTCAAGAACTGAGAGGCAAACCAAAGTGTTAATATATCTTTAATGCTCTGAGGTTGTGCAAAACATTACAGATGGCTTCCTTTTAAATAAAAATGATGATTAGTTAATGAAAATCATTGTATATCAGGAGGGATTAACCTTAATAAATATATGCAAGTTACATTGGAAAATTAGGGCATAATGACATCATATAGGACATTGTAATAACAAGCAGAATAGGAGCGCTTTATTGGTTGTTATAAAGTGGTAATTAATAAGTTATTCTATTATTATTATTATAAGATTGTAATTCACAAACAAAATCTTATTTGTTAACTATCAGTAATGAATGGGTTATTCAGGGAAAACTATTAGTATACTTAAAACAATACTTGGAGAATATTGTCATGCAGTTTAAGTTATTAGTTACTGCTTTATAATCATGAATAAAGAGCCTGTAAAATGACAATAGCTGGTTAACAGTGCATTTGTATACCTATAAAGAGTTTGCAGTATTTTACTTGAAGGCAGAAAGTGTGCGTATCTGTTTCGTTTTTTGGTACCAAACTAAAGAAACAATAACTTTGCCACCTCCAAAGTCTCCCTCTCATTTCCCAGTTAAACCACACGGTTTCGACTTCGTGTCAGGTTACCTGCGTTAAATGTGAGATGACTGTTTTTGGCTCTTTCTATTCTTCTTCGTGATCTGTAAACCAAACAGAGTTATGTCAGGGCAAAGAACAGGACATGTAGAGAGAACAGCCGTGTGGGAAAGTATTGTTAAGTCTTTGTTCTGGGAATCAATATCAGAAACAATTGTACCAGTTATAGGATACAAATCATCTCCCCCCATGGAAACAGTTGTTTATAAAAGCTATATATAGAGGGATCAACAGCATAGTCAGTGTTTTATGGTGCAACATGTTTCTGAATGCACCTGACTCCAAAGCAGCCTGCAGGTCTTTACTTTGCAAAAAATGCATATAAAATAATACATTTTTATATTTGTTTATATCCTCATGAGAACTGAGAAAAAGAGGATCTTCTCCTTGAACTTTTTTTTGTCATTACCTTCCTCTTTGGAGATAAAAGAGGCCACCCAAACAAATGAGATATCAATAGAAAGCCCAGGTTGTTCTATTATTTGTACATCTGTACTTAATAGGGGAGCTCAAATAAGTCAAAAGAGATATACCAAAAACAATTGTCCGTTACAGAGGACAGAAATGAATAGGCTGGCTCTTGGGAGGATATATTTATATATGTATATATACTTTCATGGCTACATGATCAATGAATATTTTCTCAGTTCGGCAGCACACCTTAAAGGTAAACACTTGCCACTGTGATGGACTTGCAACCTGTCCTCTCACCCTGTGACAGATGACATAGGCTCCAGCCCCCCTGCAGCCTTGAAACGGATAAGTTGAAGAGGACGGATGGTTGGACTTTTTTTTCCCTTCTTCTTCTTCTAATAATAATAATAATCATAATAATAATAAGTAGTAGTGGTGGTGTGAGTGTTAGCATTATTACAACCTTTCCAGGTAGACAAAGAAACGCAAAGAAGCAGAGGAGATCTTAGACTAGAGGCCAGAGTTGACCTGTTTTATTTTCTGCTAAATCTCCTTCTGTTTAAAGAAAGAATAAAACATAAAAAATAAAAACAGGACTATTTTGCAAAACAAACGCCAACACAAATCTTAAACAGAAACTTGCCATGTTCTACATGGATTGTCAAGTTAATCCCAGATCTGAACGTAGTAGGCAGGACTGGGGCTCAGTGCATGCTTTAATGCTGATTGCACTGGAAATAAACATAAATCCCAAATCCAAAAAGCCATTGGAGAAGAAATTCAAAAATCTGAGAATGCTAAGAGGGGGACTTTATTCTAGGTGATTGACAACTAAGGACAACTCCACAAATGACAAGAGGAGACTGAGACAATAAATACAAGAGATAATGAGGGAAGAGGAAAGGGATAGGGAAGACAGCTGAAACTAATAATGGAAGACAAAACAAGAGACTAAACATAAAAGACTACCAAAATAAAACAGGAAATGGCTCAGTAACTCAACGCCTTGACAAAGACTCTTAACATACAACTTCACATAGTAAGATATGAGGGGAAGGCTAAGAAAATGAAACTATACCAAATAAACTTAAAGCAGAAAACTAATTGGACACCATTAACTTAGACAACAAACTAAGGCTCAAGATACAGAAAAATGTCACAATCACAGTAATCAATAAAAAAAAAACAACTAAAGACCAAATGGAACATTAAATAAGCATCAAGAAAGTCCACAAACCAAAAACCCCGAGTCCAAAACTCAGGACCATCACACAACCATTACAGTTTGCGTCCTCCTAGAAAGGAGGTAGACTTAAATTAAAGACTGCAGAGGTCTCATGTAGCACTGTCAGACTGGTCAGGCTTGTTTCCAGTTAATTAATAATAAAATTGGAAGATGTTGTGGTGAGGGTTCACACTTGCTTGCAGCAAGAAGGGTTTTGACCCAGTGGCTGGGCTTTGTGTACCTGTGTGAGTCCTCTCCACACACTCCAGCTTTGGTCTAAAGACATGCATGTTGGGTTACTTGATAATTCTAAATTGTCCTTAGGTGTAAATTTGAGCATGAGGGGTTGTCTGTTTCTGTGTGGCTCTGGAATAAACTGGCAGTACTGGTATACCCTGCCTTTCACTCTGATGTTTAGGATGGGCTACTATACTTCTGCAAACCTCAAGTGGAAAAGTGAGGAAAAAAATGAATGCATGAATGAATTCCTCATTGAATAAGTTAACTTCCATCCATCCATTCTCTTTCACTTATCCAAATTGGGGGGCGGGCTGGAGCCTGGAGCCTATCACAGCTGTCTTAGGTCAAGAGCAGGGTACACTATGGACAGGCTGCCAGTCACACAAGCATTCACACTCACATTCATAAAAGTACTGGAAAGCTAATATAGTTTATTTTCTCTGCTTGTCTTTAAAAACATTTTAACTCATTTGACAGGTTATAGCATAACTGCACATTGCAGTTATGTTTAGTTACATTTGTTTCAATATATAAGCTTGTTAAGCTTGTTAAGTATCCATTTAAATCTAGAGAGTATTTTAATATTCTCTAATATTTGCTCTGGTCAAACTTCATCAGCGCATTAGATTTGTTGTGGTTTTAGCCTGTGCTGATCAGCTTTTCAGGAAAGATTGTTTCCCCCCTTCTTCACTGCCTCAGTAAGTCACCATATGCGGACTTTACCTGGTCGGAGTAGATCTCACTGCAGGGGTGTTTCAGAAACTGAAACCTAGGTGACTGTCAGTAAGATGAGGTCATGCTACACTCGCTAAATGTCAATGTGTGTGTGAGTGTGAAAGCCAGAAAGAGGGAAGAGGCGATAAATTGGTGTAGTTTATTTTTTTACCACTAGAGGGAGACTCTTTCCCACTGAAAAAAGCCATGTCTCTCTTCTTTGTTTTTCTTCTTCTGCAGTTCTCACATATGCATTCGCCTAAAATACATTTCAGGCAAATTAAAACACTGTTTTCGACGCTTTAAAAAGATATATATGAAAAATTCGATTAAATATCAGCCTAACATACGACCAGGGGCTGTTTCACAACATTAATACCAAATTTGCGTGACAGATGGTCCAGGCTATTGTCACATCTTAGAAAAAAGTTTATCCACCTTTTCTCGGACAGTATGTCGTGTTTTTCATCCAGTTTTTCCCCGATTAACTTCTGGGTAGTTGTGGCGGTCAGTGGTGAGTTTAAACTTGGGGGGAAAATAGATATATATGAGTTTTATTCTATGTTTCTTTCCTGTTGTTGTGTTTTCTAAAGGAATTACAACCCCGTGTTGCTTTTGACATCTTTCATTCCTCCTATAATTGTGTTTAATCAAAATCACATAGTCTACATCACCTGTTATTATTGAGCAGTTCTGCTGTGAAATTATTTACAACAGACTTCCTCTTGTGTCCGGTCTTAGCCCTCAGAATTCGCATTAAAATGCGGTCATTTTGTACTTTTTTTCCTTTCAAGATTTCAACACCAGCAAATGTCAAAAATCAAATTTGCCAAAATAAAATACCGCGATTCTTCCCCGTGACCTATGTGTTGCACACACACCCAGGTTTTAAATTTATCGTCGTAATGAAATCTTCTGCATGTTACCTTTACGTGCCTTTTCCCTTCCAAGAAAAATGTGTGTACCACGATGAAACTTTAAATTGAAGAATGACTTCGTTTTAAGTCCTACTGTAAAAGTCTCGAAGATTTTATAAAAGACAGGAGCAGAGTATGCAGTTAAATGTTTAATGATAAGTAGGCGCATGAAGAGTCGATTCAGTTTCGGCTGTGGCTGGAAATTAAATATTAAGTAAGCTGCATTTGCAGGAATGGATTTTATTCCTCGGTGTGATAAATAATTCGACATGGAAATTTGATTTTTCTTTGAACGTGTGCATGTGTAACTCAGCCTTATTTTCTTGATTGATTACTTGAGATGCCTCGATCGTCTCTGGGCTCTTCGGACTTTGGTTTCTGCGGAGAGTCGATGGCCTGCAAAACTCAAAACATGTCCGGTGTGCTTCTGCTTTGAGGCGCAGAATAATTATTCACCTAAAGGGAAATAAAGGGACAAAGGCGTGGACGAAATGAAATGTAAATGTGACCACCGTTTGGTCACTTCACGTCTTGTCTTACTTCTTTTTGATTCGTAAAGGAAGACATAGTGGGTGTCTGGGGTTTCGACGCGTCCCTGCTTTTAACACCATATTTTCCACCGACTCTATGAACGTGTTATGTTATCAGGCTGCTTAGTGTTTTCTCACAACAGCCCATTACTGAACTTGGAATATTAAAATGACGCATAAAAAGATCGACCGAAGCTGATGTTATACGTCTATAAAATACAAAGGAGTTCCGGTGATCTGCCACTGCGTTCATATTGTCCGTGCTCGAAATAAAAACGGCACTCAAGACATCTTTCATAATCAAAAATGGCTTCATAGTGACGAAAAAAATCAAGATCGTCACGTGAATATAATGCAACAATACATTGAGGTATATTTCTCTTTGCAATGCACTAAAATCCCCACGTCAGTTTAGTGTGCCGGCATACATTCACCCTGTAAACAACAAAAACAACAAGAACCAATTATCAAAAGGTCACAGCCTGATAAGCTTCCTGTGTGATGTGAAGGCAGACATTTGACATTTTGGGTTTGTTTTTCCTTCTCTCACTTTCTTACACACAGAAGGAAATTAAGTTACATTCAGATGCGCAGGAATTCACGATGAATCTGTTTTAAAAGCATAGAGGCTACACGCAAATATAAAAGGGGTTTAAATGAAAGTTGCTTTAAATATTTAGCTTTTGCAATGGATATTTTATTCAATTTCTTGGAATGTGTAGCATTTATAGCGAGTAACTGCAGTCTTTCATCTTCATTTAATTTTAAACCTGACAAAAGCACTAAAAATAAGTGAAATAGTTTCTGTCTTGCAGCATAAATACTTAGAAAAAATATCAATCTTTTGTACAATTTATCTCGATTAATTATGAAAGTCTATGCAAAACACACAGACATGAATCCTTGCATTTTTTTCTGTAAGCTTAATTTTGAGCTTTGAAAGACAAAATTCATGAAAGGAAAGAAATGGACAAGACTAAAGACAAAAGAGCTTTAAATAAATTTCAGTTATTTAACATCCGAGTCATGCTTCTGCACAGAATCAGAAAAATACGACAGGAAAATTCAAAACCAGATTTGAAGCAGCTTAAACAAGCACCCAACTGTGAAATCAACTTCAGAGTTTGAATTTCATTTTCTTTGAACTTTGAATATATAAAGTTTCAGATCTTTATTCTCGCGTGAGTGTGTTTGTGTGTTTCTGAGTCACCTGCGGTTGTGAGGAAGATAATATTCACCCCACTGATGTCTCTCACTTTAAGTCAGCGTAAAATGGATATTAGAAATGTTAAAGGTTGAATGGTAGCTCTGTGCAGGGCATACGCCTGAGGCGTTTCACGTGGGTGTAGGATTTGGACCGTGTTTACTTGCATTTCACGTTGTAGCTTTGCTTTTGCTTCGGAAACTGAGCTTTAAGCTGCTATAACTGTGAACCACACAAAATAAATGTATAAAGGGTGTATTGATAAATAGAAAATAATTGAACTACCCCAGCAAACAAACTGATAGTTTGGCAATAATTTTAGGGGAACATTATTTTATGCCTTGCTCCTGCAAAAGATATTTCCATTTTTTCCCCTTGCACTGCTTTAAAATGAGAACACTTACAGTTTAAAGATTAACACCCCAGTCAGTACAATTTAAATGAATAAAAACATGTATGTTATATGAAATGTATAAATTGCTATTGCTGTTATGTTGAAATCAGATTTTATTCAGACTTGGATATGCTGGATTTTTGGTATAAAATGTGTTCAATATTTTGCTCATTGTAAATTGCTGTCACTGCTTTACTGCCCTTGCTAATTTTACTTTAAAATAAAATATTTCTTCTTACTTGTTTACATTGAATTTTCACCTCTTTTTACCCGAACACTCGTCTGGTTTCTCAATGTGAATTTACGGTTTTCTGAGTATGGACAGTTCTGCACCAGCAAGTGCAAGAACCAAGACTGTTAACGTTTAAGTCCAGATCTAGCAGTCTTGATCCTCATTTCACTTATCTCGTACTTAGACGCCCATTGTTGTGGATTTGTGGTTTCCAGTGTTTGTGTGTTAAAACAGGCCAGTATGGCTGAGACTGCTGAAGTGACTAGTGCGACTTTGTTAGTCAAATGTTAATTAAAGCAGTGTTCCTGTTGCTGTGAGGATGCAATAACAAAAATGAGACATATCGCTTCACTTATTTCTTTATGTAAGCTCTAAGAACTCTGAATAATTTTCTGAGTTGGCTTATATGTATTTATTTTTTAATAGAATTATTCAAATTAAGTAAAATGTACTTGCTTTAGTACATTTAATTAAATTCATGTGACTTGTTTATGTTGTTTTACATTGTGATTTAGGGAAAGCACACTGACAGTAAACTAATTAATAAATGTTTCATTCTTAGGTTTAATTTGGTTTTCGCTGAAACTATAATTGAGGCAATGTTGTTTTAAAGGTCTCAATTTTTGTAGTGGAAAAAAAGATCAACTAAAATTTGCAGCTATAGATGTTTCTCCTCCTTCGTTGTGCAAGACGTTCTCTGTGACTTTGATATTTGTAGTAACCACCTTAACACTTGACTAAGCTGCATTTTAGACCAAAGAATAGCTTTTTCAAGGTTGTGTGTGGCAGAAGCACTCTAGTGCAAACACATCTTAGCCTCACATTCAAGGTGATCACCGAAGTGCTTCCTCCTTCATCAGATGACTGTATCGACAGACTGCAGGCTTTTTATCTCTGCACAGTGAAGATTTTTTTAAAAAAATCTTTGACTCAGAGGACTTTTTATTTACAAAAGTGCTTTGGGTGAATTAATTACATGCTTTTTTTTTTGTTTGGTTGGGGTTTTTTTGTTCTATTTTTTCCACCCTCTCTCTCCTTGAACACAATTGTCTTGAGCGGATCCTTCCATAGATGAAGGGGGGAAAGGACTCGAATTCCCACATGTATCAAATAAAACTGCACAATGCTTGCACAATGGTGCATTTTTTCAAATCGTATTCATCTGATCTGGGGCGATACCTTCTGCAAAATATGTGGGCATCAAAGCACCATGTGTTATAATCTTCTGGTTTCGAGCTGCTGTGCGTTAATGATAATACAACTGCCTGTTCTTGTCAAAGCGATTGTTGACTTTCAAGCATTTCGGATAATTTAATTGGCTTTTTAATTTTTAATGACCTAACTTCTCCTTTGAGAAGTTATTTCCTAATCCAGAGACTTAATTAAATAATTTAAAGGAAGACTTCTAGCTTTGAGCTTATTTTACTGTCCATTTTCAATTAAAAAGTGACAGTTTTGTAGTTTTATTTTTTAATTTGTATTTTCTTGTTGTTGTTTTTTTGTTTGTTTTTTTAACCCTGTTGTACCCCATCTAGTTATACATTGCCTATCTATGCAGGGATAGAGGACTCAACTGTCTGCATCCCTGATTTTGCTTTGATAACTGTTTTCCTGTTGTTGAACAGAAACACATTCTCTGTAGTTTCATTAAAATTGTACTGATATGAAATTAAATGCACCACTTCACTCTGCAGGTGCTGACCCGCCATCTGATTTATACTTAGCAAAAGATGTAATTGCTGTTCCTATTTAGGAAGTGAAAGTCTTTAGGATCTATTTACTTTAATTGGAAAGATTTGCAGCAGTTTCTGTCACAGAAAATATGGGAAATTATTCATTTTAATTAAAAAGTTTACAATCAGAAAAGAAGAAAAACCAAAAAGTGAATAGTTTGAACTAAGGTTCTCCTAGTCAGCTTTTCATTTAATACACATATATTTGATTTAATACAATAAAACAGCATGCATGCAGTCTTAGTGACCAAACAAATATAAACAAGCTATTAAGCCCCTGACTGTTTTACACTACTGATGCAGCAAAGAAAAAGGCAGAGAATTTATTTCCTCATGCGTTTGGTTGAGTTGGATAAAGGCATGTTGCAAAGCAAACATTGTTTCTCAGTCACAGAACTCTAAGCAAATCCTGTTTATTAATCTTTCCAGTGCTTGGAAACTTGAATATGGCTGTGTTTGTAGTTTAGCATTTCAATATACAGCTTCAGTTTTTAAAAAATATATATTTGAGAGGACAATTTAAGGTAAAATCATAAATCAAAATTAAACTAAATGCTATTAGTTTGGCTATATTGAAGAGAAGATTGGAGCTGAAGTGTGTGCATGCTCAGGTTATGTAAGGCCACCATGCAAAGTAATGTTGAATCAATAACAGCATTAAAAACACATCACTGATCCAGTATTTACCTCTGTCAGAGATGTCCTAAAATAACTGGATCACCTAGTGTTGTTGATTGCCAAAGGACAGTTTCATGTAAAGGTCTTATTTAAATTAGAGCCTATTGCAGTAAAACTTTTAGCACAACTTCTATTTTTATAGAAGGACTCATTGTTTTTTTTGTTTGTTTTTTTTAATGTGCAGCAGTCGGTGTGCACTAAAACCTCATTTTTGTGTCCAGCTAAACTTCATAAGGAAATCAGACAGGGATCCTGCAGTGAGGCAAGGCGAGCTAGGGAAATGAGAGTTTATTATCATTTAAGTCATCCTGTCCCTCATACACCTACACAACCAGAGCTGCTAACGCCCTCGCACATCGCATGCAGGTACACAAAAATCTCACAAACCTACATTCTCACTTTGTCTCTTTCACATTTAGCACTGAATCCATCATCATGGCTTTCTACATTGACATTTTATCGTAATGTTTGCGAAGACTATAAAAGTCTTTGGCACAGTGAAAACCTCATGAGTCACCTTGATATATTATGAACCTGCTGTGTGTGCATAAGAGTTTTTTTGTTTTTGGCACTTAAATAAAATGATAGTCTCTGCTTACAGGTGTCCGTGGATCATATAATTCTTAACTCCAAATTAATTACTGCAAAATGTCCGTCTTAAAGTTGACTATTAAATCCTTTAATTTATTTAAATGTTACAGATAGCACAGATTTTTTGGGCGAGTCTTGGGAAAGAATAGGACAGGGATTAGGGTGTTGATGACACAGGGTCTTTTTCGAGGTTTCCATTAAGTGCTAGTGATTTAGGCGAGATAACCTCAGGTAACGCCCCTTCTGCTGGTTGCAGCCTGCCATTGGGGGGGTAAAAATGACACCTTTTAGATATTTAGACAGCTAACAGTCAACTATTGTTCCAGAAAGGAAAGTGAAACTTTCCTTTTTGTGTTATGTCTCAACATGTTCCTTTCAATTCAGAAAGTATTATCTTAACTATCAGTGACTCTCTGATTTTGGGATCTTGGTGATAAAACTAGTTACCAAAGGCCACGGATTTCATGTCTAGTTGCTTTGACCAACCTGATCAACCAAACTGAACCATCCACTGCTGGCTAAAGAAACCGGCCAGATTGACCAGTTTGACTGTTATTCCCAAAACAGGGTTACTGACTTTGGTGGTCTCTGCACTGTGAGCACACGTAGATCATTCATTATTGACTTTACCGTAGAACTAGCCTCCTTCTGTGCAGTAACATATACAATAATTGTGGTAGTACACTCAATATGTTTAAGTCTGACTGATTTTTGTCTCAAGAAATGTTAGATTTAATGAATAAATATGGGATTCTGTTTCTCCCTGCCATAACTGTAAAGAGAAACCTCTGAAAGAGCATGCAGACTTTAACTTTGGGGCATAAAATTGTAATCCTTAATTTTATGCTCTTGTAAATTCTAATGTAAACCTGTAATTTGGCTCCAATTGCATAGAAAATGGATATATATATAATAGATTAAGACTTTTATTGGTGATTTTCAGGGGAATTTCCCTTAAAAAGAGGCCTCATTCAATTGGAATAGAAAAAAAAATAGCTTACTTAAATTTGGGTTGACACCCACCAGAAATGAGCCAACAAGGCAACAACAACGATCCACTAATTGGCGAGGGTGGTTCTTCGCAGAGTTTTCTTCAGCTGTAACCACATACAGTAGTGGATGTTTTTCTTTTTTGTGCAGTATATTCAGTAAAAATTAACCACCTGGCTCAAAATGTCAATTTTCTCTCTACAATTTGATGCATTTCCTGATGTTCCACACATTGTTAGCATGGCATTTAGAGCAGATGAGCGTGACCTTTGAACGTTAACATTGAGAGAAAAACTCATTTGAATCTTGCACACAGCTGTAAATAGCAGGTACATCATCCTGTTATATATCTAAAAATATGCAGAATTCTGCAGGAGTGTGTGTGACTTCACATTATATATTGTGCACACAATGATGGAACAAATGATGAGAAATCTGTTTGTTGTTCCTGATGCACTCCAAGTGCATGAGGTAGATTGTTTCTTTTAACTTTTAATTTTACTGTTTTGTTTCTTTGATTTGTTGAAATGTAAAAAAAAAAAAAAAAAATCCAGATGCTACTGTGTGCTGTTGCATACTAGTTCTATATACTGGCTTGTCAATCTATTGGCTCAATATTTGGAACCAGAGCTGAAGCCTAGTTTAGTAGTTTTGTTTAAAAACGCTTTTACAGTTAAGAAGCGATTAGGGGTAATTGTGTAATGTTCTTTAAAGTGATTAATTACAACTGGTATAAAAATCCACAGAAAAAGAGATATGGGGAAAGATGAAAGAAACTGAAAAAAATAAGCCAGATGAAGTGTGGAGAGTTCAGGTGAGGGGAGTGCGTGGGCTTTATTTGGTGCCACAGATGGTACACACATATACAGAAAATGTTAAATGTCATCATGACATCTCCTTGAATAGTAAAGCCTTGTCTGAAACCCACAAACCTTTTCTCAGTTTTGTTTTTCAGAAGTTGTCAAAAAAAAAAAAAAGAGCCTTGGTTCACCTTGACACTGACTAAAATGTTTTGCGCCAAGAATTGTTCACATTCCTGGAACACATGAAGAATCATCGCCACAACTCACCTGTTTATTTATCAGAAACAGTTGGTTTATGATGGATTCCCCTTTCACAGCCTGCTTGTTCCTGTCTACCAGTCACACTGCGCGGTGCAAGGAAATGATCTGCTAATTTGAGGTAGAGAGAAATCATGTGCCGAGCGATCACAGGCGACCTGCTTACTGTCTGCCCTTATCTGATCTGCCTCTCACTGATCTAAAGCCGTGTCATCATTAAAGCAGAACTCTGCCTCATCTGCCTGAACTGGACTTTCCCAGTATTTTCAATCCTTTATCACGTCTGACTGCAAGGAAACTCCATATTTCTTCTCTAGTGACGTGCTGACCTGGCTGGGTGTAGCTCTACAGCAAGGTGTCAAAAAAGCATCTAAGCATCTGTGGTTTAAGTATTTATGCAACCTAAGAAATCTTTTTTCTTGTTCTTGTTTTCTGGAAGGGCATTATTGGAGGTTTTTGGAAAAACACTATTTCATAGTGTGCAAGTTGGCTGCTAGTGCAATGGACCTGTAGTACACAACTGGCAAATATTGACCATGACATTAGTCCAAGCAGGCCACAAAGTAGAGTTCTTACGATTGGAGCTTACTTACATACGATCTCACAAAGTGTGTAAGTAAGCTGCAATCCCAGCAGATATGCTGATCTGGCCCACGTCAGCTTAAGATTTTCCAATAGGTAACTGGGAGTGTGTAGCCAGTTGTCTCATATATAGTGTGCCATTTTAGCAACCCACGTCACTTTGCAACCCACCCCCACCCAAACTCCTTTTCTTTCTGTGTTTAATTTAATCAGCGTCATGTGTGTTGCCACCCTTCTGAGCTGTGCTGAATCTAGTTGCTCTCCACCTCCAGCTTTTATGCATGCGTATGAAAGGGTGGGAAGGTAGAAAATAGCACAGGTAGAAATAAGATATTTTCTTTTGGGTATGGAAATACCCATTTGGGTGCTTCAAGAAATGATGATACCATGACATGAGAGTAAAAGCAACTTCAAACATGTATTAAAAAAGGTTTAAGAGGATGTTAAAATGTGATTGCATCACACTTGTAGCAAAAAGCATGTAAGTGAGACAGTAGCACAGATGATGCTGTTAGCAGTAGCACAAGTCCATAAAATGATATTAATTTTCTCAAACTTTGCCAACCATTAATTTCTTACTGCAGCCAAAAGGGACTGTTCTTCTGTCTTCTGTAAAGACAGACGAGGGTGTCATCGGAAAAAAAAAATACACCTATCTATCTCTCTCTCTCTCTCTACATATATATGTATATATATCTTCAATTCATTAAAGATGCCGAGCAAACCGTGCGTAAGCAACTTTAACAAACCTGCTTGCACCTGTGGCCTATAAATCACAGAAAAACTTGATGGTGGCCTATAGCCTCAGAGCAAAATAGAAAGGCAGTCTCTCAGAAGATTAAAGCCAGGCAGCAGGTATTACTTGGCTGACTCAATAGTGTGTTGATGAATGAAGCCAAACGTGCAGCTCGGGAGTGTGTTGAAGCCGCGGTAAAAAAGGTGGGGGAAAAAAAGAAGAGACTATAAAATTCACCACAGGATCAAAACATAATGTAATGTTAATTGTACCTACCACTTACAATAGCAAAATACGGTAAAGATCAAATCAACAAGTCTAGAAAGCTATGACTGGATTATTTTTTAAATGATTTAACGTAATGTAAATTTCCTGTAAAGATTCTAATGGAGGGCTACAGTCTGGCAGAGAAGACACATACTATACAATAAATCAGTCTTTTTGTTACTAAGTCAGCCAATTATTCATGTCTGAAAGTTACTACAAAGCCACCACTGTTTGCTTTTTAGGTTTGTTTTCAAGAAAGGCTAGAATGAGCAAACGCCCCTGCCTTTAAGGCTGAAGAAACTCTTTCGAAAGCCTACTGATTAAAGCCAGACCTGCCTAGCGCTCAGCAGTTTTCATCTGAATCAACTGGTTTGTTGGACAAGGGTCCAACATATAGTCATTATACTGTCATTAGATAAATTGACATTCACTTAGTGATCTCGAAGCTTTAGTAAGAAACACTTTGCAAAGTTGGTTGTGTCAATTTTAAGCCTGCAAGAAAGATGAAAGGTGAAAGATGGCCACAAAAAAGTCCATGCTCCTCACAAGGAGCTTTTGTCCAAGACAAAAATTCTCATAATTTTTTGATGCCATCCACATTCACTTTTGCATGTTTGCACAATGAAGCATTATATTCACAAAAAGCTTCAGGCTGGTTTGGCATCATTTCACAATCATTAGTTTATCTACATTTACTAGTCACATAAGTTTTCCTCAAAAAAGGATGTTGTGAAACGATGACTCAACATGTCATAGCGAGGGTGGGTTTACTGCTGACAGGAAAACTACCTGTCTATTAATAAATGTCTCACAATGACTTGTCTTGTATATAACGTCTGAGTAGTCATTGTCTTACTTTTCCTCCACGTCTGAGTTAATTGCTCATCATAGCGTTAAGTGGATCATTTTATTTTAATGGTCAGATTAAAAGCTAGCAAAGTTTTTGATGTGACAGCTGACAGGCTGACCCGTGTGAAAAGTAGCTTGTTAGTATTTCCCAACTATTTTTTTTAAGCTGTGAATTGCCAAATCACTGGGGTACACCCTCACTACTCGAATGGGAAAAAACAGAGTGTGTTTGATACAAAAGTGCAAAATCATGCAGCTGATTGTGACAATTTTGCTGGTACTCATTTTGCATCAGTACGAGAAACATTTGCATTTGTTTTAGTTGATTCATTTCTTGCTAATGTCTAATTGTAATTCCCTGGTGAGTAACTCCACTACTAAGATGCTGGCTGTTTTTGCTTTATGCACTTGCTCTTGAAACCATAATTGCAGATGACATTTTTTGGCTCTGTTACAGTAACTGGTTTTCTATCTGCTTTACCTTAGATAATGTATCACCCAGAAGATAAGACAGGTGGAATTTAAGCATGGATGCACGAAAAACCTGAGCTATCTATAAATGTTTGAGTCCAATTTTAGCCGTGCTATCTTACTTAAAGCTGATGTTGCTGTTACCCAACACCATGTTGACAAAAAAAGGTTTTAAGGCTTGCACTGAAAGGTTGAGAAGCTCTTCTGTAGGAATATCAAAACCTCTAAAGTGCACTGATGTGTCAGTATCGCTTTGAACTCATTCTCAGTTGTCAGATAAAATGAAGCAAATGTAAGATTGTTTTTTCAGTTCTGACAGCTCGACTACGTTTCTTGGACTGCCGCAGTTGTATTACAACCACAGTGAAGAAAAATGTCAATGGGCTATGTCATATTTGCAAATTGTAGGAAACCAGCAAATCACACGAAATCTGACTAAATATGTATTAACACATAAACATGCAACAAAAATAAGCTTAATAAGGTGTTTTTTGTTTTGTTTGCTTGTGTGCTTAAAATCTATTTGACAAAATCTTCATTGTTGTCAGATTTTATCCTCAAGCTTTTAGATTAACTTGAAATTATTCTCAGAACTCAACTTAAATGTTTGGCCTGTTAAGTAACATTGTTATGGTGACAGAGTCTGTCACTTGTTTTACTGTATGGGCTTCATACTGAATAGAGACAGATAAGCAAAACATTTTTAAAAGACTAGTCACTGTCTTATCAACATTAGGTCCCAACCATTGTTTGTTTGTGTGTGACTCTGTGTGCGTGAGACCTTTCCCACTTGTGGTTGCCTTCTCTCCTAGACCGTAGGAGGCCTGCAGTCTTTCACATCAGGACAGCTAGACGTCTGCATGCCACCAACACACAGAGACACACTTGTGTACACACACACACACACACACACACACACACACACACACACACACACACACACACACACACACACACACACACACACACAAACACACACTGTTCTGTGATGTACAGTCTGATAAACAGACAAGAGGAGAAAAAAAAGTGCTAAGATGTAAGGGCACACTATAAGTCAAATAGTCAGTTTACCTCCCACCTGCCCAGATAAAATCAGCTTGTTATTGTTAAAAGATGCAGCAACATGTTTAAAGTGTAAATACTGAAGGGATGTTTGAGGGGGGAAAACCTGCTGTGCACAGATTTAAAGTTTCTGCAGTAGCAGTTTTGTAGATGATGTAGCATTTTGCATTTTTATGCATAAATTTGCTTAAAGTTCTAATGTGGTGTACAGAGAGGCAGGTAGACTGCCATAAAGGAGACACATGCAAGTTATATATGTTTAAAAAAGCCCCCACACACTCAAACAAAACAACAATACATAAACCCACATAAAGTGTCACTGGTTTGATTCTTGCAAAGGCTTTAAACTACATTGCCTGGGCTCCGTACTAGCTTTGATCTAAACACTTTATTATTTATTACTATAATTATCAGGATGCTGGCTTGTTGTTTTTAGTTGTTTTTTTAAGCATGGTTCCATTTCTATCCCTGTGTGGAAGAGTAGTTAAATATGAAGCAAAGGTGGGAAAATTTATGGGTCTCAAAATTAATATAATTTATCTTGTACAATGTACTGATCAAAATTCTTGGCAAGCCATCAAATAGACTGAGAGAAAATCTGTACTTTGTATCTTTTTACATTAAATGTAGATTGCTTCCACTTTCTGGCATGTCAAATTTGTTTCTGACCATGTTTTGTAACTTCTTTAATAGAAAACATCTGGTTGTTTGGTTTTTGTCCTTAAAAATACAAATGTAGCTTAGTTAAAAGTAGACAGAGTGTTCTGGAGATGGGAGAGACCTGACTGTAGTTAGTCAGTTCCTGATTGTTTGTGAGCGCTGAGTCAGAGAATTTCTCGAGATGAAATTCTGCACTTTGAGCAAAGAGTTCTTGGGAATGATGTTGTGGCAGATTTGATAGAGTTGGGTATTTTAGGCTCTTGTACCTTATGAAATTTGTTATAACTCTAAATAAACTAAGGAGAATTAAAGAGACCGGCCTCATTGTTTCAGAACATTTAAACTTTGCATTTAGGAAGAGAGTGGGAGTCAGTGGTGCACAAGACTTTAGGCTTCATTGCACTTGGAAACAGCAGGTAGTTTTGTTTTCTCTTGGATTTTTTTTTAATTCTTTGCATTTTAATGAAATACACAGTGAATTTTAGGTTTCACTATGGATTGTATCGCTTGTCATATGTCAAAACTAAGTTTGTACTCGTAAGAAAGAACATAACGTTTTGTTATAAAACACATTTTAAGCGTTTGTTTGATTGACCAACCATCCCAAACCGCTGATTAGTCACTTTTCATATTCTTAAGACGAAGCAAAGAAGCACATTTACACAGCATCTAATGTTAGATGTTTGGATAATTCTTTTTTTTCCCGTCACTGTCATATGATTGATTAAATGTGACAGGAAGTTAGATTTCTCAAATTCTTGCCAGGATGGAGTATGCCTCAGCTGATAGTGGCAGACGTGACCTATGTTTGACGTCAGCCTTACGTGCCAGTCAGACAGGTGGGTTTGGTTACTCCAGACGGCTACTGGTTTATCTACTCCGGCAGTCTGCAGGCAGGGAGTTGTTGGTTTATCTACTCAAAAGACCAAAGTGCAGATTGTTCTGCATCACTAAAACTACCAGAAAGATGTTTAATTGCTCTACTGAATGACACGAGACATTGTTTTGTTTCCTGCAGTGGTCAGAGTTTTCTGAGTCTTTCTGATTACATATGAGTCCTTACATGCTAACTAAACACTTAAGAGGTTAGACTGAGTTTAAACTGAGTTTAAACTGAGTTTTTTTTTTTTTTTGCATGAATCTACACAAAGATGATTTAAAACCAATGAATAGATATGAAGTCTTAAGAACTAGTCAACTATGCATGTGATCCATCTAATGGACGTGTGTCTTTTACATAATTTC
This sequence comes from Neolamprologus brichardi, assembly GCF_056152115.1. Lineage (NCBI taxonomy): Eukaryota > Metazoa > Chordata > Actinopteri > Cichliformes > Cichlidae > Neolamprologus > Neolamprologus brichardi. The sequence goes on along the minus strand of NC_142116.1, from coordinate 8,374,249 downwards.
TCTAAAGGTGTCCGTTTCAGCTTTCTCTCATGAACTGGCAACAGCGTAGAACAAAACAGGATATTACTTATTGTGCCGATCACATGGTCAGCAGACATTTGAATGGAGTTTTGCTATGCTTGTTATGTCCCATTGTTGCTTGTTGCTGGGGAGCACTTCCCAGTAGAATGACCAGTGACGTGTTAAACTGCTCGTTCAGAGTTCAGCAAGCAGGTGCTTAAACGTACAGGTTGTCAGGCATTTCTTGTGTGGCCCGTTCAAAGGTTGCTGCATCACACTGAAAGTTCAGCATCCTTGAAAACCTCCAGTATGCTATGTAAAATTCTTTATTCATATTTGCACACATGATAGTGGTTTAATAAACTTGCATCGACTTCCCCTGATTCACTTCCCCTCAATGTGGGATACTTGAGTGACCTTCCATAACTCAAACAGATATCTGTGTTAGTCATCAGCATGATAGTAAGAGACTGAATGTCAAGGGAGACGCAGTCCATTGTAATCACTCATCATTTTGTCTGCACAGTCAAAATTAATAAAAAAAAAACAGAAAAGAAGTCTTCAGCTTCGTGGGTTTCTTTCTTGTGAATTATTTTAAGTAGTCAATCATCATGCTCAGTGGAGCAGAGGACCCTGAACACAGCATATGGGCTCTTAAAGTGCAAGGGAAGGGCGTTTAATTCTGAATCTTCTGCTGCCAGCAGACCACCTGGTTGCTAGTTACTCGATTATAAAGTGTAGTGGGGAATTATTAGTCAGCACAGCTGCAGCACAAAGCAAATAAATGCAATGTGTTTCCCTTGATTCGTACATTTATTCTTACATTATGCATTCACTATACTGTGTCTGAAATTAATCTGGCTTATTTTATAAATCCATTTAACTGCTTTATGTGGTGTTGTTCATGCTAGCTCTAGCGTGGCTCATGGGAACCCTTCAAAAGAACAGAGACATTAATAATGTTATTAACAACTGTGCTAAAGTAAAACATGAATAATTATCTAAATATGTCCCGCTGCTGCTATGTTTTCCCTGCAGGAGAGGTTACAGATGTTGGCAAATGCTTTAATATAACATATGCAATTGTGCCTGCAATAATACTATTGTTTTATAAACCATTTTACACTTGAATACTATTGGAGAATGCTAATGGAGACTTACAGGAGGCCTGAGGTGTTGCTAAAATCAGGGGGGTTCACGAGTTTTGTTGTCACGTCTGTGTGGAACAGTTCAGCAAATAATTTTAGGTACGTCACATTTTGACAGTCATTCATACATTTATTCAGTCACTGGTAGTTGCCCGGGTCAACCTCAGACCATCTGTGTTTAAACATACAGAGCACACGCGCTCATAGTGGTACTTTTTGAGCCGGGGGAGAGTTTTACTCATTCACTTTCTCCACATAGTTTTTCCGAGCTTGACTTTCTCTACGTCGTATTTTACGCCAGCTGCAGGCAGGCAGGTTGTGTTATTAGTCACAGTGAGTAAAATTCAAACCGCTTGATTTAATCCTTTAATACCAGGCTTCACTGCGAGCGAATTTAAAGAATGAATTGGTATCGTTCAAAACGAACAGGGTAACAAACGCAGTTTATTATATTTATAGAAATAATGTAGCCTATATGTTCATGCAGCAGGATGTTTGTTCTTGAAACAGTTCGTGTGGAGGTGTGTGAGGCCTAGTCATAGGGTTTTTCTCCTCACCACTTCACAGTACTTTCAGCAGATGGCGGTGTGTCGTTTTGACATCTCATTTCAAAATGGAGATGGCTGTTTTGAGGCCATAGCTCTCCCAGGCTCTGTTCTGTGTGCAACCTCCCACATCCCTGCTCTGTCAACTGAGAGATAGGTATACACGCACCACAATGTAACCCACGTGTCTTTCTGTGTTACTTTTTTCTTGTTTTTTTTCCCTCTTTCATACCGTTTTATTTTCTTTCACTTTTCTCATGTTTCTGGTTTAAAGAAACATGATGTGTGCAAACACTCTTTGCGCACCAAAGGGTGAAAAGTAGATTTTTCTCTTTTCCTCCGCCTGCTGTGAAACTGAATCAAAAAGAGAACTACTTTGATCGGTGAGGCATTAAAGGTGACATGATTCAGACTGAACCCACGTTTTAGAAACTAATGCTTCATAGTGAAATGTAAAGTATGACTAGTAAATGTGTTGCAGAATTTATGACAAACCTTTTTTTTTTCTTTAATAGATAGATCAAAAGCTTCCCACATTTCTTTTGAATATAATTTTACCTGTTTCAAATTGTTAAGTCACCAGTCTTCTTTTTTACTTTCGTTTTTGTTTCTCATTTTTTTCTGTGTATCATGGCAGGCTAAAATATCAGTGACACTCGAATGTAGGGAAGTAAAGTTCCTAGAGGCAAAAATGCATTTTTGCTAAATTTAATTTGTTTATTTAAAGGCAGAAATTATTAGATTGCTCTTATTTATGGAAGCTCTTTATTTCGGTCACAACTCCCTTTCTGCTTCTTTTTTGTATTTTTTTTTCTCGTATACTTTTCCCCTCTTTCAAAACATCTGCGACAGAGAGAGAGAGGAAAAGCAGATTTCAGCGACTGTTGTCTCATCCTCGCAGCTTCCTTTTGAGTTTTTGAAACACACACCGCGCCTGATCGCTTCAAAGCTTAGCCTCAACGTCTTCTCTTTTGCTCTCTGACTAATTTTGATAGTAAATGATGCAGCGTAAAGCTGGTCTGTCTCTCCTTTATATTTTTAGGCGACGTAGTCATGCTGGATTATGTCATGTTTATCAGGTGTCTTTTGTGAAATAGGTCGGGGGGATGATCGTCTCCAGCAATAGCTATTTACATCACACGAAGGCAAACTTGGTCTCTGCCGTCTGGGGAAAAATTGTCCACCTCAAATCTGATTTGACTGTGTGTTCACGGTTTTAGTCTGACGCTAGAAAATTGTAGTCGAAGGCTGGCTGCTCTTTTTGTCATAGGCCCCTGAATGCTACTCCGTGTCCCTGAGTGTGAAAGGCAAGTTAAATTGTCAATGTTGTTGTACAAGAGTATGCTAAGTAATTATATAAATCTGGACGTGAGCACAGCGTGTGGTTTATTTGCTTCGTGTTTGTGTTTTTTAATAAATAAAACGACCAGTAATAGTGAAACTCTGAATCAGAATGAGATTACTTTGATCGATGATTCTTTAAAGGTGACATATAAACTCTTGAACTGTGGGTGGAGTGGTGTTAAATGTTGGCAAACGGTTCTTTTTTTTTGTTAGGTCCAAACTACATTTATGAAAGTGTGCCTCCACTAAGGGATGTTTCATCTGTCACGAGGAAACAAAGGGTTCCTGTGCTGAAACAGTCAGTATTTTATCGAGTGTTTATGTAACTATTAAATTCCAGTTTTGACATTTAAATTATTGTTTATGAACAAATTGAACAATATAAATTATACAATATGAGCACTGCCACACTCTTATCTCTAAAATGATAGGTCATATTGAAAGTGAAGCAGATATTGAGACACTAACGTGACCTTTTATTTATGTCGAATATGTTTTTCGAGTATATCTATGTCAGTTTCAAAATGGTCAAAACTAACATGTGAGCCGTAACCTGTGACTGATTGTGAGTTAATTGGTGTCACACTTGTTTTCTTCTTATAAATAAATCCATAAGTCATTCTGAAACTATGATGCTTTGGAGTGATAATATTACCAGAGCATCAGGGGAAATTTGCCTTGTGAATGTTCGGTTCGCTGCCTGCCCACTCAGTTTCGACTGGAAACAAAAAAAAAATCTTTTAACCTTTTCAGCAACAACAAATGCATGCTTAAAAAAAGAAGAGAAAAAGAAAAAAAGAGTGAAAATGAGGGAGGCTGAATATTGTCAGTTGTGTTTAGCTTCTTTTTTTTTTTTTTTTTGGACTGTTGACAATCAGATCAGTAAAAATCCTGCTGGTGATGATCCAGCAGAATTATGACTCGTGCCAGAGTCAGTTTGACACACTATTTTTCACCTTTCTCTTTGTGTTTTTCCCCATTTTTAAATATATTTTTTTATTACACGTCTCATGTCACCCATGTCTGATTATTTCTTTCTGGTTTATGACTGAGACAAGTAGTTTCAAAATGAGACCGTTTTATGGCACGTTCTGCACATACAATTTTGATCATATTTAATTTTACTGGCGACCCAGTTGTTAACTGCAGTTTCATTGGAACAACAATTCAGAATTTTTTTGTCCCTCTAGAGTAGTTTAAATTTGAGTTGACTGCTCGTGCTACTTATATTTGCCTGTGCTGATTACTCAAATGCAGAAAAAAACATTGTAATCATTTTATGAAAATTTGTTTTATATTTATCATAAATATCCACCTTTTCCTTATAACCCTTTTGTGCTTAAATTGTATTGTGATGTAGTTTTAAGATGAAAAAAAATATTTGACAACTGCCAGGTTGTTGATTACTTCTGACAGCTGGTGAGTTAGTTGCTCCTTTTGCTGACTTCAATCTCTTATCTTAATTATAACCTTAATCATTTGCTGCAGAGTTTGCTGCAGGGAGTTTTCATATAGTGCTCCCACACAGTGGTTAGTTTAAGATATTAAATGTCAGAGTCTGTATGAAAAGTTTCTCTGGTCTAAAATGAGACAATAATTAAATATAAACATGTTTATGGTTTCAGACAAGCAGTGTTGCATGCTCAGTGTCCGTGGGTGGCATCACTTTGTTGCCATCAGTAACTGTTTGACTAATCAGTCGCTAATTTGTTCCGTGTATGTGTCGTGTGTGTGAGTGTGTGTGTCTGTTTGCACAGCTACCATATGTATTGATCTCTGTGCACACATGATCAGTAGACATACACCGATTAGTGCATATCTGAGGTCGTATACATTAGCAGTGAATATTTATATGTACGTGTATGTGCACAGTACACTCCTCCTTTGTTAATATATCTGCAGATCTGTGTTTATACTGTTTGTGCGTTTGTGGCTGCTTTTCTTTTTTGTTTGTTTTTTTTGTGGAGGGTGGGGGATGGGACTGGGGTCTCTGAATTAGTGTACACCAGCTCTCTGGTATTTTTTATGACTTTTTAAATACAGTGTGTGTGTTTTGTTTTGTATACACAGTCATTTCTCTAATTCTTTTGTCTTTTTATGTCTCTTAGTATCTGTCCTTGCCGAGATTAATATACATTTGCATCTGTGTGTGAAGTAATTGTTGTAATTGAATGCGCGTAAAATCTGTACTAATTATTTATAACTACATATTGTATAAAACTACATATTTGCACCGTGACTGGGCAAATATGTAGTTTTATTTCAGCATGTGTAGTTGTTTTTGTTTATGTCAACATAGTGTGTGCATAGCTATGTGTATATATTTTCTTCTATTGTCTGCATGTTTGTCTGTTTTCATTGCTCAGTGCACATATAATACTGAAGGGTGTGTGAGTGCATCCACACATTTTTGTTTTGTGCCATTGTAAAGCTACATGCAGTATTTGTGCATATTTGTTGTACAACATACTTAGAAGCACATACATCTATATGTGTTTCTAAGTATGCATGTGTCTTCATATAAGGGCAGTTATCTATGTTATTATGCCACCGTGTGTTGCTCTAAGCATGTGCTTCAGATTTTTTTCAGTGTTTATATTTTTAGCCTGCACATATGGTGTGTGCATATTATCATGTCTGTCTATATGTGCACTACATGTGCGTACATTACAACTTATGTAAAATTAGTACTCCTGCTATACCCAAGACATTGATGTGCTGTTGCAAGTGTGTGTGTGTGTGTGTGTGTACTTTTTACAAACTGTCAACATAAAAATGAAAATCATAACAGCAACAACAGCAGACAATAGTATGCTTCCTGTGTATATGCGTTTGTGAATGTGTATGTTGGCTGATAGTAGAGCAGCTGTGTTTGTGTTAATTAACAGGTTAACAGGTTTTGTAGCTTTCTCAATATGTTTGCATGTACAGTATAGTAAGTAAGTATACTAATAATAATTATACTGTTGTCTATGTGGACATACGACAGTTTTGTTTTTGTTATGTTAAGTGAATTTCTGCCTTAGTTGTAAATACAAATACATACAGCTCTATGTGTGCCCATGTTTTTGTCCGTGTGTGTTTATATGTGGCACTTGCTATCATCCATAAGTTTCTAGAGTACATGATTTTAGGAAAATATAATGTTAACATGTGTTACTTCTGGCTTTTTGCAGATAAGGATTAATAATATTTTAATAGAAAAGCCTGCAGAAAGTAATGGATACAACAAACACACTAAAATCAGTGGATTTGAACACAGTTCTTAACATTACAAACTGTTAATGTTTGTGTCAGTACACCTGGCAACAAAATAATATTTTTATTAGACTTTCAATGCTGTTAAAGGATTATCAGTCTGTAACACGTGTCAAATGAAGATTCTTATACATCTATCGATATATCGATAGATATATAGATATAGTGTCAAAAATGCTGTGAACCACATTACTCCCTCTACAGTCAGATTTGAAGCTGCTGTATTGCACAGCCCTATCAACTGAAATTATCAAAGCCCCCACAACGTTTAAAATAATAGCTTCTAGCCCTGAAGAAAACATTCCTAGACTTGAGGATTTGTAAATTTGAACTCTTGACCCTTACAGTGACAGGATCTTATCCCACGACGAAGCATTTTTATTCTGATGGGTGCGATCTTTCCCATTATACTCCAACTCATAGGCCTCTAGGGGGTCACTGAATGGTTTCAGTAATAGATTTAAATCATATGGTTTGGCCTTCATTTGAACAACTGTGTAAGATTTTCGGACTGAACAACATCATAAAAACATCAAATAAGGCAATAGGTTGGAAAAATGATGTTCAGCCCTCAAGTAGAGTTCCAAATAGTTGGTAAATCCATGCCAAGGTCCACTGAAGCTCTTGTAGCAGGATCTGGTGGTTCAAAATTACCTCCTGACTAATTTTAATTTGTCTCTTTGTCATGCAGGACTGTCCATGAGGTCTGGGGTCAGCTTACTTACACACCTTTTAGGTCAGTTGATGCTTTACTCTGTGTGAGTATTAATGCATGTGTGAGTATTAGCAGTTTCAATGTGTACAGTGGCCTGCGTGTGTGGGCTGCAGAGTGCACGTATATATTTGCATGCACGTGGACGTGTGAAAGGGTTTGTTCCCTCTTCTCGCTGCTCATCGTTTGGCCCAGCTGACATTTAAACATTCAAATCAGAGACTGTTTATCGTTGTTTGAGGGCCATGAGAAGATTTCATGTTTTGTTTTAGATAATCACTAGAGTCGCTTTATGTAAAGACTCGGTCTCTTACTGTAAGATCTACTTAAGAGATGCTGACGTCAAACAAAGGCTTCACATCTGCCAGAAGTCAACTTTTCAGGAACTAAGAGAGGCTTGTTTTTAGCTTCACCACCATGTTGTTGAGTCTTTTTTTTTTTTAACTATCAAACTCGTGTTTTTTATAGCTCTTTAAAATTACTTCATGTTGTGTATGTGTGGTTTTTATTATTATTTTTTAATTTCTTTTTTTTCTATTTGGGTTCTGCAGAGGCAAGGTCCTCTTAACTGCACATGCAAGACTATCTCGCAAATACCTTTGAATTAGAAACATATTTCAGATTTCTGCCTTTACTTTTCATATACATTTTGTTGCAAGAGGAGGGATTTGATGAGGCTGACGAGGAGGAAATTGTATCTGTGTCAACAAAACACAAGACTTACACAATATTTTGAAAATGGCATTTTCAACACTTTTTTGATATTGTATTTCCTATAATATGCAATGATGCTGGCTGTCAGCATTTTATATGAAGACCTTGTTAGAGCTGCGTTATTTAGATGCTCTTTGTGAGGCCTTTGAAAGTTTTGTGTGTGATAAAATAAAGATTTTTATTTTTATATCAACATTTTATGACCAAAATATGCCGCAGATCGCTGAGTCTTAAGGCATCAACACTTCACATCCTGAGGTAAACACTATGACAAAGGCCTGTGTTGATATATTAAACAATGATATCTATTCAGCTATTGCCAATTTCAGCTGCCTGAAATTTACTTTACCAGTTATTATGAATAAGTCAAATGTTCTTTTACTTTGATGAAGTAGTCTGCGCAACTACACCGCTGCCACTTGTTTTTAAAAAATGACTATATGAAGGATATAAAAAATTCACATATAATATTATCTGTTTCCAAGCCCTTATTGTGTAATCTGTATAGGTGTGTCTTTGGGCAAGTTCAGCCTCTTGAAACTGAAATTCAAATGACACTCTCAGATAGTTATCTTTTCATGTCTGGATTTCACCTCCTGTTCACAATATAACAAACATCTACATGACACTCTTGCAGTTTCAAGTTATCAGTGGTATACTTCAGGCTGGCTGTACTGATACTGATTATAGCAGCATGATCTAGTTTTGTTTGTCAGAGTACCATAGTACCATTTTCACTACGGCTGTGTTTACGTTGGGTTCATTCGGTTGTAGCACTATGATATCTGTATCATTTGAATAGTGGGTGTCAACGTTTTTTAGTATTTCAAAGCCCTTACACCGTCCTAACTGACACACGGCACCTGTATGACCCACTTGTCTATAAGTGCAGATCATTAAAGCTAAAAGAAATCTTGGGACGCAGCAATGATGTAGGAACTGCAGAGTTTGTTTTTTTTTTTAATCAAATTGTATCCTATTCAGCTTTTTTTTTAGGAGTTTTAACTATTCTCTAGAGCGTGCAACCATGTTCCCTTTTTAAAAAAAAAATGCTTAACGCTTTTACAATTAACACTATAAATGTAGGAACAATTACCTGCACCTTCATTCTGGTAAAGTAAATAGCTGTCATAGTAAAATCAATACTTATTTCACTTCTATTTTCCTTAACCTCTTCCATGGCATGCATTTTTAATTTCTCTTTGATATTTGGGCATATTGGGACCCGATGAATGTAAAAACAAAGAATTACCAGATTGTTGTTTCTGAGAAAAATGAGATCCACATATGAAGCTATTTGTTTAAAATTTTGATAGAACAGTGGCAGTATAATGTCCTCGTAAGTGGATATCAGGCCCTTGTAGAGCAAAAGTTAGTATTTTGGTCTTGACAGCCCAAAATGGGATGTCCACATACGTGGACGCCAGGTCCCAGGAGGTTAAATAAGTGTTTTATGTGTGTATCACTAACAGCTAAATGCAAACCACCAGTAACTACCTCAGTATTCATTACCCATCACCATAGTATCATTTTTATTAAGGAATTCATTATATTAGTTACTAGCTGACGTACTGATCATTTCTCTACAGTAATATGAATCAAAGGGCATTTGCTGACGTACCATATATTGAGCTATAAAAATAGGTCAGCATTCACTATCACTTCTACTCTCGGCTTCAGTCCTCTGTAACTCTAAACCAGCTCTCTGAGTCCACAGTTCCGTGAAGATAATGTTGGCAGCAAATCTGCAGGTAGGGAGCTAAGGTGCAAACAAAAACATTAGCAGCAGAAAGTTTGGAACCACTGCGCTCTTTGAAGTTTTGTTGTGGAAAGTTAAAGATTCCCTTGAATATTAGTCCCAACTTTGGCTTATTCTCAGTGGCTCATCATTGCGTGCTGTTATCGCCATGAAAGGCTTTAGTTCTAGGAACCACTTTGCTATTGTCAACATAGTCTGTGACCTGCATAGGAACCTCAGATAAATGTAAATATGCCACAGTACAGCATATACTGAGAACTGAAACGTATTGATTCTGGATTTTCCCTGTGCTCCGCTGCCTGAGTCACTCACTGATATTAAACCTCTCACTTCCTTTTTGAAGCCGCTTTGTTTACCAGCCAACATGCTATTTTTACAGGAGGCCTCTGTTTGCTCGCAGAATCGGTTTACTATTGAAAACAATGTGTTCTCTTAAGTGCGTATTTTGTTTAGAACAGCACAAATACCATTGTAACCTCTCATCTTATACTAGAAGTGCATCAGCGGAAAGACGTACTTGAAGCAGTAATTAAGGCTGGAAACTCTACTTCATCCCAGGCCACTCTGTTTGCACAAAAACAACCAAACAAACAAAATTCAGGCAGGTAATGCTCACAAAATTTTTAAGTTTGGCCATATTGCTTCAGAATCTATAGAAAATGAGAAAAACAAAACAATAATAATCAGTCAGTAATTAATTAACATTTAATTCAACACGTGAGTGAACAAGAAAAGTTAGTTGCCATAACTATTTGAAAGTAGGTCAATAGAAGCATTACTGAAGTAATTATGATTTTATGTGTGTTTATAAAGTTATCAGTAACTCATTTGGAGTTAAAATGATTATTCACAATACAATCATTTGTTAGCAACACCCTTAGTAGTGAGGTGCAATTTATTTGTCCACTATGTACATATGCCAGGAATGTTAGTCCAATTAGTGAATAGAAAATATATGGGACTGACTGGAAGGTATTTATGGGTGTGTTTTTTCCTGTGGATAGTGTGGCAAGAGCACAGAGTTTATCTCGGTGTGTTCTGAGACTCATGCTTGTTTTATTACCACTGTTCACAGCAGGACAAAATGACCCTCGAGCTACGGGGAAATGTCCCAGTAGGCAGTCAGCCACTGCTTGTTACCATCTACAACTAACAGTTTTCTGAGTAAATAGTTCTAAATGCAAGTGAAACCAGACATTACATATTTTTTCAGATGTTGATGGCTGTACCCAAGTACCATCATGCACTGTGTGTCATTTTCAAAGTTAAACTTCCACAAAAAAAGGATGTGCTGCATTTTTGGTCAAGAAAGAGGTCACTGGTAACATGAATCATTCAGCAGTTCTCTCTTCATGGAAAGGAAGCATTAGTATTAGATACACTTTAAAAACACAGTCTTAAAAATATTTTTTAATAATTTGATTTCAGTTCAGTTAGATTTATTTAGTGCGAAATTCACAACTGTAGTCACCGCAAGCCTAAAGATTGAGGAGAATCCCCAGGAATCAGGTGATTCCCCTATGCGCAAGCACTTGCCCACAATGGGGAAAAAAAGAGCTCTTTTAACGGGAAGAGGCCTCTTGCAGAACCAGGCTCAGGGAGGGGCGGCCATCTGCTGTAACTTGTTGGGGGATGAAGGGGAAAGAAGAGAGAAAAAGGAGGGCATAGAGAGATCACAAAAACACAAACAAGGATTAACAAACGGTGTGATAAATGTTAAATGATAGAGTCGATAAATGTTAGTGCTACCTAGACAAACTAAAAAAAGGAATGATGAGATAATGCTATCGCACTTTTGAACATTTTGATGATGCTAATTAACTTTAAGGAGAAACTCTGAGGCCTTTTTCAAATTTATTCATTTTTCCGACATGTTTATTTCACCTCTGACTCAACTATGGACCAAGAAATTATTACAAACCACTGGTAGCTTTCTGTAGTGAAATATTAGAAGGGCCTTCTGCATTTGATTAGATATTTTCACAATACTCGACCTGTACTGGTTCAAAAATGAGCTCTCATCTTCTTCTTTCGGCTACTCTTTTTAGGGGTCTTTGATTTGGCAAAGATTTGATCCTGGATGCCCTTCCTGACAAAACTCTCCCCATTTGTCCAGGCTTGGGATTGATACTAGGAATACACTAACTTGAGGTCCCCCTGTGGCTGGCTTATTTTAACAGCAAAAATATTATATTTAAATTTGGCCTGGGAGCTAAAAGTGAAATATTGTGAATATGTTTACTTTAAGTCTTGTGATTACAAAGCAAAGCAATGAAAAGGATCATGTCTGATGCCTCTCATTCACTTCTGTGAAATCAGGATGAATTCCCACTTTTCTGCTTTTTGGCTTAAAATAACTGTTATTATGTACATTCGATTTGCTCAGCATTTCACTGATATCTGCTTTGGATCCAGCATGGAAGGTGTTTGTGCCGTTGACAAAAAAACACCTCCGGCCAACTCTGATCGAGTTCACAAATTTCTTGGAGACCTGGTTAGATCTCCGTGATGGGATTATCCACCAAAACAGGTTTTACAAGATGAGCATTACTGTTATGCTTGCAAAAATTTGTTTGTGAAAGGTCAGTGAAAGACTTTGATCGTACAGATCTGCAGATTGTGCTTAGTGACTCATTTAGCTGCATAGTGAATGCCACCAATTATGGTTCATTATCTTGGATAACATTTTTACTGATGGTTGACTAAGTGTCTTTTTGATGTGGGGGAGTCAAAACTTAAAATTCAGAAGTTTATAATGAGCTAATGTGTCGATTATTTATCCTATCCTTTATTTTTCATTCTATAAAGCATCAGATAATATTTGGAAAGACTTTCATGAGCTGGTATCTTGTAGTTATAACTATTTTCACCTCTGTTTATTATTGTAATTGCAGCTTCAGATCAATGGGAGTTGGTTTATTGTTTTAAAGAGATACTGGTGGAGGTATAGCATACAAATGTGGAGCAGCTGAACTCGCCAAGCTCAGAGCCTTTTGGAAATTTGAAGTTTTTATATTTGTTGAGTGTTCCAATCTGGTGTGCTAACTTTAGCTACTGCTTTGCCTGCATATAAAAACGATCTGCTCATGTTAGCGTAGGAGGGCATGAGAACTCTTCACTTTTGGTGTGAGGGCTGGACAGGAGTGCTCTTGGGTGCAGTTGATATCGTTAAACCACAATGTGTTGTTTTTCTGTTACTTTCGGTGTTAAATGTGGACTATTTAAGCTGTGGGTGTGGACGATTTGAAAGGCTGAAAGGGGTCTCAGTATGTAAGCTAATAAGTAATGGAATATTTTTTCTGCATCATGAGTTACATTTTTTACAATGTGTGCTGGTGATGAGTAAAGCACACATTGTAAAAAGTTTATTCCTCTATTGACTTCATTTTTTTTTTTTATTTAGCACCAAATCACAACAACAGTCGCCTCAAGGCACTTTATATAGTAAGTTAGACCCTACAATAATGCATACAGAGAAAAACCCAATAATCATATGAGCCCCTATGAGCAAGCACTTTGGCGACCGTGGGAAGGAAAAACTCCCTTTTAACAGGAAGAAGCCTCTGGCAGAACCAGGCTCAGTGCTAAAATGTATATAGAACACTATTAGCAGCGATTCAGCTGATGATCTTGAAAGGAAAACTAATAATGCAGATTAGATATTTAAAGCTTTATTTTGGGGCATTTAGCCTTTATTTTGGACAGGGCAGACAGGAATAAGTGGGAGAAGGAGAGCAGAAGAATGTAACGCAAGAAATAGTCCAGGGCAGAATTGAATCCAGGCCCCTGCATTAGTCTTTGAGCATATGGGTTACCTGCTCAAAAATCTCTGCTATCCCAAAACCCCATAGATTACATTTTATTCATTTAGGTTTTGTCAATTATCATCTGTAAATAGACAGCTTAGCTTTGTAAATAATAGCATGCTTGTTTCTACAGTCATGGCCTTCCAGCACTGGAAACACAGATGATTCATGCCTGTAAATATGATTTAGTCCAACTTTTTTGGGTCAGATTTTCTGCAAAAGCATCAAATAAAAACCTCGGTGGTCCTGTGAATTCAGAATAAGGAGTCAGGTTTGCTGGGGTTGTACTGCTGCAGTGTAGTTAGAGGAGCTCTGGTGTGTGTGAGTGTGTGTAAAAAAAACAAATTTAAAAAATCCTAACAACCACTCATCATCTAGTGTGCTGCATATTCTGCAACTAGTCATTTTAAATCTCTAAGTACAAAAAGAATTCATCAGTGATTCAGTGCAGTATTTCTGCTATGAATTCTCGAGGGAAAACTGTGTCCTACTGTTGAAAATGTCACCACGTAAGGCCAAAACAAAGGAGGAACAGGATACAAAAGGATATAAATAGCGCTCCAAAGTTTTTAAATAATTCCTTTATAAATGAAAGATAGGAAGATATGAATATTAAAAGTTGACCGCCCACATCTGAGCTTCTTTCACCTTCTCTTTGTCTCTCACACATAAGCAGGCTTCATGTTTAGTTAAAACACACCCACACAAAAAGGGCTTTTTGCATCTGTCTGCTGTGTGTGGGATGACTTTTCAGACATGGTCTCATGTGTCAAACAATGCACTGACATGTGAATGGTGAGAAACTAAGTCAGAAGACTGTTGGCACAAAATGTTAAACCCGGGTTCCTATCACTTTCTCTCTGACCCATGTAGGAAGGTTAAGTGGTTAGAGATTGTTGTTTGTTTTAAATGAAAAAAAAACAAACCTTTGTGTGATTTGGTGTGTGAGTTACTGGAACATCTCTAAAACTTGTGTACTATTTTCAGAGAAAGTCAGGTAGTTGGATCCAAGTGTGCGTGGTTTTCTGGAAATTATTTTTTATAAAGATTTTATACGTGTATATTTTTTTTGGTACTCTGTCATCAGTTACTGCACCCATCACCCATGTACAGTGTTATTGGAACATGCATGCTTCACCTAATTATGAAACGATGTGTACTCATCCGGCATCTTTCAGTGGTTAAAATGTGAGAGACGATAAATTCCAGCAGTGAGGGCATCCTGGCGTCGCTCCAGAAAGTTTTAATTGCGCGTAGCAATGAAGACAGCGTCATTTCAGTTTTCCGTGACAAATTTGCACGTAAATAATGGGTGCTTTGCACATGACAAATGCACGCGGCTCTTTCTGTACGGAAACTGTGTTTCTGAATTAAAACTGTGCCGTGTGTGTGCTTATACCTCCGCATAAACTTTGCACCATTCATACAGAGACGTTTATGAGTCAGCTGAAAGGACTGTAATATCATATTGCACCCTACAAAACGATAACATCAAAGAATTTGGGCAACATATTATTTAAGCTTTAATATTTTAAATGTTGCAAAATAAATCACGTTGTAAACATGGAACAGACTAAATATTTTTTATAACAATTCTGCTAGTATGATTGTATAATTGTGCATAATGGTGGTATATTGGCTTCTTGGATGGTTTAGTGTTGCTATGGTATATTACCGATGCTAGATTAAGGACAAAACTGACATAATTTTTGTCCAGACAATTATATTCGGTGTATTTACATTAAAAAGCATATGTGTCACAGCAAATGCACACTTTAGAAGAAAACCTAGCGGCACTGAGATTCCAGAATTCCTAAGAACTTGGAAAAAACAAATGAGAAAACTAAATTAAGACATTTGTTTTATATTTAAACATCATTAAAAAGGAAACATACCGATGTCTTTGTCTTACAGTTTGAGACTCTTTAGATAATATATCTGCTTGTTTTGAAAGCCGTGTTTCCAGGACTCAATTCTTTGAGGTGATATGCTAAAGTGGGGATTTTTTTATTTTGCAGGTCTAAGACGCAGGATTGAGAAACAGTTTCACCGCAGGACTATCAGACTGGTTTCCACCACATTCACCCATCCTGACAAGCGGTGGGGAAACCACCCCAGCAAAGCTCATCTGGTAGGAGTGCACACATTTGTAAACTACTGTACTTGGCAGTCTGATTAGTGCCTTGTTGAAGATATCAAATATGTTTATCTGATTTTAATCCTTCGCTATTCCTACTGTGTGTTGGCAATGCATATTACACGCATGGATTATATAGTTGCGAGTGTAGTCAAGATCAAACATGGGAAACTCCTGACCCTAAGTTAAAGTGATTTATACACCTACCTGACATTACCCTATTTTGTCGAAGTCTGCTCATCTCCAGCTCGCAGTTGCAGACAATGTGAGCACTAGAGCTAGGAGTAATTTCATTTCATCTCACCAGTTCTGTGATATTGTTATATTTTGCCTAAATTAGCAAAAGCTGTAGTTCATTAGTCATTTAGGGTATCAAAAGTCCTCCAACAATGTCTCTCAGTTTCTGTATGCAGATTACAGCAGGGCAATGCAGTGATTCCTTCTGTGTGTGCTTTTGAGCAACACCAAACCTTATCTCTAGTGCCTGCTGATATTCTATTTCAACAAACTCCTGCATAGAGTTTAAAATAGTGCAAATACAGTGTGGAGCAGAGAGCCTGTGTGCCTTCTTCAAGACGGGCTGAAAAAAATTATAGTACGACCAACATAAATCTGCTTTCTTCACACTAAGCAAAGGGACAAAACACATCCAGTACTGTGTATAATATGAAAAATTAAACGTATGGAGAAACATTAAAGAAATTATGTTACTCCATCTGTATTTTAGTCAATTCGACGTTTCTGGTGGACTGTTAGTGGGACTGCAGCAGCTCAGATTAATTAACTAAAGTGGACTCTGTTCATTCATCAGCGTGTTAATGGTCAATATTGTAAACGTCAAGGTGTCAGATGGAGGGACAAAAAAAATGCAACTCTCGCAGTATGTGTGTAAAATACATCTGTGTGTTTTCATAGAGACTATCTGGAAACCGAGGCAGTCTCTGTGACATAAATATGAAACTGGTAATAATTTTAAGGAATATTTCCAAAAAAGGTGAAAGTTGAATCGAAAAAAAAGAGCAGCAAGTAAGAAAAACTACAAATTTATTTGAGATCGTATAATAAGTTTCTTTGTAGTGCCAAATGTAAGTAAACCTATTTGTCAAAGAAAGGGAAAAAATGTCTTTCTGGAACTCCCATAAACACAACTGATTATAAAACTGTGATTATTTGTGCTAGATTACTGTGATTTGTCCCACCAGCCACAACACGTTTGCACCTTTATCACAGTAATTTTAAGTGTGATTAAGTGGGGAGTGTGTGACAATAGCAGCTCATTTTTTCCTGACAGTTTGTTGGAAGGATTGCATAAGGAAGCATAACATATCAAGTATAAGAGGCTTGCTTGTAGATTTTAATCTCATGTCTCTTACAAAGACTGTTGGCAAAACTGCTAAATTGGTTACCGCAGTCAAAAACAAATGCAAGAATAGATAATCACATCTGAAAATGAATAAAGGGCACTTTACATATTAAGGTAAAGATCTAGAGAGAAGTCCAGTTTTGTGACCACGAGATAAATGTCCTTAGTTTTGCAAACCATTCCATGATAGCTGGATAACGTTCTGTTGGATGGAGACCCTGCCTTGTGCTCACTTCACTCACCTTGGATCATAAAGACAGAAATACAAGACAAGGAAGGAAATACAAACAAGATTGCTTTGCAACTACGTCAAGTAGTAATTAGGCTGTCGCATTTGGGGGAACAGTGTTATTGTGTCCAAAGTTATAGTATGGCATAAGTTTAACTGTACTGTTAATCGGAGGTCTAACAATGGAAAATAGGTGCCAGAAATGGTGCAGCTGTACAATAATCATCTTCCCTGAATATTAATGTGAAATAGCCTGTAAATGATGTTACATTCTGTTAACATAATTTGCATTATTTTAACAGATTTGATTCAACTGCACAGTTGTAGTGAGATCAGCATTAAGTTAGAAATGTTGCTTTAGTCACAATAGTTAGAATAAAGTACACTACACAGAGACCAGTCCCTGGGGTTTGGTCAGTATTGTGTTTTTAATTCTTTTAAATGAAAAGTGAAAATTGAATGCAGACCTGCAAAGCCTTATTCTGACAGCCACATAATTTAATTAGCCAACTCTCTTCAGGGTGAGTGCGTGAGAGCAAGTGTAGTATGATGGTTTCCAGTCTTCACTCTTCCACACGCACAGATGTGCAAACATGGTTGTGTTTGCATCACTTAAGAGGACACTGGCACACTTCCTGGAGACTCGCCCCAACCATAACCACTACTTACCTTAAACCAAGCCTTCTCCCTGAAATTAATTTACATCTACAGGAGACTTATTTTTCCTTACTAATAGTTAGCGGAGTCCCTACATTGTGATTGTGTAAACTGATTTTATGACTCCACAAAATGACTAATGCAAGTATACATGCACCCAATAAGCAAAAAAGTAGCAGATGTTATAGATTTTCCCTCTTGTGCAAAACAGCCTCTATTCCTTCACTTGTTTTGACAGCTGTGTGCATGTGTGTGTGTGTGTGTGCATGACCATATCACAATTTGTGGTAAATGTCCCAACTCTCTCGTTCTGGTCTCTGGCTGAGCCATTTATCTCCACATCCATCTCTCGAGTCAGCAAGTGAACTCCTTTTTCTGTAAAAATGTAAGCGGAAAGCAAGTCCAGTGGAAAATAAATCACTCACTCCTGCTCTATTAGCAGAGTACTTATAGACTCACATAGACATACAGTAATTAAGCGATTGCATTATTTTTGTAGTTTCAACTGGAAAATTATGAAATAAGACATTTACAGTCACTATGCACAAGTGCACAGTCTCATTACAGTATCTCACTAGCCCTTTGTGTAGATATTAAAATATACTTATTAGCTAAAACAAAATGTGACTGACTCTCAGCACTTAAGAAACATATTGTGAAATAAAACCAGGACTAGTTTAATGCAAATAAAATCATAGAAATTATGTTTTTTTTGTTACGTTTTCAATCAATACAAAATAAAAGTGAACATCAAGGACTGTGCTCATGTGTGTGTTGTAAATCAACCAAGCAAACAGGCTTTTTTTTGACAGGATTGTTGTTTTCAAAGCTCTGAGCTGTGTTAAATGTTATGTGGTTTCTCTGCACTGCTGTAGGCGGCTTTTGCTTCATTTGATCACAAGGGATCAGTAAGCCAACTTAAAATGTTGATTTGTTTTGCTCCATGACGATGGGCATCTCTGAGCTCTGAAAGCTTGCCTCATTGCTAGTTTGAATATTAATAGTAGTTTTTCTTCATGTGCTTTCCAGTGTTTGCATATATATATACCTTACTTTATTAACTGCCTATGGTGTGGGTTCTTAGCCAAATTAGACACATTTATTAGGAAGTAAAATTGAGAGATACGGACACAAAAGGAAAACAATTTGCCAGAGAGGACTGACAGGAGGATAACTTATCCACTGCACAAGTTCCTTGTTTTCACCTTTGATCTCCAGCCAATTCATACATCTGGTGTTAAGTACTCTGAAACCTGCTTATCGCTGATGCAGGTTTCCAATTTATCAAAAGTGACAATAAGAGAACAAATCCATTCATCCATCAAGCTGCTTCATCTCCTTCCACCGATAATGAATAGAGTGATTTAACTGAGAAATCCCATGGTATAACCTTTGATCTTTAACCAGTAAGCAATTTGTGTTAACACTCACAGGCTGCACATAATAAATTAAAAGTGAACATCAGTTAGCTTCAGTTGCCCAACCTTCAATCCAAATCTGAAAGTGCAAGAAAATCCCTTCTTCCTTTAGTGTGTCAGCCCTCACAGAAAAAACACAGTATATTTGTTACACTGTAAACACCTAGCTGTCATAGCAGTACTGCAGATGGTGCTGCATACTGGAAAATTATGCGGATTCCTCTTTGGAACATTATGTCCTTGCATCATTTTGTTTTTTCTGTTTTGTTTACAGTTTCTGGACCCTGAATCTTTCTGACTTTAACAAAAAAAAAGTCTAAATAGAACTTATCATTTACATTGACAGTATGCAGCCAGTTATGGCCACCAGTGAATGTCGGCCGTGTCTTGGGAGGCAGATGGGACTGTATGCTAATGAGAAGGTTAGTGCTGAAGTGTCCTTGGGCAAAATACTGAACCCCAAAATTGCCCCCTACATCTGTCTGAGTGTAGGTAAGTTAGAAAGTGCTTAAAGGAAACCACTCCCTATATTGAGAGATACAACGGATGTTACTTTTCTTTCATGAAATATATCAAAACCTAATGAGGTTAGAATTAGAACAATTACACTTGTCTGTCTGGAACAGCTCTTTTAAAAAAACAGCCCCAGAAATGGAATTGCTCAGGAGCTCTCATGACACATTTTTTTTATGTTGCATTTCTGGATTTAGAGCACGTGTCCCTAGATTTCTGTTCTCATCTTGTATTTGATCTGTTTTTGGGGGCCGGTGAGTTCTTTTTTTTCTTCCTTTCACAGGATTTATTTATTTCTGTTATTTCTTTGCAGTTTACTTCTCTTTGGCTATCTTGGTTTAAAAGCAAAGACTAAATTAGTACAGATACATTTCTTTTTATCTTCCAAGATCATGAATAACAGGCAGAGAAAAGCTGTTGCACTTCAGTTCTCACTGTAAATGGAACTTAGTCTTCATATGCAACAAAACTGCACAAATTTCCTGCTCTTTTTGTCAAAAACACAAAAAAAGCTTTAAGCTTTGCTAAAATTCATCTTCCTTGAAAGAGAGAGAGCTACAGCTCCATACAAGGTGTATGGAAAAGAGCACAAAGTCTGAAGAGGTTAAAGCTCCAGCAGTGCTTTTAATATAAAGAACAGCTTCTGTGCATTTCGGCTTAATCGAGCACTGACATTGTTCTTTAAAAGTAAAATAACTTGTATCCTAAGACAATTCTGTTATGGCTCCTGGGTCATTGACTCAGAATTTTGAGATTGTTCTCTTATTTCAGTTAAGATTTTTCTTATCTATGATATCCAGTGTGCTTATAATTATGTTTGGATTTTGTGCTTGAGTTCTAGTTTCCTGAATAGAATAGAATAGAATAGAATAATCCTTTAATTGTCCCACAAGGGGAAATTTGGTTGTATCAGCAGCAAAAACACACATATAGAAACAGAACAGGACACAGAACAGAAACAAAATTTTTACATATTCACATCATGGACAATAGTTACCAAAGTTTGAGTTGATGTTTTTTTTATTAGCATTCTGCTTTGGGTAATTTGGTATAGTGTCTTGTTATTTTTCTTAGCCTTCCCTCAGTGTAGGAGTTCTAATGTTTCATTGTTTCCTTATTTTGCCAGTCCCTCATCTTCAGTTTTGTGGTTCCTTGTCTTGTTAGTTAGATTCTCTTCACCTGTGCCTCGTTTTCCACAGCCGTGTCCTCTCCTCAGATACTTTGTGTGTTTTTAAGCCTTCAGTTTTCCTCAGTTCTTTGTCGTGTTCTCCTACATGCTCTGTGCGCCTTTCTTCTGTGGTTTTCCTTTTGACTCCAAGGTTGCACTTCTAGCTCCAGCTTAGTTTTGTTTTGCATTTCCTTTGAGTCCCAGTCTCATGAGTTTACCTTTACTCTGCATACTGGGTACTAAATCTGCCTAATGCACAGCATATCGTGACAAATTCAATCTGCTGTCACATCAATAACAAACACACAAAAGGCATCAATTTAAAGATACAAATTCTTAATTTAAAAGCAGTGCCTTTGGTTTTATCGCATCAAAAAAAAAGTGTCAAGATGAACACTAAACTTAATTTTCTTAATGATTCATTTGGCAATCTGTCAAAACCGAAACCTTTCATATTTAAAAGTTAGAAAGCACAGCGATGATGCCATTAAATGAACTGATTAACATTTATTTATTTATTCATACAGAGATCTGATAATGTTAAATATCTTAACACATTCAGTTTTGATAAATGCACTCGGTAGAGGGCTAAATGCAGATCCACTAAAGCAAACAGGGAAGACAAAGCACCCACTCATCCATCAGACTGGTTAATCTAGTCCTGTACCTTCAGTAAATTATTCATCAAACTTGTGTTTTTGTCCTGAAAGAAAAGAATCACTGGAGTGAACGGGCACTCCCGTTGTATACCGCTTTCTTCAAAAAGTTGTTTACTTTTGAGGAGAAGCAGATTGTGGTTAAAGTGCTGCGAGTGTGAGCAGTTTGAGCTCTGGGGCTATTGTACAAATTAGTAAGGGTATTTATATAACGGATAAAAAACACTGTTTTTTCTCAGTATCCTGAGATCCGACCTTATGCAGCTACGCTTTTGACAATAATCTCAAACCCTAAAAATTTAGATTTAGAGATTTAGATAAAACTTTATTAATCCCTCGGGTGGGTTCCTCTGGGAAATTTGTTTTCCAAAAAGCACAGCACCGACAGAAGTTACAGAGTTAAGAATATTATATATATATTTATATACACACATATATAAATACAAAGACATATATAGATAAAATATACAAAGGGGATAAATAGAATAAATAGAATAAATCCAGCTTGTAGTAGAAATGAAATGTCTTTCACAGCAATACCGAGTCTGAAACTAAGTGGGCCTCCACTTTAAAAGGGCAACAGACTAATTTATCTCCTTAGCTCTTAGCAGAATGATTAACAGCATCACCAAAGCAAAAAAAATTTCTAGCCGTCCAGCCTGTAGTTGGTGCAGTGTGAGGAGAAAGGGTGGGTTATAAATGGAAGACTGTAATTTATCTTGTTGCACGTCTTACAAAGTCTTTAATCACAGTGTTCACCTATGGTACTTTAAGATGGCTAAAGACATTCATCCTCAGGAGGAGATCCTGTCAGTTAGGGGACAACTGTAGAGATTTGTCTTAATAATGTGGTCGTGTACACTGTGTATACTGTGTCTGTTTTATATTGTGCAAACTTACATAAGAGGGCTCAGTTTCCGGGGATTTTAGCTGTGTCGTTTCTCCCAAAACTAATTTTAAATAAAAGCCAAGAGCAGAACATTTATAGTTGTGTAAAATGCTAGTAGCAGCTGCTCTTTAAACATAGTGTGCAGAGACGAGCAGGAAATACAAATTATTACATTATTTGTGAAAAAAAAACCCCAGGTGATTTTAGAAATTCCTTGCTGCAAGTGGATCTGTATTAGAAAACATGTATTTCTTGCTGAAATAAGACATAAATTAACAAAAATAGTAAAAATAATAAATGAACTGGAGACTGGAAACATGAATGATGAGTCTTAATGATCAGCATGTTGTGTTAAAAAGTAACCTCAATCAAACAGAAAACATATGGTTCATCCTCAGTTAAAACACTTGCAACTAAGCATAAGGTTTCCAAAAAATTCATCTGTTAAAGGCCTTAAGCGTAAATGTTGGCTAACAGCTTTCATCTTTTTCCATCTTTTCCACTGATCCACAAAGCTAGGGTTCCTATTGTCTGTTGTGTAGCCAAAACTGTAAGGTTCTTTCTTCAGACGGAGCCACAGAAACACTTTGTTTTAGTCTGTTTAGACTGTGCAGACAGGGTCCATTGTGACTTAGCACAGCAACCGTCATCCTAATAATTAGCCTTAAAACTAAATCTGATATGGTAAATTCTGTTTAAGCAAGTACAAGTTTCAAAAACTTTAGCCTTGACCACACATGCATTAAACTTTGTTTTTAATTATAAAAAAGTACTTATTATTTTAACAACTCCAAAGTTAGAGCGTGACATTCAATGGAAAGTAAATAATGTCAGGCCTGTAATATTTTACTGACTATAATTTAACTGTATTTCTTGGCAGAGATTATACTTCTATGCTCAATGGGGTGTTATAAGATTGTGTAACAGAAGAAATAACCACCAATTTATAATTGGTTAATACCTTTGACTTAGAAGCTCACAGTGAGCGTCCACTTTTTCAGCCCTGCACTGTAAGTAATTACTTATTGTCTTCAGTAAAAAACTGCAACTGTAGAAGTACAAGTTTAAGAGTTGTTACTACAGAACTCCAAAGGGTTCACAAGCTTTTTCTTGAAACTGTTATCATCTTACAACAGTTTATGGTGCAGACTGTTTCCTCTATATTGAGGTTCTTTTGAACCAATAGTTTATGCAACAATTTTTCTTTTTAGACGTCTAGGCTAATAACTTAGATCTCACCTGCTTCAGAGCTGGTAAGGCTTGTGAGAAGTCTCAGATAAATTAAGGACGAACAAGCTAATCTGTTAGATTAAATGGTCAGGGTAAAGGTAGCTATCCAAACTTTTCTCCAGGTTCCAATTATTAGTGGAATACACACACGCACAAGCTACTGTAGCATGGTACATATTCACCTATAAGCAGATTGCCAACGTATTATGCCTAGTAGTCTGGACAAACTGGCGTAAACAAGAAAATGAATAGATGATGGGAGGATATCTTTGAAAAGTGAGTGTCTTTTTAATTATTTTCATGTCCAAACCTAACTTCTATAATTGCCGAGGCTTTGTCTGTGGAAAAGGGAAGGAAAAAGAAACGACATACACCAATAAGTTTAATAAGAGTGGAGAATCATCTCTGGATTGTGAATTACATTGTATTTTTAGTCATGATCACAGCCCAATTTTTCCTTTGTTTTGATCATTGTTGCCGTGTGTGTGTGTGTGTGTGTGTGTGTGTGTGTGTGTGTGTGTGTGTGTGTGTGTGTGTGTGTGTGTGTGTGTGTGTGTGTGTGTGTGTGTGTGTGTGTGGGGAGCCAAAGTGGGAAGCTACAGAGATGTTGGACAATTTGACACAGATGTTTCTGTGAATTTATAAACACTAGGTTGTAGTAAAGAAATAACATCCACTACATTTGCAGTCCAGTTGTTTTTTTTGTCTAGACTTGTGTTTGTGTTTGCAAAGGCGGTACTTATCTACTCTAAGTGCACAGAAGCACAGAAGCTCACTTTTCCTGAAGTTTGAAAAAGTTAAGTCTCCTAACTTTGCTAATGACTACATACGAAAAAGGACAGTTGAGAACCGAAACATTTTAGAGATCAAATTGTGCGGTAGCCTACGTTTCAGTGGCATAATTTAGCTTTATACATAGCTCATAAAATGATACATTTCATAAACTTTTGTGAACTCTACAGACATGTCTAAAGATTAAAAACCTACAAACTTTAAACTGTAGCTGTATACTTTCTGATAAAGAACTTTGCATGTCTTTATGCTGTTCAGTTCTAGTATCTAAAAAGGAAATATGAGCAGAGTGTCACTCCCAACGTTTCACATACAGTCACAGTTTACTGCACTGGGCTTGGAATCAATTTTTAGCATGCAGGAGTAGTTGCTTTCAAGTATATTTTTGGGTGAAAATTTTTGAATAGGTGTATATTAGATCTTTTTATATATGTAATTGAAATTAATTTCAGCATTATAGTAGGTTAATATGCTAAAACAACAGTCTACAGAATATTGCCAAAGGATATGTGTCATAAAGTGCAGACTGAACAGAAACAAACGGAGCAGCCCTGGGTTCCTCGGCGGCAGATATTCAGAACCCTTCCAGTTCTCTTCCTTACTTCCTACTACTACTTCCTTATGTGGCTCAAACACTGATAAGTCTCCTTATGAGGCCTCGCGATGCTATGCGTCAATAGCCCGTGAGGAAAGCCTGAGGGTGCAGGTGCTCTGTCTGCCACTGTGTTCAGAGCTGTATGTGGATTACTCTTGTGTAATATCATCACACGCACACACAAGCACACCGTTCGCCTGAGACGGATTCTATTCACTCGAATTTGAAACACTCCGTGTGAGATAAATGCAACATTTCTAAAATATGCGAGCAATCGCTGTGACCAAGATTCTTGTGCTTGACACAATGAGATACCTTCCTTTCGTGTTTTATGTACACCTTTTAACAAAATACACTGATTAACTAAAGAATAGGGAGTAAATAATAATGAAGGTAAAAATCAACATACTCATAAAATATTCAACATAAATCTAACTAGTTCTAATGATTAAATGTGGTCAGAAAACAAAATGAAATGACAAGTAAAACTTAAACTGGTTTGTAATATTCCTCCTGCTGTTGAGTCGCAAATTGAAGAAATGATTCAGCCGCCACTCTGGTTAAAAGGGAGTAGGCTTCTGCGTTCAGATGTTGGAGACACTTACAGCTTTGATATGAATTTGATTTGAATGTCAGCCTGATACATACATTACTATGCACCAACCTTCATCGGTAATGCAGTGTGTAGTAGCCCGAGAAAGAGTTATAAAAAAAGATGCTGCTATTTAAGCAGTCCTGTGAATTGTTTGATGAATTTCTTTTCACAACAACAGTTGTGAAGTGGTAGTAAATAAATCTAGTAGCGCTTTATAAATAGATTGATTTTTGATGAGTTTAAAAATGTTGTCAGTGTGGTATCAGTTGAGAGGGAGACATGCCCTCATCTCCTAGGATTTGTAAGTCTAACTAAGACATTTGATCCTTCAAAGGAAAATTTCCAAAGGCTTTTAGAAAATAATCAGACGTTGAGCATGAACATAACTCAAAATGTGTAATTGTAATTGAACTCAGCAAATGCAGCTCAGGTTGTGCTGCATATAACGAGAATGCACATGTGGTGCCAACAAGTGCTGTAGTGTGTGCTGTAGCTAACTTATAAGGGTTTATTCTAAAACATTTATTTTTGATGTTGGAAAACGTATTGTGATTGTGATTGTGTTGCATTGTGTGCTTTTCTAACTACAGTACTAATGATGCCTAATAATATTAAATGACCGCTTAATGCAGCGTCTGCTTATGTTTTAACAGTTTCTTTATGTCTTTTCCTACACTTAGGATCATTTCCATGTTTTCCATGTCTTGCCCTGCATCCTAACAATATTTTTCTCTGGGTTTGTTCCAGTTGAGATGTTGCTGAGGCACTTTGTGGTTATGACCTCATCATCATGAGATGGAAAGGCTGGTGACTGCAGGCAGCTACAGAAGAGGTGGTGCTGTGTTGTGGTTTGCAGCTGCTGGTTCTTGGCAAAATAAATTGCACTGTGGAGATGCCTCAGGGAATTATTTGCTCAAAGGTTGAAAGGATGAACAAAAAAAAGGAATTCAAGAGATATTTGTGATTCATACTGTGTTTGTCTGTAGTTGTGACTTAGATGTATCTCCTATCAAATTTCGTAATCAATGGAGAAACTGTAAAATATTTAAATATTTAAATATTATTATTAAATATTTATTTATTATTTTTAATCAGAATTTTTTTTTTACACCAGCAATTAAGTTCCACAGTTTAAGGACTAACTGGTCTGGTTGACTGACACTGCTGAGTAACACTACAGTGTTTTAAAACCATTAACAGGCTGCCATTCATGGGGCGAGTGGGCTTCATGGCTATTGTCACACATTACAACCACGTAGTAAAATTTTAAAAAGTCGTTATTGCTGAGAACATGTCATTCATCAGAAATGTGCACACATTTTACATGACAGGAACTGTTTTTTCCCCACTTCTCCTGAAATATACTACATTGGGAAAAAATGGTTTTTACCCTAAAATTCCCATGTTATGAGCAGGGTTTTGAAAATATTTTCCACTAATCCATCCTGAGTCATAGGTATGACTTCAGCAATGTTAGGGAACTTCTTTAGATGGTGTTAAAGAGCTTAACAGGCGCCTCCTTGTAGGAATGTAATGACTCCACTTCTGTTTGGAGACACCCCAGACCTAAAGAGCTCCTCTTTTCTGTGTTTTAAGAGAAAGACATACTCCTCTCTTTTCTACTTTTTAAATGTATCCATACTCTGGCATTCATAGGAATTGCCATTAACACGAGTGGATAGAAACTACGTGAAAAGTGAGTCATGCCTAGAAAACCCTGACCCTAGAAAATGTTGATATACACTGGTTTATTCCCTTAACTATATAAAGACTGGTGCCTGGAATTTTTTTTCCTGCATGTGTAAGATTTGTAACATGTAACATTTCCATTCTACAACATGAAGTGGGAAGACTACATGTAGTCTTGTACCTACAATCGTGAATTTCAAGGCCTGATGTGGATGCTCGTCTCACCTACTTTTTCCTTGTACTTGTTTTGCTCTAACATTACGATTAATTAATAAACTAATTATTCTAGCCTATGGAATTGATACATTTGGCTGTTAATTATTTAAAAAGAAGCATACACTATTTTTATGGGCAAATTAAAAATCTAAAAGAAGCTTTGACAAATCAACACTTGTAATAGTCAATTAATAGTCAATATATGACCCCACCCCCCTCCACACACACACACACACACACACACACACACACACATAGAAAAAACCCATGAAAAACATACGACTTGGTTTAGTTTGACCTCTGTTACATTGAGGCAGTGATATTTGAGTGCTGAGCAGGAAGCAGGTTCTCATAGCCGTGTCTTTTTCCCCATGTTGAAAATGATGGCACAGAATGTAAGATTGTAATGTATGAAGTACCAAGGAAATTTTGCTATGAAATAAAAAAATTAAATAAAATGCAGTTTTTCTTAAGAGTCGTGGAGTTTTCAGGTATCATGTTTAGGAAATGCTTCAGTGAAGTGACACTTTTTAAAGCAAGTGGGTGATTGATCGGTGAACAGAGGAGTTTAATGTGGCATTCAGGTTCAGGTGTAATTTCTAGCACAATATGCCGATCAGTATGGTACATACAAAAGAGTGGACAGGAAAAGAGCTCAGTTTGTTCATATGGGTAATGCAGACAAAAAAAATACATTTGCAGTGTGTGTGTGTGTGTTTGTGTATTGTAAAAGGAACCGTGTAAACCTAAAAGAGGGACAAAGACCAAAGAAGGAAGAGTGCATGTGAAAAAGAGAAAGACAAAGTGGTGAGAGAGGGCGTATATCTTTAGCTGCCTATAAAGCTCTGCCTGCTTCTCATTTTAGGCAGAAGTGAATCCTGGCTGTAAGAAATGATGACAATACACTAATAAAGCATCTCAAACTGAGGAACTTGTCTGTTGTGTTTGTTGGTACTTTAAGGAGCCACAGTTCACATTTCAATAGAAGATGTTCACAATGTGTACATTTCGTTTTGTTCATTCAGTTCACATTCCTTTTTCAGTGTGTTTTAACTGGACTGGCAAGTATAACTGGAAAGGAAAGAATAACTGAGATGTTTACTACAAATTGGGTATCTCTTTCCTGATCTATTAAAATATTTATGATGACAAAGCTTCAAATGGATAGGTGGCACACGTTAATGTGAATATCAGTGTTATTCAGGGAGTGTTGCTTCCTCTTGGCTAGGACATAGAGTGCAATTGTTGATAGCTTCAAATGTAAACCGTGTTCTCACACTTTTAGATGGACACTTTGGCTCCCAAATATAGACTCTTTTTTTTTGTTTACAGCATTGACACTTAGATCAATTGAACTACAAGTGACACGATTATCTCAATTCTTTTCCTGGACCATGAACTGACTTGTGAAAATAAACAAATAAAGTGTTGTTTTTGTTTTTGTACAGATTACTTTACAGATAGATTATGACGATCATTTGCGTTATTATTATTATTAGCTATTTTTGTTGGCATTGTCATCACCACCACCTGTGCTTATAGATATATGTAAACCACCACCTCCTGTGCTGATTTTTAATGTTAAAAACACAAGTATTTAATAAAAACTATAAAAATGAGATGGGACGTCGGACATGCCAAAACAATCACACAACAGTTTTACCATTACCAGTGAACTACAAGTGAGATTAATATGATTAGTTTGAGCCAAATATGCATCCATAAACTTTCAAAATCTCAGTATAAAGCATTATTTCCTGAAAAATCTTTCAGCTATCTCCTCTGGAGTCCTGGAAAAACTCACACCTGAGTGCCCCTTTATTCTATAGTGTTCATTTGCTCTTCAGTGTTCTTCAAAGCTGTTGAGATCATACAAAACTGCTTAAAAGGTCAGATCACTAAATGGTTTGAAGGTACTTCACCTCAGTAGGTCAAAGGTCATTTAGCTCAGTGATGTGTAGCTAACATCTGCCTGCTACTTATTTCACTTCAAGTTTTTACAAGGTGCTAATTGTGTGCAACCAGTACTATTCTAAATGCATGAGAATGTCATCATGTCATTTCCGTAGCTACAGCTTTAAATCACCAGAGGCAACAGCAGCTGTGACACACAGCCCATGCACACTGACGTTTAGGTACATTAAGCAGTCATGATACATGTAATTTTACACAACTTCTACTTAATATGCATACATAAAATCTATATTGGACAAATGGCCACATATACTTATTTAGAAAATACAAATTAAATTAAGCTCTGCATAACATAAGAACGTTCTTAAGAACAAAAGTAATCCAGTGATAGTTGTCAGTTGGTGGTGATGATGGTTTGTCAGCGGTTTACACCAGTGGTGTGGGGGGAAAAGGCAGTGGAGATTTTTTGAATAAGTTTAGTCTGAAACAGATACACCTCTTACGAGTAAAAGTTTCATTAATCATTAATCAACTTCTCTGGTTTCACAAATGGGAGGTTCATTTTTTTAAGCTGAGGTTGGATAAGGTCACAGATATGCATAAACAGGCACTGGTTGTTGAGTCTACACATGTCAGAGGGTGTCTTCTGTGTTTCTTTAAAACTATTCTTTTGATTTCAACAAAGTTACTAGTTTGTCAATTCCAATAACAGTTTCAGTAATCATCACATTCAACCTGCTTAGATCTTAGCTTGCAGACTAAGAAAATGCAGTGTTGTAAAGTACTTTGTTCCCAGTAAACTAAGATTGAAAAAAACAAATGTTAATAAATGAGTCCACAAACACAACATCCTTGCAGAGCAAAGAGCAGACTGGAAAGTTTGGTGTGTCTGTGGCTTTGGTTTGATCAGTTGATCTAAACAGAGATTAGATGTGACAGACAACAATAGAAACTAAAAAGGACTGGCTGTAATACTGACGTTTTGATCAGGTCATGTGCAGTGATGCACACAAGATACACCAACAGATGGATGAATGCCAGTACACAGTGTCAGTTTATCCCAGTCATCTGCCTATAAATGCTTTATCTTGACTTTGAATCTTCGGGGAGACAATCATCGGGAACAAATGGGAGACAAAACAAGGCTGATGTGTCTAAAGGAAATGTGGCTGCATGATTACAAATGTTATTAACTGTAAAATCATTTTATTTGGACAAGGGAGTGAAAACTAGTGAAAGCTCTAGCATTGTTTTTAAGGCTCCAAGTAAGTATAGAAACTCAGTCTTTCAGATTTTAAGGCAGATTTTTTCTCTACTTCAAAATTTCTCTCTCTAGTATTTCATAAGGTTGTTAATTTTGTCCCTAAATGCTTTATGCTTGGATGTAACTTTGAGCTGCCAGTGAGCTGACCAGTTTTGACGTTAATGTGTCAAGATGACAAAGATTTCATCACATTACACTGAACCAAACTGCAGTGTTGATCACAAGGACAGTGTTACATAAATAAAGAAAATGAATGATCTGTCAAGTTGTTTTACACACAGTCATGAGAACACACTAAAGAAACACGCACAAAATTATAAAACGTGGCTAGAGACGGAAAACTGCATAGTAAATGGAAGGATTTGTATTTGTGTACTTTTTTGGGGTTCCTTTTACTAAGGTGTGTTTAGTGTGTTTTCTTTTGGCTTAGATTAGATTTGGATAAGATTTCCATGTACTGAATGATAAAAAACTATATGACAGCTCATCTGTCTGCTTGTTCCTCACTCATTGTACTGCCTCAGGCCTCTGTGCGGCACTTACTGAGAATACGCCCAGACATGTCCGAGAACAAAATTACCACAGGCACACGCACACATGCGCACACTGCAGAGAAACAAGCACGCGCGTGCGTACACACGCACACACACTTAGGTGCAACACATACGCACACAGAGCCATGGACTGTGGTTAAACCAGCTGCTCAGCTGGTTTACAGCCCAGATAAGGCAGTCCAATCCCACTCTCACACCATGGATTCACTTACTAGTAAACTCAACAACAACCACTGACCTCAAACAGCCAGTTAGAAAAATCCTAAATGTACAAGCTGCCCTCTTTAATGTGCTGTTCTATCCAAAGTACAAATGAAATGGCAATGACACATTTGTAGTCATATCTAATTATACTCCTGGTTTGGGAACTGTTTACTGAAGACAGGAAATATTCACGAGACCCATTTGTACTTGGCTGCTTTATCATTAATTTATTTTGACACAATTTTGCAATATTGATGACAAAGAAAAAATTGTTTCCCTGTAAATCCATCTACATATTCATCATCTTTACCATCATCATCTTTACCATCAGGAAATTGAAAAGATAAAATAAGAAAGATCAAGGGAATCAGGTGCAGTTCTCTGATCTGATGTTAATTCAACAAAATGCAGCAAACTAACACTTGTTCATAAACTCAGATACTGAATCTGGAGTGCATCCCCTTATTGTTTCCTCCGCCCTTGACAGTGGGGTTTTCCATGGTAGCAACCATTCTTATCTATGAAGAAATAGTCATCCTCAGCAGGATATAGGACAACCTCCAGAATTTATGGGCTGATTATGAACCGCCTTCACAACACGTAATAAATTAGGTAATCATGTAACTGCATATGTAGGCCAGTATATTAATGAAGCAAACAGCTTAACACAGTAATTTGTGATACTAGAGTTACCAGTGTCATCATGAATATGAAAACAGTCTCAGCCAATAATACAAATGCAGTCACTTTTTCATTAGGTCTCTTCACCATATATATGAATATAATTATTTGCAGTATAGCCTAAAACTGCATACATTAATCATCTTATGTGGCACTAATGACCTCTCTGCCCTTCTGCATGTGTTAAGAATGCATCAGGCATGAAAAGCAGCAGCAAGACATCTGTAAAAACAGATAGCAGAACATAAGAGAACATTAAACATGCAGTTACTAGCTCATCTGTACTGTCAAAAGAAAAAAATCTGTACTCTGGTTAGAGCTGCCAACTACATGTAACTCTAGATAAATCATGTAAAAGGGAAGTATCATAATAAGAAAAGGAGAAATAACTTTAAAAAGTGGAACGTATATATTAATATATATATATATACCTATAAGCTAATGGGTTTTTTTTGACAATAAGAAAGAGAAAGCAAGCAAAGCCAAAGGGTGCTGCCACAGAAATCTTTTTATAGAATATTGTTAAATTTACCCACATTAAATATGAGGAAACGTTGCTTGGGAAAAATAAATATGGCGTGTTTTATTATGTTATATATGCTTATATTTTACTGATAAATGACCTCTTTGGGTTGTGCCAATCATGTCTATAATGTCTCAGAACTAAATGCAGAAGTAGGACATTTGAGTACCAGCAACCCTTTTATGGAGGAAGGCATGGTGGCTAAACATCAAAATGTCAAACATTTTGTATATTTCTAGTAATTAAATTTAACTTCTTAACTATGATCAACATCGGAGCTGCAGAGATGATTCATGCAATGGCTGATTTGATAGATAAATGTGAAAATGTGCAGCTTTTCTTAGTCTCACATTGTAGTAAATGCTTTTTGGATTTTTATTGTTTATAATTGATTGTTTTCAAATAAGAAAATCAATTAACCAAAATACTATACTTCCTCCTAATAACTATGTGAGCTTTTCAAAGTTGAATCTATCTATCGCAGAAGATGAGAAACACTCATGTCCACATTGCTAATTATTTAACCTGTTTTTCAATTGAAATGATAACATTCATTGTTTTTCCTGTGCTTCCAAAATACAGCCTGAGTGTCAGTGGTGCCAACAATTTATTTGGCTTGTGGGGGAACGGAGAGAAAGGAAAGTGTACTGCTGTACGTTTAAGTCATCTACAGTTCATATCATACTATAAAACAGCAGGGCAGAATGAGACCATTTCAAATCTTTTGAGTTTTCATACACTGACTTTGAAAACAGACTACAGTTGGTGTCAAGGAATCCAACAGCCACCTCACTAATGGTTAAAAAATATAAAACAGCTAAACCAACATAAAACACTAACAAACAAATCAGAAATACTATATTAAAGTGGATTTTACAGCTTTTAGCTATGTGCTGGTTCCTTAAAGCGGGACTTGGTCATCAAAATGTTGAAAATCTGCTCTAGAAAAACAAACAGAAACAATATCTGATCTGACTCCAGTGTTAGCAGACAACATAACCTGCCCTGTCATAACTATCACTCAAACTATGAGAAATCACTGTACATTGTTGACTTTTATATTTTTTGCTAAATGTGGTAAAGTTTGGGCTCCAGTCACACAGTCCTGGAGCAAGTTGGTAACCTCCTGGACACCACTAGTCTTTAAGAAAAAGTATGCATACCTGGTATCTTCAGCGAGTGGTTGCTAAAGTCCCAATCATGCAGGCACAGAGACTGGTCACTAACCCCTTGGCAACAACAGGTGGAGTATGAAAAGTGTGTGTTTCCCAACCAGTTGGAGATGGGAGTCACCAGGCTTAATCTGGTGCACAGAGGTATGTTACTGCATTGAAAACCTCTTTGCAGTTGGTTTGCTTGCAGACAGATTGCTGTAGTCACCTGTCGTTTGCATGGATGATGTCAACCTCTCTGCTAAAAATTGCCAACTACTTAAGTGTGGCACAAACCAGAAATTTGCCTTCAAAATAAAAGTTGTACCTTTTGAACCATGTTGATTGCAATGGTAAGGCAAACTTTGGATTTGACGGTCAACATTGTTAATTTTGTGTTTGTGGTGCAGTTTCTCTTAGGTTTACTTCTGTTCTGCAAGTAGTTGGCAAGTGTTTGCAGACAAATCAGTGTCTTTTTTGCAGCCAATTTTATTTAGCAACAGTTAGCAGCCTCCAGCATGCCATGGTGTTCATAAAACAAACCAGCAGACACTGTGCTTGGCAAACAGTATTGATGATTCGGGTTAGTTTCAGTCATTTACTAAATGACAAGGTTCTGATGCATTCATGGTCATCTTTCCGAAGAAGCATATTTGCAGTGTGATGCTTTTCTTTTTGTTCTTTTTTTTTAAGCAACTAGGACATGAGTAAAACCAGCCAGTCAGAGTCAGCTGAAGGAAGGAGTGATGCCAAAGAAGGGTTTACTCACAATCATGGGTATATAAAATGAGATCTACAACATGATGTGAAAGGAACCTTAAACTATGTTTTGAAAGGTTCAGAATAAGATTTATACTCTGTATGACAAAAATGTATACAGTTAAAATTTATACAGAAAAAATATATTTAAAAGACACATATTTGGACTAATTGACATTCTATCACATTCTACAAACTGACTTTGGGGTGGTGCATGTTATTCCAAAACAAATCTGCAACTGTAACTCTGTGAGGTCTGGTTTTCTATAATTTGGCTAAAATGTTTGCCAGTATTTGACCTATTATTACCAAAGTAGTACTCTTTTTGTTGTTGTTGTTGTTGGTTTTTTTTTTTAACATAATTTGTCTGTCTAAATCAAAATATTTGCAGTAGGGTTGAAGTATGATGAAGACTTTTCAGGCTTAAATGTCATCAGCTAAGACACAAAATACAGAAGGAGGAAGAAGACAGGAAGGAAGGAAGGTGTTTCTGCAGACTTTAAGACAGGAATGGAAAGATTCATGTGAGAAATATTTTTGATTTAGTTTCTCTTTCTGTTTGACTCAGTTTTCTGAAACTCCTGCCTAGCTGGGTAGAAAAAAAGGACACCTGGTCTGGCCTCGATCCCACAGCTCAAGGAAGGCAACACAGCAGATGAAATTGTTCTGAGCAATCATTTCTCCAGTATAATGACACACTTAACAGTACAGTAAATAAAGACTTATGATTTCATTCAGCAACAACATTTAATGGAAAAAACCAAGGGCTTCCAGGTGCTTCATTTTATGGTTGCACAGTTAAGTATATTTAAGAGTAAATGGAGTGGAGTTAGTTTAGCTTAGGACACTACTTTATTCTACAATGTAATCCTCTCGAAGTTCTCCTTTCTGTAGAAAAGCCAGACTAGAATCAGGAGTATTATATATCAAACATCCACTTCCACTGTCACAAGACAAACTTGTGCCATTTTCTACAACTTCCTTATGCAAATAAATTGCAACAGCAAATGTGTTTCGAGGGAAGCATAGTGCAATCAGTTTCTGATTAATAAGACAAAAATTACAATATTTGGCAAGTCCACCACCAACAACTTTCCATTTGCAGTGATTAAAGCTTTATTAAACCTTTTTAAGCACTCACAGCATTTCATTTTAAATTTAGGTAAAGATTGTGACTCCTGACATGACACAATTTTTTGCTTATTACTCGCCACAGATGGGACTGAGTCACACACTTTGTACACCCTATCATCCAGCCTAACCTTATGCAAACTCTACTACGGTTCAAAAATGTAGTGTTTCAATTATTGACAAGTTTATTCTGAATGTAATTTCTCAAGTCATTTTCCCCACATGCACTGTAGTCCTGAAGTCTTCTCAACACTTTTGTGATGCATCTGCATTTGACAAGGATCTGACCCAATCATCAGATACAACCAGGTCTAGCCCATGTGGCATCTAATTGGCATCTCTTAGCAAAAACAGCAGTCTGAAGAATTTGCATTATTATGCACATTATGTGTCCTGCCTACTGCACACTATCCAGCTAGTACTCTTATCAAAACCAAATGTAATATTTCCAGAAGAGAGACCATCTCTCACCACGTGCTCCAGTACATGTGAAAGAGAACAACTCTGGACAATATCCCAATGTCCTTTCATGCATGAAAATAATGCAAACATGAGATTAGAAAATACAAAACTTTTCCTAACCTTCATACTTAATCATGCTTAAAAACTATGTAGAGTACAGTTCAACTATGAGTAGATATTGTATTGAAACAGTAGACATCATAAGGCAACATGTTAATATTTTTGCAATACATATATTTCAGATACGTTTAGGATTAACATGTTATGACCCGTCAATAACAACATGTTCTCATCATGATCAGTAATAAGCACAATCAAAGCAAAATAATGTTGCAAAAGGGGACTTTTTACTTTGGACACCACAAAGAGAAATACATGCAACTTGTAACAAATTAGAACTGCCATTTAAAGGTGAATTACTGTGTAATGTGTCAGAAACAAGTCATTCGTTTTATAAAGTAGTTGTCAACTAATCAAGCGTTATCTCTGAAGACATTCTTTTTTTTCCTTGTCATTGTTGACGCTAGTAGTTCAGTGAAATATGTTTATCAAAGAGGAAGAGCTGAGGCATAGATCTAACCACTGGCACTCCATATGGCATCTTTGCCTGAAAGGAAAACTCGATTTGGTCAGAAGGGTTTGTAATGCCGCCCACAGTTTACAGTTTTATTTAAACATTTTATTTTATTTTTCCTCTGGAATGAAGTTACAGCTCCAAATGATAGCTGGTTTACAAGCTGAATCATAAGGGAAAGCTTTTGAAATGTGTTCAGAGAGACTGTGACTAATAAAGAGTTCATATTTCATATTTCGTGACCACTTTCGTTAACTGTCAAGGTTAAAATGTGTAAAGTTGGAACTCTGCGTAGTGCTCAATGGTCACACTAATTTGAAACAAAGTGATTAGAATCCAGTCCTGACATGTGAAACCACACACAGATACACACATACAAATGTGACACAATGTGCTATTTTGAAAGTTGTTGAGTAGATAAGATTTGCATCAGTGGTGTGGGACATATGGTGTGGCCATTGCAAACGTTAAATGTCAGATCTATTTTTGTTAGTTTGTTGCTTTGCACTCTGTGTTTTTGTGATATCAAAGTCTAATGAGAAAAGATGAAAACGTGTCTACATTCACAACATCTAAATTCAATTATGATCTGTCTAAAAATTGTTTACTCACTTGGAACAAAACGAGACACAAACTAGTGCTTTCCTGTCATGAAAAAGACATGCGGTCACTGGTTTTCTTCTGTTCAAAGTAAAGAAAATGTTTTTCCCTTGCATTTTGCAAAAAAATAACCATTGGCATAAAAAGTCTTTTGCAACCCACATACACATGAAAATGAAGACTCTGGTTAAAATGGTTTAGAGGAGGAGGCATGAAGACACATACGTATACATCCCCCAATATGGTGTAGTAAGGCTGCTGGTGAGTTTAGGGAAGGTGCTGACTTTCTTTTCTTTTTGTTTTTTAACAAACCGGACATCAGGCGGACGTGTTGAAATCTGAAACTGCACAGTCATACTCACACTGACGTAGTCATGTGTGATGTCATCCGGAAGTGTAGCAATTCCTTTTTCGTGTCAGGGATATAAGATGAGAAGTGCTTTCTGGACCTGTCCTTATTTATTTAGTGGACAATACATTTACATGTATTTACATTCCAAACCAAGCCCTGCATTTAAAAACTTCAGCAAGGACTAGATAAATTTTGTTTGTTAAAGGGCTGTGTCAAAAGTCCATATTGAAATAGTTTATTTTTTTCAGTCTGATTTTGTATTTTGTAGTAGCCTTCAGTAATTAAGATTTAACAAGTCAGCTTTGGGCATTTGGAGAATTTTGCACATATGAAAACCACTTTGGGCACCCATGAGGAAGTTTCAAGTCAAATAAAAAATCAGAACCAGGAAAACTAACATGCAAGAATGAGCTATAAAAAGAGCCCAAATCCTTTAAGCAACAAAACCTGTAACAAGGGACAGAAAAAAGTGTGATATATAACAACAGATGTGCTTTTGAAAACTTCAAGTGCACCACCATCAGAAGAGCTATGACTGGGCATGAGGTGCTCATTATGAAGGGGGCATATGCAGGTTTCTTGAATTTATGGGCTCCTGCAATGACTATGCACTGCAAATCTGGCAAGGATAGAGAAATGAGAGAGAGCAGGTGGCATGGAGCACTTTACCCCTGGATCATATGTTATAGTAAAGGATAGTAAACTATACTCAGGATAGTAAACTGAGTATAGTAAACTCACTGCATTTGCAAAAACAGCCACTTGCTAGATGAGCCATGAATTCAACAAGACCTCTAAAGCTGGGCACCAAAACATTAGCAGGAAATCCTTTGTAACCTAGAAGTATTTATGTGCTCTATAAGCTAAATAAAATTAAAATTGGTAAGCTAGGAGATTTGCCCTCATACTAATTTTTTTTTTAGCAAAACACCGATTGATCTGAGATCTTCTGCCATCTTTTTGCCAGTTAAAAGATGCATCAGGATTTAGCATTCATTTGTTTGAGTGTGTGTGTGTGTACTAGGTTTATATATCTTTGTGAGGACCAAAAATTGAAGTTTACTATACTTGTGGTGACCAACAGCCCTTATGGGGACAAAATCCACATCCCTATGTGTTTAAAGGCATTTTTGAGACTCAAAAGGTGGTTTTAGTGTCAGGGTTAAAATTTAGTTATGTTAGGGTTAGGCTTTCATTTTTGGTGGTTAGGGTAGGCAGCTAGGGAAAGCATTATGTCAGTTAGATGTCCCCACAAGGATATGGAAACATGACAGTGTGTGTGTGTTTATAATTTAATGATGTTTTATATTCCTCTGTAACCTGGAGTAGTTTAAAGCAGGGGTGGTCAATTGATTTTCCCAAAGGGCCACATGAAAAAACTTGGACTGTTGTTGGACACCACACCAATAAGCTTATAAAGAGCTAAAATTAATATTGAGCAGAATTTAGTGAACTTGTTGGTCTAGGCCTCTACAAAAGTCCCAGTTTCTCATTTATCCCCATGGTAAAATTCATTGCCCACCCCTGGTTTATAGGCTGAATGTGGGAACAATGGCTATCATTAGAAAATTTACAAGATTTTCTCTTTAGCAAATCTGAATTTAAAAAAGCCTCTCTCTGCCCTGCTCTCTTTCTGTAAACAAATCTGCAAAGTCTCTGCTGTGTTTGTATATCTGTACAAGAATCGCTATTCAGTGTGTAGAAGATGAACTGCTGGGTTGGCAGTGTGAGAAGGATGAGTCATTGTGACTAAATAGAATGAACACCTCCAGGTCAAAACGTCTACCTCAAAGGCAGGATGCTCCTGCTGAAAGAGGCCATAGTGCCATCAGGGAATACCACAGCCATTCAAGGCTGTGGAACAGTGTTTAGATAGGTGGTACATTAGAAATGAACATTCACATGAATGCCAAGACCATTATCAACCTTTCAGTGGACAATACAATCTACCATGACATAATTTCAAAGAGCATGGCATAAATATATCGCTACTTGTTGAGCTGCTTTTCAAAAGGAAAAAATAAGGTTAAACAGGGATGAAGAGAATGTGTTGTTAAAAACAGTTTTATGGTAGGTATATTATTTTATTAATACAAATTTTTCTTTATTATAATTTTATTACTATATTATGACATATACCTATAGGCATAATCTGATTCTAATGTGTTTTCAGATTCAGATGCCTACTTTAGATGTGCAAATGTACAGTGCTGTGAAAAGTATTTACCCCCTTACGGATTTCTTTAAAAAAATTAAAATAAAATTAACAAGGGAGACGAAGCGACCGTGGGGATGATGCTACAATGAGCAGAGAAAAACAGAGAGCTTAAATATACACAGGTTAATGAGAGGATGGGAAACAGGACCTGGAACTAATACAGACTAACAGGACAGGGAAAGCATAACTGAACATGCTGAACACAGGCGACTCTCAAAATAAAACAGGAAGTACAAATAACCACGGAGACAAAGACTATGACGGGCTTGACAATGGGACCGGAGGAACACTAACTAGGGAGACAGAAAGGGAACAACAAAGGTGGAGACAAGACTCAAACATGATGACAAGGCTGACAAAACAAGGACCGTGGAACACAGAGGAAACTGAACCTAAAGACCAGATGACAAAACCAAGACCAGAAACTACAAATATTAGACAAAGCAGAAAAACAACTAAAAGAGCCAGAACCAAGAATATACACTAAATCTCAAATAAACCAGAATCCAAAGACAAACACTGGGTACTGTAACAAAGATAACCTCAGTAAATACAACATGCATTTTTTTAATACGGAGCCCCGCAAGGGACATGGGAGAAAAAAAAATTAAGACGGACTTTTGCGCAAATCTCGCAAAACAAACTCGGGATCTCGCAAAACTTTTGCAAAACAAACTCGGGATCTCGCAAAACAAACTCGGGATCTCGCAAAACTTTTAGCCGCATTCTTCGAAGGCTGCCAGCTCGAAGCCAACCGGGAGGTCGAGGCACGATGTGCCGGGAGAGCGGTGTTCCTCCCGGCTGTAGTAGGTCTCGACCTCCCGTTAGCTTCAAGATGGTGGGTGTCAGATCTCCTAAAACGCCGGAGCACTTTTGCAAATATGTGATGTCTTGTAAACCGAGCAGATAGTTGACGTTTACACAACTACATTCACGCCTCAAAATATCTTAAAAGTTTATTTTGTGACCCAGAAAGAGTAATATTACAACTAAGTAGCTGCCGCCATTGTTGGAATTCAACTTTTGCGAGATCTCGCAAAACTTTTGCGAGATCCCGAGTTTGTTTTGCGAGATCTCGCAAAAGTTCATCGTAATTTTTTTTCCTCCCATGTCCCTTGCGGGGCTCCGTATTTTAATGATGATTCATTAAGGGAAAAGTCTATCAAACTTACAGGTGTGAACAGCCTGATTGGATATGAGTTTGGTCTTTGACTAGGCCACT
Source organism: Neolamprologus brichardi (assembly GCF_056152115.1). Taxonomy (NCBI): domain Eukaryota; kingdom Metazoa; phylum Chordata; class Actinopteri; order Cichliformes; family Cichlidae; genus Neolamprologus; species Neolamprologus brichardi. The sequence goes on along the minus strand of NC_142116.1, from coordinate 8,333,207 downwards.
CCATTATTTATTTATTTATTTCTGAGCCATTCAGAGGTGGACTTGCTGGTGTATTTTCTTATCATTGTCCTGCTGCATAAGCCAAGTATGGTTGAGCTTCAAGGCATGAACTGATGATTGGACATTCTCCTTTAGGATTTTTAGGTAGAGAGCAGAATTCATGGTTCCATCAGTTACAGCAAGTCATCCAGGTCATAAAGCAGCAAAGCATTATACTATCACCACCATATGTGACTGTTGGTACGATATTCTTTTTGTGAAATGCTGTTAGTTTTACGTCAGATATGGAACTCCAAGGCTCCAAAAATTTCCACGTGTCTCATTTGTCCACAGAAAAAATTCCCAAAAATCTTGAGACTCATCAAGGTTTTTTTTAACAAATGTCAAATTAATTCTTTCATTTCTTTTGGTCAGCAGTGGTTTCACCTTTTAACTTTCTCATGGATACACTGACCTTATCTAAGGCAAGTAAGACCTATTGCTCTTTAGATGCTGTTTAGAATTCTTTAGTGACCTATTAGATGAGATGTGCTCTTGGAGTAATGTTGGTAAGCCAGCCACTCTTGGGAAAGTTCACCAATTCCAGGTTTTTGCCATTTATGGATAATGGCTCTTACTGCGATTTACTGGTGTCCCAAAACCTTAGATAGTAACCCTTTCCAGACTAATAGATGTCAATGAGATGTTGTTCAGCTGTTTCATTAGATCGTAGCATGCTGCATTGTTTTTTGAGATCTTTTAGCCTGTGGATAGTGAAACTGAAATCAGCTTCTCAAAAAAAACACATGATGACTCACAGTTAAATCATGTTTTAACAAGGGGTAAATTAGTTTTTCACACTTGGCCAGACAGGTTTGGATATGTTAACCCTCTTAATATAATAAATCTTAATTTAAAAACGGATTTTTTTTTATATTTTTGTTTGATCATGTAATTGTGACAAATATGCAAAAATTAAAAGTGCCAGAGAGCTTCTATAGGACTGGACCACAATGACCGTATTGTGTCCACAAGCACAATTTTGGGTGCTCATAAAATTGGGCAAGGCTGGCTTTTAGGCTTTATATTATGAACTTTATTTCATCTGCAACTTAAAATTTGTCAAGAAATGTATTCAGGTGACTATGTGTGTATGAAGCCATTAAGAAATAAAATTTTTCCCTTAATTTGGGTGTCTTTATTTTTCTTTTTAAGCAGGTTCACCTCCCTCTAAAAACTAGTAAGCTTAGTAGTTTTTTTTTTTTATTTTATTACAAATTGAAAACTAATATTTGAAAACCAAATATATCCCTGCATTTATTTGCTGTAGACTTGAAGGAAAAGCAAGCAAGTTTTTCACCTCTATTTCATGTTTTTTTCTGGATGGATAAAACGTTATCTAATTATCAAATTGGAAATCAAGATGTGACTATATGTGCCAAAGAATCACTTTCCAATCTCTTCACTTTTATTCAGCTGGCACATGCAGTGGGTATGCTTACTTCACTCTGAGCATGGTCACAAAATCTCAGCTCTGTTTATATAGCTCTACAAGAATAGCCCAACCAATCACAGACAGAGACAGGTATTTTGAATCCCCCAATCAGCAGCCACATTAATGCTAGGGAGATGAGTCACAGTGAATAAATAAAAGTAGACAGCTGACTGGTGAGAAGTATCTGAATCACCAGGCAACAGTGTCTCATTGGTGGACATGACAACCAATGACAAGTGTGAATGTTTATGTTCCTGAGAAACACCATAGAAAAGAAGAAAATGAATGACTGTGTCATAGTTAATGAAAGGAGAGCAGTTTTAACTTTAGCTATTAACTAATAAGCTGCAGACTGACTATTTTCAAGAGTCTTACAGTTGTTACAGTCTGAATACAGAAATGAAATATGATTTGTAATTTCATCCAGTGACAAAGGATTACTTTTGTACATTATAATAAAGCTTTCTTACCATTCCTGTTTATTTTAATGTTTTAAATGTTTTTCCTGTTTTCTTCACATTTCTCCTTACGTGTTCTGTCACCTTAACTAAATGTTGACTTAGAGAAAAACTACTAGATGCAGTTCAAACTTCAAAATAGTCAATACAAATCAAACAGTAGCTTTACCTTTGTCAGACAACCACAATATCAACCAAAGTGTTTTCCATCAATGCTCACACACAGAGCTGCTTTCTGCACTCCCTTCATCCCCAACCAGTCATAGTGGATGGCTGCGTCTCGCTTAGCCTGGTTCAGCTAAAGGTTTCTTCCGGTAAAAGGGAGTTTTATCTTCCCACTGTCACCAACTACTTGCTCACAGAGAGTTGTGTGATTGTTGGGGTTTCTTTCTAACATTGTAGGACCTTTAACTTAGAATATAAAGTGCTGCAGGTTTTCCTCTCTCTCCCTGTGTGCCACTAGAGGAACACAGATTGAAAGTCCAAAAAAATGTCCAATAAAATAGAGTAGGTATATTGAAGTTTACCAATTGTTAAATATCGTGCTACACTGATTATTTTGATACAAAAACAGTACAGATAAAAAGTGAGCAAAACACATTTCAGCTGCTGCCTGAACACAATATATTGTTTATAGGAACTCGCAGTGCAGGAATACAGTATATGGGTAAGACATTAAATATTGGACCACTACATGATACCAGGAAAATATGGTACAAAAATAATACAATGAAGCATCCACTTCATCTTTGTTATCTTAAGCATTCTTGCCTGATATATTAAAGTTGTTCGGGCAAATTTTGACATGAATCTGCCTTTGCTGACGACTCTACGAGCATCATGTCAATAAATAACAAAATCATTGAGAAGTAAAATGTACACAAAGACTGGAAATAGCTGGAAGGGAGCAGCTGTAAAATTGACTAAACATTGACAACAATCTTGTTTATTTTGGTTCATAATCTACCATAAAATGTCCACCATTAACCAGTGATAAACAGTTTATCTGGTTGTAAATATTCTGCGGCTTCATACAGGGATTCCCCTGCACCCACACACACAGCTGCAAGTGTAAGGATCTATGCGAAGCTCGTGTTTTGTTTTAAACTACTTGATGGGTATAGTTTATTTTACTCGAGACTCGTCCTTTATCACTTGGTGGAGGAATTTATTTACCTAAAAATAAAAAATAGAAAATATTGTTCCATGGTGTTTTGTTAAGAGGATTTTTATTAGGCGGCAAAAACGGCGTAAGGGCGTGCTTCTGTCAGTTCCTTGTGTTTGAGGTCTCGCCTTGGTGGAACAAAAGATAACATCTATACTCACTCCAGTGTCAGTGGAAAATGCTACAAAATGCTCAGCAGGAATGTTTTGTGTTAATATCTCATGAATTTCAGCTCTAAACATATCCCGATAAACATTTCACTATAGAGTGTTTACAGACAAAACAAATAACCAAGACAAAGTAGAGTGTAGGCATGCATCACATTAGTTTGCTTACCTTTGTGACAAAACCACAAAAATTACTGCTTCATGTATTTATTGAAGTGATATTTTTAATTTTTTAAATACTGGTGTAGCTTTATATGATTTGTAGTTCAATAATCCTATTTTTTTTAACTAGTCCTCTGAGCAGCTCCTCAACTCAAGCCTTTGGATCACAGGAATAACCTCATAATTTGAATCATTGGCCCTGCCTGATATAAGCATTTCCCATTGTAACATAGAAGTAGTTTTGCTCCCCCCACATTCCTACTGTAAAATTGTTGTAATGATATCTAATGCTATCTTTTGTGTCTTAACAGCTCTTTTGGTTTTTGTTTGTTTTGCAGAGGTTATGGGTTGGGTAAGTGAAACTGAAAGTCTTCACAACTGTCTGTCATTCAATAGAAGGAAGCTCAGTGACAATATCCATTGGCATTACCATTCATTTCTGTTCAATTCCATTTATATAGCACCAAATGACAACAACAGCTGCCTCAAGGCACATTATATTGTAAGATAAAAGACCCTACAATAATACAAAAACAAGCTTTTCCAATTAAACCTGGTGTTGTTATTTTAACCAGCTCATGCATAAGTAATTTTGTTCAGTGATAGTATGTAGCTCTCCATTTAGAATGTGAAAGAAGCCACGATTTTGTCATTTTTTCAAAGTTTAGCCCAGTCTTTGGATTGGCAGTTTCTATTCTCATTATAAATAGAAAAGTAAGCAAGGAAAATCCTGTGATGTGTCATAGACAGCATCACATTCAATACAGTAATGTGATTATGAGGAGAAATTTTAGGGGAAATTCAGTGCAGAGGGCACTGAATTTTTTTTTAACTTTAAGGTACATTCAGTTGAGTGCATACAGGTTTATGCATGCTTCTGTGCTGGTGGGTTTTTTATTGTTGTTTGAATGAGAATCAGAGCTAGCTTTGCTGCCAGGTACTTTCATATGGGACAAGAATTCACCTTGGTAAAAAAAAAATGCTTTCATTCCTTAGGTATCAGTGATAACAACTTCGGGACAGCTTGATATTTACTTTCTTTGCAGAGGTATTTTTCTCTGCCAGATATACTTTCAGCTCAAGAACCATTCACCTCTACAAATAAAAAAATACTTGTTTTGTGCTTTTCTAAAAAAAAAAAAAAACTTCATCCATCTGTGTGTCTTGGTATTAAACCTTTGACTAAGCTCTGCTTTATAAGAGGGTGACTGCATTCATGAAACTCGGATGTCAAGTTCCGATTGCACCCAATTAAATTAATAGACTTCTAATGTAAGTCAGGCTAATGACTACTATAAAATTACCATTCTGAGTCATCATTTCTCCAAGGAGGCTGCTGCTGTAAGTGCTGGTATTTTTGGTAGTCTAGTTGAGAGAAAGCCATTTTACAGAATGCAATGCTAAGTATCTAAAAGGAATCTTGTACACTAACCGGCCACTTCATTAGGTACACTAGTTCAACTACTTGCAAGTCTAATTGACCAATCGCGTGACAGCAGCTCTATGCAAACAGACATGGGCTAGATGGCTGTTTAAACTGAGGATCAGAAAGGGACAGAAAGACATTTTTACTATAGCATGGTTTTTAGCTGCTCCAAGTTATGAGCTTTGTGCTAATAGGAAGGCAATAGTAAGGACATCTCTGAATGTACAGCAAGTGAAACCTTGAAGCAGATGGGCTCAAGGAGCAGAAGACAACACTGGGTACCACCCCTGCTGACTAAAAACAGAAAACTGAGGATATAATTTACACAGGCTCATCAAAATTGGACAACAGACGAATGAAAACTAATTGCCTGGTCTAAAGGATCCAATCTAAATTCTAGAAGAATTTTTGCTGTGACATTTGGATGGTAAGGTCATTTGGTATAAACAATATTAAAGCATGGAACCATTCTGCCTTGTATCAACTGCTCAGGCTGCAGGCTGATCCTTCAACGTTTGGCTAATTCCAATAGAATAACCAACATTGTCACTAAGGTCAACATGATGGTGAGTTCAGAGTACTCCAAAGTCCTCCACAGTCACTAAATCTCAATCGTACAGAACACCTTTGGAATGTAGTGGGACTGGAGATTTCCATCATGGGGGTGGGAGCTGACAAACCTGCAGAAATTGCATGATGCTGTCATGTCAGTATGGACCAAAATCTCAAAAATATTTCCAGCGCCTTGTTGAATCTATGCCATAAATAAGTAAAGCAGTCCTGAAGGCAGAAGGGGGTCCATCCTCGAACTAACAAAGTATTCTTGATGAATTGTCTGCTGTTTATTTTATGACTCTATATTTTTAAAGCCAGACTGTGAAGACACAGTACACACTGTGTCAAATTAAACTCCTCTAAAATCCATCCTAAAAATGGTGTCAACTGCAAACAAGAAGTGAAGTGAAAATTCCCATGAAGAAATACACTACAGAAGAAGTATGAGTCATAGCTTTATACACTCTGATGCTAGCATGAGCCATTGAGCTTAGCAGAAGGAAAAAGCTAAGAATTTAAAATCAGATATTTGTATTTAAAGTCATATAACTCCATAACTCTGAGGCAGGCTCTATGCTATGCTATGGTGGCAAATCTGGGTCAACTGCTGTGTATGCTGGTGAGATAATAAGTCTTCCCACATGCTACCTCATACAGCTAATTTCTCATTTTTATTACATTGCCATGCCTCTGTAATGTGTTCTGTAATGCAGGTGCAGGTCTATATATATACAATTATTTTTTGTTTTGTTTTAATTTGTCATATAACGTTTGTCTGAATATTGTGAGTTAGATCTTACTCAAAGACCTTGTGAAAGTCAGAGAAGGGAAGTTTTTCAAGAACCAGCTACACCAGCTTGCACTCTCAGAAGAGATCAGATTAACCTCAGGCTGTGAGACACAATCATCTCTGATTGGTTCCTTGAGAACAAAAAAAGGCGGAGCTTTCTGTGTGGTGTGATTACCAGTAAGTGAGGACCCATCCATATGGAAAGTACCTGGAGATTTCAGACAGGACAGGAGTAAACACGGGGTCAAGTGTAGTCAACTCTGTGTTTCTACATGCATTACTGATGTTGTGAGGACATAGATTTGTCAGGCTTATGTTTTGTCACTGACTTTCTTTGTGGGACAAAATGCAAGTCATTTTTTATTTGTTTTGTTTGTTTATTTTTAACCATATAAATCATTGTATTTCAGGCTAATTTCTTGGTTTAAGGTTAGGTTAAGGGTTTTTTATATTAATGTCCTCTGAAGTGAGGGGACCATCACTATTAAAAGAAATCTCACTGATTTGAACAGAAGATAGCAGGATTCAAATTGACTAATATTCATACTCAAGCCATTCTGAATATTTGTTTTTTATTGTGAATAGAGTCTAACAAAAATCAACAGATGTGCATTTTGCATGACACACTATGTAAATCCCCAGCACACACACAGAAATGCCACCCCAAATACAGTTACACACAATTATTATTTTTAGTACACAAGGAAGTTGAGAAGCTTTTTTCATCATAAGTTCATAGACCTATTCGGGGAAATAGGGCAATGGACAGACACAAACAAATAAGCTGCCCTCATGTTAGTTCAGCTATACATTGTTTGTTTTACCTCACTGACATCCTCTCTTCTGTCCCCATCCAGGCACTTAAATGCAGCCGACTGATCAAAACAGTTTCAAATGACAACATCATGTCTACCAGAAAAGCAAAGTGAAATGTTTTCATTTCACTTTACAAAGTAAAACAATGCAGCTAAAGTTTATATATAATATTGGCTGCTGCACATAAAAATCATAGCGTTAAAAAAAATAAGACAGGAGCACAAGATCAACTCCACCTCAACAACTGAAAGTTAAAAATGGGGATATAATTGATCCAGTTCAAAAATAATGCAGAAATTATTAATCTGATAAATAATGGTGACATTAGAACATGCAGTGAAAACCAAATGTACCTGCTGTGTAAATATTTAAACAGTATAAGTGTGCTTTAACTATATTTACGTGTACATTTATGACATATTTCAGTTTTAACTTGTTGAAATAGTAGCCACCTCATAAACAAGAGCCTTAACATTAAGTTTTGTTCTCGGGAGCTGTCATCCTTGCTTCACTAAATATAAACACTTTCATAGGAGTGTCTAGACAATGACGCTACGTTCAAGCACTGAATTTACTAAAGGAAATCGGAGACTGACGAAATATCAATAAGAAAATATTTCTAGGAAAAGATATGCTGTAGTTAGATTCAAAATTATCTGTTCATTTTTACAGCTACCGAAGCTGCCACGGTTCAGCTGTCAGTGAATATGAGGCAATTATAGGGACGTACACATTCCTGGACTGTAACAACATACTTCACTTTTCTGCATCGCAACCACCATGGTATAGAAATATAGAACAGGAAAAACTCTGGTTGCCTGCACTATTATGTTACAGATGTTTCTCTCTATTGTTTGTATGTCACCTTTTTTTTTTCTCAGACAAGTATCCACACGTTTACAGAAGCCTAATTACATTTTACCACTTTGTAGCTGACTGTAAGTCATGAGCAAAATTCTGATGTATGAGTTTACTGCACTTTACAGTGTGATAAACGCAACTTCCTCTTTTGGAATATCTTAGTTTCCATTTCTGGGAAACCAAGGTATCTTTTTGGGCACAGTCAGGCATCAGGAAATACACAATATGTTTTTTCACTATAGAGTTTAAATGTCAGATGTCAGTTCAGTGTGCATTTCATACAATTTATAAATATTATCACCCACGACAGACATTTAGTAAAGTAGAAAACATATTGTAATGTTTTAATGGCAGAAGGCAGAATTGTTACTGGGAGATTAGAAGCATTTTTTTATTTTATTTAAAGAACAGATTTTAATATGTCCAACATGGAATCTTGATTTATTTGAGGTGGTTAGAATCAGACACTCAAATGACTTGATGAAGAATGTTCTGGCCTGTGCTTAAATCTTTATTCTATGGCGCCGTCATTTTTAGCAACTTTGAATTAAAAAAAAAATCACTGACTGTATTAGATTTTTTAAAGAAAAAATAGGAAGCAAATAGTGGTCTCATTGTACAATGTTCTATAACCAACCACCAAGACCTTGTCCCTCTGTGGATTGCAGGGCTGTACAACATCATTTCCTCTTTTGCTTTCAAAGTTGTACCTACACCTGCAAATTACTTCAAAATGTTTCTCATACACAGGAAACTAATCTCTGAGCATCTGATTTCCAATAAATTTGAGAGGGAACTTTCCAGAGGTTCATATTGGTGCAGGGTATATTCCTGCATATACTGTTTGATGTGAGTCAGCATATTTATAAAAGTATTTCCAATCTAAGTGAACTATCTGAGCCACTTATTCTGTTCTAAAGAGAATTTATTATTTCACTTCCACAAAGTAGGATATTTCATCACATTTAGTAATAGCTGGGTTTTACCAGCACTCCATTTTATCACTAACGGTATTTGATGACTCTAACTCTTCCGACACACAGCAGAGTTTATAAACTGACAAGTGCACCAAACTCTGTTTAGAGAACCATTGGCATCTCTTTAATTTGCAGAGATTTTCAGGTAAATTTTCAGCTTACTTTTGTGCATTTTAAAAAACAGCAGAAAACAATATAACGCAACAGAGAGCAACCTGACACGATGCAAAAAACACAAAAACAAAACAACACAACAATGACATGCAACACAATGCAACACAGAACCTCAAAGAAGCACCGCATATCTAAAATAAAAATAAAAAAGCCCTAAATGAACACCTTAACAAGAACGTTGCACAAGCCTTTCAACTTTTCACTTTAGTCAGGTGAAGCTCCTCACGTTATTTTCCCCGGAGTTCAGCCATTCCAGGATTGTGAGGCTGTTTAGTTGCCTGGGGTAATGTACTAGCTTTGATACCTTTGTTTTTGAAGATGTGAAACCTTTTGATTCTGAAACCTGTGGTAGAGTTTCTGCAACAGGCAGCACCTGAGTTTTTATCCCTAAGTGGGGTTTAAAGGGTTTTTTGCCAGCTTCACAGAGATTAGATGTGTTTGTGTTTGCTTTAGAGGTATACACTGAGTCAAATGGCTGATGAAATATTACAGTGTGGTGTAATGAGGCACATGACAGGAGGGGAGGAAATCCTGTGATGGAAAACCAGAACATGTGTTGCAGTTAAACTAGAGCTTCACACATGCATGTAGACTGTTAATCTTTCCCACTGTTTACATTTCAAAGTGCTCAGTAAAGCATCCCTATATGCTCATTTATCCAGAACACTCCATATCACAATGACTTTTACAGAACCTTGACAGAATTTATTTTATTTTACATAGTTAAATTTTAATAATTTAATTACATTTTAAAAGCAGTTTCATATAAACTGCTAAGTGCACGTTAGCTGGATATGATTGTGCAGTTCTCCTTCATTAAATGGTAAATAACTAACTCTGCATACTTTAGCTTTTTTGGATTAATGGAGTTGGTCCCTATAGGCATTGCACAGTGGCTGTCCATTGTATGATGCCAATCCTTGGAATAGATTAACAGCAGAGAATGAGTTCCTCCTCCCAAAATAAGCCAAAAATGTGGAAGTTTTGCAGGATCATTGTCAAAATCACCAAACTCTAATTGAAAAATCCCGGAATTTACCTCTCGATTAGGGTTAACTTAAAAAAAAAAAGCATGACTACCTTGGCTACATTCAGTATCATGTTGTTATGAAATATGCAGCTCTTACTCTATCAGTTACTGTGCAGCCTGACATTATTTCCATGTAAGTAATTGAATCCAGCTTTTAGCCAAGTTTAATTCTCTGTCTAGATCCTAAAACATAATAAAATTTGAAACAAAATCTGATAAAGTAACGATGTAAAGTTGTGTAGTTTTTCTTAAACTAAAGGCTTGTTACAGCTCTTTTGTTAGTGTGATATCAGGAGACAGAGAAACACTGAATTCTGCTGTGAGTCACTGAATGACGCGTTTGCTCTGCTAACTGCCAGCGATTATATGTTGTGTGAGACAAACCTGTCATTAACCTCAGGGCACAGCAGCATGGGCTGAGCAACAAACTCCTCCTGAGCAAAGTTAAAATGGTTAAAAATAGGCACGTTGTTTTCTCAGGATTTGGTGAGAAAACTGAATGACTTCTTGACATTTTGCAAATTCACAGATTCACATTTGTCACACTAACATGTCACATCAGAGACAAAAGCTTACTACCCAAAACACTACACACAAAAAGTAAAAAAAAAAAAGAACATTGGAGTCCAAGGTGTAGCTGGAAATCCAACCTTATAGCTATGATTCTTTTGTGCATATAAATGTGTGAAAACTGTACATTTCAGTCATTAGTCCAAGTCCCCTGCACAGGAGGCATTTGTAATGCGTCCCATTGGCAAATAAAAGCAGTTTTGCACAGACTGATATGGCGTGAGAGCAAATAGTGACACAAAACAATTGTAATGGTAAGTAAAACTATAATCTTACCAAAGTGCAAATTTCCCGTTTGTTTCTGTCAAAAAAGAAAGAAGGATTCCACATTCACAAAAGTATTCCTCTTTCATAAAAAGTAAAGGAAGTCGGGGACTTTTTGGCAGTAATAAGATCCAAATCAAGGACCCCATACAAGTACAAAGGAGAATAAAAGTACAACAAATGGAAAATAAATAGTGTTGTTTCTTCTTCCGAAAAGTGTTACATGAGAATGGTGCTGCACCGACAGTAGTTTTTAGCAAAATATTGCAAATACTGAACTACAGACATGCAAATATACGTATTGTTGGCCTTTATACCCACTCGTGTGCGTCACAAACTTCACAGTAAAGCAGAAATGAAATTACAATAATCTCTAAATGGCTTAGTCACACTCAGGTAGCTGCAGACTTTGGGCCTGTGTGGGGGCCTCTGTCTAGCATTTCCTATATTAGAGGAGCAAGGGTTTGTGGGATGTTGGAGCTGTAAACAGGAAGTTAAAAATGAGCAAGAGAGCCAGTACAGGAAGTGCATCTGTCAGAAAGAATTTATCATTTCCAATAACTCACTTCAGTTTGTTACCTGTTACAGTAAGTAACAAATATAGCGGCATAAACAATACCTACCATTAGACTGTCTCTTTTGCCTTGTCACACAGGTCTCTGTGTTTGTCACTCATAAAGGGCAAATCTGATAAATGCAGATTTAGTCTCCCAGCCACAACTAATGATAGAATTTTTGTAATCCTTTATTTATCCATATAAAGTGTCAGTGACACTCCCTAAACTTATCTTATCATATATATATATATATATATATATACACACACACACACACACACACATATGTGTGTGTGTGTGTGTGTGTGTGTGTGTGTGTGTGTGTGTGTGTGTGTGTGTGTGTGTGTGTGTGTGTGTGTGTGTTTTATGCAAACAAATATAGCAGTCAACTTGCGTATATTTCAGTGGATATATAAATGGTATGATGAGTGCTTTGAGTCATTTCTAGTTAGTGTTTGTTTTTCCTGTAAGCTTTACCCTTGAAAACATCAAATTCACAACATGAGTTCATCATTCCCATCATTCAATATTTTCTAAGTCCACAGAATTTTCTTTAATATGCACAGACATTTATATCAGCCATGCAGGTTTTAGTAGACATAGATAGATTACCATAATAGCTATTACACAATATACTGTACTTGGCACTGAATACAAACAAGCTGCAGTAATCACGGTTGTTATATATAGAACAGCATGAAATTGTCTCTGCCGTGGTCTTTTTTTTTTATTCACTTTTTAATTTTCTTCTTTTTCTGTACAAAGTGGTATATTACTTATTCACTTCACCTTTAAGTTCAACTGAAATGTACAGCTGCAGGACAATTCAAATGTCTTCTGGAGAAAAATTTATGGTTAGTAAAGGTAAAGATTGAGCGCTGTGGCCACAATGACAAGTGGTATGTTTGGAGGGGTAAAGGTTAGCAATCTAAGCACAACAGAAAAGAATCCATACAGGTGAAAACACTGCATGCAAATGTAGCAAAACAAAGCACAAAGGACTAAGTGTCTCTACCACAGTAATTAACACAACCATATGAAAACTGAATATGAGAATGGCGAGCAGGAATGGATATTCTGCTGCTAATGAGGCGATAAGCCACAGGTGTTTGTGCTGACAGGCACTCAGACGGAGAAGGGCGTGGCTCTCCTGTGACTCACACATGAAACGAAAAGAAAACAAGTGACAAAAGGAAAGGGAAAATGGAGGAAACGGGGGCAGAGGTTATGACTAGAGGCATACTATTTATTAGTCCAAAATGGATTAATAAAATGTTGGTCATATTTGTACAGTCTGTACATCTCTTTTAATTTGGAAGCCTTATATTTGCTTTATTCTATTGAATTTACCATAAATCTATGAATTACACTTGACTCTTTATTTATTTTGATTTGTATTTATATATTTATGTATTTTCATGTATTTGGGTTGTTTTTTTTTTAAGTTTGAGTGCTGCAGAAGTCCTAAAGAGATTTCCTGCTGCACAACATTAACCTAAGCAAGAAGAACTGTGAACTCTACACTGAAAGACCCTGCATGTAATCAAACCCAGAACCTGCTTGATATGAAGCAACAGTGGAAACCATTAATCTTTCTGCTGTTGAGCTCCCAGCAGGCTATGATCTAAATACTGAAAATCAATTCACTTTGTAGGCCAGATATTTGTTTTATTAAGTATTTGTTGTCATGTCTGTGAAGATTCTCAGTGATCCAGGTCATCGTAGTCTAAGGAGCGTCTGGACTTCTTTAAGTTGCTTGAAGACGTTTCACCTCTAATCTGAAAAGTTTCTTCAGTTCACTTCGGATGAGAGGTGAAACATCTTCAAGCAACTTAAAGAAGTCCAGACGCTTTTAGACTATTTGTTGTAATGATCTCCACAAAAGCAATAATTATATAAAATAATAAAATAACAATAGTCACAATGTTATAATAACAGGTTTGAAGTATGTTTGGTATTTAATGTGGGCTGATTAAAAAACCAAAAAGAGTATAATTGCAAATGAACATGAAAAAACAAGAAGACCCCCTCCGCCCTAAAAAAAAAAAAAAAAAAAAGTAGATCAACCCCTATTAAATGGGTTTAACATACCCGGGGTATCTTTCTTATTTGCATACCCTGACATCAGCAATCAGGATATGCAGTCACATGAAGCTGGCAATGAACTGGATAAGATAACCCAGGTTTTCCCAATCCAGCAACGAGTCTGTTCATATAAAAGGCGTGGTACCGGCAGCATTTGACCAAAGTCAATTATCAGTAAGTATACTGGCAACAGAGCTGCTCATTTTTTTTTACTTTTTACAAAGAGATTAAAATAAAATATGGGGAAAATATGAATGCCAAACATAATATACAGTCTGAAAGACAGACAGAGCACTGCTATGAGTGCCCTTAACAAGTAAAGCATTAGTTTATTAACAAAAGTACTGTATGAATGTGTGAGCACTTTTCTTTGCTCAGTATGACTGGAAAAGACCTTCTATATTAATAAAGCTTAAACACCAGCCCTACAGTGAAGCACGATGGCCACGATGGTGGCAGCATCAGGCTGCTGGGATGTTTTTCAGCAGCAGGATCTTGGAGACTAGTTAGGGTTGAGGGAAAGATGAATGCACCAATGTAAACAAACGCCCTTGATGATTACCTCCTCCAGAGCGCTCTGGACCTTGGACTGGGGAGAAGGTTCATCTTCCAACAGGGCAATAATACTAAGCACACAGTCAACATAGCAAAGAAGTGGCTTCGGGACCACTCTATGAATGTCCTTGAGTGGCCCAGCCAGAGTCCAAACTTGAATCCAATTCTGGATTGATGAGACTCGAGGCTGTAATTGCTGCCAGAGGCGCTTCAACAAAGTATGAAGCAAAGGTTGTGAATACTGATTTATATGTTGTTGTTTTTTTAAATAAATTTTGAAGAATTTCAAACAAACCTGTTTTATGTTTTAGTTTAATACATTTTAGAATAAGTATATGGGGATCTTGAGAAATTCTGTAAGAAATGAATTGCTGTGAATGCTTTCGGGGTGCACCTTAGATACAGTATGAGGTTTAGCGTTGTCTTGCTGAAAAATGCAAGGCCTCCCCTAAAAAGGGGTAATCTGTTTTGCTGTAAAGCCTGTATATACCTTTCAGGATTGTGCCTTTCTGTGATTCCTTTTCAGACGTACAAGCTGCCAGTTGCACAGGTAGTAATGTACCCCATACCATCATACATCAAGGTTCTTAAACTGAGGCCTGATAATAAGCTGGATTGACCCTCTCTTTTTAAGTTTGATGATGATGTCTATGCTTTCCAAAAAGAATTTAAAATTTGATTAATCTGACCAGTTATCCATTATACACTGTTAGACATTTTATTGTATTTTTACATTAACTTACTGGCAACACTATTGCCAGTAAGTTACTGTAATTACTGATCTACAGTATCTTTACTGTTGTGATGTTTTACAGTTCAACCACTTTACTGTAAACATATATTACAGTATAACAGCTTTACTGTAAATGTTGTTTGTGGTAATGCAGCTTTACTGTAAACGTGGTTTACAGTTAGAAAGACTTACCGTGATTAAGTTTTATAGTATCACTGTACTGCAAATGTGGTTTATGGTATAACACTGTAATTGTGTACAGTATAATTTGTGTAGACTGTAATTGTGTTTTACAGCATATAAAATAATATTAACATTCATATTCAATATAAGAACATTTACAAAAAACAATATAATTCAATAAAGTAGTCTCAGAATAGTGAATTAAACCAACATTTATTGTTGATAATTTTTCTTTAACAAGAAAAACATTTTTCAACTGAATAAAAACAATGTCAATAACCAAAATAAATAGAAGCGTACATGAAAACTGCACAGTCCTTCACCTTTCTGTCCTGATTTTTTTAAGGAAAACAGTTTTTCATTCCACTAAAAACAGGACAAACCCACCAGCATGAACATTAAATAAACTATTACAATTGTAAAACAAAAATCATTTACAAAATGTAATAATTATCAGTGGGTCCCAGGAAATAGAATGTGACATGGGATTTAGATTTCCGTTACCAGGATGGTCGGGTTCAGCGTAGTCTTTATCACCACCTGTCAAAGACACATCATCAATATTCATGTTTGCTCAGGTTATTCACTTGTTCACATCTGTCTGAGATCATTCATACTGTTGTATGGATGTGTGTACAGTATGTATATAATTATCAGCTATGTAAAAAATATTATCATCTCTGTATTCTTACCTAGTTGGAAGTCCTCCATTCAAACTCAGAGAGCCGCTGGAGGAAGGTGGTGATCCGAGGGCTGATGCTTGTAACCTTCCTCTTTACGACACGACCTGTCTTGCGGCTTGTACCAAGTTTTGCAGGGCATTTTGTTCCCATGTCTGGATTGATCCTCACAAAGAACCTTTTAACGGAAAAAAGGCTGCTTTAATTTCAAAATTAAAACATACATTACAGCAATCACCTATATGTTTCTGCAACTGTAGTCAAGCTATCACATATATTTCATTCTTAAATGGTGTAAGCTTTAATGGTGTAAAGTATTTACCTCTGTATCATCTCCAGTGTGATGGACGCTGACTCCTGATCCTCAAGGTTGAAAACGTAGTATGACGCAAAGAAGACAGCAAGGGTGCTGGCAAAGTCATGCATCTGCTCAGGCTCATAAAATACCTTGCCCTCCAAACTGATCATCCAGCGGCTTGCAGACATGAAATTATTCCCTAAAAACAGACAAGAGTCCAATAAGACAATGTGCTCACCCTTACAAATAAGGTTTCCACAAGAATGCTGGATAGCAGGCCTCACACTGTACAAAAATAGAATCCACATGGTTTGCTGCTATTTCTCTTATTATTTATTATGTAATGAAAATTATGATCAATTACAGGAAAAAACTGCCTAATTTTTTGGCATGTTAGGCTGTTTTTTCCTGTTGGTCATTGTGTATAATAAATAATAAGAGAAACAGCAGCAAACTGTGTGTATTCTATTTTTATACAATATAAAACAGACAAACCCCTGTTAAGTAAGTTGTTGTGGGTACAAATACCACAATAATTACATAGATTTTTTACAAAAATATTACAAGAGGATTGAAACTATTTACTTACCAAGCGCTATTACCCTTGGTGTGATGGGTAAGGTCATCTCTCTCTCAACAGACATCTTGGTGGAAAAAGCCTTTAAAACACAAAAGGAACTGATTTGAATGATGATACCCAAAATCATTGAAATATTTTTCCTTTGTTTATGTTGACAGTATTGAGAGTGCATGTGTCAAATTTTAAATATAATTATGTCAGCCAAGATGAAGATTGAGTCCTCTTTTTCTTGGAAGTACTTCATCAGAAGAAGGATGGCTGCTGTGGCGATCTGGTTGTGGTTCAGCTTTGCACTGTCGCACTCACGTAGCAGATGTTCAATCTCCTTGTTCCACTGAAGTCTCTGGCTTTGAAAGAAGTTAAAAATTCTCCTTCCTTTTGTAAGAAGGGCTTCACTGAGACGTGTCTCTACCTCAATATCTGTGAGTGTGTGGAAGTGAGTGCAGAGGCCTCTTTTAGTAAAAAGAAATGGCCAATGCTCTTGAACCTCACATAAGGTGGGGGCAGGCCAAGAAGTAAGCATGTGCCTCTGGTAAATATAAGTCAAAGACATATAAGTATTTACATCTGTTGTTTCAATTGCTTGAGGACCTGCTGATCTGAAGACAGTTGACATAGTCTGTCTTTTTGTCTCCAAAGTTTCAGTCATTTCTCCTTCTGGTAGGGTTGTGGGTTCCCAGTTGATGCAACCATAGCTATCAAGTTCAGATCTCCCTCTTTTTGTTGTATATTGTGAAGACATCCTCTTTAGAGAGATTTTGAATAATTATTTCTATCTCAGTTTGTGGTATGTCTAGCTCAGAAAGCTTGCCCTTCAACTTGTCAAAAACATCTGACATAGAAGTGCTATGGACATGCTGAAATCCATCAAGAATACACTGTATTGTGCTCGCTGGCAACAGCATCTTGGCTTGCATTTTCAGGTAGAAAAGAGCCAAATTATGTAAAAATGTCTCTTGTTGATTATCACACTCCTCTAGATGATCACATGGAGTTGGAGTCAGATTCTCCTCAGAAGGCTGAGTACAGTCTATATTTTCGGGGAGAGTTGACACCTGAGTTGTTATCACCGGCTTATGTTTCCTGGATAAATGTGTGGCAAAAGATGAGCGCACTCTGAAATGTTTGTGGCAGTCATCATAAGGACAGACAACTTTCTTGTCATCTTTAATATGAAATCTCAAGTGAGTGCATAATGCTGAAAAATTCTCTGCCACATAGAAACATGCATCAACTCCACAAGCAAGATTTCCTTTAAAATGGGTGTGTTTAGTCTGACGTTAAACCCCTTAACAATGGCACTGCAACTAACTGCGACTAATTTACAGACCACTACACTGTCTTGCTTTTTAAATGGAACCTATGTAACAATAAACCACAGTTGAGATTAGAGCAGGCTAACCTGCATCAGAAACTTCAAAACTGGGTTAGATTGTTTTAGCAGTCTTTAAATTTCCAAAAAAATGTTGTCTACCTTTATTCTCACTAAATATGTCTTTTTACCTGCTGTTTTGTCTTGTCTCTCAAAGAACTGAGGCTACATCACACTGTCAGCGCGGCCAGCAAGGGCAGGAGTACAGCAATGCACCACACTGGGCGGGAAAAGACAGAGAGACAATTGTTAATTTAATGTTGCATTTATTTAACCCTTGAAAAATATATTTACATAAGTAAATAAAAGAAAAATAACACACAACCCATCTTTTCCAGAATAATTCAACTAATTGCTCTTTTGACCAACCTAACACAGACGTTACATGGTTTTCCTATGAAAAAGACCCTCGAAGACGTATTAAAGGGAAAAAAACATGCTCCCCTTCCCACTTAAAAAAATAATAAATATTAAACTTAGGTTGGAGTTCCTCGTGCCACCAACCTAATGTTATATTAACTTTTTAATGTTGTGTACTGCAGCTCACACAAAATTAAATAAAGCAGGCTAACCTACATGAGCAAGCTCAAAACTGGATAAGATTGTTTTAGCAGTCTCTAAATTTCCAAAAAAAAAGTTGTCTTTCTTTATTCTCATTAAATGTGTATTTTTACCTGCTGCTTTGTCTTATCTTTCAAAGAGCTGAAGCTAAATGTCCCACTGTTAGCGTGGCCAGCTTCTCAATAGTCATAGAACAGAAGTGCAGGAGGACAATGCACCACACTCGGCGGGAAAAAGACAAAGACTGTCGTTGCGCCTGTGTTCCTCGCCCCTCCCCGTGGAAAATATATATCTAAATATATATTTAAATAAGAAAAGAAAAAAACACACACAACCTATTTTTTCCAGAATAATTCAGCTAATGTGCTATTTCGACCAAGCTAACACCGATTTTAAGCCCCCCCTCCCCCCCCCACACACAAAAAATATATATGCTCTTAAAAATTAATAAACGAGTATGTTAGGTAGGAGAGTCCTTTGCATTACCTTATGACGTCCCGTTTGCAGTTTCCACACAGAGGTCCAACAATAACGAGGTGCAAAATCTTTTGTCCTCTCGAGCATATCGTAACGAAGAGTTAACAAAGTTGGCCTGTCTTTCCTCTCCTGTCAATCACTGGATCACAGGTCATGTCAGTCAGGATATGGAGTGGTGGTTGGTAGAGGTAGGTGGGTGGGCGGGGCCAGCATGCATTCAGTGTGTGTTTCACTAAGTTGGGTTGACTAGTTCCCAGAAGAGTTCTGTACATGTTGCACGTTCAGTAAATGAGCAATTCAGTTACTGCTCGACTGAAAAGCCTCCGCCAAATTATTACAATATTCTCCACTGACTGAAGTTCGCCTTTCTGCGTCTTTTTTAAATAACTTTATTCACTACTTGTCACAAGTACAAAATTACACAAAAACAGACAGCAGCAACAACCTAAGTGAAATCCAACAACAGAATAGTGGCAAGTAAAAAAATTAACAAAAGTAAGTGTGAATCTTGTTCAGGGTTTATCAGAGATAAGTGATGGAGATGCAGCAATGTGAATTCTGCTTTTTTTATTTGTAGTTAACCTTATAGTCTTTACATATGAATGGAAGTCAATTAAGAAAACACAGAATTTTGGGAGAGATTTGGAGAACCTTGAGGAAAATCTGGAAATGGTTGGCAGTGAAAGAGTTAAAATGTAATGCACTATTGCAACCAACCACTGAAAGAGTAAAAATACACAAACAGTATGATGAACCATTCAAATCACATAATACAGTAGCACTACTGCTAATGTGTTAACGGTAGGTATAACTACTACCGCAATTTTAAAAAATACAGTAAGTAAATGTAAATAACCTTAATATACCCATAATGCAAAGCAAATTACAGTAATTAACTGTAGAAATGTTTTCAGGTAAGTTACTGGGCATTTTGTGGTATTTTACTGTGAAAAATACAGCAAAGGTTAACAGTGTATGTGTTTTATGCTGCTGAGATGACTGCACAGTTTCTGGATCATGTCAACATATAGCCCTTTCTTTGCATGATGGAGCTTTAACCTATATTTGTGGACACAAACTGTGTTCACAGACACTCATTTTTGGAAGTGTTCCTAAACCCATGTACTGATTTCCATGACAGAATCACGCCTAGTCTTAATGCAGTGGCGTCCGAGGGCCCGAAGATAATGGATATGCATTACTGAATTTTGGTCTCATCCCTTGTGCACAGAGATTTTTCCGAGCTCAAGGGCTCTTTTGATGATATTATGTGCTGTAGATGATGAGATATTCAAATTCAGCTTTTCACTGGGAAACATTAGTCTGTAATTGTTACACTGCAACTGCAATTTGTGGATGTAGTTTTTTGTATTTTACTTCTGAGAACCTTTGCCAGTCTAAGTTGCTCTGTCATGCTGCTGACCTGTTGTGAGTTAATCTAATTGGTAGAGCAAACATTTGTCTAGCTGTTACTTTTCCAACCTTTTGTTGCCTCCTTCCCAACTTTTTTGAGGTGTATTGCTGCCAGGACAATTGAAGATGAGCTAATCTTTGCCATTAAATAGTAGGAATTCTTTGTTTTATTAATGTTAATTAATAAAATATTAATATTTAATGTTTTATTGTGGAAAAAATGTGGGTTAATCTGATTTGTGATTTTTTTTTAAAATGTGATTTTAGTTACATTTTTGACTTCTTTAGGAACAGAATACAATCATGGGCTTAGTCTCTGCACAACTTTGATATAAGGTCAACATTTTATTGTTTCAGGGTCACATATTAATGCTTACAGAACAGCAAAATTGTTGTTAAATTGTTTGTTGCCAACAGGAAAAAAGTCAAGTAATAAAATTGTCATACTTATCAGGGAAACACAAAGACTTTAGATACTATTGAAAAACCTTGTAGGAACCAGCTATTCATGCACAGAGGTCTGAGGAGTCTTCCAGGAGTGGCAATGCTCTTTTCCATAGAACTGGATAGTAGGAATGTATTTAATAATCTGGAATCTAAACTCCAGAGCAGGTTAGGTTTGCAACAGAAGTTACTCTGGCGACTTACCCCAATATAAAGTGAACCAACAAAAAGCACTCAGTTAACTCTGAAGCAACCTGGATATGGTGAAAGCCTGCTTTATAGTGCAGGCCTGAGAACAAAAAATGATTGTTTGTCTGGTCTGAAGCAGGCTAACTCTCAATTTCCATGTCTTCCACAAAAAATTCTGCCAGAATAGTACGAATATCCTCACTTAATCTACTTTAAGCTTTGTACTGTTTTTACTAGTCCCAAGAATGCACAACGGACACAGCAGGAGGGTAAACAATAAGAAACTCAAGGGAGTTGTTACAAAATAAAAACAGGAAACAAAGCACAGCAGAAAATCTAAACCATTACAGAGTGTTTTGGCTGATTGGCTAGCTAGCTGCAGGCTAGTTGATTTGGTAACTGATATGATCTATTTGGTCTGCCTGTATTTCCATGGGGTTTTTTGTGTCCAGGTTGTGTAGCCTTTGTTTGATTTGGGTGTTTTGATCTGGATCCTGTTTGTGGACTTGCCGGGGCTGCTTTTGGTTTGATTTACTTTGACATGTTTTGTCCTGGGCTGGAGTATGTCAGACTGTTGTAATTAGTCTCATTACCCAGCATTATCACTCATGTGTGCCAACTGCATGTTTCTGTTTGCCCTCTTACATGTCACTGGTTTTCTTTGCTGTGGGTTGTTTAAGTTGGTTTTATTTCCTTCACTTGGGTTCACTTGTGGTTTGTCCCCTCTTTAGCTTGGATTTGTGAGTTTGACTCTGGAGTGGCTAGCTTGATTTGCCTCAGTGAATCTGGTGGTACATGCTGGCTTGGACTATTCTAGAGTGGCATATCTGCCTCAGTGAAGCTGATGTAATACTGAGCCAAAGAGCTGCAACAGTGTGCCTGACACTGCGCTGCTCACATGTAAAGATGCTTTGATACATGACTAAAACAGCTCATATGCTGTATGTGCGTAGACATACACTGAGACAGCAAGAGATTCTCTTAGAAAGCCACATCCTTCTGAAGAGCAAAGTCTTTTTTTTTCTGCAGTCATCAAAGGGAGAGCTTGTACGATAGGAAGCACTCTACATTTTAATGAGGAAACATGAATATGATTTTAAAAAGTAAAACTCTGCACAAGGAAACATGCCATGAATAGAATATAACAGGAAACAACAGCTTCCCTACAACTCACTGTTTTTAGCCACATTCTTCTCTTGAATGTTGTACACACTGTGGGGTATTTCCACTGATACCGCGTGCATATTGATGGGGCCCAAGAGAACAACTTCCTTAAAGTGGACTTGCCCTCACTCACCCTTACAGAGATGAAAAAAAATCTTCCTTTTGTTCTCTCTGAATTTCTGTCCTGATGCTAGATATGACTAACCAGTGTAGCAGTGTATTCTTCTTATATTTCTATTTCCCATATGGCAAATACAACCACAAATCAAAAGTCATATGCCCATTTCTTTCTAAATTTTGTATCCGACATGTCAAAGTCACAAGCAAATACGCGATTGATTGTGTGCATATTGGATTGGATGCATATACAAACAGGGTTAAAGACAAATTCAAGTCTTCTTGTCCTGTTCTTGTGACTAATGCATAGTTCTAATTGCACTCACCATGTATTTTGCTGCAATTCTTGAAAACCATTCAGGCAAACATAAACTTAAGTTTAAAATAAATTATTTCAAACACACAAAACAAAACATGCTATGCTAGTAGGCACCATAGGAATATTCATTAGAATTTGCTAAACAAAACAGCGGTCATATAGGCCTAGTGACTTCCCAGGAACCCTAATCCCTTGCCACTTCCAGCAATTATTGAAAAACTAAAATGAAAATATTAATTTGATAGGTGGTTGTTGTCGGGGAATACACATTTTTCTCTTGTGACCAATAGTTGCCAGGAGGTCACCGACTGCTCTCTAGGCCTGTGTGACTTAACCAAACTTACATCTGCAGTTCTCTTCCCTAGCTCTGTGGGAGAACAGCAGCTTTACTGTTCTCCTTCAGACAGAAAAGGCTTTGATGAAACCTTTATGCTAATGCTGCCAAGCAACAAGGAATACTTAACCACTGAACAGCAGAAGCTTTAGCAGATAGATAACTAGATTTTTCCCTCCAGAGATGATGGAAAGCAAAACCAGACCTAACATAAAAATTAATGTTTAATGTTAATGCATTCATCAGCTGGCTAGAGTTCAGGTTGTTAGAAATCTTGCTCAATGACATCGTGTATTACAAGCAGGACTGAGTCATTTCTTTATTTTTTTCAACTGCAGTTACTAAAGTGTGTAGATGCATCACAAAAAATGAAGATTATTGAATTAAGCAGCATCATCGCAGACTAATGCTAACTAAAATTAACGTTGTTATGAGAATGAATATCCAGGTATATCTATTAAATAGTCTAGTAAATGTGCGTGCATTCTAGGCATTGTCTGTGGAAATTTATTACACAGCATATTTGCATTGTTGTATCATAAAATTTCTCAAAAGCATTCCAGAGTCAAAGCTGAGCACATCTTGTGTCATTGTTGCTTATCTCTTTTAAGTACTGAACATTAAGATAAGACATTAGATGTATTCAAAGGAGCTTGCAAATGACCTAGATGACTGAGAACCTTCAGACACATTAGATGTATAATGCTCTAAGCATTATGTATGTAGTTTCTCTGCAGCTGGGACTAGCAAGGCCATTGTGTTTCCTTTTCCCAAGAGCACTGTTGTACCCACTTCTGCTTTGAGGACTCAGCAGTTTATGACAAACTGAGACTACCACACATAAACCAACCTCTTCATCATGTTTTCTGTCCTGTTTTGACCTCAAGTAACAGAAGATTACAGGAGACATCATTAAAATTGAAGACCTAACTTACAATCACCCATGCTCATCTTCAGTTTTACCATGCTTGTCATGCTCTTTTCATGCCTATATTGTTTATTAGACTAATATATAAAGTATGTGTATGTATATGTACGCAGTATTTTTTGTGCTGCTGGCACTGAATTCAAATTTAACACATAAGAAGTATTTTTCACTCATCAATATTTGGTTCATTTGTAGCTGGGTGTGAAATTTAAAAAATGCTGCATTTTGTTTTTATCACAACTTGACGTGTTGCATCGCATGTCTCTCTTGAGTTTGAGGTGTGGTTTGTTGTAAATACCTATAAAGCTTGCATTTTCTCAAAATTCAAAGGTGTAAAAAAGAATCAAAGCCTGATAACATTTTGATGATGGAAGTGAAAAAAAAAATAGAAGTTATTGTCGTGAAAACCCAACAGTAAAGACTAAGAAGAATCTCTTTATAGCCAAAGGTTTGTTGTATTTAGAGGAAAGCTGATCATATCCTTTAAAGGTTTTGCATGCAAAGTATTTGCCCCTGAAGTTACATATATATATATATATATATATATATATGTAGATAGATATAGATATATATATATATGTGTGTCTGTATGCATGCATGCGTGTGTGTGTGTGTGTGTGTGTGTGTGTGTGTGTGTGTGTGTGTGTGTAGTATATTAGTGACATTACATTACAACAACAAGTACTTTAATACTTATTCCACTTTCATCAGCAGTATCATCAGTCAGAATCAGGCAGATTTTCATGAAGTTAAATTTTGCCACAAGCATGAATCAGTTTTTGCATTTTACTCTTCCTACATGCACATGGTTGTGTGCGTCAGCAGTCAAAACTAGGAAACAGATGTGTTCTGATATCTCTGTGATCCTCACTCATGTAGAGGGTTAGCTGCCACTGACTAATCCCGACTGAACCCACAAGCTTTGTGTACAGCTATCTTATGTAAAAAGAGAATATCCACTAGGAGATACTGATTATGAGTTCTGTTTTGAAAAGATGGCTAATCTGTTTGTTGCTATAGCTGTACCGTGCATTGTGAGGCACAAGGAAGTCAGAGTCTTTGTGGGGAAATTTGTTATTGTGACATATTGCCTTTTACAGAAAGCTTTCTTGTATGTAATGTTTTAACCATCCATGTATGGTGTCTGTGTGTGTCCGTGTGTGTGACAACACACAATAAATGAATAGAGAAACACCAGAAAATGCTTTTCTTATTTTGTTTTTGTTGTTTTTTTTCTTATTAAGTAATTATGCTTAAAAAGGTTTTCCAGATGTACTTTGCAATTTGTGAGTACAATGTGGTGCAACAAAAAGAAAATTTTATCATATATTTGAAGATAATACAGTTTCTGAAAGAGCTGTATAGTATGTGGAGGGGTGGGATGATGCATAAAATAGTAGCCGAGGGTCAGCAGGATACTCTACTAGTGGGTGTAATTTAAATCTATATTATAATAAAGCAGCAACTTTTATGGCTAAACAAACAAAAAATAAAAGCCTGTGTGAAAGTGCCAAAAATTACAGCTCCTGAAATAGAGACTATAGGCAAAGCAAGTCCATCTCCATGCCCACATTTCCATAAGAACATTAACTGTCTTAGTTACTATAGCTTATTTCTGTCTACCAGTTCAAATGAAGACTTAAAATTTTCATTATTAGTGGTGTGGCTGTTTTAACTGACATGTTGCACCACTAAAGGCTACTATAGCTTCCTGAGACCCTTGATACTTATATGGGGACATTGCATTGTGGCTTTTCTGCACACTCTACTTCATTTTGCTCAGTAAAGGCCACATAATGAGACACTTTATTTTACGTTTTAAAAGATTA